>NC_133169.1:82129348-82754556 GCF_040802235.1 Manis javanica
TGTGATTTGGTGTCTTATTCAGAGCACACTGAGTACATGAACAATGCGCCTTTTGTGTAGGGGGAAGGGCACAGGGGGAGCTCTCTGGGAACTTTGTTAAAATCCAACCAGCCTTTAAAAAACAAACTGACTTCAAAGAGGATTCTCAAATCCTCCGAGGTCACACCAGCACATTCCTATGAGACTACAAGGTGATATAGAGTACAACCCCAAATTTAACTTCAAATACCACACCTCAGTGCCAGCCAAGAACCAGCCCTGTTTTCTGAAATGTAAGACAAGGTAACCCAACCATCCTTAGACATTCCCAGACAACTGGTAGATTTGCTAGAAATACAGACCTTGACCCCTCCCCGACTGCAGCTGTCCCCCGGCCCTCCTGTGCTCAGGATGTGGTGAAGGCTCACCCAGCAAGCTGGCAGGGCCTTCCCGAGTCTCCCAACTGGAAGGCATTTCCCCCTTTTACAGGAAGCCCTGTGGCTACCTTCTTCTAGGCTGTAAGTATCTTCTGAACAGCCCAGAAGCACGGCTGCCCAGCTCTATTCAGTGTACAGTAAGCCTGAAGGAAGGCCACAGTGCAGGAAAGCAAAGTGGTTCTTTACATTGTTCGAAAGAAGGGATTGGTTCCTACGTACATTTCTAGAAAAACAAAACAGAAGGGCCAGGGGTAACACAGACTTAGCAAGCAGATTAAGAGGTAGTGGCTGTGAAACAGCACACCCAGCACAGAAAGGGCAGAAGTGAATTTGCACCATAGAGATGGGAAGTATTGAAAGTGAGAACACTTTTATGGACTAGGCTGACCCTCAGAGTTAAAGAAGAGACTGGTATATAGCAGGTTAGGTGCTTAGTAAAAAATTTCAAATTGAACAGTATCAGAAGTCATGAGAACTAGAGATGGGGAAGCAGATATATTCTACATTTGCTTTTGAGCAACTATATTCCTCCCACAAAATGCCTCTCAGGATTGGCACACAGACTAGATGTGGTCAACGGTGCAAAATACAATGCAGCAAGTATGTCATCCATGAGTTAACAAAACTACCCACGTCCCACACTGGAACTGCTACCGATGCTCATACCCACTGACAGCTCACCAGGAAGGAGAGCATTCCGTCTGCCCTGCTGAGGTAGCCAAATGGCTCGATCTTGGGCCAAGGGACGTGTTCCTAATTCCTTCTTGGCTCACTCATCTTGATAAGACACACCCAGGTCTCTTATTCATCCTCTCTGCCTTTTGGAGGTAGTGATATTTTACAAGCAAATGGCATCAAGTCTAGTTGCAAAAGCCCTAACATTCAGAATACTTTAGTCTAATACTGTAAAACTGTTTAAGTTCAAAAACTCAAAAAACATACTGCCTGACATGGGTCTGATGAATACGCTACTAGTATGTCACCCAAATCCTATCATCAACCAGCCCTAAAGTCTCCTTCCAGCCTATATTCTCCAGCAGACCAACCAACACCCAGCCTGCTGCTGCTAGTTCCTAAGTACTGCTTTCTTCCTCACCTTGGCATCTCTCCACCCCCAACCAAACCCAATTTGACTTTTGAAACAATGACTTCTCCTCATAGAACCTTTCCTAAATCCGTCCAGCCCTGTAGCCGCCATTTGCTCATTAATCTTGTTCTGTTCAGGAAAATCTTTGTTACTCATCTCCTCCCAATAGTATTTAGTATTTGTTTTGCCTCCTTAGCTATACCAAAACCTCCCATGAAAGCAACCACGCCCTCCACTTCCTACAAGCCAGGAGCTATAGTTCAGGGATTCATTCATTCAATATGCTTTCCCTTTACTTGCAATCTTCTCCCTTACTTTCTTCCTTCCTAGTGGGAGATCAATTTTCATACAAAATCCAGACAACTAAAGATTATCTTTCTTAAAGCTCAAGCAACTTTGTAGGGAGAACATTACATTTGATTCCTTCCACTTAAATGTATACTGAGCCTTAGAAAAAGAAAAATCAGAAAGATCTTTAAATGGAAGTGGTGGCAAGCAAAAGTTAAGCTTTGAAAGATGAGATTCTGATAGCTATGGGTAAAGTAAAGGGCACTTAGCTGGAGATCTGCTCTCTCAGTTCTTCCCTGGTGGAAATAACTTCCTATCCCTGTTCAACTGTCATAATAAGAGCCTAGACAACCTACCTAATTTCTTAATTTATCTTGGATCAGAATATTGATTATAGGATTAGCCAACCTTTAAGTAAATTAAGATATCATGTGGCTTGGAGTATCTGGTATCACATATGCACAGTGACTCGGTTTCTCTCCTCCTCCTCCTAGTTCCAGGTTAAACGCAGCATTGCCATGACAAGTTACAGGGCTGTAGTCCACCAAGTTACAAGAGATTTTGCTTAATTCCAGCAGCTGGTGTATTGAAACAGTTGTAAAATAAACAAATCACAGCCACGCCACTCAGGGATCTATCTGTAACTTAAAAGCAATGCCTTTGTGAACCTTTGGAAAAATATAAAAATTGTAAAGCAATGCTTACCTTGTGTACTGAATGTAGATTTGTGAAGGCAAGCTGCGATATAGGTCATTAGGAATACATTCATTCAGTTCATCAAGTATGTGTCTCCCAGGTATATTTGGTCTTCATCCAGTTCCTAAAGACACTGCAGCCTTAAAGGTGAAATGGGTGTCTGGTCATGTTAATGAGACTTTTGGACCCCACCCAAGGGTAGGGGTTGGAGGCTAAAATCAGCCAATGGCCAACTGAGTCAATCATGACTAAGCAATGAAGCCTCCACAAAAACCCCTGAGAGCAGCTCATGGCTCTCTGGGACCCTGCTTCTCTGCAGGAGAGAGCTTCTATGCTTGGGGAACCAGAACTCTTCCATGTGCCACCAAGCCAGGCCCCAAGCTCCATGAGGACAGAAGCTGCTTTATTTGGGACCTTGTCCTATGCCTCTCTTCACCTGGCTGTTAACTTGTATCCCTTACAGTATCCTTTATTAAACAGGTAAATGTGTTTTCCTGAGTTCTGTGAGCCACTCTAGCAAATTAATAGAACCTAAGGGGGAGGTCATGGGAACCTCCAATCTGTAGCCAGTAGGCCAGAAGCACAGGGTAACTGCCTGGGGCTTGTGACCTGCATCTGGAGCTGGGGGTGAAGGGCAGTCTTGTAGGCCGGAGCCCTTAACCTTGGGAATCTGGTGCTGTCTCTGGGCAGACAGCATCAGAATTGAGTTCTCAGACACCCTACAGGTGTTCAAGAATTGTTTGGTATTGCGTGTGTGCAAAGACCCCCTCCCTGCCACACACACATTGAATCAGGTTTGGGAAGGAGCTACACTACTGTTACTGCTGCACAACACTATTATTGTATATAACAATAGTGTTGTGTATAAGTGAAAGGAAACAATCACACGAGCTAATAAAATATAGCAGCACTTCAAGAAGTAACTTGCTTCTACAATGTAAGAATTACCAGAATCTAAGCAGGCATATCCTTGTTAATCTATGAGGGTGTTAGGGAGAAAGTAATAAGCTAACATTCAGAAGGGGTTTGGTTTATGTTCAATCGCAAGTGACATGGACAGTCAATGAAAAGTTGAGAAACCAAAAGATTGTCACAGAGGGGTTTTCATCACAACAGCACCACAAAGGAGGCAGTTATTATTTCCAACTTACCCAAGGTCATGTAAGCACCAAGAGACAGAGATGAAGACTCCAGCCTCGCAGTATGACTTTATGCCACATTAGTTTAGTAATAACTGGGAATTGATAAGGTAGGCAGGTTTGAGTTTTACAGAGCAATCTGGCTACTATGGATAATGGGAAAGGGCTACTCACTTTCCCTGGATAAGACAAGAGCCTGCACAACTATTGACAGATATATTAAAGAAAAAGCATAAAACAGAGAGAGAAAAGGGTAGGAAGAGCGCCACAGCCAACTTGAAGAGCCTCTTAACACCGTGCCTGTTATTTATCTGGGTACACAATGTCTACAAGTGGTGTATTTTTACTTGGATGAGCTGTCAGATTGCTATTGAACATGAGAGTTTAAGATTTATCAGGATTTTTTGTTTGTTGACGAGGGCCATAGTCTGCAGAAAGTCAGGAAAACAAAAAATGTACTTTATTATCTGTCCACTCAATCTTACTCATTCAAAGAGATCCCAGTGTCCTTTAGGTATGAGTAGTGATGTTACTTAGCCCTGTAATACTAACAGTTCTTGGGGGTTATACTGATTGAGAGCTGACAGTGATAGGCTCCTATTTCCTAGAAACTTTCATAACATATGGTAACAATCCTGGACTTTCAGTAAGATCTGTGTTTCTCATAGCATTGCTGGGGATATACTTGGAGTGGTTAAGCTTTTTGCAAGAGTTGACCATTACAGGAGGAATAAGCAGATGAGACACTCCCAGACAGGACTGAACTCTGCTGCCTTCCCCACTAAACTCAGGACAAATGGAAAACAAGCTTACTTCCCGAGATTAAAGGAAATAAAGGATCCAGCAGGAGTCACAGAGCTGGCAGACTTTTCCTGAAAAGTCCACAGAATAAACATTTTAGGCTTTTTGGTCAGATACAGTGTGTGTGTATCTTTCAACAATCCTTTAAAAATGTACAAACCATTTTTTAACTCACAGGTGCAAAATTAGGCTGTGGGCTGGGCTGGGTTTCACTAAAGCAAGGGCTATAGTTTGCTATCTGTTGTAGACAAATGGAATTCATGTGAGACAGCATATGAGACTTCATTAAGATATATATAGCACAAGGGTTGACATAAAGGCAAACTACTGTTAAATAATCTGAGCCAGCCTAGCTCACAATAAACAAATAATGAAGAGAACACAGTAAGACTATATGTGAATACAGATGATACTAACTGTTAAAGGGAGAAAAAAGAAGAGATAAGTATTTTTAAATTTGTGAGCCATCTCAAACCTTCAAGAAAACTTCATTCTGCTATAGGGGAGCGTCAGAGAAAAATGGCTGTGAGGTTGTGTATGCCTGAGTACACCATTCAGGAACTGAGAACCGTATCAATAGCAATTAGAAGAGAGAAGAGTCTATCAAAACCCTATTGCTATGTCAGCAGCTTCCCATGAGCTAAGACACGAAACACCTGCAAGTATTTTCCAGCAAAACAACTGTACATAAATCTAACTCATTTAATATTAAGTGAAGAGACACATTTAAACACACAAAAGCAAACCACTTACTACCTACTATGTAATTTACTTTTTATTGAAAGTTATCTTGCATTCATGATGACTTCTGGGTTTTGCCACACATTTTAATGTTAAAGGTTTATTTTTTACATGCAAGTAGTGTGAACAGTTTTCCCTACATGAGATCAGATTATAAAAAGATGACATACCACATGGGTTGTGTCTTTTTTAACTGAAAAGCTAATAAACTGTCTAGTTTTATTTCCCCCAAGCCATAAACTGAGTAGTAGCTGAGTCTCTAGCCAACATATTCAAAGTTGAGGATTAAAAATGCAAAAACAAGTTCTCAGATTCACTAAAGGGAGCCCTGCTATGTAAGAACAGGCTACTGCTATCAGTGGTACTCCCTGACTCCAGGAAGCTGGAAGACATCCCAATAACCCCACTCAGAACATTTACTTCAGTAACCTTTTTCCAGTTTCCAACTCATGAATAAAGATAATACGTTGTTAATTCTACTTCAGAAAACTTTCCAAGTTGTTTTATTTACAATGCCAACTTTTAAAAGGTCATTAAACTAAAGTTAACTGGACAATAAACTAGGCAAAAATCACTTTACAAAAAGAAGGAAAGCCCAAAAAATGCTGCTTCCTATAGAGAACCCACAGTTCAGTTTTATTCAGAAAAAAAAAAAGGAAAAAGAAAACCTTTTCATCATACCAGGAGAAACTCAGCCATGGGGCCATAGGTTTGGAGTCTGTGCTCAAACTACACATGCAGTGAGGACAACTTCTGCTAATACAACTGATTTCTTGCGCATTTGTCTACTGTTTGCCTAATATTAACAATTATAAACAGAGCAGTGCAACTAGTATCTGGAACAATCCTTACAGTGTTACAGTGTCAAGCATAACATTTCACTTCTCTTCACACCACTGGTTCTCTTTGCGCACCTAGAAGAGAAAGTTATGAGTACTATAAGTAGCCTTTCCTAAGACTACCACCCAGTGATTCACTGATTGCCTGTAAGATGGGGTCAGAAAGGGACAGATGGGAAACTGGAAAAACACCAGGTTCACAGTATGCTTCCTGGTTACAATTCTTGGCCTCCCAAGTTTTTATTCTGCCCTGCTGAGATCATCAAAAAAAAAAGGTAAGGGCAATGGGCAATTACAGCTTCAGTCACCAGAGCTGATAGAGCAAATTCAAATAGTTCATTCACATTACTTCAGTTTGTAGCTGTGTCAACAAAATCATTCTCATCTATTCATTAATTTCCTCCCCATTCACTAAGTCGCTTTGAAGGATGCTAGCACTACAACCATGCATAGGGCCTGGTTGTCTGCAATTAAGTTATTTATGGCTGACATGTAAGGTCCCAGATACCAAAACTAGTTCATTACTAAGGAATAAATATCAAAGAGCACCACTAGTTGAAAACTAATTGCTCTTATGCTTATAAAAGAGCAGTACCATCCAAATGGTTAGACTCATAGGCAGACTCTAAATCAAAATATTTTTAGGACATAGAAGTACCTATTATTCTAAAGTATGGTCAGGATTCTTTGATACAGTCACAACTCTGTTCCTGGCATGTTATGAGTTTTAGTCTCTTTTAAAAAGAATGCAATAAAAAAAAAAAGAATGCAATCAAGGACAAGCTGTGGGCTACCTACCTGGGCTTCCTCTTCTTCAGTGAAGTCATTTTTGATATTGAAGGTCTTGCGAATCTCCTCAGGAGTTTTCCCCTTGATCATGTTGGCAACAGTCTTGCACGTAACATCAAGCAGACCTTTGATGTCTAAGTAGTTTGCAGCCTATAAAGTGATTTATTATTACAGTGAACTTCATGTTCAAAAATAAATTGAAAGATAATGACTGAAACCCCTATCTAAGTTTAAAATGCTAGTTAATTTTAAGAAATTAAATGAAAAAACAAATCAAATTCTGTTGAAATATTTTTCTTGTCCTCTTCTTTGTCACACCTCTATAATACTGAGCTGCCTTAAGCAAACTACACTATCTCAAATGTTTAAGAATGCCCACTACTGGCAGAGGGGTATGCATGTGTGCAAGTGCCATATCAAATCTGTACTAAAATATTTAGCATTGTATTTTACTTATCTTCTGAAAGAATCAGCATTTAGTCTCTCTTGATTTTCTCTACCATTTTTCTGTTTTCTATTTATTGATTTCTCCACTTCAACATTCCCTTTCTTTAGGTTTAACTTCATCTTTCATTAACTTTTTAAGGTCAAACCTTAGATCATAGATTTGAAACTTCTTTTCCAATGTAGGTGTTCAAGATTTATCAATTTCCCCTCTAAATACTACTTTAGCTGCATCTCACAGATTTTCATGTGTTGTGTTCTATTTCCATTCAGGTCAAAATACTTTTGTTGTTTTTTTTTTCTTTTTTGACTCATGGGTTAATAAGAAGTGTGCTATTTAGTTTTCAAATGCCTGCAGATTTTCCAGCTATTATTGATTTATGATTAATTCCATTGTGATCGGAAAACACACACCGTGTACATGAACTGAATCCTTTCAAGTTTGAGACTTGTTTTATGGCCCAGAATATGTCTTTCTTGGTAGTATATGCTTGAAAAGAATATGTATTTTGCTGTCATTAGATGTAATGATCTTTAAATGCCAATTAGGACAAAATGGTATATAGTGTTATTCAAGTCTTCGATAGCCTTACAGATTCTCTACTTGTTTTATCAATTATTTAGAGACATTTGTTGAAATCTCTGTGGATTTGTCTGTTTATCCTCTGAGTTCTATTTGTTTTTGTTTCACTTTTTAGAGGCTCAGCTTTTAGGTACAAATGTTTAGGATTATTTCCTCTTTTTAAAAAAAGTCTTTTTATTGAAGTATAGTTGATATACAATATTCTATTGGTTTCAAATGTACAACATAGTAATTCAACAGCTATTTACATAATTAAATGCTCACAGCCCAGGAAGTGTAGTTACTGTCAACAAAGATAGTACAATATTGTTGACTATCATTATTTCCTTTTAACAATGAACTGATCCTTTTATCACTAGGCAATGACCCTCTTTGTTAATCTTTGCTCTGAAATTTACTTTAATTAAGTCACTCTAGTTTTTCAATTGTAAGCACAATGTATCTTTTTCTACCCTTTAAACCTCTACTGTCTTTGTATTTAAATTCAGTTTTCATACACAGAATAGCTGAGTCTTATATTTTTTCTATCCAATGTGACAATCTCCACCCTTTGTGTTTAGACCATTTACATTCAATGTGATTATTGGTACATGGATTTACATATAGCATTGCATTTGAGTTCAGGGTGTTAAAATTCAGTATCAGTGAATTTAACAAATTTAACTCTATAAAAAGTACTAAAGGCTCTGGACTAGAGAAATCTTATATACATTAAAAACATACCAGAATAAGTTCAAAAAGTGTTCCTTGGTCAACTTTCAGGAATTCTTGGTCCCAAACAGGGATATCATCTGTTCGCTTTTCTTTGTTCTCATCATCCTCAGGGGGAGGAGGGTCATCCTTGTGATGGGTGCACCACTGAATGACCTACAAGAACAAAAGTTCATTCCTCTGTAGCATTTTATCACAACGTCCTCATTCCACTGCTGGGGCAGTTATTCCTACAATTGGCTAAGAAACATCTACTAGTTGACTTGAATAACAAAGTTAATAGCCAAACATAAAAAGCAAAAATGAAGCTTGAGGAATCTTCACAAGGATTCACAACAGGGTAGAAGATCTTAGATAATAGTGAACCATCAGACAGATTACTATACTTGACCATATTAAAAAGCTTCTGTACAAAAAGACAGGACAATGACTAGGAAAAAAAATGCAACATGTACAACTGACAATGAATTACCCTATAGAATATAAAATCTTAAAGATCACTACAAAGAAATGAGCTAAAGATATGAATAGGCTACTCACAAAAGAAATCTGGAGAACTGCTAAGCCTCATTAGATGCAAAATTAATGCTACAGTCATATACTACTTTAGATTGCAAAAAAAAATCATTTTGATGCAGATCATTGGCAATAATGTGAGGACAACATGAACTCTTTTACTGGTGTGTAAATTGGTGTAACCCCTTTGAAAAATAATCTAGCACTATCTAGTGAAGCTGAATACGTACATACATTATCACCAAGCAATTCTAAATAACCCAGACATGTTCATGAGACTATTTGGTTATAAGAACAAAGAAGGAAAAGCCTAAATGTTTCCTCAGTAGGGGAATGAACACATTACAAAGTTTGAGGAAGTTGATTAGCTAGACTATGTACCGAAGACCAAAATCAACACTAACAGTGCTAAGTTGTAGAATCTAGGCTGTCAGTCAATGGGTGTTTGCTGTGTAGTTCAATTTCAAGAAATTAGTGATTGTTACTTATGGGGTTTCTGGTCAGATGAGAGATAGGATGGAAGATTTTACTGTATACCTTTACCATTAATCAGTTGAAGAAAACTTACAAGCAGCCCGTATACCCCAGCCCATTAACTCTGACCTTCTCTGCTCCTTCCTTGTTCACTGTGCTGTAGACACCACACACAAGTTTTATCCCCAACTTTCCTCAAAAGGTAGGGCATGTTTTTTGTCTTAAGGTCACTGCACGGGATTCTCTTCCTTCACATATTCTCCTCTGTTCAAAGATCATCTTCTCCGTAAGGCATTTCCTGACCATCTTTATTTTAAAAGTAGTTAACTATCCACCTACCAACCCACTTGTACTCTATAGTTTTTCCATTTGATGTATTTCTTATATGGTATGTTTCCCCCACATCTTTAGACTGTAAATAGCAGAGACTGCTGTTTACTGCTGCACCTTCAGCACCTAAAAAATGCCAAGTCTTTGAATGAATGCAAGTGAAAGTCCTTTTAGAAGCATTTACATACTATATAATAGAATGTTAATTGTAAGACAAAACCCAGAAGCCAGAAAAGAGTTCTAACTAGATAAAATATAAAGCTTCTAAACCATAAAATAGTATGAACTGACATTAGACAAGTGGCAGAAACTCTAAAGAATTCCTATAAAAAGTCCATTAGACTATAAAACGGATGAACCTTGAAAACATTATGCTAAGAGAAATAAGCCAGACACAAAAAGGATAAATACTGTATGATGCCATTTATATGCACATAGAGCCAAATTCATTAAGAGAGAAAACAAAATGGGCTACAAGGGGCTAGAGGGAAGGGAGAATGGGATAAATTAAACCCATTATTGTTTAATGGGTACAGAGTTTTCAGTTTGGGATGACAAAAGTTCTAGAGAGAGTGGGGATGGTTGCACAATGTAAATGTACTAAATGCCACTGAACTGTACAATTTAAAAAGTTAAAATGGTAAATTTTGTTGTATTTTATGACAATTTTTTTTTTAAAGCAAAAGACAATGCAGAAAATATAAATAGTCAGTAACAGACATGCAAAAAATGTTCGGGCTTAGAGAATCACTTTTTGACCCAGTCTGGGGCAATTAAAAAGACTACTAATAGCAGATCATGGTAAGAGTATGGAAAAATATGCAGTGTAGTAGCATCTCATGCCAGGGTCAAGAGAAAGCATAAGATGAAATCATATCTGGTCAATGACCTCTGAAAATCCTCTAGGTAGGGGCCAACTGGATCTGACCATTCCCATCTCTAGGACTAACCAGCTTTCCCCTCAATGTGGAAATTGGCTGCTGTCTCTTCAGATGAATACCTGGCTCTGTTAAGGAGCTGTGCCCTGAAACACTAAAATCCTACTCAATATGGAGAGCCATTTATGCTCAGATACAAGGTAAAGTGATTAACTAAAAACAAAACAAGCACACCTCTTATTCTCAAGCTCCCTTTGGGGCACACCCCAAATTCTATGCACAAACAATACAAAAAATTTTCCCTTCTGCTAAGAATATACTATTATATTTCAGTAATTTAAATGTTAATGGAAAAAGACTAGACAATTCAAATAGTCACACAGCCAGGTTAAATCAACCACAACAAATATTTAGAGTCATAATCATACTATGTTGTGTTGTGTTGTAAAGGAAGCTGTCTTCAATATAGAAAGATCACCAGAATATTGTTAAATAAAAAAAAAGATAGGTGCATACACAAGTGTATACTTTATTTACTACCTTACCTTTTTTAATATTGCTGCATTAACATTTGGTAGAGGAACTGGGTCATCATCTCCTTCATCATCCATTCCCAAATCTAAGAAAACCAGAAGAGAGTTGCCATTATTTCCTAACACCACTGCAACATTTACACCAACCAGGTTGTGACTCAAACAAATAACTTGCAAGACACTGTCTAAGCCTGTAAGGAGTACTTTATTAATAGTTCTCTTAAGAGGATTTAAAATTGGTAGTAACTAAAAGGTCTGTGAACCACCCAAAACTATATAAAATGTGTGAGTAGACAAATACAGAAATATTATATAAAGAGAGTTCTCAATTAGGAAAGAATGTGATTTAGTAAGTGGGAATGAGACAATTGGACAGCCATTTGGAAAAAAATTAAAACCAGATCCTTATCCTTAGTCTTTATACCAAACTGTACAACATGCACTGCGCATTTAGAAAAATAAAATGTAAAGTACTATAAATAACAGAATCTCAATCTATTAAAATCTGAAGCCCAAACATGTACATATACACACGAAACAGATCATGCAGCCACTGACAAAAATAAGGCAGGCAGCTCCATATATACTGGTATGTTTTTCAAGTTTTTAAAAGCCAGGTATAAAAAGATAAAACAATCTGAATAAATGAAAATGTAAGTATATATGCATATTAAAATATCTCCAAAAGGACACATAAGGAATTGACAACAATATTATGTCTAGGGAAGTTAACAAGAACATGGGTTAAGGGACTTAGTTTCAGTACATACCCTTTAGTGTTATTCATCACATACATATTACCTATAATTTTGAATCTATAGGTTTCTCTGGTAAAAAAGGCCTAACTTTCAGTTTCTCAAAGTGGTTGGTGAACTCCAAAGAAAAAACTTATAAAATCCTTATGTTCCTTAAAGATTCTAAATAAGAATATTTTTTCAAATCACATGGGTCTGTCCTTCAGTAAAGAGCTACCAAAGAAAGCTACTTAAAGGGCAGTAAGTACCAAGACTGGGGGTCAAAAGTTACTACAGCACTATATTGGTTGTAGCAGTTACCAGTTATGCTAACATGGTCAGCAATGAACACAGGAGGATGAGAGGAATTGTTGCAATTTTAGATAAGAGTGGCTCAGGATGCCTCACTGAGATGACATTTTAAGAAAATCCTAAAGGAAAGAACACCTAAGCAGAGGAAATAGCAAATGCAAAGGCCTTCTGAAAGAAGTATCAGAAACACTATGGATTCTATAGTGTCACTAGAGCAGAGTGAGCAAGGGTAAAAAGAACAGTCAAGAGCAGTAACAGAGCCTGGTAGTAATAGGGGTTTGTGCATTTTGGCCACTGTATAGGGAAGAGACAGCAGAGAGCTGGGGGGAAAGAGGGAAACCAATTACGGGACTGGCAATCATCCAGTTACAAAATGGTGGCTTGTACAGGTTTATAGCTATGAAAGAACTGGTCCAATTCTGTTACGCCTTTCGAAGATGGAGGCAATAGGATTTGCCAAAAGATGGGAGTAGAATGTGAAGAGTGAAGGAACACTAACGTTTAGGACACGGGGAGCTACATGGATAGAGCTGCCACTGGAGTTGCCATTAATTGACACGAGGAAGGGGACTTAACTTGGAAGGCAGGGAATCAAGAATTCTTATTTCATAAGTTTGAGATACCTACTATATATGCAAGGATAGACCAAGAGGTTAAATATCTAAGTCTAAAAATCGAAAGAAGAGATCAGAACTCTAAGTTTGGGAATTGGTATATAGATGGTTTCTAACACTATTAGGAATAGATGAGATGACCAGGGGAACAAGAGTGTAGACAGAGAGAAGAGGTCCACTAATTAAGGCAAGCTCTGAGGAACTACAGGCTTTAAAGACGGGGAGACAGAAGGCTGTGAGTGAAGTATTAATAGCAGGTATCCTGGTAGCCAAATGTAGAACAGAATGGTTAACTGTCAAATGCTGTCAATAGGTCTAGAAAAAATAAATAGATGATGCACTTGATAACATGGAAGTCACTGAGATTAACAAGCAATTCCAGTGGAATGGGAAAGTTAAGAGTAGATTCAAAAAGTATATGGATGGATTCTCCTATATATTTTCCGTGTGGATGAACTCACTCACTTGCCCTCTCCTCATTTCCACCAATGCCTTTCCCTGATCCCATTGCAGCCTAGAGTAACACTATGAAATGACACTATCTCAATTTGGACGAAGCCACTTATGCTTTTCCTGAACTAGTGTGAAATATTTTTAATCAGAGAGGAAGGTACACTATGTAAAACACCTGTGTTTTGGGGAATTAGGATATTAAAGGAAGCAATACAGAAGACCAGCTTGTTTAGATCCTATTAGTATTTGGAAGAATACTAAAGTCACCTTAAAACTAAGGTCCTTCTGGTTGTAAAGAATCACTTCTCTAGCATTTAAACTAAGGATTTGCAATATTTTTTGCTTTTAGACTGAATGCACAACTAGCAACAGTCACTCCTTTAAGCTATTTAGTTTCAAGGACTTCTGAAAGACACCTGTATCCTGACACCACACCATGGACCTGAAAAAAAAAATCAGTCAATCCATATATATGCCAAGATTTTCACTTCTGATTGTCCTGTGATTACAAGGTTTCATTTTTGTTTTCTAAGTCATAAAAAAACCCATAACCAGAGATTCTCAGATGGAAAATAAGGAAAGCAGTAAGTTGCTGAACTCTAAATAGACTCCAGTCCTCAAAAGGCTAGAATTCTATACAAACTATTGGTACTTAAGATAAAGCCATTCACCTTTGATGCCCAAAGGCAATGGAAGGAAATAAATCACAAAACTGTTGCCATCTATCAGTCTACTTGCTTCACTGATCAAAGCTGGCATGGAAAACCTTCAAGAAGCCCTGTATTCTTACACTGGCAAATGCTTCTCTGAAGCAGCACAGGACAGATTAGTGTGCCAGGCACCAACTAAGAAGAAATAAAGAACACTTTCATTGCCAAAGCAAGTATTCAGGCATCAATTTTGGTATCAGTTTCTACATCTTCTAGATAAAGCCTTACTCACCTGCCTGTAGGGACACATGGATTGCTTTCACACTCTATTAGTGACCATACATAGTTCTTCATTCAACACGTACTTGATGAACAGTGACTGTGGGATGTACCAAGGGGTTTACAACTTAATAGAAATGATCTGTGTATGTAAGTTACCAGGGAACAGGAAGGACTGAAAGCGACACGTGATTGGTATCAATTACCAAAAAGAATTACATGTTCAGCTTTTATCAGCAAACAGAAGCCACCTGCTTAGAAAACAGAAGACACATGCTCCACAATTCAGCTTCTGTCTCTGACACCTATTATCTTTTGGAAGTTGTCTTAACTTACAAACTGTGAAATCCTCAATGACTAGTCTGCAGTGTAAGAATCTGAGGATCACTCTGGTCACCTCAAAATGCCTTCCTCAAATCCTCTGCTAATCCTCCTCCTCCAACTTCTACACTCTTAACACTGCCCTTCCCGCCCCAATATGGCTGCCTACCAACCTCACTTACTCCTATACTCCCATAACTCATCGGATGAAGTAAGTCTATTTACCTCCAGCAGTCTACAACTCAGTGACCAAGGTCCACATACTCAATTGCTTAGTAGACTGTTACAAAGATGTTCTGAAGCAATCTCAAACATACATACTATGTTCAAGCTCAAAGTCATTTTCTCTCCATTCCTCTGAAACCCATTCTTCAGCTCTACCAACTACAGTATCACTATCTCATCCCGCCCCATAGACCCCCACTAAAAATTTCAATTTTACTTTTCTCCAACATATCCCATCTACTTTACCTCAGAATCATCTCCCAAAACATCCTAATTTTACTACATGTGAAATATCACCTCACTGCAGTAATACACACTGCAATTTCTCCACAAGCATGAAGAGTAACATCAGCCAAGATATTCCCATAGCACCACCTGGCACACAATTTTATTAATGAATTAGTTATACCATGTGACAGTTTGTCTTGTTTGGTGTCTGTCTTCCTTCCTAGTTTATAAATTCTTTAAGGGCAAAGACCATTTCGTACTTAGCTTCTTTTCACCAGCATATAGCTAGTGCTTGGCATGTAACTCTTCTCTTTGCTTAAGTGTGTATAAGCTACAGATCTTCCCTACATAAAAACCTTTGTTATCTGACTACTGAAGAACATTCTTATTACTACTAAGTTTTTATTTTTTTACCAATTCTTGAAACTGCCTTGTATGTCTCCATTTATTAATGTCCAGCAACCCACTGGTAATACTGAGATCCACATTAACTAGTAAAAGTTTCAAAATTTGTCAGGACTGGTTTTCTTGCCTTACTTTTTTGATGTGCTACATATAATGATCTGCAGTAGTTTCAGAGGAATAACAAAATAGACAAAAGGGAAAAGCTGGTTAAAGAAAAAAATCTCAGTTTACAATCTACTCAGCTTACTCCCTTCTGCTGCAATAAGGTGCTCTATTTACCTACCACATAGAAAGGTATCTCTTTTCCACAGGCTTTTATTTTTTGCCACTAGATATTGTGAATCCAAGTATACTCAAAACAGAAATGGGCCATTGACTGAGGCTCAGAAATCATTTCAGTATGAGCTTATTGTCTTATCTATTTAATAAGGCAAAAACCTCATTAATTGAGACAGTGCAGAAAGGATGACCTGTATAAGAAAAATGTAGTTAGAACTTTAAACTCTACCCCCTGCCTTCATACTCTTGAGCATTTTATGACAGATTGTTACTTATATGAATCCAGTGTTAAAAGGTTATCTCAAATTACGTATTTCTTCCCCTTTCCCCAAACCCATGTTTTCTAATAAAACTTACCTTCCAACATGGTCTTGATAGTCACAGACTGTTTGGCAATTTCAACGTCAACTTCAAATATCTCTCCATCAGAACTCTGCAACTTAATTGAAGGCATCTGAAAAAAAAGGTATTATCCTGAATTTGAAGTTTAAGAGAGATTAGTTTTATATGACATTTCAACAACTACAGTCTGTTAGAAGTCCTCTAACTTATTCACTATAAAATTTTAAAGACTTATAATGCAAAACCCTGGAAAACACTGTAAGTGGTTGTCACAGGCTAGCATACAAGTGTTTCCACCAAATTTTTTCAAAGTGTAACTCCTAGGAACAGCAGCTTTTAAGGCCTGCCCTACTGAACTCATTACTGGGATTAATTTTAGGGTTGAATTCTGTACTTTTGATGTGCAAAATGTATCTAAAATTGACTTACTACTCTTTGCCTGCCTTTCTGCTCTCAGTGAATACTAACTACTCCATTTGAATAAACTGCCACAATTAACCACCTGCAAACCTGAGGGAGTTCAGTAAAAATAAACTACCAAATAAGAGTAATTTTCACATAGCGTGATTTACAGTGAAAAATCCAAAGAGAAGATCAGGATATACTTATGTTTCACAAATGTAAGACCATACACAAGAGAATAAAAGATATAAAGATAAGCAGATGTCGATATAACTCCCTAAACCAAAAAATAAGGACTCTGAAATTTAAGTTCCTCGTCTTCCTTTACTATCCAGTTGTCCACGTTTGAGATCTGCCAAAATCCTATTACTTTCTGCAAAAATGTATTAACTCAGATCAATTATGAGTCAAGAAAAAGATGCCTCTTACATAAAAGTTAATTAAGCAATTAAACTCAAAGACTTGAGTTGTGGCGGAAAACAAACGAACAAACAAAAACCTGTTTAAAATTAAAATTTCTAAGCCAGCCAATTTCTTCCCATCTTCAGATTCTTGGGAAAAAGGGTGCAAGAGAGGGGATAAATGCAGCAATACTACCTAACTGTAAAGATTAATTCGAGACCTCTTCAAATTTCAAGCATATATATATATATATATATATATATATATTTTAAAGGTCCATGCTTCTGAGGTATTCATAATCCTGCGATGCCAATGTTCATTTGCAAGTGTAGAATTTGGCATTTGAAACATTCAATGCACCTATTTTAGGTTCTAAGACTTAAGACCCATTAAATCAGTTAAAATACTCATTCAGCTTTTCCCAGACAATTGTCTCCATCCCCCAAACAGAGCTGTTAGAGAACAGAAAAATTAAAGCTATGTTTTAAAACCAGACATTGAACTATCCTGCTGTCACTCATCCATCATTGGGATCAAATTTCACTTTTCAGTTCAAATATGTCTGCTTCTCCATGTTGCTTAGTACTTGCCAATAATGCAGTTGTCCTGTTCAATGGAGAAAGGCCCAGAGCAGAGGCCCTTCGCTATGACAAGGAACTAAAAGTTCATATCCCCAAAAGAAATATTTTAAGGTGAGCCCAGTTTTTAATTACAGAATAATAAATGTCTTTGTATGTTCCCTAGCACTGAAATTAACATTACAGAATCACAGGTGTGGCAATGCAGCTGATAAGATTACTTTTAAGCAAGACGACCATTTCATTTCTTTCAAGTAACTCTGGATAAATAGCAAGATCTGCCTAGTCACAGTCAACTTCATGTATTAGGTTACTCTTAAGGGATCTTGTTAAGTAACAGAGAGGCTAATCGGTTACTCTGTAATTCGATGCACTTTGTAATTGTAAACAATACTCAAAGAGAACTCTTTTATTCATGTTATAGAGCTGGAATTCAGAGCAAAGTTTACAGATAATAATGGATGAAATTTTGATTTGACATACTTTAAAGGCCAATTCTTCAATTCCTTAGGCTCTGGTACTTGGAAATTAAATCACCCTCCATGCCTGGCATGAAGTGGGTTCCAACATCAGAAAGAAAAATCTGTGTTTCGAAGTGAGCCGAAAAAATCTAACACTTCTTTTAGAAGGCAGAGTGGAGAAGTCTGCGTTGCTCTGTGACACAGAGACATTCTATTGTGACGCTTTGATGAAAATGTCATGACCCCAAACCCCAGGCCTTAAGTCTCCATTAAAAAGTGAACCAAGCAAGTCAACGTCCTATCCCTGTAAAACTTAACTCGATGTGTCTGGCTTTTAAAGTTAGAGCTCTTAAAAGTCACACCATAATGACGACGGGATCTGGAATCTGCTATTACAACCGTTGTTTCGGCAACTCCAGGCTGTGCCAAAATAATGAATAAATAAATATTCAGAAGGAGCGAGCGGCTATCTGCAAAGATTCAGCCCCAGCAGTTAGCGGGGGCCGGTGACTAGTGACGCCAGACACCAGGAGAACGGAAGGGACCCAAGAACTCAGCGCTCCCAGACTACCGCCGCCACGCTCCCTTTGGACAGCAAAACAACAAACAAGGACACACGCTCACGACAGCGTGATCTCCATTAAAGGGACCCCCATTAAAAGCCCCACCGCCACCCATGCCCTGGGTCTCCAGTACCGACAGGCTCAACGCCAAGGGAGGCCCCGGGCCGCTACCTGGCCCTTGCAGCTGAGCTTCGCGCCGGCTGACGCCTGCCGGGTGCAGAGAAGGCCCAATCCCGGGCCTAGCTCACACCGTGAGCCGCCCGGCGACGCCCACCCGGCGTCGGGAGGACTCGCGGCCAGAAGAGGCCGAGGCGAGCCGAGGGGAGGGGTGGGAGAATGGGGTCCGCCAGAACCTCCGAGTCAACGGGGCCCACAACGGGTCCACCGGGCCTGAGGGGAGGCCAGGCCCAGCTGACTCCCGCCTCCGGCAGGCCAAAGCCGCAGCGGTGCGGCCACCAAGCTTGCTATCAGCAGCACCACCGCCCCTTCCAGCTCGGTCGGCCGCTACTCACGGTGTTCTGTCTCAAGGAAACGACGGGCCAGAGGCTGACCAGAGCTGGGCAGCGTCTGCTAAACCAAGATGAAGGCAGAGGACAAGGCCACCACAGCAGCGCGGCGCGGCGCGGCGTCAGCCTTTATAGGAGAGGACGCAGTCGGTGAGGACCCCGAGGCCTAGTGACGTCACGGAGCCGGCCGGCCTGGCCGCCGAGATCGCCTGACGGCAGGCGGAGGACGACAGCGAGGCGGGTCCAGGGCGCCGGCAGGGCGGTGCAGGGCAGAGCGGGCCGGGGCGGGGATGATTTTTAACCCCACCCTCCACAGCGCGGCTCGCTCTCCTCAAAGCGGGAACGGGGACTGCACGGGGAACTCTGCAGCCTGCAAGGGTCCTTCAGGCAGGGGCTGTCCTAAGCCGTAGTAAAAACCCCAGTTCTTGAAAACCCTCGAAGTTACCAGTGCGTGTATGTGTGTATTTCATGACGGCAAAACGGGGGTCTCAGAGAAAGAATGGCCGATGGACTTTGCAGTCTTAATGTGTGAGGGAACAGGTTGCGAACGGTTTAGTGGCGGGGTAAGGATTTGAACCTTACTCCACAGTTTGGCGCTCTTAACTCTTTGTTGTTGATTTGTGAAGAGGCCTCCAAACCAAAAATAACGATTGTGGCAGGGAAGTCTAGAGAGGAGGCCTTCTGGCAGTGAATATCCACTCATTGAGCAAATTTATTTTCAGCCCCTTTGTGTCAGGCACAGAAGTGGGGATTCAGCAGTGAGCCCGTCAGCCACGGTCCGTCCTGTGTGGGATGCTCCCTGAAGGCCATCGGATGAAGCTAACTCTATAGAGGAAAGGGGTTAGTCTGCAAATCCATCCCCCCTCCAGTCGGGGACTTTGCCCGGCTTTACCCTGCTGTGCTTGGGGAACATTGCCGCCATCCCTAGGAGACTTAAGGCGCCTGGCTCACCTAACCAACAGGCACGTGATGGTATTCCTGACGCCAGGGAGACAAAAAACACTTCCACAGAGGGCCTCCTAACGAAATTAGAGGCCTTCAGCTCTTTGGGATGGGACTGGCAGGGAGGGCAAGCAGTGACTTCGGTTACCTGGTCTTTGTCTGCAAGCTGTGGTGTCCAGTGTCTGCCAGGTGCCACAGCTGATGACAGGAAGATGAAAGGACCTACAGCTCCTACTTTTTTTCCACAACACAGCCTTGCCCTCAGTAGCTCGAGCCTCAGGGCTCCTAGGCAAGGCCTTGGAGACCCTTTTCCTCCCCTGCCCATGGTATACAAGGTGGCACCTTCTAAATTTGTAACACTTCTTAAGCAGGACTGGGCAGTGTCAGATTTCACGTCTACCGTGATGACCCAGCAGAGTGCCTTGCCTAACGTTGGTGTGTATGTTTTTCCAAATATATATAGGGACCCCCAGTATTAGAATGCCAAGTGATACTTGTTTTTAAAGTGCTGATTTCATTTACTCATATACACTATTATATGCATTGATTATCTGAAGAAAGATACTGCAAGAAATTGTTTGCCTCAGGGGAGAGGAACTAAGTGACTGAGGGGCAGGTTTTGGGGTATTACTTCACTTTGTACCCTTTTTGGTCTTTTGGATTTTGACCTATATGAATGTATTACATATTCAAATTTTTTTACCTCAGAAAATAAATTGGTGACAGGTCAAGAAACATGCAGATTCCTGGGTCCACTCTTGATCAAATGAATCAGACTCCCTTGGGGCAGGTTTTTCTGCCTTTTAGGCAAGTTCTCTAAGTGATTCTTAAGCCCAGGGTAAGTTGAGAAACCTCTGTAGTAGGGACTCAATGATTCCTTTAGCTCCACACTTTCCCGAGTAAGCCCTACCCTCCTTGAAACCCTCCACTCAGGAGGGACAAGACAGTTGCGGGACTGTGGGGTGCAGGCTGGGGACCACTCATCCCCACACCTTTATCCATATTCACCAGCCCAGGTCAGAATGAACTGGCCTCCACAGAGTCCCCTTGGTGTGTGTGGGTGTCAGGGGACAGGGGTTCCTCTGGCTGCAGAGCTGGCCCTGTGACAACTGAGGTCTCGTCTTTCAGTCACTCCACACTCTATTGAATCAAAACTCCTTTTTCTAAAGAGGAAGGAAACCAAAGAGATGGGATTTTTCCAGTGTCAGCCACTGTAGCACAGGGCTAAGGCTGCAGCCCTAGCTATGCTTCTGCCACAGTCTCTCAAATCTTGGCCCAATCCCTCTAATGCCAGGAATATTTTCAATTTACAACTGTTACCAGCATACTTCCTCCAGGAAAACTAAAGGCCTCTGATTCAAGCTGTCCAGATGAGAAAATCTGCTTTTTATAGTGAATTAATATCCAGAGATGATCTCTCTTTGTTGATAGAATTTCATTGCAGTAAAGGAGGATTCCTATGAGGACCAGCCCTCTCAGTACACCTAAAATGGGTCTCTGCTGCTTAGAATTCAGTTCATACTCTTTCTCAGGTGCTGCCTTCCCATGGGTGTGTATTCTATCTAGATATGTGCCCAAAGAACAGCATGTAAGCTAAGAAGTCATCCAGTCCCCGTGACCAGAGATCTCCAGGCTGCCCTCTGCTGCTGTGTCAACAGTCTCGGGCTTCCTTCCCTGATAAGTGATTCTACTATGTGATCTTGAGAACATTATTTCACCTGTGTGAACCTCACCTTCCTCTGCTTAACCCCTCCTTTTTGCCAAACTCTAAGCCTCCCACCTAAAATGAGACAGGCTTACTACTCCAGAAGACAGAGTGTGAATATAAAGAAAGAAAGAGTCAAATCCTTGGATCTTGATTTGCAAAATGGACTCAAAACTCAAAGCTTTATAGCATAAGAAGGTTTTTTTGGAATACTGAAAGTTCAAGAGGCTACAGGAATCAAATCTTAAATTTTATACCAGCAACAGTGGATGGGAAGAAGAAGGTATGATGATACCAGAGCCAGTTTTCCAACAGACTGGGGTGGGGAAAAAACTGAGGCAAAGAGACCATTGCAGCTAGCTACTGAAGTGCGTCTCTGAGAAGGGACTGTTTCCCACACACCATCCCCTCTACCCAGGGATAAGGAGAGATTAAGGCCCCAGAAAGGTTTCAGACCTCTGAGAGAATCTGTGCCTTAGTATGTGAGGAATGTCTAGTCTTCCATGATGAGAGAGTATGAGAGCAATCAAGTAGAAATGGCATCTGGGTGTGCCTAGGCAGGTGGGCCTAGAAGCATCTCAGGCTTATGCCTAATATGTGAGAGCCCCAAGGAGCATCAAAATATACCCACCTAGAATCACACGACACTACAAGCCAGACAGAAAGGCAGCCCCACCTACTGCATGCCACAGCTGGGGCTCCTGCACTGGAAAGTAAAGAGTCTTGAACTTCTGGGCACTAGAGGGCACCTCCTTCATAAAGCTATTACTCCACAGGAAGAAACATGGAAACTGACAAATTGAGGAGGCAGAGGAATATGTTCCAAATAAAACTACATCAGAAAAAGGGCTGAAAGAAGGCAAATAGTGAATCTGTGGCATCTTACTACACTGATGAACAGTGACTGCATTATGGGTATGGGTGGTGGGGACTTGATAATATGGGTAAATGTAGTAACCACATTGTTTTTTCATGTGAAACCTTCATAAGAGTGTATATCAGTAGTAATACCTTAATTAAAAAAATGTTTTAAAGGGCTGAATGAAACAGAAATCACCAATCTTCTTGATAAAGATTTCAAAATAAAAATCATAACTATGCTCACAGAGCTTACAGAAAAATATTCAAGATCTCAGGGAGAACTTCAAGAAAGAGAGAGAAACTATGAAAAAATACAGTATCTGAAATGAAACAAACAATGGAGGGATTTAATAGCAGATTATCACAGGTTGAAGAAGTTGTAAATGATATGGAAATTAAGGAATAAGAAAACAAGCTGAAAAACAGAGAGGAAAAAGGATCTCTAGGAATGAAAGAATAATAAGAGAGCTGTGTGACCAATTCAAACAGAACAATATTTACATAATATGTGTATCAGAAGGAGAAGAGGGATAGAAACCATCTTTGAGGAAATGATCGTTGAAAACTTCCCCAGTCTGGGGAAGAAAATAGACACTCACGTCTTGGAAACACAGAGAGCCCCTAATGAAAGGAACCCCAGGAAGACAACAACAAGACAAAAAAGATTAAAGGAAATCCCACCAGTCTGTCAGCAGACTTCTCAGCAGAAACTTTATAGACTACAGCAGAAAAACGGAGTGCCATATTTTGCCAGTGTGTTTCAGCCATGGGCAAGTTCACTCTTGATTTGGTGAGTCCGAAAAATGACAATGGAATGTTCTTGGGGTAAAAGA
Organism: Manis javanica; assembly: GCF_040802235.1. NCBI lineage: Eukaryota > Metazoa > Chordata > Mammalia > Pholidota > Manidae > Manis > Manis javanica. The sequence goes on from NC_133169.1 coordinate 82,152,709, forward strand.
GTTTATACCCAAATTTATGCCCATGGTGGCAGGTCAAGTACTAGGATCCTGTCTGCCTCAGAGCAAGTCTGCATGCAGCAAGTAGGCCTCTGCCACTGCACCTCTCTGCCTTCACAGACATCTCAGTCTCTGTCCTGGGCACAAGCAGCCCAGAGCACTGGGTGGAGCTCCTTATATAGAGTCAATAATAATGTATTGTCCACACACATGTAGTGAGCAAGCAGACCAGGGTCAGGTGAGAATCCTGGCCATAGGAACTTTCATTTTCTCTACAAATGATATATTTAATGTAATGCAACAGAAAGACCTCCAATGAAGAATACTCTACCCAACAAGATTAAAGATTATCATTTAAATCTGAAGCAGGGTTAGAGAATTTTCAGAAAACAGAAGTTGAAGGAATTCACCACCACTAAGCCAGCCCTTCAGAATATGTTCAAGGGACTGCTGTAGATGGAAATGTTCCTAAGGCTAAATAGCTTTCACCAGTGAAAATAAACCCACAGTAAAGGTGGTAGACCAATTCATTACCAAGGAAATATGAAATTAAATCTACTCACAAAATCAGCCAAAGGATACACAAAAAGTGTAGATTAGGACACCTAATATATAAAGTGTGCAGGAAGAAGAAAAGAAAAAAACCCTTCTAAATCGTGTTTGAAATACAGTAATCAGCAATTTAAGATACACTTTTATATAGTAAGGAAGATATCCTTAAAACTTTGGTAACCACAAAACTAAAGTCTATAGTAGATACACACAAAAGGAGAGAGGAGGACAGAAAGGGAGGGAGGGAAGGAGAAGATCTAATCACAACACTAATGAAATTCATCAAGTAACAAGAAAAGAGTATAAGAGAGGAAAAAAGGACCAGAGAGGATTTATGAAAACCAGACAGCAATTAATAAAATGGCAATAAGTACATATCTATCAATAATCACCTTAAATGTAAATGGACTGAACACACCAAAAGACATAGACTAGAAGAATGGATACAAAAAACAAGATCCATCTATATGCTGCCTACAAGAAACTCATTTCAGACCCAAAGACACACACAGACTAAAAGTGAACAGATGGAAAAAGATACTTTATGCAAATAATAGGAAGAAAAAAAGCAGGAATGGCAGTACTTACATTAGACAAAATATATCTCAAAACAAAGAAAGTAAAAGAGACAAAGAATGACATAACATAATGATAAAGGGGTCAGTCCAACAAGAGGATATTACCATTATAAATATCTGTGCACCCAACACAGGAGCACCAACATATGTGAAACAAATAGTAACAGATTAAAGAGGGAAATAGACTGCAACACATTCATTTTAGGAGACTTTAACACACCACTCACATCAGTAGATCAACCAGACAGAAAATAAGTAAGGAAACAGAGGCACTGAACAATACATTAGATCAGATGGACTTAACAGATATCTACAGAACATTCCACCCAAAAGCAGCAGGATACACATTCTTCTCAAGTGTACATGGAACATTTTCCAAAATAGATCACATAGTAGACCACAAAAAGAGCCTCAGTAAATATTAAAAGGTTGAAATTGCATCAAGCAGCTTCTTAGACCACAATGGTATTACACTAGAAATAAATTATCCAAAGAAAACAAAAAAGCTCACAAATACATAGAAGCTAAACAACATGCTTCTAAATAATGAGTGGATCAATGACCAAATTAAAACAAATCAAGCAATACATGGAGACCAATGAAAACAAAACCTCAACAGCCCAAAACCTGTGGGATGCAGTGAAGGCAGTTCAAAGAGGAAAGTACATAGCAATAAAAGCTTACCTCTAAAACAAAAACAATCTCAAATAAATAGTATAAACTCACAATTAAAGAAACTAGAAAAAAAGAACAAACGAAGTCCAAAGTTAGCAGAAAGATGGACATAATAAAGATCAGAGCAGAAATAAATAAAATTGAGAAGAATAAACAATAGAAAGAATCAATGAAATTAGGAGCTGGTTCTTTATGAAAATGAACAAAATAGGTAAACCCCTAGCCAGACTTACCAAGAAAAAAAGAGAGTCTACACACATAAACAGAATCAGAAATGAAGAAGGATAATCACAATGGACACCAAAGAAATACAAAGAGTTATTACAGAATACTATGAAAATTACATGCCAATATAAATTGAACAACTTAGAAGAAATGGACAACTTTCTAGAAAAATACAACCTTCCAAGACTGACCCAGGAAGAAACAGAAAATCTGAACAGACCAATTACCAGCAATGAAATTGAACTGGTAAACAAAAAACTACATAAAAATGAAATCCCAGGTCCAGATGGCTTCATAGCTGAATATTATCAAACATTTAAAGAAGAGCTAATACCCATTCTTCTTAAAGTATTCCAAAAAGTAGAAAAGATGGAATACTCCCAACTCATTCTGTGAGGCCAATATCACTCTAATACCAAAACCAGACAAATACACCACAAAAAAAGAAAATTATAGACCAAAATCATTGATGAACAAAGATGCAAAAATCCTCAACAAAATATTAGCAAACCGAATTAAAAAATATATCAAAAAGATTATCCATCATGAACAAATGGGATTTATTCAAGGGATGCAAGAATGGTTCAATATTCATAAATCAATCAATATCATACATCATATTAACAAAAAAGACAAAAGCCACATTATCATCTCAGTAGATGTTGAAAAATCATTTGACAAAACTCTACATTCATTATGATAAAAACTCTTAACTGAGCTTAGAGGCTACATGCCTCAACATAATAAAGGCCATATATGACAATCCCACAGTCAACATCATACTGAAAGCTTTTCCTCTAAGATAGGGAATAAGACAAGGATGCCCACTCTCACCACTTTTATTTAACATAGTACTGGAGGTCCTAGCCAAGGCAATCAGACAACACAAGATTTAAAAGGCATCCAAATTGGTAAGGAAAAAGTTAAACTCTCACTGTTTGCAGATGACATTATATTACACACAGAAAACCCTAAAGATTCCACCAAACAACTATTAGAACTAATAATAGAATTCAGCAAGGTTACAGGATACAAAATTAATACACAGAAATATTTTGTATTCCTATATACTAACAACAAATTAACAGAAAGAGAAATCAGGAAAACAACTCCATCTACAATTGTATCACCTAGGGAATAAACCTAACCAAGGAGGTGAAAGACCTGTACTCTGAAAACTATAAGACACTCATGAGAGAAAATAAAGAAGACCCCAATAAATGAAAATCTATCCCATACTCATAGATAGGAAAGATAAATATTGTCAAAACAGGCATCCTGCCCAAAACAATTTACAGATTCAATTCAATGCCTATCAAAATAACAGCAGCATTATTCAATGAACTAAAACAAATAGATCTAAAATTCATATGAAACCATAAAATACCCCTAATAGCCAAAGCAATCCTGAGAAAGAAAAACAAAGCTGGGGGGAATTATGCTCCCTGACTTCAAGCTCTACTACAAAGTCACAGTAATCAAAACAATTTGGTACTAGCACTAAAACAGATCCATAGGTCAATGGAACAGAATAGAGAACCCAGATATAAACCCATGCATCTATGGTCAATTAATATACAATAAAGGAGCCTTGTATATAAAATGGGGAAATGACAGCTTCTTCAACAACTGGTGTTGGCAAAAATGGACACTTATGTGTAAGAGAATGAAACTGGATTATTGTCTAACTCCATACACAAAAGTAAACTTGAAACAGATAAAAGACCTGAATGTAAGTCATGAGACCATAAAACTCAGAAGAAAACAGGCAAAAATCTCTTGAATATAAGCATGAGCAACTTTTTCCTGAACACATCTCCTTGGGCAAGGGAAACAAAGTAAAAAATGAACAAGTGGGACTACATCAAACTAAAAACTTCTGTGCAGCAAAGGACACCATCAGCAGAACAAAAAACTGTCCTACAGTATGGGAGAATATATTCATAAACAACATATCTGATAAGGGGTTAGCATCTAAAATATATGAAGAACTCATATGCCTCAACACCCAAAAAACATAACCTGATTAAGAAATGGGAGGAGGACCTGAATAGACACTTCTCCAGAGAAGAAATACAGATGGCCAACAGGCACAAGAAAAGATCCTCCACATTGCTAATCATCAGAGAAATGCACAGTAAAACCACAATGAGATATCACCTCACACCAGTTAGGACGGCCACTATCCAAAAGGCAAGAAATAACATGCCTGGTGAGGATGCGGAGAAATGGGAACAGTCCAGCACTGTTGGTTGGAATGTAAATTGGCACAACCATTGTGGAAATCAATATGGAGGTTCCTCAGAAAACTAAAAATAGAAATACAATTTCACCTAGGAATTCCACTCCTAGGAATTTACCTGAAGAAAACAAGATCCCTGATTCAAAAAGATAAATGCACCCCTATGTTTATTGCAGCACTATTTACAATAGCCAAGATATGGAAGCAACCTACGTGTCCCTCTGTAGATGAATGGATAAATAAGAGGTGGTATATATACACAATGGAATATTATTCAGCCATAAAAAGAAAATAAATCCTCCCATTCACAACTACATGGATGGATCTAGGGGGTATTATGCTCAGTGAAATAAGTCAGGTGGAGAAAGACAAATACCAAATGATTTCACTCATTTGTGGAGTACAAAAACAAAGCAAAACAGGAGAAAAATAGCAGTAGACTCATACACACCAAGAAAGGACTAGTGGTTACCAAGTGGAGGGGGAGGGGGAAGGGGATAAAGGGGCACAATAATTCACAATCACAATATAGGTTGGTCATGGAGATGGTAATACAGCACAGAGAATACAGTTAATGATTCTGTAACATCTTACTATGTTGATTGATAGAGACTGCACTAGAAGGGGTGAGGATTTAATAATATGGGTAACTTTTGAACCACTGTGTTGTATATTTGAAACCAACATAAGATTGTATATCAATGATATTTTAATAAAAAAAGAAAAAGAATGGTCATAGCAACTTTATTCATAACAGAAAAAATAGAACAAAGCCATCAACTATAAAATGAAAAAATTAACTTGTATATTAATACAGTGAATGCTAAACAGCAATGAAAAAGAAAACTACTGCTATAAACAACAGCAACACCATGGATGAATCTCACAGACATAAAGATGAGCAAAAGAACCTAGACACAAGAGTGCATCATATGAGCCCACCGATACGCAGACCACAAACAGGCAATGGCTAATTTAGGTTAGAGAATGTAGTAGGATAATAGTTGCTTTTGGCAGGGAAGCAGGTATTAATGAGGGAAGCTTCTGGGATGCTAGAAGTTCTGTATCTTGATCAAGGTGGTAGTTTCATGGTTATATGCATGTAAAAAATTCACTGAGCTCCCCAACTTCAAGCTTTACTACAAAGCCACAGAAATCAAGACAATTTGGTACTGGCACAAGAACAGACGCATAGACCAATGGAACATACTAGGGAGCCCAGATATAAACCCACACATATATGGTCAATTAATATACAATAAAGGAGCCAGGGATATACAATGGGGAAATGACAGCCTCTTCAACAACTGGTGTTGGCAAAACTGGACAGCTACATGCAAGAGAATGAAACTGGATTATTGTCTGACTCCATACACAACTCAAAATGGATCAAAGACCTGAATGTAAGTCATTAAACCATAAAACTTTTAGAAGAAAACATAGGCAAAAATATCTTAAATATAAACATGAGCAACTTTTTCCTGAATTCATCTCAGGCAAGGGAAACAAAATAAAAAATGAACAAATGGGACTACAACATGCTAAAAAACTTCTGTACAGCAAAGAATACCATCAGCAGAACAAAAAGGCATCCTACAGCATGGGAGAATGCATCTGTAAATGACATACCTGACAATGTCATTTAACATCCAAAATATATAAAGAACTCACACACCTCAACACCCAAAAGGCAAATAACCCTATTAAAAAATGGGCAGAGGATATGAACAGACACTTCTCCAAAAAAGAAATTCAGATGGCCCACAGGCACATGAAAAGATGCTCCACATCGCTAACTATCGGGGCAATTCAAATTAAAATCACCTCACACCAGTTAGGATGGCCAACATTGGAAAGACTAGGAACAACAAATGCTGACGAGGATGTGGAGAAAGGAGGACCCTCCTACACTGCTGGTGGGAATGTAAACTAGTTCAACCATTGTGGAAAGCAATATGGAGGTTCCTCAAAAAACTAAAAATAGAAATACCATTTGACCCAGGAATTCCACTTCTGAGAATTTACCTTAAGAATGCAGCAGCCCAGTTTGAAAAAGACATATGCACCCCTATGTTTATCACAGCACTATTTACAATAGCCAAGAAATGGAAGCAACCTAAGTGTCCATCAGTAAATGAATGGATAAAGAAGATGTGGTACATATACACAATGGAATATTATTCAGCCATATGAAGAAAACGAATCCTACTATTTGCAACAACATGGATGAACCTAGAAGGTATTATGCTCAGTGAAATAAGCCAGGAGGAGAAAGACAAGTATCAAATGATTTCATTCATCTGTGGAGCATAAGAACAAAGCAAAAACTGAAGGAACAAAACAGCAGCAGAATCACAGAACCCAAGAAGGGACTAACAGTTACCAAAGAGAAAGGGACTGGGGAGAATGAGAGGGAAGAGTGGGATAAGGGGAATAAGGGGCATTACGATTAGTATGCATAATGTAGGGGGCGCACGGGGAAGGCAGTATAGCACAGTGAAGATAAGTAGTGACTCTATAGCACCTTACTACGCTGATGGACAGTGACTGTAACGGGGTGTGTGGTGGGGACTTGATAAAGGGGGGAATCTAGGAACCACAATGTTGCTCATGTGATTGCATACTAATGATACCAAAATAAAAAAAATTAACTAAGCTGTAAGCGTATTTATGTACTGCATGCCAATCAGGGTGTGTGTGTGTGTGTGTGTGAGAGATGTGATAATGTATGTTGCATACTTAGCATGCTCAATTCCTAAAGGAAATTTGAGTCCCTGTGCAGCCTTTCACAGCTGAGGTTGGAGGAGTAATGGAAGATATTGGGAGGGAAGGTAAGGGATTGTTGCAAGGCCCCTGTGCCAGGGAGGACTTATCTGCCCAGGGTCCAAGAGTCCAACTGAGACCTTGGACAAAGCTGCAGAAGGGGTCACTCGTCAGCAACATGCTTCTAACTCAGCCTCAGGTGGGCTCTGGGAGGCTGCGAGCAAAGCACCAGAGAGAAGGGGACTCCACACCTAAATGTAGAAAAGAAAACTTCCTGACCCTTCTCTGTACGCAGAAGCATCAGAACTGTGGATCCAGGCTGGAGTGGAGGGTTGTCAAGCCAGAGTGGGCCTGCCCATGAGGCTGAGATGAGTTTTGTGCCCCCAGCAAGGAAGTGGGGAGGTGGGATTTGAACTTAGGTCTTTTTAGTTCACCACAGATGAGTCAAAGCTTCCCAGAAGAGCATGTGCTACCCTCTGTTTCCCCTTGCCCCAGAAGGAAGTGTATGGGAATAAGTGGGTGACCACTGTGGGCTCAGAGTGGCCACACTGGGCCCAGTAAAGGCAGACAGGCATGGGGCTACCCTAATGTCTGGTCCTGGCCAATCCCCAAGAACTAGCACCACTGACTGGCTCCGGCCAGCAGATGGTGCTATAGGGCCAGATGGCTGTACAAAGTATCTTCACTGCCCCTGCCCCGAGAGATGCCTCCAGAAGCTGCCCTCTCCTCTCTAGGACCTAGAGTCCTGTCCAGATCCCTGGCCTGGCCATCAGAGGCTGAATGCCAGTGCAGCTTGATCACACACTCACAGGGTGACCCTGGAAGGAGCCTCCTGCCCTGGGGGCCACAGTGTCCCTCTGAGACCAAGTTCACACACAGCAGGGGCAGGAGGCAGGTAGGCTCAGTCAGGAGCAGGGCAGTTCTGTGCAGAGTTCTTCTGTAGATGAAAAACCATGAATAAAAAGGATATGGGGCATGACCTACGATCTCCCACTATATCCTCTCACCCATCTGCCCTTATGAGGGACCAGAGGACCCCAGTGCAAATGTGGCATCTGGAGATAGCACACTGGGGCAGAGACCACCAGAGAGCAATGTGCCTGAAAGGTCTGCACCCTGGCCTGCCAGCCGGCTGCCATGAAGCTCCAGGCCAGGCCCCGTGATGCCAGGAGCCAGACTACAGGAAACATCGGTGAGGTAAGGCAACTGTGACTTGAATATGTCCTACAAGTCAAGTGCCAGTTTGTGACTGCTGAATGCAGTCAGGAAGGCCTGTCAAGGAAACTAAGTGACAGGGATTTCCCCAGGAGAGCCTCTGAGTCCAGGCCCAGCCACAGACTCACTAACTGGGCCAGAAAGCAACCGGTATGACTGTGCCAGTCAATCACTCAGTGAATATTTACGTAGTACCTTCTCTGGCCCCCATATTGTAGACTGCGGTAAACAAGACAGAAAAAGCACTGTCCTCAGGAAGTTTGTCTTCTAGTGGGTTAGATGTGATGAGCACAAATAAGAGAATGTGACGTAGGTAAGTACCGTAAGGAAAGTAAGAGTTGGATCTTGAAAGTGAAGGGGGAGAGGGCAGAGGCAATTCATTTAAGCAGAAACCTACTGAAAAAGGCACCAGCCATGAAAAGAAGTGGGAGAAGCACTTAGTAGAGCACTTGCAAAGACTAGGAATGAGCCTGCCTTGTTCCAGGAACAGCAAGTCTGGCACTGTCGGAGGTCAATGACCGGGGGGAGAGGAGGAGCAGGTGAGGACCAGAGCGTGAAGGGCTGCGTAGGGGCACAGCACGAGGAAGCTGGGTTCTAGTCTATTTGCATTTAGCAGCTTCAGGGGTTGGAGGGTGAGCGGCATGGGGCATGACCCAATCTACAGTTTAGAAAGATCACTCTCACGATTGTGTGCAGAATGGATTATAGTGGGGAGAAGAAGGGAAGAAAGACGTAAGATCTTTCCAGAGGCTTGAACTAAGGCAGGGAAGTGGAGATGAGGATAAAGATACATACGGAGGTAGAGTTAATGGACTGCATGTGGAAGGTAACTGTGTGAATGGTGGAACTATTTACTGAGACAGGGGACACCTGGAACACTATTTACTGAGCTAGGGGACATCAGGAGTTCAGGTGGGAGATGAGGAACTCAGTCTGAGAGGCATGTCGGACGGCTGAGTCATGTCAGGAGGCAGGGGGATCTGTAACTCTGGAGCTCAGGTGAGAAGTCAGGCTAAGGATGTTCACTTGGGATTCATCATATAGGTAGATGACATCTCCTAGGTAGGAGACAGAAACATAAGCATTGGGTCCCTCCAACATTAGAGAACAGAGGCACTTGGGAAGGAGCAGTCAAAAAGATCAGAGGAGAACAAGCAGTCCAGTGTATGGTACGCAGCAAAGAAAACATTTCCAGGGAATTATTTTGGTCAGTTGCTTCAGAGGCTAAAAAATGTAATGAAGTCAGGGAAAATCTACTGTACTTGACAAGGCAAAAATAACCTTGATAAAGCCAATTATTTGAGTATAGTGGTGTTTTGAAAAGAGAAATGTAATATGAAAAGATGGACAGAGAATATAACAGTTCTTTCAGAGTTTTGCTAAGAGGAGCATGGAAAAGGGGAGACATGTTGGGGGCTGTTGAGATCAAAGGAGTTTGTTTTTAGGATTGCAGACACTGGAGCCATGTTTGTGTGCCCTGGGAATAATCCAATTGGAGGTCAGTATTACACATACAGCTGCAGAAAGGTTGGTGGAGGAGGTGGCAGGAAGAAGAGAGACCTTGCCTCATCTGATTGCCCCATGTTGCCTTAGTACCTTCAAGTGTTAATAGGCAAGGTCATCAGAGTTTAGTTATGGAGGGGAGGTGCTGACAATTTTAGAAGAGACCATATGAATCAGTCTTTTTGAAGACTGAGAAAGAATCTCAGAAAGTGGAGGGGATCGTTTGGCAGTAACTATGGTCGGTCGCTTTGATATTTGTTTGAGTCCCCACAGTTGTGTCACTTTCTCTAGCCATGTCCTGTTGCTCAAGTGCAGGTATCCAGCTCTGGACAGCAAATCCCAGGCTGGACTTTAACAGGTTTCCCTTCCAGCAGCTCCCTCCCTGCTGCCCGAGACCTGCTATCCCTAGCAGGTGAGGGCAGAAATCTTTGGAGATCATGTCAGGTGGTGGTTAGTACTGCTGTACAAACTACACTTCAGTTTTCTTTTAAAACTAACCAATCTTGTGACAAATTGTCTAATACAGACTTACTGAGATAGCTGACACTCAATAGCTCCTCTTCATCCTTTAGTCCAGTGTCACCTTAGTAACCACCAGCCACATTAGTAGCCCAATCAGTGCGTTGTTAAATTTAATTAAAATTGGTCTAAGTTAATAGAATACTTGCAAAGACTGAGAATGGGTTTGCCTTGTTCCAGGAACAGCAAGCCTGGCATTGTTAAAGCCACTACATCAAAACACATTACAGCTATCAGGCAAAAACCTGTCATAATTCACGTACCTGTTGAGCTGTGGACAACCTGCAGAACTGCATGAGCAAGCTGCCTAAAAGGGGCCCTCTTTTTATCCTCTTGCTTCTACCCTGGCTTATTTCTCTTCATAGCACATTATTCCTATCTGACTTTCATATTTCTCTCTCAGTAGTGTGAACTTCCACAAGGACAGCCACTTGGTGGTGTACACCATTGTATTTCTTCCCAGCTGGTAACACCTGGTACATAACAGGTGCCCAGCAAGTAGCTGTTGGAGTGTTTCAATCCACTTCCTTTCATCTGCACTTTTAAAGATGGTTCTATTTTCAAAAGCTCCTGGCTAACACGAAGAAACTTCAAAGCTGCCATTACCCAGGACAACACATCCACAATCAGGGGCCTCACTAGACCTCTCCACTTCCTTCACACATGCACCATGCAGTTCTTAGAGGACAGGACAGCCCTGTGCTGCAATGAAGTGGCTCCCAAGGCCACCCAAGGCCATCCACTCACTAGTCTGACTCCAGGTGCCTGTGATATGCCACCTGAACCGGCCACTCTGCCAAACCACTCAGTTCAGCTAGTGCCTGGCAGTGACTGACTTACCCCCTGGGCACTACTCAAACACATGGTTACATCTCTTCTTGCTCATTGGCTGTGCTCCCCCAGGGGACAACAGCTGCTTGCTGCATTCTGGCTGAGAACTAAGCCCTCTAGCTGAGAATCACACACTCCCATCCCACCACTCCTTGCTTTCCCCCTTCCTTCCTATTCTTTTTGTTGATTTATTCCTACCTCTGACCTTTGCTTCAAGTCTTGGAAAGCCTTTAAATTCTCATAAATAAGAGCACCAACAGAGGACAAAGCTTGGAATGTTGGGAGTCAGCAGGTTCCAGGGTCATAGGTTTTTAAATGCAAACACTGGTTCCTGCCGACTCATGACACCAGGCCAAGCAACAGATGGACTTAGGAATCAGGTGTGAGTCATTATCTAGCTACCACTTACCCCACTTCCTCATCAGGAATCCAGATAAACGCCAAAGCAATGGATTCTGCCAAGTTGGTGAGGGTGGGAAAGGCTTTTGGAGTGACCAGGTGTCCTGGTCTGAGAACTGAAAGCCCTGCTTCCTGGGAAACCCTGACTCCTAGGCTGAGACAATTGGTCACCCCACATTAGAGCTGTGCTCAGCGTGACTACACATGAACAATCTGCTGAGTTCTTATTTTTGCTTCCATGTTTAACATTTAACTACTTCAGGGACCCACCACTCTCTCACCAGCTCACTACTGTTACTCGTAAATTAATTAAAAGCTCAAATTTGTTGGCACAGTACCCAAGACGTTAAAACTTAAACTATGTACAGCAGTGTCTGCTACCATTTGTTTTTGAAGAGCAAGGAGTGGTACACACATGCACATAGGCACACAATGTATACACGCTGATGTGTGCAAAAATCCTAAATTGCTCCCAGAGGAATTCAATCTACATGATCTTCAGTTATCTGATAGAGCATGCCCACCCTAAAGACAGGCATGCTTGTATGTATGAGTGACTGTGAAGGTATCTACATATTATTACCAGTAACAACCTCACAGGAGTAAGGTTGAGCAAAGTCTTTTTTGCATACATCTGTATTGCTTGACTTTACTACATGTATTTTTTAAAAATTAAAGGAGAAAAGATCAATTTTTAAGAAGACTGGGCACACATACATCAGAGGTGGGCAAAGTTTGCGGGGTAGTCTTCCCTATCAGAATTTGTGGATGGTTAACTGGGCACCAGGGGATGCTCATGGCTTGTGGCTCCTCTCAAGAGATGACAAGGGTCTTTAAAAAGGTGGGGAGATGGTCAAGTAATGGTTAGCCTAAGATTCCATTAGCCATCCTTGTAAAAGCCTCAACAGCTGTCATTCCTCAGCCAGAGAACACTCTGACGTCAATACACTAGGGAGAGAATTCTCTCACTTAAACTTAACAGACCTAGGAGTGGGATGGGAAGAGGGTGTGAACAGGTAGAGAAGAGGATTTGGGGGGCACTGAAAATACCTGTATATATACTGTAATGGTAGATACATGCCTTTATACATGTGTCCAAACCCAGAGAACGTACACGAAGAGTGGTCCCTAATGTAAACTGTGGACTCTGCTTACGATGTGTCAGTGTAGGTTACCATCCTGGTAGGGGACGATGATAATGGGGGGAGGTTCTGCCCATATAGGGCAGTGGGCACATGGGACATCTCTGTATTTTCTAAGTTTTGTTGTGAACCCAAAATTTCTTTAAAAAGTCTTAAAAAAAAAAGAAAGCTGGAGTGGGGTGTCCCACTCCATATACATCTCCTTCAAAGAAAAGGGTTTTCCTTTTCATTTTTAATTTGTCAACCCAAGACCACTGTGAAAGTTCCTTTTTCCTCAGTAAATTGTTAGGCTGTGATGGCAGATGCTGAGTTGAAAATCATTTCGATCAGTCTCAGTTCTTTCAAAATCTGGTTCATATAAATGTCCTTGCAACACAAAGCCAAGTTACTCCATGAGCCCCAGGAATGCAGTGGCCAGGACACTTCGGCCAACAGAGGGCCAGCGTGCAGACCTTTCTCACTGTGCTTCCAAGGACCTACCACATACTTGGCTTCCTGAGGCAGGTCAGGCACGCGCATGCACGAACACACGTGTCACTTTCTCTAACCCAAAAGCTGTGAAGGCTCTTGCCCACCTTTCATCTACAACCTTCGTAGGTTACTCAACAGAACAAATGTACAACTGTAAAAGGGAAAAACCCAAGTTACTACTAAAACTTCAACACCCATTTCTAGGAACTACAGCTGCAAGGAAGGGACTGCTTACTATACAGGACAAGTAAAAGTCACTACAGAAACAGAGTCACACAGGGTATTTTAGTTATTTACCAAAACCCACAGCTACCACAAAACCCAATTTTTCTAAATTTGTAATTGGGAAACTGAGCCATATTCTTAAGTCTAGATGTAAATTATTATCACTTGGGAAACTCAATACTTTTGCATGGGCCTGCCTCCAAACAATTTCAATCTCTATGGGCATCAGGTTGAGAACCACAGAAATAACCATTCTTTTCCTACTAAGCTAAATAAAGCTAAGTCTTTCTAAAAATAATCTAGTACTGACATGCTACACTTCCATTTAAAACACACCTACTGCAACCAAGAAAAGGAAAAAAGGCACCTGTCTGCTTAAGATATTCAACCTCAGAAACAAGCACATCATTTTACCAATTCAGTTTACTCTTACCAAGTGTTCTTACAGCAAACTTCTGCCAAGTCCTCAGTATAGAATACTCAAAGCACTCATTGTTGGTTGACAAGTCTTTTTTTTAACAAGCTTTTAAAACGTTTATTATGAAAATTCTATTTTCATGTTACTGAGAAATCAGCAACAATTACAAATTTTTAAAGGGAATTACTACTTACCAATGCATTTTCTTTACCCATTTCGTAATCAGGTAGGTTACTAACATTTTCTAGTTTAGATGGCCAAAGCCCAGTCATTCTCTCAAATTAGACAGTCAGTTTAAACCCGGTCATCATTTTAAACCCAGGCCATACTGGCTACAAGCCCTTTTCTGCTAGCCACAAGATTTACTTCAGAGAATTTGTAATTGGATGACAGTCCCACAAGTCAATTAAAAGATACACATTCCTTCAGAGTCAATTCTGGTATTACAGGACCTGAAAAACAGCTGCTTGGTATCTAGACTACCTGGATAATGGATTAAAACTGCACATTGATAAAACTACTTGTTCAGTCAGATAGAAAGGGCATAAAGTGACAATGCAAAGGGGATAGAGATCTACTTCTTGTAAAAGCATAAAATAATACAATTCAATGGAGACATGTAGAAAAACTAAGGGCTTTTTCCTTTGGATAATCAATTCTGTAAGCCACCAAAATACTGTCAATTAGATCAGAGAAGATCTAAAATATATATAGTGTGTATGTATATTTAAAAATTAAATATATAGTGTGTATGTACTTTCTTCAAGCATCTTATAAAAAGAAATGTGAAAACTTCCTTGTCAGTTGAAAATTCAACACAGTACAAAGCAAAGAAACTTTTATTACTACATTCACACAAGTAATGAGTAAGTGTCCTGAAGTTTACCCTGGTAGCTTAATATGACCAACTATTAGTTTCCACAGAAGGACTGTTTCAACTTTCTAATCCTATTCAAAGAATAAAAAGAGAGGAAAAAACTCATTAAATGCTTACACTGCCACTTAATTTCAAATGCCATTTTCATCCTTGGGTGAATGTACATTAACACTAAACCATGACCCAGCAATAGTTTTCTATTTGGTTTAACAAGTATCACTTAAAGAGCTTACAGGATAATGCTTAACAGCGTTCTCATCAGAGATAAACTCTAAGTTCACATGACAATGTGTAAATATTTAAGAACTTACTGCCATCATTTTAGAGTTCATGTAACACACATAGCAATATAATGTTTGTAACCAGAAAGTGCACACTGATAAGTAGACACCATCAGTTTGTCAAGCTCTTCCTGAAAACATGCTGTTTTATTAAAACAAAACCAAAAAACTTAAATCTCAAGTTCTGTGGTTTTACAGCCAGGTCTTCCTGAAGTAAGCACATAGATTTCCTTTCTCGCAGACAAGTCAATATGCAGGAGGAAGCCATGAAGGGCACAAGGCAATTTGACAAACTGTACTGTGTCCAAGTCAGTCCTGACACTTCATCTCAGGACCATCAAGGATTACCAGAGATTATGTAGTGGCCTTCATTTTTATTTTTCTTTACTGAGAAGTCTACAAATTCTAAAATTTATCAGTTGATGTTATCTTTAAATCAACAGCACCAGTTTTGCCCATTGAAACTATTAAAATTTGACTTTCTCTTTTTTTAGTTCACAAGTTTATTATGAAAACCACTGCAGTGCTCTTGTGCAGTAACATTGTCTTACAAGAGAGGGAAAAACAGTTCTGTTCAAAGCAACTCACCAGGTTCTGACAGTAACAAAGAACAACATGAGGCTGAGATTTGGAAGGGAAATAAACTGAGCGCAGACAAATCACACAATTAAATTAAACGGTATCCCTGAAAATAAACAAAACGATCTCAAAAGTCACAAGTAGAGGGGAGGCCTTGGTACTTATTTTTAAAAATGTTCATTAAGCTCCAATGATTGATTGCTGCTATCCTCATCTACAGTCATGCTGAGTAAAGCTATAGCTAAATGGAAGTTAAATTGTATTCACGAGGTGTTAATGTTTACATCTTATTATCTGCAGTCTCTCAGAGAAAGCAAAAGTAACTACAAATAGCGCTATGCCAGAAACTGGTTTCTTGACCAACAATGTCGCTTCAGCATGCAATGAACTGGTTCATTCTAAAGTGGTCACAGCTGTTGATGACAAGAGGCTTTGTATTTTTATATGGCACATCTTTTGGTCCGTGTGAAAACAAGTTTTTTGAATGTTAACTATTCTCTGACACTTTGGAGTTACTGTTGCTCTTCCCATTTCCATTAGGTCAATATATGGTTCATGGCAATACTGTACAAGTTTTAAGTTTCATTACAGGAAGTAGTCTGGGGTACGACGAGTGACATGGGGCTCGCCTCTGCGAGGTGCTGGGTCAAACTGCAAGCTGAAAAACAAGACATGTTTGTTGCTTATATACCAAGACACAATTGCACTGACAATCAAAATAAAGAACACTAGCCTTTCAAACTTTACACATTCTTTTCCTATCCAATTTCAGCTTGCCTTAATATAATAATAGAATCCTAATTATAGCCTAATCATGCTTTTAATAAGGGTCATCTCGAGAAGCGACTAGTGGTTACCAAAGGGGCGGGGTTGAGGAGGATGGTGGGGAGGGAGAAGGGGATTAAGGGGCACTGTAATTCACAATCACAATATAGGTAGGTTACGGGGATGATAGTACAGCATGGAGAATACAATTAATGACTCTATAACATCTTACTACACTGATAGACAGTGACTGCAATGAGTGGGTGACAGCTTGATAATACGGGTGAAAGCTGAACCACTGTGTTGTGCACCTGAAACCATCATAAGATTGTATATCAATGATACTGTAATTTTAAAAAAAGGGTCCTTTAACTGCACACCTCCTCAAAGAGCCAAGGCAACTTTAGCCAGAGGATCTTTATATATTAGAGTTCCTTCTATGACTATTTGAAAGACTAGTTCTGTGCAATAAATAAAACTTAGAGTCTAATGTATTGTACTTAACATCTTATCCTCAGGATGTATTTTTATTAACTCCACAATAAAAACAGAGGTTTAAAAGTTAAAACCCTAGTAATTCATATTATTATATGGGTCTATATAATTAGAGGTGTGTATATGACTAGTTTCTATTGTTTTTCCACATACCAATTTGTTCATTTCAAAGGAAACAAAATCAAACGGGAACCTTCTGACTTAGCCTAAGCTCTTGAACTCTTAAATCTCCTGTTCAGTCTATTCAAGTACGCAACCTACTACTAAGGTGTAAATACTTACAAAGAGTACTTTAGAGTGTCATCAAGTTCCATGATTGCAGCTTGGTTACCACAACGATAGCAATAGTTTGGAGCACTAAAAATTGTTACTACATTCCGGTCATGGCACCAGTTATATCCCTACAAGGAAAAGGAAGGAGATAAACATCAATTTTACTCCCTTATTTATACAACCAAATGTGACTCCAACAAGAATCAAAGTTCTCCCCATCCCCAAAAGCTTAAAAAATATTTATGTTTTGTTTCTGATTTAATTAAAGGAGAGATGCCTCTAGGATCTCCAGCCTCATTCTGTCAAAGTCAAAGTCCACTTGAATGCATGAGTCACTTTTTAAGTATTCACAAATTTCTTTCCCTATGTTTAGCAAAATCAGACTTTATTGATAATAACCAGAGGTGTATTCATATTAATCTAAGCAAGACCCTAGTCTTAAAAGTATGCTAGTCAATGTCCTATGATAAAAATTTAGCCCATTTCCCTTTTTTAAAAAGTTTCTTCTTCTACATCACCTGTAATTGTACCATCAAAAGAACTACTTAAAACATTTTGGTATATTTCTTCCCAATTTCTCTTCCACACATACACAAGGCAAATGTTTGAAATAGACAAAATTCAGATCATAAAATGTTACATTCCTCTCTCCCCGCTACTCCATGCATTTACTTGTCCACCCCTTAAATTTCAAGCACTACCCAGTCGTTCAGAGTTCTCTGAAAATGTTAAATATGAATTTCACTGTGATCAAAAGCTCAAGATTTTAATTCTAGTGTGGATCTGCTGAAAAGGCACAGGCTACAATGGCAAACTCACCAAGAAGAATACATAAAATGTTCTCATTAATATCATTAATTTACAACTCCCCAATATCTTCCTTCATTACTTAAAAAGCAATCTGGCTTCAAACACAGAACATACCTCCATCACCAGCTGGTGAGCTCTTGACACCAACGTGAGACCATTGGCATGATTAAACGTCTCAGAAATATCTTGCCCAAAAGTGTAACCAGCTCCTCGAGGAGATATACCCCAACCACCACGGTCATCTGGATCTGACCACAGCAAGTCGCACATTGGACCCTGAAAAACAAGTTAAGTTTTAAACTTGCCTCTTGCAAAAATGGTTAATACATGATTTGAGTAAATTCATCAGAAGTAGCCTACTAAGTTTTACTTTTTAAGTGGTGTTTGATGAAAATGATAAAAAGTTTTGAAGTTAAAAGTCAAATGTCTGTGTCAAGTAAAGACTATTTCCACATGTCTTTAAGAAGCACACACAGCCTACGTCAGTGAGCCCCTACGGCAACAAGCCCTAAATAATTTGCCCAAAGTATACAGATTTCAGTGTTAGGCAGTACAGTCTAGTAGTAATCAAGGCAAAGCCTCTGAAGGCAACTACCTAGGTACTAGGCCCAGTCCTAGCTGTTTTGATTTCCCAGGTTTTTTAACGTCAGCTTCTTCTAAAAAATGGGGTCAACAATAGCATTTACACCACCTGGGTCATTTTTGAGAAAAATGAGGGACTACATATAGTAAACTATACAATTAAATTGTTCCTCTAGGAAGTTTTCTAGAAAGATCTTATCACCGAACAAAAGCCAGTACCTCATGAGGAACTTCTTGAAGACGATCAAGTGCTCTGATGTGATCCAGTGTATCTATGGATGGTGAGAGGCCACCATGTAGACAGAAGATCTGAAAAGAACGTTTTATAATGTTAACCTCAAATAAAAGAAACTTTATAAACACTCTGGACTTAGCTGCAGGCAGCAGCCCACATCACCTGACCCCATTGGTGCTTCTGTTTTGCCAGAACCAGGGTCTCTGCAGGGTCTATTTTTCTTCTAGCCCACTCTAAACTACTGAATACACCCCCTTTCTTCCTGATAAACCACTGCTACTGCACTCAGACTTCAAGCCAACTTCGCTCCACTTTCCTCCAACAAAAGGTTTCTCTGACCTTTCCCTCACCAGACTGATCTTGTTTCTCATAGAATTTTCTTGCAATTTTCTTCTACCTGGCTCATTCCTCTACCTGGACTAGTAAACAGCTAATTACATCTCACAGACTTGTTCAGAAACAGCCTTAGAGGATGGATGGGCTACAACTTCCATCCCTGTGGTTCAAACATGCGGTTTTTGAAAAACTCTTCAAAAAAACCCCAGAGGGATGTAAAAGCGGAAAAATAAGTTATTGGCATCTAAACAAGGCAAAATTTTGAAAATTATCAGTAATATATGTTTTAAGACCTACATACCTGCCCATCCACCAAGGCAGTGAGAGGAAGATAGTCAAAAAGATCTGTAAAATATTTCCAAACATTTGCATTTCCATATTTCCTTAAACACTCATCATAGAAACCATATACTTGTGTGATCTGTCTGCTCTCATGATTTCCTCGAAGAATGGTGATGCGTTCACGGTAACGAACCTGAAACAGAATGGAGAACACTGAACACCCACCCAACTCCTTCAAAACGCAAATGGCAATTCCACAAACTTCTACAGGAACTCTTTTGTGGAGGGTGGGGAGAAAACTCACACTCCCACATCACATCTAACTGAAACCTCACTCCTAAAGACCCCTGTCCATGGGACACCTGCCATCTCAAATAAAACCAAGCTCCCACTACCACCACCTATTACCCCAAGCATAAGTGTCAGCTGTAAAACTCCACCCATGAATTTCTTTACCGGTTGATGATTTTTTGGTATATTTATGCTTACTCAACTATCACAATCGTTTTAGAACCTTTCCACTACCCCAGCAAGATCCCTCATGCGTTTGTAGTTGCACTCAGCTCCCACTCCCAGACCCCACTGATTTACTTTGTATTTTGAGGTTTGCCTTTTCTAGAAATTTCATATAAATGGCACCATACAGTATGTTTTGTTTTGGGTATTTTTGGTCAGGATTCTTTCACTTGGCAGATTCTTTCGGAAGTTCATCTGGGTATGGATCGGTGGTTTGTTCATTTTTATTGTTGCACAGTATTGTACTGTGTGGCTATACCACTTTTTGTTTTTTTACTCACAAGTAGGATGAACCTTTGGAAGGTCTGCAGTTTTTAGATATTATTGAATAAGGCTGCTATGACCATTCTGCTTGTAAGTTTTTGTATGGACATATGGAGTATGTCATTTCTCTGGAGTAGGGTTCTACTTGAGTATAATTGTTAGGTCATATGGTAGGAATGTTTATCTTTTTGAGAAACTGCCAAACTGTTTTTCGAAGTGGCCGGACCACTTTACATTCCCACTAGCAATGCAGAGAGGTTCTAATCTCTATAAACTCACACCTGGAACTATGAACCTTATTGGTGATTACTGATGATAGCTACTCTAATGGATATGACTGTGACTGTAATTTGTATATTTCCCTGATGATTAATGATTTGGGGCATCCTTTCATGTGCTTACTGACCATTTTATCTTCTTGGGTGGACTCTATAAAAATACTTTGCCCATTTTAAAATGTCTTTTTATCAAGTTACAGGCTTTTAAAAGATACATAGGAATACAAATATTTTTTTCTTAGTGATGGCTTTAGAAGGAGAGAAAAAAATCTTAGTTTTGATAAAGTCCAATTTATCAGTTTTTTTAATAGATCATGCTTCTAATATCACATCTAAGAAATCACTGCCTAATCCAAGGTAACTAAGATTTTCTCCTGTGTTTTTAATAGCTTTTACATTTAGGTCTTTGATCGATTTCTATCCTTTTATATGGTATGAGCTAAGTTCATTTTTTGCATATGAATATCCAATTGTTCCAGAATTGTTTACTGAAATTTCCTTTCCCAACCCTATATTAGTCTTCTAGGGCTGCCATAAAAAAGCACCATAGACTGGGTAGTTTAAACAGAAATTTATTTCCTCACAGTTCTAGAGGCTAGATGTCCAAGATCAAGGAGTCCATAGGTTTGGCTTCTTCTGAAGGTCTCTTTCCTTGGCTAGTAAACGGCCATCTTACCACCTTCCCACTGTATCTGTTTCCCTATTTCTTTTTATAAGGACATCAGTCATATTACACTAGGGCTCACCCCAATTACGTCATTTAACTTAATTACCTCTTTAAAGGCCTCATCTCCAAATACAACCACACTGAGGTGGGGGGGAAGGGAGGGAGGCACAGGGAGTTTGGGTGGGACTTCAACATATGAATTTGGCAGTGGTGGAAATTCAGCCCATAACTCCGTCAAACATGAATTCTTAAAGGCAGCAAATTCATTCCCCCTCTGAGCCCTGGGATCCATCCTGGGCTTTAAGTACAGGTTAGCTTGCAAGGCTGCTTTCATAATATTTAGAGTTACCACAGAAACTCCATTATTTAATCCAACTCCTTCATTTTACAGATGGAGAACATAATGACCTCCAGAAGTATTTTGTAGCACTTTACATGATTCAGACTAGTAGCCTCATGAACATATATATTAACTGCCTAAAATTCAGCTCTTGCTAAAACCACAGTGCATGGCTTCTCCAATGTTAGAAGTCTCTGGCGGCAATTTTATCGTTCCTCAAAATTCTTTGATAAAAATCTCCCCAAAGGTAAAACCAAACAATTTCTTTTTAAGGAAAAGGCAGGAACCTGCCACCCTAAAGCCATTTACCATTTTGTGTTTCATCTTCAGATTTCTGTACATTTCCCAAGGTTATATAACTGGTATACTACCAACTTGCTTTCTATGATTTCTACCACTCTAGATTATGTCATGTTTAATTGTTGCAAACTATTCCACTGAGACAAATCATATTTACATATTCACTTACATTGGATATTTAAATTCTTTCTGATATTAAATAATGCAATGCATGTTTTCACATAAAGCTCCTCCCTCTTGAATTTCCTCCTCAGCAGTTTAATTATAGGATTACTGCATCAAAGGATATAAACAAACATCCCAACATTTGGAACATTCTGTTCTTTTATAATATTTCAAAAGTATCTAGGAAGGTAATTATATTATCTCTCCACACCCCAATTTATTGAACTAAAATATTTATTTGACCGGCCCTCTAACATTTTTTTAAAATAATTTGACTGAAACATTCTCTTCCTTAGAGAATAACCATTTTGCTTTTATTCTATACTGTCCCATTACTCAGAGTGAAGACAGACCTATGATATCTAAGCCCCAAACTTGAATAGATTCATTCCTAAATGTGGAGTTTCCTCCTAAAACCTAACATTCAGATGGAGAAACAAAAATCAAACCAGGAAAAAACCTAGAAGTGTGGAAAAAAGGAACATTCAAGGGGACTGTCTTACCCAGTTCAAGACATAAAACAAATTACCTTAAGAGCTACAAGCAGAGTAACTGTTTCAACTGAATAATATCCTCTGTCAACATAATCTCCCATAAACAAGTAATTTGTATCTGGTGATTTGCCACCAATTCTAAACAGTTCCATGAGATCATGAAATTGCCCATGCACATCTCCACAGACGGTGACTGGACATCGAACCTCTTGCACGTTGGACTCTTTTGTCAGGATTTCTTTGGCCTACAAAGGGAGAAAAAGTAAACCAATATACTTGGCATTAAACAACATTAACAAAGATACATTTACTTATAGTTAATGTAGTTTAAGGAGCAGACTTGGTATAAGATGAAATTGCAGACAATTATGATTCCATGAAAAAAGATGATTGGATTCTTTTCATTGGCTGTGCATGGCCCTGTTCCTCTCATCAGTATCAGGAATTTATAGGCCTATCACTTGCCATCTAACTAAATACTAAAGCATGCAAGATCAACGAAAATGGAGCAAGACATTCAGATACCTAGGTTCCTTACCCTTCTAACTAAAGCTGGCACTCAAGGATCCTAGGCTATCAAGAGGTTTCTTACTCCTGCTTGACTTTTTTTTAATTTTTGGAAGACATTTTGTCTGTATTTTGTTGGTTTATTTTTTTACACTCTTTACATCAAAATACCAACTTTTTTTTTTTTTTACAATTGTGACCATTCAACATACATGGTTTACGATGCTTTTAGAAAATGCTGGCCAGCAAATGTATTCCCTCATATAATCATCA
Source organism: Manis javanica (assembly GCF_040802235.1). NCBI lineage: Eukaryota > Metazoa > Chordata > Mammalia > Pholidota > Manidae > Manis > Manis javanica. Next base: position 82,175,783 of record NC_133169.1, read on the forward strand.
TCACAGATTCGACACTCATTTATTGATCCTTTATGCCAAAAATTGGAAAAGTACACTGTAAGATAATCATTCGACTGGTCAATTGTCTGAGTCATACTATGTGACAGGACCTGTGTCAACCACTGGAGGTATGGTGAACACCACAGGTCACGGGGGGTCGGGTGGGGTGGGAAGCCACAGAAAACCAAGTAACAAAGTATAGACTTTGTAAGTGCCATGAAGGAAAGGGAGAGAGTAACTGGTGGAGGCCCCTTTAAAACAGGTATTACAGCCCTTAAAAGCATTCAGTGGAGCAGTGAGGCAAAAAATAAAGGGAAAATTAACAAAGAGCCAACTCTCAAAGAGCCAAGCACCACTATCAGCAGCAGCAGAAGGACTGTAAATACCGAGAGCTAGGAAATCAGCTGGAGGTCCAAAGAATGAGCTGGTGTTAGCTAAAGGAGGGGAATGCGAGTAGGAAATGGGAGGAGGTCTGATACATGCAGATGCAATCATGTGTATAAATTCTGAGGAAAGGGTTAACAACTGTAACAGCACACAAGAGTAGAGAAGAGGGTGGGCATGGGTTTAACCTGACCTACAACTCTAGTTTTATTCTTTTTAAAATTTCTTTTTTAAAATATTGAGGTACATACAATAATGGGTCTCAACCTTAGTGTACTTGGTGAGTTTTGACATGTGTATACATTCAATGTAAACCATCAGCCAGATCAAAATATCATTCTAATTTTTCCTCCATCAATTTCACTCATCTCCCAACCCCTCCCCCTATGACAACCACTAGTCTGTTCTCTGTGTTTATGAGTCTATTTCCACTTAGTTTGTTCATTTGTTTTTTCTTTATTTTTTTAGGATTCCACATGTAAGTATCATATGCTATTCGTCTTTCTCTAACTTACTTCACTTAGCATAATACCCTCCAGATCCATCTATGTTGTCACAAATGCCAACTACCCTGGTTTTAGAACTGAGAGTCCCGCAGCCCAGGAAACGCCTCCTTCGGGTCCAGGCAGGAAATGCTGGGGGAGAATGGGGCATGGATATGGACTGAAGAACAAGTCAAATCAAAGTAGTATTATAACAGATTTACTGGTAGAATTTTATTTGATAAGTGGATTTAGGATTTCAGGGATAGGGCTATGGATGTGGTATCTGAGACAGTACATAACTTAACGGCCAGTAGTATCCAGTGACCAATCCACCAAGTCTTGCCCGGTCTCCTTCCAAAACTTAAATCCACTCGCTCCTTTTTTTGCCACATCTCACCTGGCTTACTATTCTAGCCTCCACACTGAGCTTCCTGTTTCCATTCTTCCTGCCTGCAGTCTATTTTCCATGCAACAAAAGTGTTCACCAGATTCATTTTATTCACCACTGTGTACACAGTACCTCACTAGAATAATGCCTGAGATTTGGGAGACAAATATACATTTTACTGAGTCAATCAAGACCTTAAACTGAAGTACTGCATAGGTCATCTTCAGGGAAAGTCATGGATGTCTCCCAGGACAACAGGCCTGGAAAGTGGTACCAAGTTATGTGGAGAATGAAGAAATACTAGGTAACAACAGTAAGGAAAGGTGCCCAGGTATCTAGGTAGAGGACAGAAGCCTGAAAACTAGAGGGAATTTTATCATTGAGTAAAGGGAGGCAGCATGTATCTGTCAGGGAGGGCTGTTGGACAAGGTGCACGACTGCCTTAGGAAAAGCAAAATTTCAGTTAAGTCAAGAAGGTAAAAGAAATTTTTCCTGAGAGTGGATTAAAGGTATTTATTTCATGTATTCAATCAACTTTTATTGAGCACTTCTACATGCAAAAAGCATTACGGAATAGTGTCCAGAATGTATAGGGGATGCCTGGGCCAGGGGAAGGCAACACACTTTAACATGGAGGTGAAATTACCATGGAGAATTGTTGCTAAGGAGCCATTGCCCATTATATTTTAAGTGACAACCAAGGATGACAAGCACTTGTTTTAAGGTAGTGGTACAGACACAACATTGGCTGCACCTTAAAAGTGCTTAAAAAAAAATCCAGATGCCCAAGCTATTCCTCCTCCAATTAAGTCAGAACCTTCAAGAATGGGATCTAAGAACCAATACTTTTTTTTTGCATCTACCCTCCCCACCCATACTGCTTTTTTCTTAGGTGCAGCCAAGTTTAGGCTGGGCTATTTTCAAGTTTTCAAACATTTTGGGGAGCTTTTTTCACCACTGACCACTGACATCCTAAATTTAATTAATATGACCTAACATTTTTAATTTTAGAAAAAATTTCCACTGCATCTAAAAAAATGATTTTTAAAGTAAGGTATCATTGATACACAATCTTATCAAGGTCTCACATGAGCAATATTGTGGTTTCAATATTCACCCATATTATCAAGTCTCCCCCCATCCCATCATAACCACTGTCCATCAGCGTATTAAGATGCTACAGAGTCATTACTTGTCTTCTCCATGCTATACTGCATTTCCTGCAACCTACCTATATTGTGTGTGCTAATTATAATGTCCCTTAATTCCCTTCTCCCTCCTTCCCCACCCATCCTCCCCAACCCCCTTCCCTTTGGTAACCGACTGTCCTTGGAGTTTGTGAGTCTGTTGCTGTTTTGTTCCTTCAGATTTGTTTTGTTGTTATACTCCACAGATGAGTGAAATCATTTGGTACTTGTCTTTCTCCACCTGGCTTATTTCACTGAGCACAATACCCTCTAGCTCCATCCATTTCTTACAAATAGTAGGATCTGTTTTCTCTTCTCATGGCTGAATAATATTCCATTGGGTATATGTACCACCTCTTCTTTATCCATTCACCTACTGATGGACACTTAGGTTGCTTCCGTATCTTGGCTATTGTAAATAGTGCTGTGATAAACATAGGGGTGCATATGTCTTTTTGAATCTGAGAACTTGTATTCTTTGGATAAATTCCTAGTAGTGGAATTCCTGGGTCAAATGGTATTTCTATTTTTAGTTTTCTGAGGAACCTCCATATTGCTTTCTACAATGGTTGAACTAGTTTACATTCCCACCAGCAGTGTACGAGGGTTCCCCTTTCTCTGCATCCTCACCAGCATTTGCTGTTCCTTGTCTTTTGGATGTTGGCCATCGTAACTGGTGTTAGGTGATGTCTCATTGTGGTTTTAATTTGCATTTCACTAATAATTAATGATGTAGAGCATTTTTTCATGTGCTTCTTGGCCATTTGAATTTCTTCTTTGGAGAACTGTCCAGATCCTCTGCCCATTTTTTAATTGGCTTATTTGTTTTGGGGTGTTGAGAAAAACAGAGATTTCTTAAGAAATACATATAATCCCTCTCTTTAGGATAATTCCAATATCCCTTGACTTACTATTACTAAAATGCAGTAGTTCACTAGGCATATCCATTACTAAGTCTGTCTGGCATTAATGCCATGTCTAGTGCTTTTGGCACCTAGTACATACTAATGAAAACAGCTGTGAATGAAATGATAGGTGCGGTTTGCAAAAATTATTCACAAGTTTTAAAAGGACAACATAAGATGACAGATGGTCACATGCCATGATGTTATTATATTTAATTCCATCAAGTTAAATTTCAAAATACATCTCTTAATACCTGAAAGACTACTTTCTGTATGAATAAAAAGTTGCCATTCATGACTGCCTGAAGTTCCTTATTACAATCTACTCAGTCTTATTCAAATTATGAAAGAAAAATTAAGCCTTAGTGCTTTGTTCCTATTACTTCAATTTAGACAAATTGCAACGATAAATACTGTTTCTAGCTTTGATTTTACTTCCACCAATAGCATTCTGATATCTATCCCTTTCAAAACTTTACACACTTCTTATGTGCCTACAGAAATGTTAATAGTTTTCCTTTGCAATTTAAACTAAAAATATTATTCAGCAGCTTGCTTGCTTTCTAATAAAAATCTGGGAGTTCATAATTCACACACAGACATCAAGACAATTTCTCACAGTGGACACACAGTATACCTGAGGGATTACAATACTTTGGGGAGGGTGGCCTAAAAATGCTGCAATGTGTACCTCTTAGTATTTGTTCCTTTGTACACATGCAGATATGTTTCCTGGAGAAAGATACTATAAACTGGACCTTTTAGTGTTTAATATTTAGTAGTTTGCATTTTTTTAGGTTGATACTACCAAACTATTCTCCAAAAGGCCAAGTACAGTGTATCTATAAAGTGAACATTTTAAACTTCTGAACCTAGGAAAGAAAAAGCCCTTTAGTCTCTTCCTACCAAATTTCAGACCAGAACAATTATAAATAAATCTGGGAGAAAATATTAGTATGTAACACATGCAATTAAGTCAACTATTAAGTATATTTTAAACAGTAAAAATTCAAGCTTACAAAGGACCGCTTTAAATATCCTTTTAGTTTTTTGACTGAACCTAACCAGCTCTCAGATGAACACTACACCAAAATAGGTAAGGGCCATCCCTAACCACCATGAAATAACATGAAATTACAAACAAACCATACCTAAATTAGATTTCATAGATCATCCAAGCCAGGATTTTCCATGAGAGACAAATAAAAGAAAAAGCATTCACAACCACTTATATATTGCTTTCCTAAAGGGCACACAACAGCAATGTTATTTCTACTTATACTGTAGAAAAAAAGCCACGCAATACACTTATGCATTTTTATATTAAACCAAAAACCAAACATATTTGTGCATTTTTATTAAATCAAACATTTCTGAAATACAGAATGATTACAACTTTATAAAAATCCTTTGTATAAATAGACTGAACACTAAAAAAAGAAACAAATTTAAAAATGGGTAGAGTACCTACAGATGGCCAACAGACACATAAAATATGTTCACCATTATGTTGACCCCAAAACAAAAGGTCAGGGATAAGAGATAACTGGAAAATGGTACTAAAAGCTATAATTTGATGTTTTTCCATCTGTTTCTGTCCAATAATCATCCATACCCCCAACCAAAACCAATGACTGTTTTCTTTTTTTTTTACATTTTTTATAACGGTATGATTGATATACACTCTTATGAAGGTTTCACATGAAAAAACAATGTGGTTACTACATTTACCCATATTATCAAGTCCCCACCCATACCCCAATGCAGTCACTGTCCATCAGTACAGCAAGTTGCCAGAGATGCACTATGTGCCTTCTCTGTGCTACACTGTTCTCCCCGTGATCCCCCCACACCATGTGTACTAAACATAATACCCCTCGCCAATGACTGTTTTCTTTAAATCTGTATGCCTTGAGTTCAACAGACTGGCTTCAATCTTTACTGGCCAACTTTTAAGTGGGCATGAATTAAACATTCCCAATCAATCATTCTAGCAGAGGGGGGAAAATGTTAATCTATTAAACTGAGAAATGTTGCTGTATACGGAGTTGTTTCAAAATTCTCACAATTCATCATGAACAAGATGCAAACATTCTGGGTCTCCATTTCCTCCTTCATCTGTGTAAGGTGACTTGGCCTAGATGGCCTTTAATCCTCTTACCACTAAAATTTTACTCCATCCTAAAGCCCTTCTTAAGGCCTTTTTATTAAAAATCAGAGCCACCCAACAGAAATAGATAGTGAACATTACTGACAGATGATGGGTGGCAAAGAAGTAAAATTCACTTGATCACTTGTGAAGAAATTAAGCACAAATGTTCTAAAATGTTTCCTATCTAGAGTTTACTGCAAGTTCAACCTCCTAACTGATCTGAAATCCTTTCTATTAGAGCAAAAAACAAATTCCTATAAAATACTGTTCAGACAAAGCTAAAAAGTGAACACTAATAATACATATAATGAGGACTCAGTAAATTTTGGTTTCTGTTTCTGGCACAAATGTCACATAATAGCATCACTGAGACTTCAAAACCTTTGTGAACACTTTATGATTCTAGCTATAGATAAAGAACTCTGTCTCCCAGGGGCACTTTAGAACCACGGTTCCCAACCTTCTGTCAGTCCCCTCAACTACAGAAGGGTAAAAATCCCCAGCTAGTAGTAAAAAAATGACTAAAGCAACGGTGGGAAAAGGGAGTGCAAGACTCACTGGCCAGCTGGTCATATAAGGTATTTAGAAAATACCCAAAAGTCATATACACACACCTTTGTCACAGTCTTGGTCATCCTTTTTCCAAACCACACTACCAGTTCATGAACAGGCAACAGTAACTTTGTATTGTGAACAAATTAAGCAGTTAATCCCAGATTGGTTTTTTTTTACCATTCTTTCAGACCCCATCCCCCAGCCATTTTTTAGCAGCCAGACCTCTCTCTACTTCAGCCTCTTCTACCACTTCCACTTTGGAAGAAGTGGAAACAAAGGCTATTTAAAACAACAAAAACCAAAATCTTTCCCCATCCTGGTTCTAGTCCAATACAGATCTCACTTGTGTAGGAGAGTGCAGGTTGAGGGTTTTTTCAGACAAGGGTGGTAGTGAGAAATGAGTAAAGAAAAAAAAAGTGGAAGAGAAATGGGTCAAAACAGAAAGATTTAAAAAAAAAAAAGAAGTGGTTTCCCTGTCACATATAACTTTTCCTAGGTTTCCTCAGCACCTCAAAAAAAGACCACGCCCCACCACTACCCCTACCAAAATCCACTGTCTCCTGGGTTTCCTAGCTTAGCTCCTCCAAACTAACCAAAGAATAGCTCCATAGGCTAGTGACGAACTTGACTTACAATGAAAGGGGGATATGGGGGCAGGAATATGCTGCCATAAAAAGGGGGAGGCAGTATAAATGTTATTCCACATGCTCTTCCAGTGTCCATCATTCTTTTTACATCCTGAGTTTCACCTTAGCCTTATTGCCAATATTTGCAGACAAAGGACTTGTTCCTCTGATGGAGAAAAACAAAGAATTGGGGGATCTGTGTGTCTAAAGAGTATACTGTTCACCTTTTTAGTGTGTCCTCATTAAAACAACTCAAAACCAACTGCATCACCACTTCCATGCCTGGGAGATCATGGAACACACACAGACACAAAAAAGTCTGACTGTGGAAGATAAAAAGAACAGGATAAAAAGAACACCACTTTACAAGCTATAATACAATACCAATGTCTTGTATGCTTCATTTGAGTATTTTAGAGCTCAGTTTCTGGACCCTGATCTGAGAAAACACAGAAAATGAACCAGGGCTTTCATCTCATTAATCTTATTTCAGAGGCAAATGTAGTTAGCCACATCCAAAATTGAAGAATTACTGTTTCCTTCTCCAAGACAATACGTGATGTGAATAGAAAGCTTTCAATCAATCAGAATAATAATGCTTTATTTTAGAAATGTTGATAAGACAGTTCAGTTTGGCCCCAATTCACCTGCATTTTTCATTATTAACACCACCTCAGAAAAGAGAAGGGGGTGCTGTGGATTGCAAGACTAGAACATTGGGTTGGAATCCCTAAGCCTAGGCTACTTGAATCTGACCCGTTATCAAGTCGCCTTACCTTTCTGAGCCTCTGGTTTCCATCAATACCTCAGGACAGTGTGTCATAGACTTGCGAAGAGAACTGTGTATGTGAAAGTACGATGAAAACATTATTCTGTATCACACTTCCCCCAATTATTTGTCCTCAATATTCAAATTACTTTAACGGAGAGAAGCCAAACCACCTTTCAAATTAAACACACACACAGACTCACAAAAACATATCACCCATTTCATACATGAATTTAACCTTGGTCAAATACTCTGCAGCTCATCCAAAGATGGTTTGCTTCCCCATACTAATTTAACAAATGTTAAAACGAAGCAAAGCCTTAATGACTGCATTTTATTTATAGTGCTTGTAGAGCAATGGAAAACAGCTTACCTAGGTAAAGAACTCCTTTGGGGAAAAAAAAATCTGGCCACCAAACAGCATTCTCCACAAGTTGGGTAAGACTTGAAAGCACAAAGCCAAATATCATACCTAAATTAAACCACTACCAAAGTCATATAACAAAGGACTGTTTACTGTAGTTAATGCAGAACCAAGTTGATACTATTTACTTCTTCCAATCTGGAAATTATACCAGTCCAGTTACACAGATGTAGTAATGTTATGGACTACAGAACTGTACCTGAAGACAAAACTGCATTCACTTACCAACAATAAACAAATTATGATCCCCCAAAATCTTGGTTCTGATAGAAAACTTCAATCACACCTTGAGGGCAAAAAAGCTTACCTAGTTAATAACCTAATTAACTAGTTGATATCCTTGTATGTAAATAGACGCTTGGATTCTCTGTATTATGAACATCTATGACTGTTAACTGTTGATGGGATACATTATGATGGCCTCCATATTTGTAAATTACAATGACCTCTTATGATACACTTCTATCTTCACTATTTAAATACTTCATTCAGAACAAGCATCTTCAGGTGGATATAAGGCTTCTACGTTGCCATTCCTTCTTATAATCAAAGAAATTATCAACCACTACCAAACAGCTATCTCCAAAATGTTATCTTTTCTTAAAAAACAATTATACTAATGAAAATAACTTTTCATGAAATTGTTTGAAATTTCATTAAATTTAATGAAATAATATTCCCTTCAAGATTTTCAGAAAAGGTAGCTTCCACCAGAGTCCTATTGACCATACAAACATTAACACTGAAAAGAGAGCTTTTATTTTACTAGAAAGACTGTACAAAAGATCATTTCAAGTTATGCATCCTAACTCATTTCATATACCTAAAAAGCTGCCTTCAAATTAATTTAGTTTGGAAAGTTAATATAGTTGCAAAAGTTGAAACATTTACAAGTTAAACAGCATGAAGGCTGTGTGATACCGCCCCCAAAGGATCCATTTCTTGAAATTTAACTTCAAATATTATTTCCATCTTTTTGACTTTAAGAACTAAAATCTCAACACACTGGATGGGCAGTGGATATCTAATCATAAATTATTAATCTCACTACATCTTAGTTTTTACAAGACGTTGAAAACAATGAACATTTACTATTTGCATCAAGCTTCAGCTACCCAACCTTATCACCCAATATCATCTTCTGTAATCTCTAACACAAAAACCCTCTACTTTCATGGTCTATCAATTACTGATTTCCTATTAGACTCAGGCTCCTTGAGAGTAAGCAGGATTAATCTGTCTCTTTGCATTCCTTTCTTAAAAGTAAGCAACTCTGGATATTAGTAAGTGTTCAACACTTAAATACAAAGCACTAATTTAAAATGGAATTGTATAATCTCAGAAGATTAGAAGAGACCCTGCAACATCTGTTTTAACTCTTTAGTTTACAGACAGGAAAAATACAAGCTCTCTTTTCACTATTAATGAAATGGTTGCCTCAATGTCAGTCACACTATTCACTATGGCTGAAAGACTAGTGTCCAGGTCTAATCACAATCTGGTGGCCTTCCAATTAATTACATCAGTATCCATCTTCCAAGGTTTTCTACACAAATCACTAGTCATCTAGAGAACTGCTGACTCAAAGTCTTTATGTAAGCATTCAAATCATCATTTATAGTACTTAAAGATCTGATGATATACATTAAATACTTTTAAAAACCTATTTATACACCTTTAAAACAAACACCATCCTCATTTGATGCAAGAGAATTAAGAGTCAAGAAGCAACAAGACTTTACATTGCTACCATTAAAACTTAGCTTTCCAACACATGTGCCGCCTAATCAAACAGCAGGAGAGTTTTGTTCAGGCTTGGAATAAATCAAACTGAATTTGACTCACTTAAGTTCCAATTATTCACAGCACCATTTCTGAAAAGGCCTGTTTTAGGAGCCTATACCTCAAACCCACAAACCTAATTTTTGCATCAAACCACAAACAAGTCATTTTAATTGCTCTTTAATAACTCTCTTCATTAATACAAAAATGAGAATATGGTATTCCACAATTCTGTATCAAAATGACATGCTTCAAATTTAATTTTGAAAAGGTAAATTAAAATATTCTGAGTGGAGATCAGCGTTTTCCATACTTTAGAAAACTGAGCTATAAGTCTTCATAAATACAACACAGCCAATAGCTAAATAGGCTACCTTTTCCCCAACCCCTAGGGAAAAACAAAACGGAATCAAATAATTTAATGTGGACTTACTAAATGGACATTACATTTTCAACATCTGTGAGATAAATTATTTAAACACTAGGCACAAAGTCTGGAACGTAGCTGAAGCTCAACTGACAGCCACTATTGCTATTAGTACTACTTAGAGCCACAAAAATACAAACTGCTTTTCCTCCAACAAATACAAAATTTGCTGCTCTTTGTTGCTCATCTTAAAAATAAACGTCAAAATACCAAGTACATTAGGCTAACTTTCACACTACCCAATTTGAGTCAGCATATAAATCACAGATTACACTGACACTTGATTTCCAATCCCAAAGCTCCTTGTGTAGTATGACTCACCGAATTCTCCATTTCTTCCAACTAAGAAAAATAAGTTCTATTCCTCCCTGTAACTATTACCATGATCTTTGCAGGAACTAGGTTAGAGATTTTTAGATTCTTAAAAAAAAAAAAAAAAACACATTAAAAAAGTCTCCGGAAAAGACTGCTCTGAGTTGGACACAAACCACCCGCGACAGAACTAAAGCTGTGTGACCTTTAAGTTGGTCCTGGGATCTGGACTACAAGCATGTCTTTGGGGGATCCTCTAGACAGCTTCGGACCTAGGAATTAGTCCTGAGACAAGTGAAACGTCTCTTAACCCGCCTCACAGCACAGCCCCCGTTCCCAGGCCACAGAATCCAAGTTCTCTTATCCGGATCTCAAAACCGTCCCCCGCCAGGTCACACTGGGTCTCCGTTCCCCCCAGACCCCTCGCCCGGCGCCAAGGCCCGGAGGCTCCGAAGTCCCGAAGTCGCGTGAACGGCGCCATTTTAGGCGGCGGTGGCGGCGACAACCAATCCCCGCGCGGGAGGCAGGGGGCGCAGGGTCGCCCGGGAGTCGCAGTCGGGCCGGGCCGGGCGCCGGTCCGGGAGGCTCGGGAGGCCCGGGCCGGCGGCCTCCGCCATGTTGCACCCTCCCCACGGCCGCCTCCTCGGCGGGCTCGGCCCGCGGCTGCTCCCACAGCCAGAGTGCAGCTCACCTTCTCGCAGAGGCTCTTGACCTGGGACTCGGAGAGCTGCTTGCACTCGTTCAGCTGCTCGACCCACTGGTCTAGCTCCTTGGTGAACACCTTCTCGTCCATGATGCCAGCCGCCCGAAACGGCTGCCGCTCCGCGCTACTCCCGCGCCGCCGCCCGCCCACGGGCCACACGCACACGCCGCTGCCGGTTCCCGGGCTCTTTGTGTGGCTACAGGCGGCTGCTCGGCGCTAGCGCTAGCCCGCCGGCTCTCCCGGGAGTGCTCGGCCACCGGCCACTGCCCACCGCTCGCTCAGCGGCGGAGCTCCGATCTCTGTAATGGCGGCCGCCGGCGTCGTGACGTCAGGCCCGGCGTCTGGAGGAGGTGGGGTGCGGAGGGTAGAAGGGCCGGGACGAGAGCTGCGCAACTGCAGAGCCAACCCCCGCCGGCCGCCGGACCAGCAGGGGCGGGAAGTAGACCCCGAGGCGCAGGCGCAAATTAGGCTGCGGGTCACAGGCACGCACCTTCGCTCTTAGGGCGTGGTCCTGCGGAAGGGAGGGGCTGAGGGGGAAGGTAACCCCAGTCGCGCAGGCGCGGCGCTTGCAGCCGGGAATTGGACTAATTCCTGAGCCCTCTTTCGCTCCGCGCGGCGCAGGCGCAGTTCTGAGGGGAGGGAGCCTAGGTGCTGGAGACTTCCCCGAGGTGATACGCTCCTCTCCACACTTGGTGGCTGCAGCCAAGTCGCGGAAACGAGAATTGCGAGCCCCTGTCTCCGAGGTGCAACAGCGCTGGAACTGAGCGGGAATTCCCGCATCTTCAGGTGCAGGAATAGGCGCCGAGTGATAGCTTGGTTGGAGTGGCATCTCCGCCTCTGGGCGCGGCGGGTACCTTGTAATTAGGTCACTCGTAGGCGGAGAAGGGTGTATTTGCCGTGGCAGTGCCGCGAGGTGCACCTGACTTCCCCGGCACACACCTGTCCCCGGACCCTGTCTCGTGGGGCACGATGGCTGGGGCTCATGTCGGCCTGGCATCCACACGCCCCGCGCAGCTTCGCCCTTCGCCGCCTTACGCGCCAGGTGTGCGCCTTTCTCGGAGTCCGGTTCCCCCCGTGAACGAGAGACTCACCCCTTGCCGGCCGTGGCCTACTTTCTAGAGGGAAGGCTGTGAGGAGATGGACTCGCCCGTCCTGACTTGCGGCTCCGCGGTGTCAGAAGCGGCTACGATCCGCGCTTTTAAGAGAGCTCGGAAACGCTGTGATCGGACCTCGGTGTATGAATCTCTTAGTGGTTTGCGAAATGTTTTCACACCCCATTGTCCCCGAATTCACAGAAATATTTGGCTCCGTAAAGAGCCAACTATGTGCTAGATCCCATGCCCGGGAGAGATGGGGTCATCCGAACAGACAACGGAACCTGCCCTGGTGGAATTTGTATTCTCAAATGGTTAAAATGGTTTGTATTCTTAAATGCTTAAAATGGTCTGGGAATAGATAGAAGTTGTAATGTACACACGACTGAGAGAAGCTTTCCGAAAGACATTTAACCTTCAAGCGCAAGCCAACAGCTGAACCTGATCCCGTCTTCAAGACTCCCCATCTACCCACACCGAGCCGTCTGTCGGCTCTGCCCCGAAGTGATGTGCTGGAGGACAGCGTTCACTCGGCAGCTTTGAAAGCATCATTCTACCAACAGGCTGAAGGCGGCCCTAGATAGCGAATGGCAGGCCTGAAAATTCATTCAAGACAACCTTCTTGGCGAGGCTGACTGGCTTGGCCTTACCGGAAACCGCAGTTCGGCTTTCCCTTTGTACCCCCCAGTGGCGTTCCCGTAAGACAGTAGCTCAGATCAATACCCCGAAAGGCTTGTAACATCCTTAATTTACCAGACTGGGGAACAGTTTTGTTCACCCAAATTCTGACCATGTTTTGCAGTTAACATCCTCAAATAGTAGAGGAGTAAGAGTTAAGACCATGTAGAATGAAAGCGGAAAACATCATCACCTGGTGCCCATGATTATAAAGCCATGACCAATGTGCAGTTTTATCTTATTCTTCACCATTGCCCTACACCTGTGTGAGAACTAGTCCTGTCTCATAGGGCAAGAAGCAAGCACACTAAAAGAAGGGACTTGTGCAAGGCAGGATTTAAAACTTCATACTCCCAAGTGCAAGGTCTCAGCCATGCTCACACAGTTGACCTTCAAAGCCTGAAACGGAATAAGGTCAATATCATTTCCCTTTGCCTGAGTTCTCTTACCTAGAAAGGTAGGGCTGATTTAGTTTGGCAGATTAAAAAGTATTGAGCACCCACTGTGTGCTAAAATTATGAGTGGGTTTTTCCAAAGTGCTGCAAGCTTCTTGTTGATAGCATTAATGTAGGTATTATTTATTTTCTCTTGATGCAGTACTTGGCTCACCACCACCACAAAATGGAGGGAAGATATAATTACATATACTTAAAACATCCTGCCAAATAATTAGATGCAATGATTTAACTAATTAAGGAAAGAATTCTAGGAAGCTCTTATTGGCATTCAAGCAGTGAAGTAAAGCATGCATGATTATAAAAAACTAGATCAGAATGTCTTTTCCTTTAGAAGAGATCTAGAATGTTTTCTTAATTGAAAATAGCCAATGGATCTGAAAATCCAGTTTGATTAATCTGGTCTTAACTAATTGGGCCTGACATCTCTGTTCTGGAGCTGAGGAACACTTGCAACAAAGTTAAAACCGAACCAAAAAGAATTGTCCTTTTAATTTCTAGGCAAAAACCAGAGAGTGAATGAAGCAAATATGCCTTGAGAAAGAATCTGCTCAGATGGCAAATGCAGTATACAGCAAATCTTGACTGTTGCCTATGACGTTTTTAAGCATAGCTATAAATAAAAATCATCTGATGAGGGGGGCAGGGTAGGAAGAAGATAACCTTGAGCAAATATAGCTTTATAATAGGCAGTCTTAGCCAAGGTATAAAAATTGACATTAAACATGGGGAAAGAATGAGATGTATCTTTTTGTCAGCAATTCTCTCGACCTTACATTAGGTTTATTTTGTTGTTGGTCCTTCCAGTTCCTTCACTTCTAAACTTAATGAGACAGAAGAGCCATGTAGGTAAGAAATGGCTCTGGATTCAGATGGACCTGGTTTGAATTCCAGTTCTGCAACTGCCTACCTGTGGGGGTTTGGCAAGTTACCTATCTTCTGAGTCTCAGTTTTCTCATCTATAAAGTAGGGATAATTATAATAGCCAAATAATAGGATTCTTCTAAGAATTAAGTGAAATTATAAATATAAAACACCAAACTACATCATAAATGCCCACTAAGTATTTGATATTATTTATCTTTCTAAGTCGTCTCTGATTCTAAATATCTTCTAATGCCAGTTGGAGTCCCTTAGTGTCTGCTGTGAGATGCCTAGTGATCTTTGGAAACAGAACATAACAGCATCAAAAACATCACATAGACACAAAGCCATTGAATGACATGGGGGTGGGGGAGTGAATTCAAGGAAAAAGAGAGATGAGGCAAAAAGAACACCTCCTCTCTTCCCTTGCCACCAAGCCAACATTCAGAAGGCTTGTTACGTAGAGAAAATCACTTAGGAATAAATCCAGGAATTAATACAATTGGTCAGTCTTATGCTCTTGTTGGCTCAGAATCATATCTGGAAAAGGTACCATGGCTGATAACACGTTCTTTGCTCCAAGGCTTCTATGCCCCAAAAGCCCCCAGATAAAGACCTGATCAGTCAACATCTTAATGGCTCTGCCCATGAGAATCCTGCCATGTTCTGGGCAGCTCAGCCTGCGCAAATACCAGAAGTCTTCTGTTCTCAGGATAAACAGTGATGTTTGCAACTCATTAGTATCTACTCCTGTGTGGTTTTCAGAAAAAGTAAACATGTATTGCCCTTTCACTTGGAATTAGAATTTAATACATGTAGCCAGGGAGCTTTGCCACAGATGTAATAGAGCTCTTTCCCCCAGCCACTGCAGTATGGCTGAAGAAAAAGAGAGAAATTACCATGTTTCCTGGCAATGTCCAATACATCTAGATACCATTCTTAATTACAGAGGATATTTTCTTTTCCTGTTACAGAAAATAAAATCTCTGAAATGGAAGGCAAAGTTCACTACTCCAGAAGGCTGGGTAAACCTTAAGAATACTGTCACCAACTGTGCAACTATTAAAAACCTCATCAAAGAAATATGTTTATTAACACAGAACATTATTCACAATATATTATGTGAAAAATGTACCTTATAAAACAGCATGTATAACCCTAATTTTATTAAATATACATTACAAATATATGCTTATAAGGTACTTTAGAAAAATACGCAGTGAGATATTAACAGCAGTTGCTTCTGGTGAGTGGTGAGTGGGATTGTTTTTTATTTTCTTTTTACTTATTTGATTCTTCTATAATGAAAACATTTCTTTTACAAATGTGAAAAGAAAATCCTCAGAATATCTAAGTAGACATGGCAGTGCACCTCTGAGGGGAACCAAAGTCCCAAGAACATATAACCAACAGTTCTGTTAAATATTCCACAATGCCCTGGAATATTACTCAAGGGCCCCCACTTCCATGTCAAAAGAAACCTCAGTTCTCTGGTGGCCTTCTCACATAGCCTCCTCATGAACCATTTCAGGATGGCCTTCTCCT
Organism: Manis javanica; assembly: GCF_040802235.1. NCBI lineage: Eukaryota > Metazoa > Chordata > Mammalia > Pholidota > Manidae > Manis > Manis javanica. The sequence goes on from NC_133169.1 coordinate 82,191,518, forward strand.
GCTTGCCTTCTCACTGAAAGCTCTCCTCCTCAGCTCAGCTTACCTCCTCCCTGTCCCAGCCCAGTGGTGTACTCATCTGTTCCATTCCTGCTTCCACCACTTGCTCGGCCTGTCCCTGCTTCCCAGATAGGCCCATGTATCTCTAGAACTCCACTTGTCACTCAAGACCAGTTCAAGCTCCATACGCTCTGAAGAGACCTCTGATGACTCTATGTCTCCCTTGATTGCAAATGCCTAGAAGACTGGCAGGAGAACCCCAGAATCTGGTGGAACAGCACATGAAGCTGATACCTGTCAGAAGAGAGGGGTATGAACAGAGGACTTGTTGGAAAGTCCATGTGAGGTGTTCCTAAAGACTCCCAGAAACACTGAAGAGGTGGGAAGCATTTTGCAGAGGGCCAGAGGGAAAATATTAACATTTTGTTCTTTATTTCCCAGATTATTCAGTTCGCCAATACTCTAGCTTGATTCCAGGCAAGATTTAGAAATCAGATTCCTCACCGCAGGTAAATTTGCAAGCATAGAGGCATATGGCAGTGCTTTGAAAATCATTTGCAAAGATAGAAACATATGGTCATACTACTGTCATATCTAATGGAAAGAAACAAACTCCCCTCACAAGATTGTTCCCTAAGCCACTGAGGAAGACCCCTCAATTGCCAGGTACTCATCTTTAAATTCTGATTGTGGTGGACGGCAATGGAGTCGGGTCCACAAACAAAAGAAGGACCAGACTGTGTGTGGAAAAGAGAAACCTGTTAGTGTCTAAAGGATGATGGCTGGTTCTTAGAGGAAGGATACCAACCAATTTTCTGCCATCTTTGGAGGAACAAGCAAGAGGAAGTGAGCCTCTGTCAAGTAGTGACAAATATAAGGCCAGCATTTATTAAGCACATGTGTCAGGGACTCTTCTAAATGCTTTACATGTACTATATCACTTAATCCTCACAAATTATGAGGCAGGGGCTGTTATCCTCATTTTACAGATGATGCAGCTGAGGGAGAAAGGGATCAAGTAACTTGATAAGATAAAATAACTAGTAAGTAGAGGAGCTGGGATTCATATTTAGATAGTCTAGCTTTGGCGCCCAAACTCTTAACTATTGGAGAGCCTTTAGCATCAGATCAAAGTGATTTCCATGAAAGGAAGATCTTGGCCATTGGACCATCTGACATACTCAGTGCCCAGCACTCACCACAGAGACAGCAATAACCAGTGTCCCTAAAGGATGCAGCTTACTGAGCAGCCCATTGTCCTGCCCATCCCGCCAATCCTACTCCGTAAATACATCCATCTCATCTCTTCCTCCACTGCCTTCTCCTTTTTGTCCTTCTGCTCTCATTTTCCCAGATGTACCCTCTTCTTATCATTCTCTCCTACGCCTCCACTTGTGCAGCCTGCTGGGGTGACCCACAGGCATGGTCTGGCTCCCTGTTGCATGCAGGACCAACCCGTTCCCTGAGCTACACCTTCCCACATTACCTTTTTGGGGAATGATTTCCTTCCCAACTCACAGGCTGAGTCCAGGTGGCCTAGGTAGCAATGAGAAGAAAAAAAAGACAATTTTAAAAATGAATTGCTGTGCTCTCTCCGCACGTCAGGGAAGATCAGGGTTGTCTTCGTGTGAGTGAAGTTAACACCACCATGTGGACAGCACCCTCCTCTCCAGGAACCAGCTATAGTGTAAGGAAAGGAGACCTGGACTCATCCCCACTTCTGCCCCCAGCAGTCCATATGACTGAGCACAGCCTTTCCTGTCAGTTTCCCCATCCAACAATGTATAGATTGGACTATACTGGGGAGTTCTCAAATTATGATTAATGGCTGGATTCAGGGGGATCCATTAACTCCCAAAGGACAATGTATAGGAATTTTTTTATTATTGAAATTTTTATTGAAATAATTGTAGATTCACATGAAGTTTTAAGAAATAATACAGAAGAGATCCCAGTTTCCTAGTGCTAATATCTTGTGGTACTATATAGTACAATATCACAACTGTGATATTGATATGAATGCATTCCACCTATCTTATTCAGATTTCCACAGTTTTATATGCACTCCCTTGTGAATGTGTTGGGTGTGTGTGTGTGTATTTACTGCTATATAACTGGGAATTTTCTTTTGCATGTACCTTTTTCTGGGAAAAGGTTCTTGGCTTCATCAGATTCTCTCAAATATCAGAGGTACAAAAAGGGATTTGATTCCCAGCTCTGGGAATTCTAGAAGACCACACCCCAAACTTCTATAGCAAGCTGTTCCAATAGCAAATTTAATTAGCACTTACCACATGGAAGGCATAGGGATGCATGTAGGGGACAGGTGATGGGAAGATGTGCAGGAAAGCAGAGAAAACCCAAATGGACATCAAACACAGTCCACTGAGTGTATGCTCCAGCAGGAAAAGACAGGAAGTCCAACAGGTGAATAAATCATTTATTAAACATGTACAGAAGAGGGATGACTTTGTTTCCTGCTTGAGGCAGCTTGGGAAGTTATTTCCATAGAAGCTGATGCCTGAACTACATCTTGAAGGATAATCCAGAATTCTTCAGCTGAAAAGAAAAGAACTTTTAAAATCATTCCTTCTTAAATCATATCTAGTCTAGATATTTTGAAGAAAACATAGGAAACCATGCCTACATTTGTTTATTCTACAATGTTAAGGTGTCAAATTCTTCAACTCCCATGTGCATATGTTAAGCGCAGGGGATTTTTTTCCCCCCTGACTATTTTCCATTGTCTTGTCCAAACTGGATACAAGATCCTGCCTGCTTAGCTTGAGAAAGGCATTTTATCTCTGGTGCCTTGATCACATCAGAGCTTATATTTAAAGCATGAGTGATGAGAAGAGACTGTAGCCAAGTCCCTGGCTCCGCCTCATCCGTACAGCACCCGCTCCTATCCACTGAACACTGGACGCCAATCCTACAGTGTCTGGTGGGAGTCAGAGCTGGCCAGAGCCATGACATCTGTGCTCTCCAATCAATTTTTCAGTCACTGGCATCTCCTCTTCCATGGGGCTCATCAGAAACCCTTAATGGCTGGGTGTGCCTCCACTTGTACAGCCTGCTGGGGTGACCCACAGGCATGGTCTGGCTCCCCGCTGCATGCAGGACCAACCCGTTCCCTGAGCTACACCTTCCCATGCTACCTTTTTTGGGAATGATTTCCTTCCCAACTCACAGGCTGAGCCCAGGTGGCCTAGGTAGCAATGAGAAGAAAAAAAAGACAATTTTAAAAATGAATTGCTGTGCTCTCTCCTCATGTCAGGGAAGATCAGGGTTGTGAGTGAAGTAAACACCACCATGTGGACAGCACCCTCCTCTCCAGGAACCAGCTATAGTGTAAGGAAAGGAGACCTGGACTCATCCCCACTTCTGCCCCCAGCAGTCCATATGACTGAGCACAGCCTTTCCTGTCCGTTTGTCCTCCCCACGTTTGTAGTTGGCTGCCTTGTGCTGGCTCTGGCTCAGACACCCCTTGGGGGCCTCTTTTTCTGTGTGGGTTGCAGATTCCACAGCAAGCTATTCAGTGCCCAGTACTGTTCTCAGGTACTGAGACAGTACAGGTACTGAGACAGGTACAGATGGACAGTAGTGTCCATCTCAGGGAGCGCCTTCTCTGTGAGGCAGCCATCACTGCATCAGGGAGACCGGGACCCCGCCATTAGGCCCACCCTTTAAAGGTCCACTTAGAAACACAATTCAAGGCACCATTTCTTATGACCTCTGTGTGCTTATGCAAGTTACTCAACCTCCCCTAAACCTCAGTATCCTCATCTATAAGATGAGGATCATAATAGTACCATCTTCATGGGTTACTTTAAGCATTAAATAAATTAACCTGTGTAGAGTTCTTAGCATGTAGCAAGTACTCCATCTACATTAGCTATTATTATCTTTATAATACAGTTACTTTTGATTGTAAAAAAATTAAAGATCACTATAAGAATTGTGACCTACCGATAAGTTTAAGGAAGAAACAATCATAACATCCAGAGATAAATCCTATAATCATTTTCATATATAATCTCCCCAGCCTTCTGTGTGTGTATGTATGTACATATTAGAAATAAAAAACTGGGTTCATATTGTGTATGTTCTGTAACCTGTTTTATTCAACTGATATACATCATGGTTATTTTCCCACATACTTAAATGCTCTTAGAAAATAATATTTTTTAAAAACTACCTAGTTTTCAGGCCTATCAGTGTAGCTCAATTTATATAACTAATTCCTTATCTTGGTATTTAGATTGTTTCCTTTTTTATATTTATAAATTAGATAAATATCTTTGTTCATAAATTTGTATGCACCTTTTGTTTATTACTTAAGATAAGTGCTTAGAAATGGAATGACTGTACCAAAAGCTATCATACTCTTTTTTTTTTTGAATGTCAGGTATACAGAATTAGAGAAAAATCATAATCGTTGGTTTATGACACTCTCATAATTTGTACTGGATGATCCAATTTAGTTAATTTAGTGGGTAAATTCATTAATTTTAATGATGTAAGCAGTTGCTGTGAATACCCAACCCTAAAATAAAAGCTAGGACCTCAATAATAACCGTATTTAACCATAAGGCCTTCCACCCCATTTCCCTGTGCTCCCCACCCAAGAGAACCACCCTGAATCATATGCTCGCTTCCCTGATCGTTTTATATGGTTTTCCTACATCAGTATATATTCTTAAGAAGTAGTTTTTAAAAGTTGTCAGCAGAACAAAAAGGCATCCTACAGTATGGTAGAATATATTTCTAAACGACATACTGACAAGGAGTTAACATCTTAAATATACAAAGAACTCACATGCAAATAATTCAATTAAAAAATGGGCAAAGGATATGAACAGACAATTCTTCAAAGAAGAAATTCAGATGGCCAACAGACACATGAAAAGATGCTCCACATCACTAATTATCAGGAAAATGCAAATAAAAACCACAATGAGATATCACCTCACACCAGTTAGGATAGCCAACAACGAAAAGACTAAGAACAAAAAATGCTGGTGAGGATCTGGAGAAAAGGGAACCCTCCTACACTGTTGGTGGGAATGTAAATTAGTTCAACCATTGTGGAAAGCAGTATGGAGGTTCCTCAAAAAACTAGAAATAGAAATACCATTTGACCCAGGAATTCTACTACTAGGAATTTATCCAAAGAATACAAGTTCTCAGATTCAAAAAGACATATGCACCCCTATGTTTATCACAGCACTATTTACATACAATAGCCAAGGTATGGAAGCAACCTAAGTGTCCATCAGTAGATGAATGGATAAAGAAGATGTGGTACATATACCCAATGGAATACTATTCAGCCATAAAAAAGAAACAAATCCTACCATTTGCAACAACATAGATGGAGCTGGAGGATATTATGCTCAGTGAAATAAGCCAGGCAGAGAAGAACAAGTATGAAATGATTTCCCTCATTTGTGGATTGTAAAAATGAAGCAAAACTGAAGGAACAAAGTAGCAGCAAACTCACAGACTCCAAGAAGGGACTAGCCGTTACCAAAGGGGAGGGGTGGGGGAGGGCAGATTGAGGGCATTATGATTGGCATGCATGGTGTGTAGGGGGTCACTGGGAAGACAGTGTAGCACAGAGAAGACAACTAGTGACTTTGTGGCATCTTACTACACTGATGGACAGTGACTGCAATGGGGTGTGGGGGTAGACTCGATAATATGGGTGAATGTAGTAAGCACAATGTTTTTCATGTGAAACCTTCATAAGAGTGTATATCAGTAATACCTTAATAAAAAAAAAGTTGTCCTTGAAGGATATCTTGCTGTATGTGATATTTCAGGTTTTTACACGTTCACGTTTTCAATATTTCAGTGTTTTACTCATTATTACTTTACTAAAATTCATCCATATCATTACATTTCATTATGTAATCACTTTGACTGGAGTGAAATACCCCAATGTGCAAATACTCCATTGTTTAGCCAGTGATGGACAAGTGCATTGTTTCTAGGATTTAGTTAGCTCTTGTTCACACTGCTGCTATGACCATTATGTGAATGTTCTTGTTGCACATATGCAAGAGTTTGTCGTGGGAGCCAGTTTGCACTCTCAGCAGCTGTAGATGAGAGCGCCTCTGGCCCCACATCCTCTGCTATACCATGCATCCATGTTGTCATGTTGCCCTCCAGGTGGTTGGAACCTCCAGCAATGTGACAGTACCAATTTTCCCCAACTCCTCCCAACCCTAGGGATCATTTAAAATTTTTGACCACTTGATGGGAAAAGATATATCTACCTGCTGCTTAACTTTATGCTAAGGTACTGACTTCTATAAAATCTTAGAGAGAAGGGGTTTGGCTCAGAGAACGACTTCAGTGGCATTTCTGGGCCTGATTCCCCAGTGGCTCAGCTGCTTTCCCATGTCCTAAAAGAGGTGGCATGTTGGAAGGAGGGAATGAGGGGGACTAGGATGGGAAATGAGCCCAGCTGACCACAGTGTAGGCTTGTCTCCTGGTCCCAGGCCATGCCAGTGCAGAGATTCCCTGATGAAGCAGGCATTATCTCTCCCCAAAACCCCTCCCAAGAAAAGCCACTACAATGCTACCCTTTGTTACTTGAATTGATAAATTTAAACCTTTTTCCTTGTTCTGCAGTAGAAGAACTTTCTATTTTGGGCTTAGTGATATAGCCAAAAACCAAGCAGAGAGCAGCAGGCTGTAGAATGAGTTAATAGTTTTTCTTCAAGGGAGAGAAGCCACAAGCAAACAGAAGGACCTTCCAAAATATGTCAGCTGCATAGCAACATGCAGCCTATTTGCCTGTCTGTCTGCTGACAGATATATTTCAAGGTTCAAAATTGAACACTACCTAACCGTTAGCATAAGCTGATGAATCAATCCTGAACAATCACGTTTCATAATTCAAATTAATTCGCCAGGGATTTATGGATGCCCCCTGTGTACCTAGTGTTGGACCAGGTAATGTCAGGGAAGAGAATTCTGTCTTCAAGAGGAATTCTAGCCACCAAAAACTATACTGATTTGAAGAGTACCTAAAACTTTTGCCAAATAATATGCTTTTCTCAGCTAGTCTGTTTCTCTTCCTGAAATCCTCACACTGAGTTAGGGTCCAGGGTCTCAAGAAGATTCCAAGGGTACACAGAGGTCATGTCTCTGTGTACCCTTGGGTGTAAGAGGACCAGTCTACTTAAACCACTGGCACCTGTTAGTGCAGAACCATGGCCTGGAAGAGTAGGACAGAGGACAAGTCAGTCCTCCCAACCCTCTCTTTTGTCACTTTTTCTTACAGGAAGTTTCAAATATGCACTAAAGTAGAGATAATAATATAATAAACCTTCATGTACCTATCACCTGGCTTCAACCATATTCAATCAACATGTGGTAATCTTGTTTATCTATACTCCCCCTCCCCATTGTCTCCATTCTAAAGCCAATTTAAAGCAAATCACAGATATATTCATATTTAAATACTTCTGTATGTAGCTATAAGAACTCTTTTTCCAATAACCAGTACATCATATCTTAAACATTTACAGTAATTCCTTAACATCATGTAGTATTCAGTCAGAAGTCAAATTGCCCTGCTTTTCATAAGTGTCTTTCTGTAATAGTTTATTTTAAGGAGCTAAACAACACCATTTATATTTGTTGATATATCTCTTCTGTCTCTTTTAGTTTATAATTTTTAAAACTTTAGCAATAGCTTCTCCTCCTTTTTTTTATTGATCTACTTCTTGGTGTTGAAGATAATGGGTCTTTTAGTTACTATTCCTGTGCAACAAACCATCCCAAACTTAGTGGCATAAAACAGGCATGAATTTATTGTGTTCATGGATTCCGAGTGTCAGGAGTTCAGAAAGGACACAGTGGGGATGGTTTCTCTCTGTGCTCCAGGCTGGGTGGAGCCTCAGCCGGGAAGATTCAAAGTCTGGTGATGCTTCCCAACTGGGAGCTAGGAACACTGAAGGCTTGTGGACTCATGTCTGCCGTCTGAGCCTAGGGCCCTCAAAACTAGGACTGCCGGTCAGAACGCCCACACACGGCCTCTCCGTGGAGCACGGATGGTGGTCACAGGAGTCAGACTTCTTACGTGGCTGCTCAGGGGTCCAAGTGCAAGTGTTCTGGCCAAAAAGGTGGATGCTGTATGACTCTTTATGAACTAACTTTGAAAAGTACATTGTGACTTTTTTTGTGTTCTGTTGATTGCAAGTCACAAACTCACCTAGACTCCAGGAGAGTAAAATCAGATTCTGCCTTCATAGGAGCAGGGGCAAAGTTCCAGCAAGTGTGTGGGATGGGAGACATTGTTGCTCGACTTAGCAATTAGGATGGTCAAGCAAGCCTGCCTTTCTTCCTACACCAACCAGGAAAGATGTTGCCAACAATGGAAATCTGGTGAAAGAGAGAAAGAGGGAGTTTGTTTGCAGGGCCACATCCTAGAGTTGTGTAAAATGTACCCTGAACAAGGGGGAGAGTGGGGCTGAAACCCAAGCTTTACTTGCCCAGATTTACTGTGACTGACCGTGTGGCTGTGTCGCCAAAGAAGCACCTTTTTTTTTTAATTGAAGTATCACTGATACACAATCTTATATAGGTTTCAAATATACAAGACAGTGGCTCAACAGTTTGCCACATTATTAAATCCTCACCCCACTAGTAGTTACTATCTGTCAACACAGGAAGATATTACAGAATCATTGGCTATATTCTCCATGCTGTGCAACCATCACTGTGATCAACTTAAATTATGATTGAGAATTTTTAAGAGGCACCTTTTCTAATATATGTAAGATACCAAATGGGGAAGAGGTGTCCCTGGATGGCAAAAGGTCATTCAGTGTAACTTATACTTACTGGGTACTTACTGAACACATGCTACTTTGGAGAATATTAGATATTTTTTTGTTTGTTTAAACTGTACACACAGTTGGATAAGAAATATCTCAGAAATGGTGCTGGGTATATTCAAATATATATATTTAAATGGTGCAAGTTTTTTCTACTTTTTGATTAAAGTGCTCTAGAATGTTCTAGACCTGTCTTTGAGGAAGCTGAGACACTGTGTCCCAGTGACTGAGGAACCAGCCTGCCCCATCTGCTTTCAGCCTTGGCTGGATGAAAGAAGTGGATGCAGGACTACAGGGAACCAGGTAAAAAAGAATTGATGTTTTCTTTTCTTTTTTTTCAGTCCCTATTCTTCATTAACAGATTGTATAGCTTGGTTAAGTCTCCAGAGGGGTAAATGCTTTCATTTCTGTGTATAGCTATCAGGAATATAAAATAATATAGCTAAGGCAATGTAATTTCCAAGGATTTTAAGGACTTGATAGCATCAGACATCCTTGAGTTTGATAAGGGCAGGTGTGTTATAAGACAGCTCACACAAGTCCAAATATAAATCTACCAATAAGATTATTCAAAAGCTGTGATCATGCTGATCAAGCCATGCTGACCAAAGAAACTTAATTAATTCATTTGTTTTTACTTATTAGGCCGCAGGTGTACAGCATTAAATTAATCACACTTTTCAATCCATGACACACTATACTACAATTGGTCCACAGAAGGCCGCTTTTCTGCTTCATGTGTGTACGCATGTATTTCCTCCTATTGCCACTCCTCGCTCCTGCCTTTCCCCTGCAAGCAACTAGTCTAATATACTAATTAGATTTTTTGGCTTATATGTGTTGATGTGGAGTGTGTGTTGTTGTCTGGTTGCATGTATTTTAATTTATACCAGTGGCATTGTGTGATTGATCTCTTGCTGTGTCTTACTTTTTCCACTCCATACTTGTAGTAACACCTATCCACGTTGCTATGTGTACATCCAGTCCACCTTTCCTGACAGCTGCAGAGTACCCCACATGTACACCCACTACATTTGGCCTCTCTGCTTGCAGTCATGGGCCTCAAGTGACCCATTTTGGACTCACGTGGCAATCTCTTTAGACAACCTCTCGCCTATATGGTATTTTATGTGCATTAGAAAAGTCACTTTTTCTTCCTGGAAGAAACAGCCCCACGTAAAGTGCAAGGCTTGGTAAGGTGGAGCTCAGGCAGGGTTTCAGCTCCTACTTACCCTTGGAGTCGGAGCCTTGTTCAAGGCATAATCCACACAACTGTAGCAAGAGGCCCTGCCAACAATTCCCACTTCTACCAGGATTCCACTGTTTGCAACATACTTCTGGTTGGTGCAGGAAAGGGGAGAGTGTCAGTGAAACCATAGAAATCTCATCATAGACATGTGTAAACTTAATTTGAGCAAGTAGTGCCACATTACTCAGCCACTTCATACTTGGCCTGATGCATTCTGTGCAAGCGCTGTGGCTTGGCTAGGAACTCCATAGGGACTGGGGAGTTAAGCATGGCTGCAACAGATGGGCAATAGAGCACATCTGCCTGAAGCCAAGGCAAAGAACCTAGGCACTTTGCTTGTTCACTTCGTCTTGGACATGGCAGAGAAACATGGTTTACCTGAACGCTGCTGTCACAGGACACAGGTGAAGGGCTGGGCTCATATCCACAGGGCAGAATAAGATTTGACAGTCCTCACTCAAGGTCACCTGGACAGGCTTGGATTCAAGCATCCAGGATAGCTCCTTTAAACAGGTCGGGTTTGAAATCCATCAGAAATTCTTAGTGATTATTTGGATACATACTAAACCCTCTTAAAATAACTGTGTGTGGAGGTAAATGAAACATCTGAGTTATAAAGAAAATTGTTATTTTTATGGTGAGGTTTTCTCAGTTCTCAAATGAGGGTAATCACAATGAGAACTCCTATGAGGAGGGAGAAGACTTAATTTGTGATTTTTCAGGAAAGACTCAATGGAATTTTCAGAAAATTTCTGGAAGAAAAGTGATCCTAGGAATCAAACTCTTACTATATTTCTGGATTGTGCTACTGAATTTAGAACTATAGTATTTATAATGAGCCTGGATAATAGCCAATCATGCAAGGATGTGACACTGAATACCATACTTATTACGGTCACTGTGTGCAATTGTAAATAAGCTTTGAAACAATGCAGGGGACCAGAAGTACAGATTGGTTATGTGCATTAACAAACATCAGGAAAATATTGACCACTAAGAGGGCCTGTGACATAAAATGCATGTATGTTTGGCATTCATAAAATGACGTAAGCTTGGCATTCAGAAAGAGGATCACAATTTAATACCTGGAGCTGGCTGCACATGATAAAAAAGATCCAGATATTCAAAAACGGCCTGGCTGGTTCACCCAGAACAAGGCATCCACCATCCAGTGGGGCCTGCCTTATCCTTGTCCAGTGGCTCCAACATGGCTTCATCCCCTCCCTTCTGTTCCTCACACCACAAATACATTGCCCCTTCAGCGTTCTGCAGCCTGCCTGTTCCCACAGTGTCTCTTAGTTAGATCCTAGGGTCACTAACTCATGTCATTGGCTTGATATTCCCTTTCAGGAGGTCTGGGGCCCTTCTCCTCCCTGTCAGTCCAGAGGCAGCATCTCTCCCTGCTGTGTCAGTCCAGGCTCCTGCTCTTCCATCAGTATGAATGATGGAGACCCAGAGTAAATTTTAAATGTTCTCATCATGAAAAAATACGGTAATTATGTGATGTGATACAGGTGTTAGCTAATGCTATGGTGGTACTCATTTTGCAATAGGTAAGTTTATCAAATCAAAACATTGTATACCTCAAACAACATTACATCTCAACTGTATCTCAATAAAACTGGTGTTGGGGGTAAATGGAGAATGATGGAGACCAGAACTGGCTCCTGTAGCTCCCTGCAAAGCCTCAGGTTGGTTTCGGTTCCTCAGGCTGCCCCTCCCAACCTCTCTCTTACTTGATTCCAAGTCTTAAGGTATGCTACGTTTGTTTGTTTATGTATTTGTTTATTGAATTTAAAAGTATCTTTCTTCTGTGAGGCCAAAGCTCATAAAAAATTTTCAAAGAGCAGCTAACTACTCAATAATGATCAAGAAGTTTCTGTGTCATTAGATCAAGAAGAAACAGGCCCAAATTAAGGCAAGGGAGATTTGAGCGGGCTCCTGATGAAGTATTTGACAAAAGAGGAAAACACAGGCTAGACTAGGCCATGGGCAGGAGCATGGGACTACATCTCGTAAGAGCTCCCTTCAAGGAACAGACAGACAAGGAGACCTGGCATAGTCTAGACTCGAGGCAGGCCTGCCTACAAGCAGAAAAAGGCCAAGATTCTCTTTAGACCTAGCAGCACTTCAAAAGAGTGGCTAGATGCTCTAGCAAGCTGAATTTATTATTTTTTAACTTTTTTTTAAATTAAGGTATCACTGATATACAATCTTATGAAGGTTTCACATGAACAACATAGTGGTTACTATATTCACGCATATTATCAAGTCCCCCACACACCCCACTGCAGTCACTATCCATCAGTGTATCAAAATGCCAAAGAGTCACTACTTGTCTTCTCTGGGCTACAATGTCTTCCCCATGACACCCCCACACCATGTGTGCCAATCATAATGCCCCTCAATCTCCTCCCTCCCATTCCACTGCCCTTCCCCACCACTCCCCTTTGGTAACCGCTAGTACCTTCTTGGAGTTTATAAATCTGCTTCTGTTTTGTTCCTTCAGTTTTGCTTTGTTGTTATACTCCACAAACGACTGAAATCATTTGGTATGTGTCTTTCTCCGCCTGGCTCATTTCACTGAGCATAATACCCTCTAGCTCCATCCATGTTGTTGTGAATGGTAGGATTTGTTTTCTTCTTATGGCTGAATAGTATTCCATTGTGTATCTGTACCACATTTTCTTTATCCATTCTTCTTTGTATTCCTGTTCTCTAATTTCTGTTTCATTTACCGTCTTCTCTACCTCATCTAATCTGCTTTTAAGTCCCTCCATTGTATGTTGCATTTTAGATACTGTATCTTTCAAAGTTTCAATCTCTTTTTCGAAGTCCTTTTTGAGGTCTTGAATATTTTTCTGTAGCTCCATGAGCATGTTCTTGATTTGTATTTTGAAATCTTTATCAGAAAGGCTGGTGATTTTAGTTTCACTTGGCCCTCTTTCTGGTGTTTTTTTGGATTTTGGTTTGTACCAGGTTCTTTTGCCATTTCATATTTGTAATGAATAATATGGAACAATAACTTTGTGCTGGTGGCGCTCTCTAGTGCCCAGAAGCTCTATTCTCTGGAGCTGCTCAGAACCTGGAGTGATGGGATGGGGGTTGCAGGTGAATGGCTGCCAGGGGGAAAGAGCTTTTCCCTGCTTCCTGGCCACAGTGCCTATCTCCAATTCCAGGGCCAGTGGGCCAGGTGCGCAGGGAGGATCCTCTATGCTAAGCCCCTATAGCTGCTATAGGCAGGGCCACCCTCTGGCTGGCCTGGCACAATGGTGGGGGCAGCAGTTTTGTGAGCCAGTGCCAGCTGGGAGGAAGTAGTGGCAGGCTGTGTATCATGGCGGTGGGGTGGGGCTCAGGTCTGCATCGCCAGCCAGGGGAATGGAGTACCTGAAGCTCCTGAAAGTTCCCAACCTGCCAGGCTGAGTGCTCCCGAATGATTTTGTCCACCTGTCCTTTCTCCTGAGCAGCAAGCTCTATGCAATCCTTGCCCCTTTAGCAGCCCTCTCGCTGTTGGGAAGCCTTTCAAAGTGCCTGCCTTTCTTTTGTCCCAGAGCAGCTGGTTGTGGGTACCTGTGCTCCTCTAGCAGCAGGAATCTCAGTCTCTCTGAGTATTGCACCTGTTTTAAGTTTCCAACCCCACTGATCTCCAGAGCACCAGGTAATGTAGGTTCATGCTGCCAAAGCAGATCTCAGGGCTGGGTGTTCAGCAGTCCTAGGCCTCCACCCTCCCTGTTCTATTTTTCTTCATCCTACTGGTGACCTGGGGTTGAGGGAGGGCTTGGGTCCCACCAGATCACGGTTTTGCTACTTTACCCTTTTCTGTGAGGTCTTCTCTTTTCCCCAGATGTAGGCAGTCAGTTGCAGTCTTCTTTCCTGTCACTCAGGATTAGTTGTATTTCCTGTGTTTTCATAGTATATGTGGTTTTAGGAGGAGGTTTCTGTTTCACTTCTCATGCCATTATATTTATGCCTGAGCTTTTTATTTTTAACTGAAGAAGAACATATTCCTACAGGAAAAAGGAGGCTAAGACCTGTCGTAGATTCCCAATGCTCAGGTGACATGCTATGTCTGCCCTTCTGCACCCAGGAATATGATCCTGTTCACTCTTCATTTTCTTAAACACTTTGAAATGGGCCAAAGGAAGAGGAATTTTAAATGTTAATGTCCAATTAGTGGAAAAAATTTTCGAGGAATCAAATTTTGCCTGTTGTATCAAAGCCATATCTGTCAATTACCCATGCACAACTACTATCAAAGGTTTCTCCAAGAGGTATTGAATACAGCCAAACAGAGAAGAAACAAGATCACTTTAGTGCCTGGTGAGCTCCTCAGAGCACACAGGTGGACAGGTCCATCCCAACATCCAGTAGCTCCCAGACCTTCTCAGCTGGGGCCCAGCATGGGTACTGGTATAAGTTTCCATCTGTTGCCCCAGCCAACAGCTAAGGAATCCTAGCTTGCATACCAGACTTCCTAAGCAATGATGAATCTGCTTCACTTCCTCCTTTATTTCCTAACTGAGAGCGTAGTTCCATTTTCAGCGTGGAGGCCAGAAAGGGCTAACAACATCATCACTTCCCCATAGTGGTTCACTCAGTCATCTTAGCAGGTTGCTTAACAGGTAAGGCCCTCTTCCCTAAACTTGCTTTTGAAAGACCAAATTAGAGATTATAGTTCTTAAATGGGGCACTCACCCTATTCCCTTGATTCCTACCAGTCTGACATTTTCAAAACAACCCTCCAAGGTATACATACCTCTAGGACTTGGGTGGAGGTGGGGAGGTGGCCTGTGGTACTGAGACCTGGCTTCTAGTCTGAGCCCTGCTGCATACCAGTATGACCTGGAGCAAGTCCTTGCATATTCAGGGCCATTGAATAACCTTTAAAATGATGCTCTGACCTTTCCAGCAATAAAATTTTCTAGAACTCTCTGCTTACAGAGGGAAAGGTGCTGCAGTTGCTGCAGAAAACTTCTGGTAGCAATTTCACTACTCAGAAGAATTAGAGCTATGTTGGAGCCACACCAATAAGACCTAGACCGAGGGTTATGGCACAGCCACCTACGAACAAATCCGTGGTCCCCACCACTTGGGAATGAATTCTGGCACAACTACTGGGTCACTGGGGAACATGGCTGCTACTCTCATCCCTGTTTCCCTCCTTTTTGCCTCCTTTTCCTTTCCACCCAGAGACTAGATTATCTGTTTTATGATGTAGCCCTCTAGCTTCAGAGAAAATCACTGTTGGTGACCAAATTGAATTCAGATGTTTCTGAAACATCTTTGCAAGCCTTTTGAAAAATATTGGCTTGTACTGTGTGATCTCCTCTCTTACTTAGACATTTTATCTTATTATTCTTGTGAAATCATAGTACACAGGGTCCTGGAGTGAAGGGCTGCTTACAGGGAAAGTCCTGCCATGAGGAGATTGCTATTCTGATGGCAGAGACAAGCCAGATGTGCAAAAGCTTTAGGAACACAGTTAAAGGGACAGGCAAATGCAGAGGAAACTGATCACAGTTCTACAGAGTTCGGGCCGGCTTGGAGACAGGTGACAGGCTGAATGGTGTACTGTGCCTTAAGAAAAGAAATTACCGGGCATGCACATTTTTTCTAGAAACAATTCATTAGTATTTCCCCTTTTTTACTGCAATACTCAACCCCAAATCTAAACATTGCTAATTCTATCCTCCACCCTAAGAGTGATTACTTTAAAATTATGTATAATTCCAAACGTATACAAATGTAGAACTTTTGTAAAGCTAATGATTACTTACTTATGTATCTAGTGAACAGTATCATGATCCTCTGCACCCATTTCCCAGTTTCAGTGATCATCAACTATTATTATTTTATTTGCAGCACCACTGACTTCCCCCACCCTGTGCTATTTTGAAGCAAATCTTAGGCATCAGATAATTTCTTCTACAATTATTCAACATGTATCTAAAAGATAAAAACTAATTTTAACCAGGATCACTCCTACATTTGAAATTAATAATTCCATAGTATCCAGGTAATCATGTTTCTGGCAGCAAATGAAAAATATTGACTAATGGAGAGATGCAAAGTTCTGCAATTCCCACAGGCTCTGCATTAAACTGGACATGTTTCTAGCTTTGCTGGTTAAGACCTCAGAAAATGTGTGATGAGATATCACAGTCAACCTTATTTTTATTATTTGTTTACTCTGCATTCAGGGTGGGGAATCATAGGATGAAATCCGCCTGAAAGGAGAATCAGAGAGCCTGCCTCTTCATGATCAGTGCCTTTTGGACAAGGGCAGGCTCCATGTAATAGGCCAATATCACGGGGTCACACATTGCCTCAGAGCTACACACATAGCTTAGGAATGTAAGGGAGCCCTGTGAGCAAGGGATTACTTGTAGATCTAGAGCACAGTCCAGAAAAAACAGTCTGAGAGTTTCCCAATGCCTAATTCTGTTGGCTTTTGTTTCTTCAGAAATGTTTTTAGGAAATTATTGGACATGTTATAACATTGAGAGGCATTCAAAAGGGTTAGGGGAGAAAGTAGAGTCATGTTAAAAAAAGGGTTTTCACTTTAAGGGATATTCACATATGCCCTATATTCCTTTGTACTGATTAATTGACCAATGTTCCTTTCAGAATGTTACAAAAACATAGGTTGGTTTATGCAGTTTCCAAAGATTAATGCATAAAAAGTTCTCTAAACCAAATCTTTTTAAAACTTACAAATACAGCACATTTTGTAAAGCTAACAATTATTTACTGATTTATGTTCTTTGTGAGTCTAGATTTTTTAACACGTTTTGTTTTCTTAAAAGTTTCAGGTTTCATTTTCAAACCCAACTAGGCTTATAGCAGAAAATCACATATTCTTGGAGCTATGCGTGCCTCTTCACTCCTGCACCATTACTGCAATAGCCACCTAACTGGTTTTTATGCCTCTCATCCCTCCCCTTCACACTGGGTTCCTTCCTGTAAGTCCGGGGAGAGGAAATCCTGGGGCAAAATACCTCTAAAACCAAAATCAGTCAAAGGGAGAAATAAAGTTTAAAATCAGTCTATTGCTGACAAACTGCAGTCCAGGGCCGTTTCTCTTTCCTGCTCCAGCAGAAGCAAGCAAGGACCTTCCCCCTCACTTCTCAGGTACAGATAAGCCCTCAGTTGCCCAGGTAATTACCCACTGATATGGAGATGAACTTCTCCCCACCCCTGAGGATATAAAAATGCACTAAAGCTATACTTCTCTACACCGCTGAATGCCTACTGATATGCAGATATACCAAAGCCAGGCGAGATATTCTGGAAATATTACAATTTTACCCACACTTCCTAAAGCATATATCTAGTGCTGCCACTTCACTAATAGGCATGTAATGCTTCCAGCACCTTCCAAAAACCCCCAATTCCTTAGTATAGAGTTCCAGATTCTCTGAGATCTGTCCCTGACTTTCTGGAGCAACGTTATTTCCCACTGCTCTCTACTCTCCACGCACTCCGTTCTCCAGCCACATCAACTAGTAAATGTTTTTAGAACATGGTCCGTGTTTTTCCAAACACCGAACCACTGAATTTACCTCCTAAAATAAAGGATAGTATAACCCAGTGCTTAAAAGCCCTTCGTGGTGGACTAAATCAAATCCTGGCTTTGTTTTCTATTTTATTCCTTGGATAAAATCCCTTAATCTGCCTGAGCCACAAGTTTCACCTGTAAAATGGGGATGATGATATACACCTTTCTCAGAGTCACTGGGAGGATTTGGATGGATTAAGCATGTAAAATGTTTAGCACATTCATGGCACATAATAAACATTCGATATATGATAGCTCTTAACTCAATCCATTAAGGTCCATCATCTGTCAGGAGACACCAGCCCTTAAGTCTTTCTAGTTCTCTGCAATGAAAGTCAAGTCTCCCTCCTCTAGGATACTGCACGTCACTCATACTTTTCTCAGCACTAACTGCTTTCTGCCTTGTATTACTATTATTATTTGATATACATCACCTCTCCGTTGAATTGCTGCCATGTATTAAATGCCATGGGGAATAAAAGATGAAGAAAACTTGATTCTTTGTCATACCAGTGCTCAGAATATAGTTAGCAAACAGACATTGGCAACTCAAATACAATTCACCAATGTTTGTTGAATAAACCTGTGGTTCATTTTAATTATTATGATATTCTGTTTCCCTGAAGTACTCTTTTACAGAATAATCTCAAAGGATGAGCTAGATTTTAACCCAGGGACCATTCCCCTACTGTTAGGCAGGAAAATAGATATGAGCAGGGTGGAAAGAGAAAAAGGCCAGGAAAGTTCACTAAAAAGACCCAGAGTTAATCCGTTAAAGCCCAAAAAACCAGGAGCAACTTGCCCTGGATGTTTGAATATTCCCCAGATAAAGGAGGGTACCTCAGCATAGCCCGTGTCTTTATTGTGTTAATCATGCAGGCCCAGCTTATTTTTAACTTTACCTATGTGCTGTTTTTTATTCCTTCTAGCCCTAATCAAGTAGTTTGTAACCTAAGTAACTAATTTAGCATGCAGGCCCAGCCATAAACAACATAGTAAAAGGCAGGAAGGATTCCATCTTAAAGATTGTATTTTAATACCCAGGAAGTTACGAAGTAAGATTCTTAACTTACTCTTTAGCGAACAGACAATAACTCAGCCCACCTTGGGGGCTGGGCAGGCGGTCTTGTTTGATATGCTCCCAGACCAAGCTGCCAGTTATCTCAGGGAGAAATCAGAGCAGTAAATTCCTTGTGTTAAATCTATTTTAAATATTTAGGGACCACTTACTGAGTCTGCACCCCCAGCCCTTTGTTACATTCCTGAAAAATCCTTAAAAGGGGGAACCCCTAATCTTTCAGGGGGCTCCTCTCTCTGAGTTTGCCCACACTTTCTAAGTGTGAAACTTCAACTTTTCTCAACCTTTCAAGGCACTCTCTCTGAATTTGCTCACACTTTCTAAGTGTGTAACCTTTTAATCTTAAACCTTCTCTCTCCATCCTTTCAGGGCATCTCTCCTTGCTGAGGTGGCCTGTACTTTTTCTCTCTTTAAGTAACTTTAAATAAAACTTCTACTCAGCTTCACTACTGTGTCCCTGCCCTTCAATTCTTTGTTGTGGCGGGGACAAGGACTGAGGAAAATACACAACGCTCCCCTAACACTACTACTAAACAGAATTTACCTCTTGAGAACAAATACAGTGATGGACAGTTGAACGTAGCTGACTGTAGGGGACTGCCAAGGGAAAAGTAATATCAGTGATGTCATCAGATTCAAATGATATGATCAAACTATGACTTCCTCTGCTCCCAAAACTTTTGCCAAAATAAATACATAAAATGTTGGACCTAAAATATAGCAAAGGGCTGGAAGCACTTGTAGCCTCCTTTTGCTGATGAGGCAGTAGTGATATGCATTCTTGCTGTATCTGTAATTCAAGGGCAGAACAGATGGTGAAGACTGCACGTCCTTGCTGCATCCTCTAATTCTGCCTGTGTATCTATAGGCCATGAGGTCAGTGACCACCACTGGGTTTCAGCTGCAGAAAGTTGGCAGTCCTAACTGCTGAAGGAGTCCTCTTTCTTGCACTAAACAATGCTTTATGTCAGTGCCAGGTTCTAAATGTCAACAGGACTTCAAGTGAGATTGCTCAGGTTCCTGCCTCACCCAAATACCAAAAAATGACACCTACAAAGCCTACTACAACAGGACACAATGCAGCTGGACAGCATATTTTAACCATGTGAACTGGGCATGTCATCAAGGTGGCTCCTTATGAAATGATTGCCAAAGAAAGAGGAGTAGCTTGTTCTCCTGGGCAGAGCTGACCACTCCCTTTCTTCTGATGCCCTCCACTCCCAGCTGGCTGAGCACTGCAGGTAGGCTGGTTTTCTCTTTCTCCAGAGTGCTAGTTCCAGGGTTAACTAAGGGAGAGGAAGTTTTCAACTGTGGGCAGTTTTGCATTTCTGAAGACGTATTAGAAAGTCAAATGTATGGTCAAACAATAGGCTTATAAGTCTTAAGGATAGTTCATTCCCAGAAAGATAAACACATTATAAAATCCCTAATTACAGCTCACATTTTAATCACACTATCAAACAACATATTTGCAGCATTTGTAGATGTCCCTTTTTTTCTTTTCTTCACAACTGAATATGTCATCTGGCATGTGACTAAGAGTCCAGATAAGGCTGATTCATTGCCCTGAGTACCCCTAAGGTGCTCATCTTTACCTTAATGGTACCACATTGAGAGAACAATGCTTCTAATCGCTAGCACCAGCAGCCTCGCTGTTCCACTTTGAATAAATTCTATGTTTTAAAAAAAGTAATATATTCAAATTGTCACATAAACACCACTGTGCTAACAATGAGAGCACTTTCATGACTGCACCATGGACCTGCCAGAGGATGCCAGACTGCAATAGCCCAAAAGATGGATGAGAGCCCAAATATAAGACAGGTGGACTAAGGAGAAGAGTAAGTAGGGTGTGTATTAAAGTAAAATGTGTGAGAGATGAGGGCTGCTCGTTCTATTAAAATGACCTTTGTGTAGCACCTTAGGGGCTACCATCTGCTTCCATATACCTATCTCCCTTGGTCATCACCTCACTTTTTTGTCTCATCCCACACCCTTCTTTAGGTTCAAGGAAGAGTGAGATGGTTAAGATGACAGAAATCAGTCTTTGCTTAGCATGAAATAAACACATTTATATCTTCCTTGATATGGTAAATACTGAGTAACTGCACAAGCATCTAATGGGGTGTTAAGAAAAATATGTTACAGGAGTACTACATACAAGTTACATAGAAAGGACAAAAAACATCAGAGTCAAATGGTTCTCAGTGGTGTGCAAACCAGCTGTCTGTGGAAATAGCTGCTATTTTCCACAAGCCACCTGAAGAGGCCTCGGTTCTCAGCCCATCGAGGGAGGGAGCAAGCTGCCCTTTACTCAGAGTGAGAGCTTCAGCCCCACACGTGTTCCAAAGAATTCACTCAGTGCCATGCATAGGGTAGTTCCTCAGCAATTAAAGAAATTAAGAAGGAGGCTTGATTCAAATAGAATGCAAAAATATGAGAAACATGGAAATTTGAACCTGATTGGATGTTTGATGATGTTGAGAAACTGTTAACTGTTACAAAGACATATAGCTGTGTCTTTGCAAAAAGAGGCCTTAGCTTTTAGAGATACATATTGAAATGTTTAGGGAAGAAATGTATGATGCCTGGGATTTGCTTCCAAATAGAACAAGAGGGGAGGAACAGATGAAACAAAAAATTGACCATGTGTTGATAACTGTTAAATCTGGGTGATGAGTACCTGGGGGATCATTATGATACTGTCTACTCATTTTTTTAAATTAAAGTATCATTGACATACAATCGTATGCTGGTTTCAAATATACAACACAGTGGTTCAACAGTTACCCATATTATTAAATCCTCACCCCTTCTAGTGCGGTTTCTATCAACATAGTAAAATGTTACAGAATCATTGACTATATTCTCCATGCTGTATTACTGTCCCTATAGATACTGTCTACTCTTGTATGTATTTGAAATTTCCTGTAACAAAATGTTTTATAAATTTTGGAGCATTGGAAATATAAGTTAAAACTGGATACAAAGAATCATTCCATATCAACATAAAAAAAGTCTGGGGAAAAAAGTTGCAAAAGGACATGTACTGAATGGTTCCATTCATATAAAATGCCAGACATGCCGGGCAATACAATATAAACTTTTAAGGGTACATGCATAAATTTAGGAAGATAAGCATGGGAATAACGGATACAAATTTCAGAACTGTGGTGACTGGGGTGCAGGAAGGGGAATGTAATTGGGGGCATTAGACAAGGGGTTTCAACTATTTCTGTAAAGTTTTACATAAGGTTGTGGACACATAGTGGTTATTATATCATTCTCTATACATTTTTTTATATTTCTGAAACACTTCACAATAAAAATACACATACAAATTAAAATTATAAATTAAATGGAAAGGGGATAATCACCTATAGGGATGTTCTGGAAGAGACCTGTACTTCTTGTATTGACTTCCAAGAACAATACCCATTGCCACCCCACCCTCAACTTATAAGAAGTGCCTTTTTTGTTAAAATGTTTCTTACTGTGAAAAAAATCATACTGTTAAAAATATAATTAGCATATGTAAGTAATAATAATAAAACAAACTCCCATGAACCCAAGTGACTCAAGAAACCTAACGTTACTAGTAATAGTACCTGAAGCTCTAGGTATACTCTCTCTGATCCCATCCCAGCTGTCAGAGCTGTTATCCTGAATTTTGTGTTTATTATTCCTTGCCTTTCTTTACAATCTAATTATATATTCTATATTTTAAGATACAGCTTTTCATGTTTTTAACTTATATATGTGGACACATACTGACTTGCTTTTTGATGAAAGATGTTTGTGAGATTTATTAATGTTGTATATAGTTGTCCAGTCATCTTCACTGTGTGTGTGTGTGTGTGTGTGTGTGTGTGTGTGTGTGTGTGTGTGTGTATTAAATAAATCATTAGTTATTTACCCATTCTGTTGTTGATGGACTTTTGGACTGGCTCCAGTTTTTGCAATGGCAAGCAACACTGATGGAAACATCTCTATACTTCACTCCTGAAGTCCATGTGCAAGACTTCCTCTGGGCTAGACACCAAGGAGAGGCAGAGCTGGGCAGAGGGTGTACCCATCTACAACGTTCCTAACCAATGCCATATTTTCCAGAGTAGCTGTTCAATGTAAACTCCCAGTGTATACAAGATCCATTACTCCATATCCTCACCAATACTCAGGGTTGACAATTAGTTTTGCCAATGGGATAAGAGTAAGAACTGGAAATCTGTGGTTTAACTTTCCATTTCCCTGCTTACTAATGAGGCTGAGGCTCTTGCCCTGTTATTGGCTATTCATTTACCTGCTTTTGTGAAATCTGATTTTGTCCTTTGCTCACTTGATAGGGTATGTTGTCTTTTTTCTTACTTATTTTTAAGGAATTCACTATGCATTCTAGATATAATATGTAAGTTATAGAAGTTCCTGGTTGTGACTTACCTTTTCATTTTTTAAAAAGGAGTCTGTGATGTAGAGTAGCCCTATATTTTAATATAGTTAACTTTGTTCATAATTTTTTTTTCTTCTATTTTCGTGTCTTAAGGAAAATGTATCTACCCTAAACTCTTAAAGATATCCTTCCATATTTTCTTCTGAAAGTTTTAAAGTTTTTCAATTTACATTTAAGTCCTAAATACTTCAGGAATTATTTTTTGTTTTGGTATGAGGCAAGAATCCAGTTTCTTTTTTTTCTGTATGGATTCCCAACTGCTCCAGTCCTATTTTTTTAATCCCAGTCTTTCCCCAGTGATCATCAATGCCATATCTATCATATACTGTTTCTATACATGTATGGGTTTCTTTTTAGGTTCTTTATCAGTTTCACTGGTCTGTTTTCCATCCTGACACCAATATATTGGTATCTTAAATACAAATTTATAGGGAGTTTTAATGTCTGGCTATACAAATGTTTCTTTGTTCTTTTTTTAAGATGTCTTAGTTCTCAGCCCTGTGCTATTCCACATGGATTTTAGAATGAATTTATCAATATCCACTTAAAAAAAGCACAAACATCACAGCTGAATTTTATCAGACACTTAAAGAAGAGCTAATACCCATCCTTCTTAAAGTATTCCAAAAACTAGAAAAGGAGGGAATACTCCCAAACTCATTCTGTTGGGCCAGATCACTCCAATACCAAAACCAGAAACCACAAAATAGGAAATTATAGACCAATATCCTTGATGAACAAAGATGCAAATATCCTAAACAAAATATTAGCAAACCAAATTCAAAAATACACAAAAAAGATCATCCATCATGAACAAGGATGGGATTTATTCCAGGGATGCAATGATGGTAAAATATATGTAAATCAATCAATACATTACATCACATGAACAAAAGGGATAAAAATCATGGTTCACCTTAATAGATGCTAAAAAAGCATTTGACAAAATTTAAGATCCATTTATGATGAAAAATCTTTTAACAAAACGGGCATAGAAGGTATGTTCCTCAACATAATAAAGGCCATATATGAAAAGCCCACAGCCAACATTATACTGAAAGCTTTTCATCTAAAATCAGGAAAAAGACAAGGATGCCCACTCTCATCACTTTTATTTAACATAGTACTGGAGCTCCTAGCCATGGCAATCAGACAAAGAGATAAAAGGCATCCAGATTGGTAAGGAAGAAGTTAACTGTCACTGTTTGCAGATGACATGATATTGTACAGAGAAAACCCTAAAGAATCCAGCCCAAAAACTACTAGAACTAATAACTGAATTCAGAAAAGTTGTAGGATACAAAATTAATACACAGAAATATGTTACATTCCTATATACTAACAATGAACTATCAGAAAGAGAAATCAGGAAAACAATTCCATTCACAATGGCATCAAGAACAATAAAATACCTAGGAATAAACCTAACCAAGGAGGTGAAAGATCTTTACTCTGAAAACTATAAGACACTCATAAGAAAAATAAAGACACCAATAAATGGAAATCTATCCTGTGCTCATAGATAGGAATTATTAATATTGTCAAAAGTATTAATACTGCCCAAACCAATTTACAGATTCAATGCAATCCTTATCAAAATATCAACCGCATTCTTCAATGAACTAGAAAAAATAGTTCTAAAATTCATATGGAACCACAAAAGACCTCTTAGAGCTGAAGCAATCCTGAGAAAGAAGAACAAAGCTGGGGGGATTATGCTTCCCAACTTCAAGGTCTACTACAAAGCCACAGTAATCAAAATAATTTGGTACTGGCACAAGAATAGACCCATAGATCAATGGAACAGAATAGAGAGCCCAGATATAAACCCACACATATATAGTCAATTAATATATGATAAAGGAACCATGGATATACAATGGGGAAATGAGAGCCTCTTCAACAACTGGTGTTGGCAGAACTGGACAACTACATGTAAGAGAATGAAACAAGATTATTATCTAACTCCATACACAAAAGTAAACTAGAAATAGATCAAAGACCTGAATGTAAGTCATGAAACCATAAAACTCTTAGAAGAACACATAGGCAAAAATCTCTTGAATATGGACATGAGCTGCTTTTTTCTGAACACATCTCCTTGGTCAAGGGAAACAAAAGCAAAAATGAACAAATGGGACTGTATCAAACTAAAAGCTTCTGTACAGCAAAGGACACCACCAGCAGAAAAAAAGGCATCCTACAGTATGAGAGAACATTCTCATAAATGACATATCCAACAAGGGGCTAATTAACATCCAAAATATATAAAGAACTCACATGCCTCAACACCCAAAAAACAAATAACCCAATTAAAAATGGGTGGAGTATATGAACAGACAATTCTCCAAAGAAGAAATTCAGATGGCTAACAGGCACATGAAAAAATGCTCCATATCACTAATTATCAGGGAAATGCAAATTAAAACCACAATGAGATATCACCTCACACCAGTTAGGATGGCCAACATCAAAAATACAAGGAAAAACAAATGCTGGTGAATATGCGGAGAAAGGGGAACCCTCCTACACTGCTGGTGGGACTATAAATTAGTTTAACTATTGTGGAAAGCAATATGGAGGTTCTTCAAAAAGCCAAAAATAGAAATACCATTTGACCCAGGAATTCCACTCCTAGGAATTTACCCAAAAAAAACAAAGTCCCTGATTCAAAAAGGCATATGTACTCCAATGTCTATCACTGCACTACTTATAATTATCAAGATATGGAAGCAACCTAAGTGTCCCTCAATAGATGAATAAAGATGTGGTACATATGCACAATGGAATATTATTCAGCCATAAAAAAGAAAGCCTGCCATTTGCAAGAACATGAATGGATCTAGAGGGTATTATGCTCAGTGAAATAAGCCAGGCAGAGAAAGACAAGTACCAAATGATTTCACTTATTTGTGGAATATAAAAACAAAACCAAACATAATGAACAAAATAGCAATATATTCCTATACACTGACAATTGACCAGTAGTTACCATGAGGGAAAGGTTGGAGTGGGTTGGTAGGGAGGGTGAGGGGGATAAAAGGGCACAAAAATTCTCAATCATAATAAAAGTTGGTCATGGGGATGGTAGTACAGCATGGAGAATATTGCCAATGATTCTGGAATATCTTCCTATGTTGACAGATACTGGTGCACTAGTGGTGGTGAGGATTTCATAATATGTGTAACTGTTGAACCACCGTGTTGTATACTCGAAACCAATGTAAGATTGTATATCAAGTACATGTCAATGAAAAAAAACAAAATGAAGTATCAACTCACACCCATTTGGATGGATACTATTTAATAAAACAAAACAATGGAAAATAACAACTATTGGTGAGATGTAGAGAAATGAGAACACTTGTGCACTGTTAGAGATTGTAAAGTGGTGTGACTGCTGTGGAAAATAGCATGAAGTTTCTTCATAAAATTAAAAAAAGAGCTACCATATGATCCAGCAATACCCCTTCTGGGCATATGTCTGGAGGATTTGAAAGCAGGATCATAAAGAGATATTTGCACAGCCATGTTCATAGCAGCACTATTCACAATAGCCAAGAGATGGAAGCAACCTCAAGGGCTGAATGAATAAACAAAGTGTGGTATATTCACACATGGAATATTATTAAGCCTTAAAAAGAAAGGACGTCTTGTCACATGCTGTAATAAGTTTGAACCTTGAGGACACTATGCTAAGTGAAGTAAGACAGTCACAAAAAGACAAACCCTATATGACTCCATTTATGTGAGGTATGTAAGTAGTTAATTCACAGAAACAGATAGAATGATGATTACAGGGGCCTAGGGTAGGGGCAGGGGGACTTGTTTAATGGGTATAAAGTTTCAGATTTGCCAGTGGGAAAAGTTCTAGAGATCTGCTTCACAATGTGAATATTCTTAATATTACTGCAGTATAAACTTAAAAATGTTTAAGATAGTAAATCTTATGTGGTTTTTTATTATACAAAAAAACAAAATATGTGTCATTACTTTTACCTTCACTTGAGATACAATGGTGAAAATAACCCAAACTTTGTGCCATTTTCCTACTGGTTTTAGATATCAAGCTAAAAGCCCACCAACCTTTACAACATATTCTTAATTGTTCCATTTATCAAATGCCTCATGTGCTCAGTGCTGTATAGAATACATGTATCATATGTTATCTGGCATTGCCACATAGCTATTTATGTTCTAAAAGACTATAAAGTAAGTTTACAACTAGAAAAAAATAACATCCCATTAAAGACAACTTAGAAATGTTCCAATGTACCCTGTTTTCCTAGTAGCCAGCCTGACTTCATCTGAAATAAGTGAAATAAAGGGGCAAGTTACACTGCTATTAAAAAGAAAAATATTGCCATTTGGAACATGTATGGACTTAATGTGAAATAAGTCAGACAGAGAAAGACAAATGCCATATGATTTCACTTATGTATGGAATCTAAAAATCAAAACAAATGAACAAACAAACAAAACAGAAAAAGACTCCTAAACATAGAGAACAGACTGGAGGTTGCCATAGGAGAGGGTGGGGAGGATGGGTGAAATAGGTGAAGGGAATAAAGAGGAAGAGGTGCAAACTTCCAATTATAAAATAAATGTTACAGGGATGAAAAGTACAGCATAGGGAATATTGTCAATAATAATGTAATAACTTCGTATGGCAAAAGATGGTAACTATACCTATCATGGTGAGCATTTTGCAATGTATGGAACTATTCAGTCACCATGTCATAGATCTGAAACTAATATAATATTGTATGTCAACTATACTTCAATAAAAAATATAAATAAATAAAATATAAAATTACCCTCCCAAAATACCCAAACAATTTCATGAAGTCCAAAAATAGACAAAACTAATTAATATTAGAAATCAGGGTGTTTGCATTAGGGTAAGTAGACAATTCAATGGAAAAGGGACTGAGATAAAGGAAATGTGGTGCTACAGGTGAAATGCAACTGCCAAAACTCTAACTTGTCTAGTTTATTACCATAAAGTTGTTCATATGCTCCTTTCAGTATCTGTAAGATATAAGATTATGTCTCTCATTCTTGATATTGGTAATTTATGGTTACTTATTTCTTAGCCAGTCTAGCAGGTTTATCAATTTTTTCACTCTTTTCAAAGAACCAGCTTTTAGTTGTATTGATTTTTTTGATTTAGTATTTTCTAATTTACTCAATTCTGTTTGTTATTTCCTTCCTGGTATTTACTGTGGGTTTCGTTTGTTCTTTTCTGGCTCCTTAAGGAGTAAAGGGTAGATCATTGATTTTTTTACCTTACTTCTTTTCTAATATAAGCATTTAAAGCTATAAATTTCCCGCTAACCACTGCTTTGGCTGCATTCTACAAATTTTGGTATGTTGTGATTTCATTATCATTCAAGTTAAAAATATTTCCTAGTTTCCATTATGACTTTTTCCTTAATCTATGGATTATTTGGAGTTAATTAATTTCCAAATATTTGGGGATTTTCCAAACATGTTATTGTTATTGAATTCTAATATGCTTGTATTGTGGTCAGAGGACATATTCTCTATGATTTCAATTATTATAAATTTACTGAGACTAACATAAGAGTCTGCTGGGATTGAAAAAAGATGACAGTGTGAGAAGTGAAGCACAAACCTCCTCCCAAAACCATATATATATATATAACTCAAAAAAGAGCAAATACAACTAATCCTGAAAGAGAGACCTGAAAGAAGATTGCAACAGATGGCCTACATTTGGGGAAAAGAGAAGACCTGATGGAAAAGGGTAAAGTAGCAAAGCTGTGATCTGGTGGGACCCAAGCCTTGCCCCACCACAGCTAACTAGTGGGAGGAAGAGAAATGGAGTGGGGAGGGAGTAGAAGCTCAGGACTGCTAATTATCCACCACTGGAGATTTGCCCCAGGAGCATGAACCAACAATACATGGTGCTCTGGAGATTAGTGGGGTTGGAAAGCTAAGGCAGGCAGGATACTTGGAGAGAATGAGATTCCAGCCACTTGTGGAGAACAGGTACCCACAACTGGCTGCTCCAGAACAAAAGAAAGGTGGGCACTTTGAAAGACTTCCCAATAGTGAGAGGGCTGCTAAAGGAGCAAGGATTACACAGAGCTTGCTGCTCAGAAGAAAGGACAGATCATCCAGCACACCCAGTCCAGCAAGCTGGGAACTTTCAGGAGCTTCAGGCACTCCATTCCTCTGGTTGGCAACACAGCACCAAGGCTACCCCACTGCAATTCCCAGTCTGCTGCTCCTTCCTCTCAGCAGGCACTGGTTCACAAACCTGCTGCCCCCACTATTGCACCAAGCCAGCCAAAGGGTGACCTTGGCTACAGCAGCTACAGGGGCATAATGCAGAGGCACCGCCTTGCATGCTCAGCCCACTGCCTCAGCAGTGAGGCAGGCACTGCAGCCGGGAAGCAGGAAATAGCTCTTTCATCCTGGCAGGCATCAGCACCTCTCACCTGCAGCCCTGCCATTGCTCCAGGTTCTGGGCAGCTCCAGAGAGTAGAGTTACTGGGTACTAGAGGGTACTGCCTACACAAGATTATTATTTCATAGTAATCATTAGAAATATGAAATGAAAAAATAACCTGGTACAAACAAAAATTCCTCAAACACCAGAAAGAGGGCTAAGTGAAACTGAAATCACCAATCATCTATGATAACGATTTCAAAAGAAAAATCATAGACATGCTCACTGAGCTACAGAAAAACATTCAAGATCTCAGGGATGACATCAAGAAAGAGATAGAAGCATTGAAAAATACAGTATCCAAAATGAAACATACAATGGAGGGATTTAAAAGCAGATTAGATGAGGTAGAGAAGATGGTAAATGAAACAGAAATTAGAGAATACGAATACAAAGAAGCTGAGGCACAGAGAGAAAAAAGGATCTCTAGGAGTGAAAGAATATTGAGAACAGTGTGACAAATCCAAACAGAACTGTAATGGGGTATGTGGTGGGGACTTGATAATGGGGGGAATCTAGTAACCACAGTGATGCTCATGTATATATTAATGATAACAAAATAAAAAATAATAGTAATAATAAAATAAAAAATAAATGAAAGCTCATCTGTACTACTTGTTACCTACATGACATGAGTGAGTCAGTTAACATCCCACTGAGAAAGCACATTGTAAGCTGCATCAGATCTGACGCAGATATACTGGGATGCTATTATGACTTCAAGAAATGCTTTTAGTACACTGGCCCGTGGATTGCCTGCACTCTTGTTAAAAGGTTGAATTGAGTTCCAAAATAAATATTATCATTTCAAATTCTAGACACTCTGGAAATCCCTATATCAATAAATAATCTGTTTTAATGGCCATGCAAAAGAATTTTTAAACAAATATTTCTTGCATTTTATATATACATGATTTTCTCCCTCTTCCTAAGCCACATGTAAAAAAAAAAGGAAAGAAGGAAGAAAGGAAGAATTCGTTTTGGTACAGGACTTTAGCTAAACTTCATGTTTTCCTCTGATAACAGAAAAATTGGGCTGACACCAAGCCTATTATGAAATCCTGGGGCTTCCTGATACTGGCCGACTCACTGAGATACAGCAGGGGAATACTTCACAACTTCGCATTTGGCATTCCATATTCCATATTCCAGGTCTGTCTGGAACTAGATATTTTTTATGGCTAATGATAAATGTTGATATACTGATTGAGATTAAATTATAGATTAATGGTTTTTGACAGTTTTCACAGTTTATGATACCTCACTGGTTACTGTACATACAATAATGATGGATGGGCAAAACAGAAAGGCTATAAATGCAAACATATGTGGAAAAAAAAAAGGGACTTTTACAGATGAAAGTGCTCCTAAGGCTAAATAGCTGTCACCAGAGAAAATAAAACCAAAGTGATGGAAGTAGACCAATTAATTAATAAGCAAATGCACAATTAAGTCAACTGCACACAAAGTCAGTCAAGGCAGAGGAAGACTTCACTGTCTGGCAGGCAGAGCGAGGCTTTCCAGTTTTCTCAGCCCAAATGGGGAGATGTCTGCAGGAGCCAGCTCCAAGAGCTCCTTCCTCCTTGCAGGTGGCCCAGACAGGGTACCGCACACCCTGCCAATTGCACAACCAAATGCCTCAATGCCATATGCCTGCCCCGACTACCCAGACCACCCTGTTAGCCCAGCAGCACCAACATTGCTGCAGGGCAGGCAAATGATGGACTCACCCACACTGATACCAGCAAAGTGCTTCTGCTCTGTTCACAAAGGTCTGGCTGAGGCAAACTGCCATCTGAGGAGGAATGAGATAGACCTCTGCAGGCAGACAGACAGAAAGGCAGCCCTGCCCACAGCCCACCAACAGCAATCAGGGCTCCACCACAAAGGAGAACCAGACACTGGAAAGTAAAGAGTCTGAGCTTCTGGACACCACAGGACGCCTTCTTCATAAAGCATTACTCTCTAGTCCAGGAAGCACAGCGGATCCATCTAATACAAGGAAGAAACACAGGAACCCTAGCAAAATGAGGAGCAAAGGAATATGTTCCAAACGAAACTACAGGGTAAGACATCAGAAAGAGGGTAAATGAAACAGAGATCTCCACTCTTCTTGATAAAGATTTCAGAGTAACAGTCATAAATATGCTCACTGATCTGTGGAAAAGTATTGATGATCTCAGGGAAGACTTCAACAAACAGAAAAGTTGAAAAAGAGCCACTCACAGATAAACACAGTAACTGAAATTAAATATACAAATGGAGGGAATGATTAATAGATTGCACAGGCAGAGGAGCCAACCAATGAGATGGAAATTAGAGAATAGGAAAACACTGAAGCTGAGGAACAGAGAGAAAAAGAATCTCTAGAAATAAAACGATGCTAAGAGAGCTGTGTGACCAATCAAAATGAAACAATATTTGCATAATAGGGATACCACAAGAAGAAGGGAGAGACAAAAGGTTAGAAAGTCTCTTTGAAGAAATGATTGTTGAAAACTTCCCCAATCTGGGAAAGGAGGAAGAAGGATAAAAAAAAAAAGTACTTTTGGATTGTGTTTGAAACAGAGTGATCATCAAGTTAATATAGCCTGTTATATAGTTAGGAAGCTATCCATGAAGCTTATGATAACTGCAAATCTAAAGCCCAAAGCTTATAATAGATACACAAAAAAATTAAAAAAGAGCAATCCAATCCCAACACTAAAGAAACCCCCCAAATGACAAGAAAAGAGTATAAGAGGAAGAAAGGAACAGAGAGGAACTACCAAACAACCAGGAAACGATTAACAGAATATCAGTAAGTACATACCAACCAATAATCACCCTAAATGTAAATAGACTGAACACACCAATCGAAAGACATAGTTACAGAATGGATAAAGACGCATCTATATGTTGCCTACAAGAAACTCATTTCAGACCCAAAGACATACATAGACTGAAAGTGAAGGGATGGAAAAAGATATTTCATGCAAACAATACTGAAAAAAAAAAAGCAGGAGTAGCAATACTTGTATCAGACAAAATTGATTTCAAAACGAAGTAACAAGAGACAAAGAAGGACATTACATAATGATAAAGGGGTCAGTCCAACAAGAGGATATAATCACTACAAATATATATGTACCCAACTTAGGAGCACCCACCCAAAGGGCAGAGGAAAAGATGGTGGAATAGGAAGGCAAGGTGGAAAAGTCCTCCCAAAAACACATAAAAGAAGAAAATGCAGCAAATACTACTAAACCTGAAGATGACCTGAAGACTGCAGAACAGACCCCCTACGCCTGGAGGTGAAGACCACACAGAAAAGGGTGAGGTGGCAGAGCCACGACTGGGCAGAACCCAAGCACCACCACCCTCCTCAACCACACTCCCGCAGCAAGCCTACAGGAGGAAGAGGAACAGAGCAGGGATGGAGTAGGAGCCCAGGAACACTGCACACCTGGCCCCAGAGATCTGCTCTGGGAGCAGGAGCCCACGGTACACTGGGTTCTGGAGATCAGCCGGGCTGGACACCAGGGGCAGGTGGCACACTCTGTGAGGCAGAGACTCCAGCCAGTGTGGAGGGCAGGCACGCTCCACCAGGCCTGAGACCCAAAGCAGAGGTGGCAGTTGGAAAGACTTGCCAGCAGTGGGAGGGGTACCAGAGGGGCAGTGTTGGATGGAGAAAGGGCAAGTCGAGGACACCTCCCCATCCCTTTCTCAGCCCAACAGATCGGGAACTCTCGGAGCCCCAGACTCCATCCCTCTCTCTGGCAACGCAGCCCGAGGGTGCTCCCTGCCCACACTGCCAGAAGCAAGCCCACCTGGCCCAGTGGCAGCATCAGACTCAGCTGCCTAGCAGGCAGAGGGAGACTCTCCCAGCTTCCATGACTCCATTTGAGCCCAGCCAGGCAGGTGCCTGCAGGAGCCAGCACCAGAGCCCCTTCTGCCCCGCGGGTGTCACAGTATCACAAAGAGAAAATTAAATCCAAAATAGAGGAAAGAAATAAAAAAGGTAAGCATAAATCAATAAAATAGGAAACAATATAACCAGTAAAACCCAAAGATGGCTCTTTAAAGGAGTTAGTAAAACTAATAACTCTCTAGTTAGACTTAGCAAGAAAAAAATGAGAAAACACAAATGACCAATACCAGAAATGATAAAAGGGGACATCACCATAGAGTTTACCAACTTTTAAATATATGAGGGATGATGATAATGTTATACCAATAAAATCGGCAACACTGATGGAATGGATAAATTCCTTAACAGAGGCAAATTACCAAAACTAACAAAGAGAAATAGAAAATCTGGATAACTCTACATTTATTAAATAATTTAAGGAAACTGAATCTGTATATTAAAATCTTTCCACAAAGAAAACTCTAGGCCCTGTTGGCCTCATTGGTAAATTCTAACAAACATTGAAGGAGGAAATAAAATCAATCCTACACAAATTCTTCAAGAAAACAAAGGAAGACAGAACACTTCCCAACTCATTTTATGAAGCAATATAACACTGATAACCAAAACCTGACAAGAACAATATAAGGAAAGGAAAGGACTAAAAATTTCTTACTAATGTAGGTGCCAAAATCCGTAATGAAATATTAACCAATCAGATCCAATACCATACATAAAAAGGAGTGAGTGCAGTTTAATCTAGGAATGTTGGGCTGATTTAACATGCACACATCAATTTTATTAACATGTAATTCATATTAACAGAAAAGAAGAAAATCTTAAGAACATCTTAGTTGATGTAGGAAAAACATTTAACAAAATTTAACACCTGTTTGTGGTAAGGACACTCAGCAGCAGAAACAGAATAAACCTTCCTCAATCTAATAAAAGTTATCTACATAAAGTCTACAACTAATATCATACTTAATGGGGAAGGCTGAATGTTTTCCCTCTTTTATAGGAAAAAAAGGCAAGGAAGCCCACTATTACTACTTCTGTTACTATTTACTACTTCTATTCAACATTATGACACACACAAAATAAGGCAAAATGAAGTAATAAAAGACATAAATATTAGAAATAAGAAAAATTGTATCTGCAGATGTTATAACTGCCTACCTAGGAAATCCTCAGGAATATATATATATAAAAAAAAAGGAAGGAAGGATACTGGAAGTAATAAGTAAATTTAGCAAGGTCTCAGAATATAAAATTATTTAGAAAAGTTAACTGTACCTCTGTATACTAGCAACAAACAACTGGAAGATGGTATTAAAAAATACCATTTATAATGGCGTGAAGAAACTAAACACATAGGAATAAATCTAAGGAATGATACACAAGACTACTATAAAATATTACAGAAAGAAATTAAAGATCTAAATAAATGGAGAGTTTATTCCATGCTTGTGGATTTGAAGACTCAGTATTATTAAGATATTCATTCTCCTCAAATTGATGTATAGATTTAATGCAATCCCAACCAAAATCCCAGCAGGAACTTTTGTAGAAATTGAAAAATAGAAAGACAGTCCTTTGATACTGATGTAAGGATCAGCAAATATATAAATGCAATAGGCAATGAGCAGACTTATGCCTCTTGAACCTACCACAGGAACAACTCTTAGTTTTCCTGGAGGAGATTAGTCACTAAAACTAACAGGGAGTCTGAAAGAAAGGTATATTATGTACAATAATCTCAGCTGTTAATTCTAATCTACCATTTAATGAGATGAAAAGAGATTACAATATTGTAATAAAGAAATTATGTTTTCCTTTGTTATGTCTATTTAGTAAATACAAAATCAGGTAGAGTCCTGGTAAAACACCGGATAATCCCATTTTATTGTTTTTTTGAAGAATAGGACAATCAAGAATTTTGGTAATACACCTCTTCTGGTTTGCACATAATTTTATGAAATAGAAAAGGTGTGCACCACATAAAAGTCACTATCATATAGAACTAGGAAACTGGGAGAGTGCTGATAACTATTTAAAAGGATAAAAGTATTTAACATTTGGATATCGTAATTTTCAGATACTTTACAAATATTATAAATGCTTTTACAGGTGACTAATAAAATATAATTTTAACCATACAATGATAATAAACAGTTTTTAAAACAATGTGTCAGATATTTAATTAAGAGCTCACTTCAGGAAGCCTGAGCATTCTAGGAAATAACTGACACTCTAAGGTTATGTGACTAGCAGAGGGCAGAGATCAGTCTAACTACAGTGTCTATCATATGACAGGATGTGTTACCTACTCAGTAATCATGGTAAACAAAGGACAGGCAGAGAGGAGATGGCTTTATAATTCCAAATTAAAGCATCATATCAACAGAATTCTTAGAAGAAAACAGTGAATGGTTTGTTAACAAAGTTTAAATGATGCTAATATAGACAAATGGCTATCTTAATAACAGCTCATGTCACATTTCTATTGTATATAAAATATAAAGAGAAGACTTGCCAATTTGTATTTTTAAGTTTAAGGAAAAGAACACTACCAGAAAAAATTTGTTCCTCTTCAAATATTTCCCCTTACAATGGCTATCTCCACCATAAAATTAGAAACCATGACAATAAGAACGAAGAATAAGAACATAAATATATGCTGCCAAAACCTTGAGTGTATTCATGTTAAATTATATGTAACATATATTCTACATGAATTACTAAATGATGAACAATACTGGTTTTAAGCCCAAAGATTAGTTTCAATGCTTTGCTCAATTTTCATCCTGAACAACCTTCATGATATGTTTAAATGCTGTTCCAGAATATTCAGTGTGGAACCAATTCCATGCTTCATGCTTATCAAGTGCATTTGTTTGCTCAGAAATGTTTGGTGCTCCCAGACATTGAGATCTCACACTATTACACACTTAGAGACTTTCCCTTTTATAATTTTTATGTTCTGAACCCAAACTAAGAATAACCATTTATTAAACATGACTGAGATGATAGATCATCAAATAAAATTATATGACTTAAAGTAAGCTGCAGTTTTATTAGGATGTACCAGCCAGGCAGTTTTTAGAAATTAATGTTCAGATCAAGAAAGCATGAAAAATTTAAAGACTGGTAAATTTAAAAACAAACTTAGGTGATTATACACACAACTACACAGGATTTATGATGTATCTACAGAATTCTCTAGCCGGCATTTTTGTGTATGCAATATTACATACACAAAATATTACATACACATATTTCTTTTTTTAACCATACAATGATTCTGGGATTCCCTGAATTTTCAGCTGCTGCGTTTTCTACTCTATATCTGGCAGGTTTGCCTTCCTTTCAGTTTGTACATTTCCTGTATTCTAAAAAGTAAATAGAAATGGAGCCTTAACTGAGGAAATGGTGAGTCTTTGGCTAAGGAAATAAAGCCACAAATAAGTACTTGTACTTTGCACCTAGGAGTTGTTTTATAAGGTACGGGAAGAGTGTTTGGCAAAGTATTCCTCATTATCATCACGAAACAGAACTGAAGGTGGCTTTTGTATAGATTCTTTTCCCTCTTGCTTACCTCACTCATGAGCAGTAATTTAGAGTTTCTAAGTCATACAGTCTATTCAGTGCATGTGTACACTATTTCAGTAGATCTTTAAGATGCCTGAAAGAATTTAATGTACAACTGAAAAATGCCTGGATTTAATGAAATAATTTAAACACAAGTCAATGGTGGAGCCAAGAATAGAACAAATAAATTGCTATTCCCTATCTTATGTTTTTAAAAACATGCATGTTCTCTAGTTCTCTAAAATAGAAAAGCTATCAACTCAAAGTTTAGGAAATTTTTAAAATTCTGACATTAATTTATTAATAGCATTTGGATTAGCTTTATATGCAATTTCAGTCCCTTGTCACAACTGCATTTGAATGAACAATACAAATAAACTACAACCATCACTGATGACTTATGGTTGTCTCTGCTAACTATAACTGTTTCAAGGTCACTCTTAAAAAGGTCATCTTTTCAGGAGTTCTACACCGTATGAGGAAGAAGGGATTTTTCCCTTCCTATTTACTTAGGTATTTTTTAAATGACAGAACTTTCTTCCTGCATTGGAATGTAATTTTAGTTCCAGGGGCTCTCACAGGACAGTGAGATAAACACATACAGTACATTACTAGTTTACTCAAACTCAAGAGCCCTAACTCACCCAGTCATTCAAAAAATGTACAGTAGTGTGCTGTTCAATATGCTGTGACAATAGTAAGTCACCAAAACTTAGTTTAAAGCCACCTTATTACTGTTTATGATGAACTAAAAGATGACCTTTAATGATCTTCTTGTTCTTAAAAGAAAAGAACACTACCAGAAAAAAAATCTGTTCCTCTTCAAATTCTATTTAGAAAATACAAAATCAGGTAGAGTCCTGGTAATACACCAGATAATCCCATTTTCTTGTTCTACCTAGAAAAAGCTCTCTTTTCTGCAAAGTGGATTGTGGAATTCTTAAAGTTCTAGGCCAAGAGTAAGGCATAAATGTCACTATGAAAATATTATCTAACAGTGTCAGATAATTTTTTTATCTGAATGCTATACAGATTGAATAGACATAGATGAAATGCCTCCTTATATATTCAGATCAGAGTTTCTCTATTTGTCAAATTTCTTCAAATTTCCTTGATTGGTATGTATTAATTTTATTACTAATAAAAATGTAATCAATTTTATTAAAAAATATAAGAAACTGAGATAGCAAGGTTGATGCCCTCACAAGTGTTCAGAGTAGAAGGCCATCTCTCTGATTTAATTCAGTGGGTGCTCAGCCCAATTCCCTTCCCTTAAAAGAGTACCTTTAGACAGTATTTATTCAGATGTTGAGGGTTTCAATATTTCCAAATAAAATTCAAGACTCTCTGGTGGGGAGAGGCTGGGACATTTCAATAAGCTTATCTGACAGCTAGCTGAGAGCAAATATTTGTGAAAATAGACAATAGGTGGACAGAAGAGATGGAGGAATAAATTGGAGAGAAAACAGTAAGCATGAGGCTAAAGATAAATAAATATGTGGCCAGTATAACCATATGTTTGAATCATTATTCATTTCTTCTCTCATGGTTTACTTACCCAATATTAGATAACACACATAACACACATACATAATCACTCAACATTCAAATGAGGACTGTATTCACTACCCCAAAAATAACTTTAAAAAACTTAGCAATCGGGTCTTCTAGGAAAACATATATCTGTTTCTTGATTTCAAAGATTACAGAATTTTGAATTTTTATATAACTTTCCAGTAGCAATAACTAAATTTACATACCTAATCAAGGGTTCTAAACAGCATTCCTTAGTAAAAGCTATAAACAAAAAAAAGTTTTACCTCTTGTTTTTCTTGATTTTGATCCACATTAAGTAAATTTGGTATTTTAGGTAAATCTGCTTTCTTTGATTCCCTCTTCAGCACTTTTCTCTGTTTAACTTTTGCAAGAATATATAGAATGACAATTTGTTGTTCATACCTTGAAATTTTACTTTCCTTTTCAAGAGTTTCAAATGGGAATTCTGATATCCACTAAAGTCAGTTTCTCAGTTTATTATAAAGGAACTGAACAAATCATGAGTTGTCCTAATAAGATGCTGCCAGTCACAAATTGTTTTATAACTTTACAAATAGCTTACCAGGTATTAAAAGAAGATACTTATTTTAAAATTCTGAGTGTAAACTGCTAAGTGGATCAGATAATTCTCCTGAGCTGTACAAGTACTATATTCTTGCTATTACATTAACTTTTCAGAAGGTGTCACTGTTCTTCAAAGAAACAACAGTTACTCTGCAAAAAGAAAAGTTTCATTTTACGAATTCGGTACATGAGTTTATTTAATCTTAATCACTAAATCCTTGGATGCCTGGAGCACATATATCATTCCTACTACTATATGGGCAAATAATCATGGAGAAACATAGGAAACTGATTCACTCCAGGTCATAGACTGAACCAAAACCATTCCTCAAGTACTGCTCTACCATTTCAATATTGAGCTAATGAAAAATTTACCTTTAAGGTTTTCTTAATCCCTCTTTAAAATTATCTCCTTTAAATCTGACCCCTTATTTAACTATAGCAAAATCAAAATTCTCACCAGCTGAAAATATTTTCATAGCAAATTACTATTTTTTACCTAAATCACATTATAAAATGTAAGTTTTATTACCAAAAAAAGGGTCTTGTAAAAGATAACCTCTAGATATTTGTAAAGCTATATAACAAATAAATACCTTCCATTCCTTTCACCTCCTTTGACTGTACTGTGAAAGGCAGTTCTGGGAAATGGAATTCCTTCCTGTCAGATCTGGAAAAATTCATCTTCCTTTTGTTTCCATTTGCCATTTGGTCACTTTGACCTGTTCGCTCATTAAATACACTCTTCTCCATTTGGCTCTGAACAAACAAATAAACAAGAGTTAATTTAAAGAATGGTGTGTAACTATTTATTGATTGATAAGCCTAGAATTGCTAGCCATTTGTTTAAGATAGGCATTGTTATACCTATATTTGCAAGGTTGTTTTAATAATTAAGAAGTATAATAGAATATCATTAAATATATAAACAGATCAAACTCCAATAAAAGTTTCATAAAGTGAACTTTTTTTCAGCATATTGAATATTCTGAGAATAATAGTCTTGATCATGAGAACCACAATCTTAACTTTTAATTATCAATCCTATTCACTGCACTTTGACTTTGGACAAATTGCTTCAGTTCATCTTATAAATAATTTATCTTTCTGTTTACAAAATGATGTGCTCTGGACACTAGGAAAACCTAAAGGAAAAAATTCCTTGTGAACACAGCATGCTGAAAAACTTTTGTTATCTGTTTTGGCTCATTGGACAACAGATGATAAAAATTTTCCCAAGGTTAATGATCACTCCTCCACAATGTAGTATATTAAGCATCCTACTGTGTGGATATATCCTAAGGCACACAACCAGTTACATGCTCAGACATATTTGTGTTCTCTTCAATATTTTATTATTATAAATAATAGTGCTTCAATTTTGAATAAGCGACTTTTCTACGTAAAAAGATGAGGGAATGAAATATACTGATTTTTTCCCTAGTGAAAAGTAAGATATGTCTCTTTGTCAATTCCTTCCAAACTGTAAAGATGTTCAAAGTACTTTGTAGAAGTGAAAAACCAAAATGTCTTGTGACTTTTAAAGGTGAAAATCGAAACTTTTTTTGTCCAACTCACACATTAAATACACTAAATTAAGTTACAAGAAATTAAAGTTAGAAAGCACATAGGAAATGATGGCCTCTTTTCATCTCAGACAAAAAAAGGGAAATTAAAAGCCCATTAAAAAATATATATTAGTACAAAAGCAAAGTACAAGGAAGGGGATAATGTTGAAAGAGGCTTTATTTTAATAACTAGTTTCTTGCCTTACTTGAGTGGGATCTGTATCCTCTTGCCTGCTATTAGACATAACTTGTCCAATAGATTGTGAAGAAGTACGTCTCTTTTTTGCTCTTTCAGTTAACCTATTATTTTAAAATGAATGCAAAGTTAGTAGAACTTCCCAGAAGTGCTTCTGCTTTAGCTTCAATAATGAATAAGCTTTACCGTGGAAGTCTACTATCTGAACACTGAGTGCTAAAATGCAATTGTCAGTCCTTAAGTGTCAATTACTCTAAGTAGAGAAGTGAAAACAGCGGAGCATAACTCACTCATGGTTAACATCAGTGTAAAAGCCATGCTGTGCAGTTACTCCAGCTGGTCTACTTGGTCCCTTTTATCTGTTGTGAACCTGGATCTCTTAAATACTAAGCTTTTGCATTTCTGAACTTGCTGTCCAAGGCGGATTTACAACCATGATTATTGCAACTATGGTTTTAGGAACGTAGGAACATTTCAAAGACAACTGGGCTCTTGCTATCTGAAGACCGCTATACCTTTTGAATTCTTGTTCACCTCTGCGGACCTCCAAGCTTCAGAACTTATAGCCCAACCAGTCTGCTAACATTGACTTGGGATACTGAATCATCTCCTTTCCTTCCTCACCTAGATTCATATAGTTTCCCTATATTTAGTACTGGCCCTGATGGCCTTGTTAGACCTTTGCTCTCCATCACTGTTCTGGATGAACTAGACTTATGGAACCAGCCTCTCAATCTGTATCAGTAGCAAAGTCTAAAACTGACCTAATATGTTGTTTTCCTCACAAAGTATTTTAACTTGAAAGGCTGATTATAAAAGATTATTTTCAGCTATCCTTTCTCTGTTCCTAGAATTTGCCGTGATACAGAAATAAAGCTTACTGTTATACCAAAGCGCGTCAATACCAGAACTTAGATCATATCACCCTTTTTTCTTCAAGCGGGAAGAAATTTTTCTGAAGGCCTTTTTAAAATATGAGGTTTTTCTAAAAGGCATTAGTAAAAACTGAATAACTATACAGCCAAGGAAGGTTAATTTCTTCTTTAAAATTCATAAGCATAATGACTCTATAACATCTTACTATGCGGATAGACAGTGACTGCAATAGAGGGGCTGAGGACTTGATAATATGGGTGAATGTTGAAATTACTGTGTTATGTGAAGCCATCATAAGATTGTATATCAATGATACTTTAATAAAAAGTATATATATAACACCAAAAAAATTCATAAGCAGCACTCAGTAATTACTATTATGATTATAATTTCAATAAATCTTCAAATCCAGTTTATATACAGACACCATGAGCGTAATTCTCTGAAATGTTACTATACAGGAATTACTATACAGGAACATTGTATTATTTAAGTCCATTTCCATCTGTCTCTTTTCTATTGCAACTCACCTTGAATTGGGGTGGAAGAGATTTGAATTGGGATTTGAAGCCATCGAATTACTGCTAGTCAGTTTAATGGGTGGCATCATTGTACTACCTCTAGCACGTGGATCATCTTTCATGCCATTAGAATCAGTGCTGGCATTGACAGAATTTGGGGGTTCATTGATTGTAGGTTTCATATCTTGAGATATAGTATGAGCATTTTCAGTTTTA
Source organism: Manis javanica (assembly GCF_040802235.1). Taxonomy (NCBI): domain Eukaryota; kingdom Metazoa; phylum Chordata; class Mammalia; order Pholidota; family Manidae; genus Manis; species Manis javanica. The sequence continues at coordinate 82,234,155 of NC_133169.1, forward strand.
TCCTGTCGACAATGTGCACCTTCACAGTCTATCTTTTTTGGTTCTACAACATCTCCTTTTCCCCCTTTGACCTTAATAACTCTGACTTTGATCTTCTTGGGCTTTTTCTCTTTTCCCATTTCCTGGAACACATACACCCAAAAATATGAGTCAGGAAAACAGTTATTTTTATCATTAGAGTGCTAACTATAATACAGTTATACTAGCGAGAAAGAAAACCAGTTTTTACCTTTCCCAGAACTGATGTACTTAGGACTGTATTGGTATAAATTGTTTTTCTTTCACCTTTCATAAGTTCATTTTCTTTAGAATTCTCTTTTGGCTTTACAAATGAATTGACCTTTGCTTCTTGTAGTAATTTAGCCCTTAGTTCTGGTAAGAATCTGACAAAACAAGCAATATCAACCAACTATCTTTCTATTTATGTAGATAATCTTTAATTGAACATTTAATCAACTAATTTACATTTCAGCTATAGCATAAATAAGTCATCACTAATGCATGCCAAGAGATGGTACAATACTTAATATTAATTGCTTTCTGGTAAAGATACATCTTTCAAAAATTTTACCATTGGAATTTACTATATAAAATTTTTTTAAATAGTTCTATATGAATTAGATTACTCTTGTAATGCCAACTTTACTCAATAAAAATATTGCTTTTAATTTTGATAAATATACTATTTTTTCCAAAGAAGACTCAGGCCACTTTGTTCTTTCTGTGGTTCATTAATAACTTAAAAGATTAACTAGCTTCTGAAATCCTACTCTAGAGAAATATTTTCAGTACAAAAATGTAACAAAGTATATTAATATTGAAGGGAAGTTGTTCTAGTTTCAGTTTGACTTTCTATTTTTTTTAAATTTATTTTTGAATAGGAAATCCACTGACATGGCTAAAAAATCAAAAAGCTACACTGAGAGTTCCCCTTCCTGTCTCTGTCCCTGGTTACACAGTTCTATCCTCAAAGCAGCCATTGCTATCAGTTTGGGATATTTTAAAATACCAGTCCATGAATGAATTCCTACCTAGTTCAGCCCAGTGTTGCCAGTGCCAGGGCACATGTCTAGTAAAAGGTAGTGTGAGAAGAGGGAAGAAAATGGCCAGCGAGATTAGTTTGGCTCAGTGAGAAAATGTCACCCTCTGTCAAAACTCCCTTGCATTGCAAGTCTGCAAAAAGAAAAGTCCTCTTATCAAAGGAAGAGATCTTCCCCAAACATTTTCTGAGGGCTTGATAATTGGAATTCAAGAACTTTCACCTCATAATAGTAAAATCCTAGTACCTAAATGCCCAAGGGAAATCAATTAAGCCTGCATAGAACTGATACAAAGTAACTATTTTATTCAATAACTGGCACTTTTTATCAATGGCTCTTTCAATATATATTCTTCTCATTTTTTGTTGTAGATTAAAATTCTTGAAATACCTGAAGTTCTAGTTACTACCAAGGATGATTTTTTTCTTAGCCTTATTAAAATTTTTGTCTATCTTCAATGGCAGTTCTTGGACTTTTCCATGCCTGACCTTAATTCCATCACATTTTCAATTGTCATTCATGTTTCTGACCTCACAGTCAAAGGCCAACTGAATGATTTTGCGGTTAATGAGAAAATTTCCTGTTTCTTTCAAAGCCCAAATAGAAAACAGTGGAGTTTTTTTAAACATCTTTTATTTATGAATCCTTATTGTGATTACATATTACATATACCGTGTGGGACACAAAAGGTCCGCAAGAGGCATGGTCCCTCTCTTTAGGCAACTTCCAATTGGTAGAGAAAATAAAACATCAGGTACTGCAACAGAGAAAAAGTAAAGCAGAGAAAAAAATCATTTGGTAAATGAATGCTAATTATATAGATCAGAGATGCTATCCGAAGAGGAAAAACCAGAGCATTATGAGATAGATATCCAAATGGCAATCAAGCTAAGAAGTACTGATTGCTCAGTTAATGTTACCTCTCGCCTATCATGACCATTGAAAATATCTATAAAGCACTTAGCACATTGCCTAGAACATAGTAACTATGTAATGAATGTTAAATGCAATTATTTTTATTATTAGAATTTTCATTATGACACCTCTAAGTCTACAATATACCTAGTCAATACAGAAACTCAGTAAGTTTCTGCTAAATTGAATTTTTCTATTGTGTAATGTTAACCTATGACCAATCTGCATGCTAGTAACATTTCCTAATACAAACCCTAAAAAAGTCCACACTCACTCAAAATGCTTACTTTTCAATAAATCCATCTCTAGTAAAGTACTCATGGTGCAAAAGATCAGTAGACGATATCCTCTCAGTAGGTTCAATTTGTAAACAAGCCTAGAAAATGAAAAAAAATTCTAATGTTAAGTAAGCTCTTAACAGGGAGCCATAAAGTAAAAATTAAATTTATTTGACAAATGTAGAAGTAATATAATCTGAGCTAAAAGGATTCTTGAAAAGATGGAATTTCTGGCAGTAAGTCCTGACCATTTATTTCCCTAAGAAATTAGTATACGTAAAACATTATTACAGGTTAAATGTCCTATAATTCTAGCCAAAACGGAAGTCAGTATGTTTCTGCTGGAATTAGCAGAAATTACCTCATTTTGATCCTCTTATCAGCCTTACAAAGTGGAAAGTTCATGAATTATCATTTCCATTTTACTGAGAGAGAAGAATGATTAGCAATTTACTCAGCTAGAATTTTAAGTCTTTTGTCTGATTTCTAAACCAGTGCTTTATGGCATAATACTATTTCACAAATATTTAAGTCCCTAAACCTTTCAATAATACATTACGCGAACAGCTCTTTTCTGTTCCCCTACCTTCTGTTTAGTAGAGAAACAACAACAGCCCACAAAACAAAACAAATGTTGGAAGGAGGCGTTTTGGATGACTTGTGCATGATAAATATATATACAATAACTGATTATAAAGAGAATACATTTCTTTAATGAAAATATTAAAGATAGAACTTAAATAAAAGCCATCTGTTTTATAATTTTCATTCTTCCTCTAAAAGGCAAAACATAAGAATAATAGTTGACTTTCATGGATGCTCACAGTGTGTCACACAACACTGTCTATAGCCTTTTCCTGTTACCTGCTCCCAACACCACCCGACAAGTAGGTATTATTATTATTATCCTCATCATACAGATGAGGAGACCAAGGCCCAAGAGAGATCAAGTAATTTGTCTAAGATCTCACAAATAGAAGAGCTGGAATTAAAATCCAGACAATCCAAGGTAATTACATATAATATTGTACTTTATTTCAAAATGTATATGTTTAAATGGATTCACAGGAAAAGCTATAGAGATCTGCTATACAACAGTATGAATATAGTTAACGAACTATACTGCACATTTTAAGACTTGGTAAGAGGGTAATTTTATGTTATGTGATATTTTGCCACAATTTAAAAAATGTAGTCACAAGTGAAATTCAGTCTATTATCTACTTTATGATGTGGGAATACCCAGATCCTTAAGGCCAACATAACTAAAACATGTGCTTATTTTAGAACATGATAATAATCCATCAACAAAACTTAAGAAAAGTGCTAAAAAGTCTGCCCCAGTCATAGTCTATTAGAAACAGACAATTTAGTCCTTCTGTGAATAATAAAATTCAAAAATTTAAATATATGCTCTAGTTTGGAAACTGTAAAATATGATACTTTAGAAACATATCGGAAGTTTCTTTAAAAATTAGACATATTAAAATATGTGGTATTTTTAAACCCACCATTCCATTTGTAAGCATTTACCTGAGAAATAAAAATACACATCTACACAAAGACTTATACATGAATGTTGATACTAATATTATTTGTAATAGCCAAAAACAGGGAACAACATAAAACAGTGTAAAAACAAAAAATTGTGATGGAATTTTTGTTCAATGGACAAAATGTTTTGTACAATGGAATACTACTCAATAATAAAATGGGAAAAATTACTGATACACATAAAAACATGAAGGAAGCTCTAAACCATAATGCTGAACTAAAAAAGTCAGACATAAGAGAGTACATACTATGTGATTCCACTTATAGACTATTCTAGAAAATGTAAACTAACCTAGTAATGAAGGCAAATCAGTGGTTGTCTGAGGACAAGAATGGAGGGGAAGACAGATTGCAAAAGCACATGAGGACATTTTGTGGGGTGATGAAAATGTTGGTATCTTGATTGTGGTGGTGGAGGTTTCATAAGTATATACATCTATCAAAACTCATCAAATTGCATAAGCATGCGTGATTTACTATACATAAATTATACCAAGTTTAGAAAATTTAAATGTTGGAAAAAAATACATGTTCTACCCCAGAGATTAAGATGTATTTCAATAATCAATCAAAAGTACTTACACTAGAATAAAGAGAGAAATCAATGAAATAGAAACAGACTGAAGCATGTATAAGCATTTTGTCTATGATAAATATGGCATTCCAAATCAGTGGAATATTTACATTGAAAAAAGTATTCACAACATATATGACAAAAGGCTAATTTTATAAATCAGTGTGCAAATAGATATTCTAGTTGACAAATTGGTTAAGGATTCTTAAAATAAGAATAAAAATGACCAATCAATATCAGTAAAATATTCAACCTTTTCTGTAATGGTATAAGTGCAATTAAGAAAAGATAATATTTATAGCTTTGTAAATTGACAAATACTTTTTAAATTATAATACTCAACGCTAGATTGAGAGTGGGGATTTATACTAAATGCAACTTACAAGTACTTAAGTATAAGTCAGTGGAACCTTTCTGGAGGAAAAAATAGCAAAATATATTAAACATTCTAAAAAGTATAAACCCTTTGGCCCACTAATCACACTTCTAGGAAATTATCCTAAGCAAATAATAAAGCAAGTTCATAAAGACATATATAAAAGACATTCACTGTAGCTTCTTTGCCAATAGTGAAGGGAAAAACGTGAAAACAAATGTCCAAAATTGCAAGACCAATTAAATAAACTATAGTATAGTCATACAATGAAATACTACACAATTGAAAATTATGTAGTTCCATATTTATTGACACAATAGTAATGTTATACTGCTAAGTGAAAACAAATATATTACGTAACAGTGTGTAAAGTATGACACCTTTAAAAAAGCATACACTTCTATGAATATATTTGGTTGGGAAAAGTCTAGAAGTATATAAATTAAAATGTTAATAGTAATTTTTTCTGTATTTTGGGAGTTGGAAAAATCTTAACTTCTCCTTTTTGCTTATCATGTATTTTCCACTTTTTCTATAGTCACTTTGAATTCTTTGTATAATTAAAATAAATTAAACTCAAAACATAGTAAACAAATCTGATTCCTAATAAACTCTAGTTTTCTCTAGGTAGCAGTGAAATAATATTTTCCTTCAAGAATAGTATTTGGATGTTACATATCAGCCCAAAGCAATATACAGATTCGATGCAATTCCTATCAAATTACCAACAGCATTCTTCAACGAACTAAAACAAATAGTTCTAAAATTCATATGGAACCACCAAAGACCCTGAATAGCCAAAGCAATCCTGAGAAGGAAGAATAAAGTGGGGGGGATCTCGCTCCCCAACTTCAAGCTCTACTACAAAGCCACAGTAATCAAGACAATTTGGTACTGGCACAAGAACAGAGCCATAGACCAGTGGAACAGAATAGAGACTCCAAACATTAACCCAAACATATATGGCCAATTAATATACAATAAAGGAGCCATGGACACAGAATGGGGAAATGACAGTCTCTTCAACAGATGGTGCTGGCAAAACTGGACAGCTACATGTAAGAGAATGAAACTGGATCACTGTCTAACCCCATACAAAAAAGTAAACTCCAAATGGATCAAAGATCTGAATGTAAGTCATAAAACCATAAAACTCTTAGAAAAAAACATAGCCAAAAATCTCTTGGACATAAACATGAGCGACTTCTTCATGAACATATCTCCCTGGGCAAGGGAAACAAAATCAAAAATGAACAAGTGGGACTATATCAAACTGAAAAGCTTCTGTACAGCAAAGGACACCATCAATAGAACAAAAAGTTATCCTACAGTATGGGAGAATATATTCATAAATGACAGATCCAATAAAGGGCTGACATCCAAAATATATAAAGAGTTCATGTACCTCAACAAACAAAAAGCAAATAATCCAATTAAAAAGTGGGCAGAGGAGCTGAACAGACAGTTCTCCAAAAAAGAAATTCAAATGGCCAACAGACACATGAAAAGATGCTCCACATTGCTAATCATCAGAGAAATGCAAATTAAAACCACAATGAGATATCACCTCACACCAGTAAGGATGGCCAACATCCAAAAGACAAACAACAACAAATGTTGGCGAGGCTGTGGAGAAAGGGGAACACTCCTACACTGCTGGTGGGAATGTAAATTAGTTCAACCATTGTGGAAAGCAGTATGGAGATTCCTCAAAATGCTCAAAATAGAAATACCATTTGACCCAGGAATTCCACTTCTAGGAATTTACCCTAAGAATGCAGCAGCCCAGATTGAAAAAGACAGATGCACCCCTATGTTTATTGCAGCACTATTTACAATAGCCAAGAAATAGAAGCAACCTAAATGTCCATCAGCAGATGAATGGATAAAGAAGATGTGGTACATATACACAATGGAATATTATTCAGCCATAAGAAAACAAATCCTACCATTTGCAACAACATGGATGGACCTAGAGGGTATTATGCTCAGTGAAATAAGCCAGGCAGAGAAAGACAACTACCAAATGATTTCACTCATATGTGGAGTATAAGAACAAAGAAAAACTGAAGGAACAAAACAGCAGCACAATCACAGAACCCAAAAACGGACTAACACTTACCAAAGGGAAATGGATGTTACATATCATATATTTAGCCTTATCTAAGTAACAGTAACAACAACAATTAACATTTACATTTTTTGACATCTTATTCAAGGCCTGTGTTCAGAACATTTCTACCATTACCTCATTTAATCCTCTAGCCTCAGAAGATATATCCTGGGAATGTTGTTTTATAGCCCAGTAAACTGAGGCATAGAGACTGAGTTGTCCAAGGTTACAGAACTAATTAGTGATAAACTGGGTTTTAGTCTATGTGTTCCAGAGCCCTTCCTTATAAACACTACACTTGCTTTGAAATTTAGGTAACCACTTGTTTTAAGTGCTCAACATTAGAAGTAAGATATCTTAGTTGACATGGGAAAGTGACTGACTGGATAAAGAAAATAAATAGAAGCAGAATTATTTTTCACAGTAAACTCTCTTACTTTTTGATTGTGTACTAAGTATGTTGATACATTTATTAACTAGTTTAAAATGAAATTTAAATTTTAAAATAATTAAAAAGCACTATATAATGTTTTTGTTTTCTCCAATTCAAGGTGAATTTTGACACTGGTGTGTCTTCAAACAACATGCAGCTGCCAATACCTTGTAGATATCTTAGGATACCACTGCACAAGGAACATATCCCTAACTTGGGGAGACTAGCTGTTAGAAGGAGGTGATAAAACATGGTAAGTCCTTATAATTTTTCCAGTTATCCCTAATTATCATTAAAATTGGGATAAACTAAGATAATGGACTGGATTATCCTAGGGGGCTTTTAGTTCTAACATCTATGAATTTTAATTTTTCTGAATCAAAGACATAAAGACAGAGAAATATAGTTAGTAACTTTTAACAGATGGCATTACTTTATGAATCCTTTTCAAATTTCATTAAGGTAACATCCTAAAACCATATTACAATTTATGCAAATCTTCCAGAAGCAAGTTCTTAATTTCTTAACATACATGAACTATATCTGCCAATAATCCGTTTAGCTGTGGGTATTTTTTTCTTGCATTTTTGGGGTGCTGAACTTGAGGAAGAACCACCCCAGCAAAAATGGGACTCTTGGAAAAGATATTCTGCAAATGAGGTGTCAAATTGCCTGAAAAGAAAAGAAATGTGTACATAAGAAAACAGGAAAATTAGTCTACAATCAGAATAATCAAATTGCTATGTGGTGTGCATTAAATTACTAATAAGGAAGAATAACAATTATGTTCCCTTAATTTATTAAAGTTTAACAAGGAAGTATTTGAGTATAGTATAAAAAATTGAAGTTTTCCCAGTAATCTGTTGAGAGCACATAGGCAGTAGAGAATGTAAAACCACCAGGTTGATTTTCGTTCCCCAAAATATAAGACATAATATGTAATGCTAGCAGGAAAAGCACATTCAAACTTTTACATGTTTCCACATGAGTAGCTAAATGGTTTAATTAGCAAGTACTCATCAGCAAAACCTTATTTGGAACAGCTAAAATATCTATACTATTTAGAAACAGAAATATTGCAAAGAAGAAACAGGCTATAGAGTAGTAGCAGAATGATAGAACTATAAATAGGAGTGGAGAGAGCTGTTCTAGCACGTTTTGCTTAACTAGTTGTGTGACCTTAGACAAATCTCTTCCCTTTCTGTATCTCAGTTTCTTCTTGTGTAAAATGGCAGAACTAATCCCATCATCTCTAAGGTTCCTTCTAACATTAATCTCATAACCACACCTTCAAAGATGACACAAAAAAATGCTTAAAGGATACTTTAAGGCTCTGATTTATATCTTTAATTAATATTTATCCAGATTTTATGATTTTCATATATACCTTTTATCTATACCTTACTCATGCTACTGTAAATACATGTTTATTATAGATTCCCCACCACAAAAGAGCTACTTGAGCTCCTCATCCAGAAATAATTAAAAAAGAAATCACTGAAACTCTGTGAACAAGACTAACCGTCAAAATGTTGGTATAGTCAAAGCAGATCATCAAATAATTCAGGTGTCATCAAATACACTTTTCCTAAGTTACTTAGCTATCTGGTTATCTACTACAGTTAACAAAGTTTCTCAGACAATAATTGATTTTCTACTTCCAAATGCTTTAAAAAAGCATCTAAATCAACTCTATTGCTTAAAAGTTCTCTTTGAGAGATACAAATATTTGTAGAAGCCAAAATTTTAAAACATCTTTCAGACAAATTGAAGTAGGTCCCTATTGTACTGTTTTTCTTAGTATCAAACATCAACATATGGCTGAGCTATTTGCATGATGGCAATGAAAATATAATTTGCAAAAACAGATAATTTTCTACCGTCTTTATCAGGCCAAGGCATCCATCTGTTGCCATCTATCAAAACAATATGCTTCCCTGTTCTTATAAAGAAAAAACTAAATTTGAAAATCAAGCTGAATTGATCAGCCAATATTTATTCTAGGCATTTAACAGTATATTTTACTAATACCTACCTACTTTTAAAATGATTTTATGAAGTAAATCCAAATCAGAGCTGCCAGGAAGATAGGGATTTCCAGTGGCCATCTCAATTATCATACAGCCCAAAGCCCATATATCTACAGGTCTGAAACAGACAAGAATAAATCACTTCTTCATGGAGAAATATATAAAATACATTATCTAAAAAAACTTTTAAAATGAAGTTAAGGCCAAAGAAAAAAAATACTTAAGTGATATCATTTATAAATTTTCACTGTAATATCATATGCCAACTTTAGGACATATATTAAATATTATCACATTTTATTAATAATATTAAATAGCTTATATTTAATTTTGTTATCATTAATCTACAATTACATGAAGAACATTATGTTTACCAGGCTCCCCCCTTCACCAAGTCCCCCCCACAATCCCTATTACAGTCACTCTCCATCAGCATAGTAAGATGCTGTGGAATCACTACTTGTTTTCTCTGTGTTGTACAGCTCTCCCCATGCCCCCACCCCACATTATACATGCTAATTGTAATGCCCCCTTTCTTTTCCCCTGCCCTTATCCCTCCCTTCCCACCCAACCTCCCTAGTCCCTTTCCCTTTGGTAACTGTTAGTCCATTATCGGGTTCTGTGATTGTGCTGCTGTTTTGTTCCTTCAGTTTTTCTTTGTTCTTATACTCCACATATGAGTGACATCATTTGGTACTTGTCTTTCTCCGCCTGGCTTATTTCACTGAGCATAATACCCTCTAGGTCCATCCATGTTGTTGCAAATGGTAGGATTTGTTTTCTTCTTAAGGATGAATAATATTCCATGGTGTATATGTACCACATCTTCTTTATGCATTCATCTACAGAGGGACACTTAGGTTGCTTCCATTTCTTGGCTATTGTAAATAGTGCTGCAATAAACATAGGGGTGCATATATCTTTTTCAAACTGGGCTGTTGCATTCTTAGGGTAAATTCCTAGAAGTGGAATTCCTGGGTCAAATGGTATTTCTATTTTGAGCATTTTGAGGAATCTCCATACTGCTTTTCACAATGGTTGAACTAATTTACATCCCTACCAGCAGTGTAGGAGGGTTCTCCTTTCTCCACAACCTTGCCAACACTTGTTGTTGTTTGTCTTTTGGATGGTGGCAATCCTTACTGGTGTGAGGTGATATCTCATTGTGGTTTTAATTTGCATTTCTCTGATGACTAGCAATGTGGAGCATCTTTCCATGTGTCTGTTGGCCATCTGAATTTCTTCTTTGGAGAACTGTCTGTTCAGCTCCTCTGCCCACTTTTTAATTGGATTATTTGCTTTTTACTTGTTGAGGTGTGTGAGCTCATTATTTATTTTGGATGTCAATCCTTTATTGGATCTGTCATTTATGAATATATTCTCCCATACTGTAGGGTACCTTTTTATTCTATTGATGGTGTCCTTTGCTGTACAGAAGCTTTTCAGCTTGATATAGTCCCACTTTTTCATTTTTGCTTTTTTTTCCCTTGCCCAGGGAGATATGTTCATGAAGAAGTCGCTCATGTTTATGTCCAAGAGATTTTTGCCTATGTTTTTTTCTAAGAGTTTTATGGTTTTATGACTTACATTCAGGTCTTTGATCCATTTTGAATTTACTTTTGTGTATGGGGTTAGACAGTGATCCAGTTTCATTCTCTTACATGTAGCTGTCCAGTTTTGCCAGCACCATCTGTTGAAGAGACTGTCATTGCCCCATTCTATGTCCATGGCTCCTTTATTGTATATTAATTGACCATATATGTTTGGGTTATTTAATGTCTGGAGTCTCTATTCTGTTCCACTGGTCTGTGGCTCTGTTCTTGTGCCAGTACCAAATTGTCTTGATTACCGTGGCTTTGTAGTAGAGCTTGAAGTTGGGGAGTGAGATCCCCCCCACTTTATTCTTCCTTCTCAGGATTGCTTTGGCTATTCGGGGTCTTTGGTGTTTAAAATAGCTTACTTTTAATTGCATGAGAAGTCACAATGTAGTCCAGATAAAAAATAACTGTAATTCTAAAATTGATTCACATACTTATATAAGGATATTATGATAAATGGCTTATAAATTAGAATAACTGAATGCTAAAATCATCTTGTATTTAAATCTTAAATATTTTACCACTTACATTTCATTTGTTTATTTTAACATGCTATGAATCATCCATAATTCAACCTTTTTTCCACATAATCATTTTTTTTCTTCAATTCTAGATTTTATGTGAAACATAATCAGTTTTTTGAAAGATAGTCTATATTCCTGGATCTTTTAATGGATAAAATATGCCCTACCTCACATTCAGAAGAAATATAAATACATTACACTGAGATGTATTTTTTCACTAATTGCTATACTGATGAGGCTATAGAAAATGAATATTCCATGTACTGTTCTGGGAATATAAACTTACACTTCTTCAGAGGAAAAGTTGGTAAAAACTATAAAAATTTAAAATTCACATAGTTTTAACCAAACGACTTTATTCCTAGGAATTTATCCTAAGATCTACTCACACATGTGCACAAAGAGAAATTATATGAGAATTTCACTACAGAGCTGTTTATGGTAGAAAAACATTGAAAACAACTTAGACATTCATCACATAGGAATAGCTATGTAGATTTTTGTACAACCACATAATGAAATATTAATCAGCTGTTAAAGAAGATGAGGTAGGTCTTCTTATATGTGCTGGTATAAAGTGATCTCTAAGATAAACTCTCAAGTGAAAAATGGAAAATTCATTAAAGAAATCAAAGAAGATCTAAATAAATGGGGAGATATTTCATGTTCATAAATAGGAAGACTCAATATTGTCAAAATATCATTTATTCTCAACTTGATCTATAAATTCAACACAACCCCAATCAAAATCCATTTTGGATATCAACAAATTGATTCTAAAGTTTATAGTGTTAAAAAAGAGACAAGAGACCCAAAGTAGAGTTGCTTGTGCTAAGCCCACATCACGAAACTGAGACTTAATACCTAACTTAAATTACAGTTTCAACCTTTCCCAGGAATGGAATCTTAAACTAGCCAATCAAGAATTACCTGGTCAGCACTACTGAGGTAATCTGCCTGAAGGAACCCTGCTTTCCCTAAAGGAATATAAACACTCTACTCTTCACTAGTAACTTCCTTGTCCTACACACTTCCATCTACAAAAGTCTTTCATTTTGTACAGCTCTTCAGAGCTCCCTTCTATCTCCTGGATAAGATGCTTCCCAATTCATGAATCATTGAATAAAGCCAGTAAGATTCTTTAAATTTTATTCAGTTGAATTTTGTTTTTTAAAAATATGGAAAGGCAATAGACCCAGAATGGCCAACAGAATGTTGAGGAAGAACAAAGTTAGAGGAAAGACACTACCTGACTTCATGATGTACTATAAAGTTAAAGTAATGAAGACAGTAATCAAAACAAACAGATCAAGAATAGACTAGAGTCAAGAAACAGACTCACAGTAATGTACTCAACTGATCTCTGACAAAAAAGCAAAGGCAATTCAGTGGAGAGAGGAAAGTCTTTTCAACAAGTGATACTGGAACAACAGAATATACATATGCAAAAAAAAAACAACCAAGACATAGACCTTATGCATTTCACATATAGTTGATTGTCACTGCTACATGAATCTTAAAGGGCTCCCCACTATCTGTTATATAAGCAACTCCCGGTCTAATAGGCAGGGGTGAGAAGAGGATTACCCATTCAGTGACTCTATGTCTTTTGATTGGTGCATTCAGACCATTTATATTAAGGATGATTATTGATAGTTATGTACTTACAGCCATTGCAGGCTTTAGATTTGTGGTTACCAAAGGTTCAAGCGCAACCTCCTTACTATCTAAGAGTCTAAAATAACTTAGTATGCTATTATAAACACAATATAAAGGTTCTTTTTATTTTCTCCTCCTTTTTCCTCCTACTCCATTTGTTATTTATTAGGTGTCATATTCTGTACTCTTTGTCTATCCCTTGACTGACTTTGGGGGTAGTTGATTTAATTTTGCATTTGCTTAGTAATTAATTGTTCTACTTTCGTTACTGTGATTTTATTACCTCTGATGACAGCTACTTAGCCTTAGAAACATTTCCATCTATAGCAGTCCTTCCAAAATACACTGTAGAAGACAGTTTGTCAGAGGTAAATTCTCTCAGCTTTTGCTTATCTGGAAATTATTTAATTCCCCCTTCAAATTTAAATGATAACCTTGCCGGGTGGAGTATTCTTGGTTCGAGGCCCTTCCGCTTCATTGCACTAAATATATCATGCCACTCCTTTCTGGCCTGTAACGTTTCTGTTGAGAAGTCTGATGACAGCCTGATGGGTTTTCCTTTGTATGTGATCATTTTTCTCTCTCTGGCTGCTTTTAATAGTCTGTCCTTATCCTTGATCTTTGCCATTTTGATTATTATATATCTTGGTGTTGTCTTCCTTGGGTCCCTTGTGTTGGAAGATCTGTGCATTTCCATGGCATGAGAGACTATCTCCTTCCCCAAATTGGGAAAGTTTTCAGCAATACCTCCTCAAAGACACTTTCTATGCCTTTTTCTCTCCCTTCTACTTCTGGTACCCCTATAATGCAAATATTGTTCCATTTGGATTGGTCGCACAGTTCTCTCAATATTCTTTCATTTCTAGAGATCCTTTTTTCTCTCTGTGCCTCAGCTTCTTTGTATTCCTCTTCTCTAATTTCTATTTCATATATTGTGTTCTTCACTGTATCTAATCTGCTTTTAAACCCTCCATTGGGAGGAGCCAAGATGGCGGTGTGAGTAGGGCACCGAAAATCTCCTCCCAAAACCATATATATTTTTGAAAATACAACAAATACAACTATTCCTAAAAGAGAGGCCAGTGGATACAGTACAATAGCCAGGCTACATCTACATCTATGAGAACTCCGCACCTCACAAAGGGGGTAAGATACAAGCCACAGCCCGGCGGGACACAAGCGCTCCCCCGACCCCAGCTCCCCAGTGGGAGGAAAGGAGTCAGAGCAGGGAGGGTGTGAAAGTTGAGGACTGCTAAACAACCAGCTATAGTAATTCGCACCAGAAGCACAGACACACAGTGCACAGTGTGCTGGATATTAGAGAAATGGAAAAGCAATATCTGGGAGCGGGTCCCCGCAACCGGCTCCCCTGACACAAAAGAAAAGCGAGTGCTTTTTGAAAGTCTTAAAGGGACAGGGACCTCACAGCTGGATGGAATCGTCCCGGCACACTATGCCCAGCAGCTGGGAATCCTGGGGAGCTCCAGGCACCTTAACCCCCTGGGCAGCAGCACAGCTCTGAAGCCCCTCACAGTGATAAGCAGCCTGCCAGTCATTCCCCCGGCCGGCATGGCCCCCAACACAGTGGCCCAGTAGCCTGAGAGAGGCAGTGGTGGAGCGGCCTGGGAGCAGCCATGCCCCCAGCAGCCGCCCAGAATCTCCTCCCGGTGCACAGCCACCCAGGCCAGACCAAAAGACCACCGCCAGGGTGCAGCTGCCTGACACAGGCAGAAGAAACTGGGGCAAGGCAAGAAGGGGCGCCACTCTCACAGGAGAGCACACCTGGCATGCCTGCCACTCCCCACAGGGCTCTGGGCTACCCTGACAGCGACCCCGCCCACAGCAGCTTAGGGGATTAACCCAGAGGCTGCTCCAGGAGTGTGGGGAAACTGACACAGGCAGTGGAGAAGGGCAAGGCGACCAGCAAGCAGGAAAGAACTTTGCTTTCCCAGCTGACACACGTGCTACCTGCCTACAGCTACCTCTATTGCCATGAAAAGGCAGAAGAATTTGGTCCAGTCCAGAATCACCCAGACAACCTCTGAGAGAGGGCCTTAGGAGATAGATTTAACCAATCTTCCTGAAAAATAATCCAAAATAAAGGTCATAACCATGCTGATGGACCTGCAGAGAAATATGCAAGAGCTAAAGGAGCAAGTAGGGAGGGAGAACACAGAAATAAAACAATCTCTGGAAGGACTTAAGAGAAGACTGAATGAGGTGCAAGAGGCCATTAATGGAATAGAAATCAGACAACAGGAATACAGAGAAGCTGAGACAGAGAGAGACAAAAGGATCTCCAGGAATGAAAGAATATTAAGAGAACTCTGTGACCAATGCAAACGGAACAATATCCGCATTATAGGAGTACCAGAAGAAGAGAGAGAAAAAGGGATAGAACGTGTCTTTAAAGAAATAGTTGCTGAAAATTTCCCCAAACTGGGGAAGGAGATAGTCTCTCAGACCATGGAGGCCCAAAGAACTCCCAACACAAGGGACCCAAGGAGGACAACACCAAGACATATAATAATTAAAATGGCAAAGATTAAAGATAAGGACAAAGTATTAAAGGCAGCCAGAGAGAGAAAAAAGGTCACCTACAAAGGAAAACCCATCAGGCTATCATCAGACTTCTCAACAGAAACCTTACAGGCCAGAAGAGAATGTCATGATATATTTAATGCAATGAAACAGAAGGGCCTTGAACCAAGAATACTGTATCCAGCACAATTATAATTTAAATATGAAGGATGGATTAAACAATTCCCAGGCAAACAAAAGTTAAGGGAATTTGCCTCCCACAAACCACCTCTACAGGATATGTTAAAGGGACTGCTCTAGATGGAAGCACTCCTAAGGCTAAATAGATGTCACCAGAGAAAATAAAATCACACCAAAGAAAGCAGACCAACCAAATACTAACTAAAGGCAAAAAATAAAATCAACTACTCACAAAAGCAGTCAAAGGAAACACAAAAGAGTACAGAATAAAACACCCAACATATAAAGAATGGAGGAGCAGGAATAAGAAGGGAGAGAAATAAAGAATCATCAGATTGTGTTTATAATAGCTTAATAAGAGAGTTAAGTTAGATGCCTAGATAGTAAAGAAGCTACGCTTGAACCTTTGGTAACCACAAATCTAAAGCCTGCAACAGCAATAAGTACATAGCTTTCAATAATCACCCTAAACGTAAATGGACTGAATTCACCAATCAAAAGACACAGAGTAATAGAATGGATAAAAAAGCAGGACCCATCTATATGATGCTTACAAGAGACTCACCTCAAACCCAAAGACATACACAGACTAAAAGTCAGGGGATGGAAAAAGATATTTCATGCAAATAACAGGAAGAAAAAAGCAGGGGTTGCAGGACTTGTATCAGACAAAATAGACTTCAAAACAAAGAAAGTAACAAGAGATAAAGGACATTACATAATGATAAAAGGCTCAGTCCAACAAGAGGATATAACCATTACAAATATATATGCACCCAATACAGGAGCACCAGCATATGTGAAACAAATACTAACAGAATTAAAGGAGAGAACAGAATGCAATGCATTTGTTCTAGGAGACTTCAACACACCACTCACTCCAAAGGACAGATCCACCAGACAGAAAATAAGGACACAGAGGCACTGAACAACACACTAGAACAGATGGACTTAATAGACATCAACAGAACTCTACACCCAAAAGCAGCAGGATGCACATTCTTCTCAAGTGCACATGGAACATTTTCCAGAATAGACCACATACTAGGCCACAAAAAGAGCCTCAGTAAATTAAAAAAGACTGAAATTCTACCAAACAACTTCTCAGACCACAAAGGCATAAAACTAGAAAAAAATTGTACATAGAAAACAAAAAGGCTCACAAACACATAGAGGCTTAACAACATGCTTCTAAATAATCAATGGATCAATGACCAAATTAAAACAGAGATCAAGCAATATGTGGAGACAAATGACAATGGCAGCATAAAGCCCCAACTTCTGTGGGACGCAGCAAAGTCAGTTCTAAGAAGAAAGTATATAGCAATCCAGACCTACTTAAAGAAGGAAGAACAATCCCAAATAAGTAGTCTAAAGTCACAATTATTGAAACTGGAAAAAGAAGAACAAATGAGGCCCAAAGTCAGCAGAAGGAGGGATATAATAAAGATTAGAGAGGAAATAAATAAAATTGAGATGGATAAAACAATAGAAAAATATCAATGAAACCAAGAGCTGGTTCTTTGAAAAAATAAACAAAATATATAAGCCCCTAGCCAGACTTATTAAGAGAAAAAGGGAATCTACACACATCACCAGAATCAGAAAGGAGAAAGGACAATTCACAACAGACCCCACAGAAATACAAAAATTTATTAGAGAATACTATGAAAATCTATATGCTAACAAGCTGGAAAACCTAGAAGAAATGGACAACTTCCTAGAAAAATACAACCTTCCAAGACTGACCCAGAAAGAAACAGAAAATCTAAACAGACCAATTACCAGCAAAGAAATTGAATTGGTAATCAAAAAACTACCCAAGAACAAAATCCCTGGGCCAGATGAATTCACTGCTGAATTTTATCAGACATACAGAGAAGACATAATACCCATTCTCCTTAAAGTTTTCCAAAAAATAGAAGAGGAAGGAATACTTCCAAACTCATCCTATGAAGCCAGCATCACTCTAATACCAAAACTAGGCAAAGACCCCACCCAAAAAGAAAATTACAGACCAATATCCCTGATGAACATAGATGCAAAAATACTCAACAAAATATTAGCAAACCAAATTCAAAAATACATCAAGAGGATCACACATCATGATCAAGTGGGATTCATCTCAGAGATGCAAGGATGTTACAACATTTGAAAATCCATCAACATCATCCACCACATCAATAAAAAAAAGGACAGAAACCACATGATCATTTCCATAGATGCTGAAAAAGCATTCAACAAAATTCAACATCCATTCATGATAAAAACTCTCAACAAAATGGGTATACAGGGCAAGAACCTCAACATAATAAAGGCCATATATGACAAACCCACAGCTCACATCATACTGAACAGCGAGAAGCAGAAAGTTTTTTCTCTAAGATCGGGAACAAGACCAGGATTCCCACTCTCCCCACTGTTATTCAACATAGTACTGGAGGTCCTAGCCATGGCAATCAGGCAAAACAAAGAAATACAAGGCATCCAGATTGGTAAAGAAGTCAACTGTCACTATTTTCAGGTGACATAATATGGTACATAAAAAACCCTAAAGACTCCACTGCAAAACTACTAGAACTAATATCGGAATTCAGCAAAGTTGCAGGATACAAAATTAATATACAGAAATCTATTGCTTTCCTATACATTAATAATGAACTAACAGAAAGAGAAATCAAGAAAACGATTCCATTCACAATAGCATCAAAAAGAATAAAATACCTAGGAATAAACCTAACCAAGGAAGTGAAAGACCTATACCCTGAAAACTACAAGACACTCTTAAGAGAAATTAAAGAGGACACTAACAAATGGAAACTAATCCCATGCTCTTGGCTAGGAAGAATTAATATTGTCAAAATGGCCATCCTGCCTAAAGCAATCTACAGATTCAATGCAATGTTTATCAAAATACAGACAACATTCTTCAATGAACTGGAACAAATAGTTTTAAACTTCACATGGAACCACAAAAGACACCGAATAGCCAAAGCAATCCTGAGAAAGAAGAATAAAGTAGGGGGAATCTCACTCCCCAACTTCAAGCTCTACTACAAAGCCACGGTAATCAAGACAATTTGGTACTGACAGAAGAACAGAGCCACAGACCAGTGGAAAAGAATAGAGTGTCCAGATATTAACCCAAATATATATGGTCAATTAATATATGATAAAGGAGTCATGGACATACAATGGGGAAATTACAGTCTCTTCAACAGATGGTATTAGCAAAACTGGACAGCTACATGTACTGGATCACTGTCTAACCCCATACACAAAAGTAAATTCAAAATGGATCAAAGACCTGAATGTAAGTCATAAAACCATAAAACTCTTAGAAAAAACCATAGGCAAAAATCTCATGGACATAAATATGAGCGACTTCTTCATGAACATATCTCCCTGGGCAACAGAAACAAAAGCAAAAATGAACATGTGGGACTATATCAAGCTGTAAAGCTTCTGTACAGCAAAGGACACCACCAAGAGAACAAAAAGGCATCCTACAGTATGGGAGAATATATTCACAAATGACAGATCCAATAAAGGGTTGATATCCAAAAAATATAAAGAGCTCATGCACCTCAACAAACAAAAAGCAAATAATCCAATTAAAAAGTGGGCAGAGGAGCTGAACAGACAGTTCTCCAAAGAAGAAATTCAGATGGCCAACAGACACATGAAAAGATGCTCCACATCGCTAGTCATTAGAGAAATGCAAATTAAAACCACAATGAGATATCACCTCACACCAGTAAGGATCGCCACCATCCAAAAGACAAACAACAACAAATGTTGACAAGGTTGTGGAGAAAGGGGAACCCTCCTACACTGCTGGTGGGAATGTAAATTAGTTCAACCATTGTGGAAAGCAGTATGGAGGTTTCTCAAAAAGCTCAAAATAGAAATACCATTTGACCCAGGAATTCCACTTCGAGGAATTTACCCTATGAATGCAGCAGCCCAGTTTGAAAAAGATATATGCACCCCTATGTTTATCACAGCACTATTTGCAATAGCCAAGAAATGGAAGCAACCTAAGTGTCCATCAGTAGATGAATGCATAAAGAAGATGTGGTACATATACACAATGGAATATTATTCAGCCATAAGAAGAAAACAAATTCTACTATTTGCAAGAACATGGATGGAGCTAGAGGATATTATGCTCAGTGAAATAAGCCAGGCGGAGAAAGACAAGTACCAAATGATTTCACTGATATGTGAAGTATAAGAACAAAGAAAAAACTGAAGAAACAAAACAGCAGCAGACTCACAAAACCCAAGAAGGGACTAACAGTTATGAAAGGGAAAGGAACTGGGGAGGGTGAGGGGGAAGGGTGGGATAAGGGGATTAAGGGGCATTATGATTAGCACAGATAATGTGGGGGGTGCACGGGGAAGGAAGTACAGCACAGAGAAGACAAGTAGTGACTCTGTAGCATCTTACTATGCTGATGGACAGTGACTGTAATGGGGTGTGGGGGCAAACTTGATAATGGGGTGAGTCTAGTAACCACAGTGTTGCTCATGTGACTGTATATTAATGATACAATAATATAAATAAATAAATATATAAATAAATAAATAAACAGAGAGGAGTTAGAGTATAATTAGGACATATTCAGTTATTAACTGGCACAAAATTTACAGATAATATACAAAAGAGTTAAGAAAGGGATATGAATAGGGCTGAATGTAGTAACCACAATGTTGCTCATGTGCAACCTTTATAAGATTGTATATCAATGATACCTTAATAAAAAAAAAAAGAAAGGGATATGATTTGGAGTCAATGGGATAGGAATTAGTGCATCAGAAAAAGAATTTAAGCTACATCATGAAGAGAGGATAAAACTGCAGCACAGAGTGACCTTATGGAGGCTACATTTATTGAGCATTTAGTATGTTTTAATCTTTTTCATTCACTAAATCATTTAATCCTCACAACAAACCTATGAACAAACCTCAGGTCCTTTTATTGGTTCTATGATACAA
This sequence comes from Manis javanica, assembly GCF_040802235.1. Classification (NCBI taxonomy): domain Eukaryota; kingdom Metazoa; phylum Chordata; class Mammalia; order Pholidota; family Manidae; genus Manis; species Manis javanica. The sequence goes on from NC_133169.1 coordinate 82,254,971, forward strand.
AGAAACTAAGGCACAGAAATGGACTGTGTAGGGCATCAGTGGTAAGTACAGTTGAAAAGGTACTCTAGAGTGACATCGGTCAAATTAGTTTACCTTTCTGTCCCTGAGTGTCCTCTTATTTAAAGTGGGGATGATAACAGTTGTACCTTCATAACAGACTGTTGTGAAAATTAAATGATGTAATCAGTATAAAGCATTTAGAAGTTTCTGGCATAAAGTAAGTACTCTTTAATATATTATTACAAAAGCAGAATAATAGTTTCTAGGAAAAGCATGTGAGGATTTTCCAACCCCACCCACCCACCCACCCATTTCTTGTATTAAGCTGTACAACTTGGTTCCTTTGTGTTCTTCGAGATGCATTATTTGTATATCAGTTTTCTGTTTCATATGTTGTTTGCATTGTTTCATAATATACTTAGACCATGCTACTTTTTGAGGCATCTAAAACAGTACAATTTGAAAGTGATTATTTGCCAGTCTTCACAAAGAGAGTGCCATCTACCAGGATATAGGATACTTGATAGTTTCTGTGGTAACACTGGCACAATTTAAAATATTTGCAGAATGTAGACCCTAAACATAAGCACAGGAGGCAACTGGCAAAGGATGAGCCACAACTTAAAGCAAGCATAGATGCAGCCTGAAAGATGCCTGCATTGGCCACTTAGCCCCAGAGGGCAAGCATGCCAACATAAATAGCAAGCAGGGCCGGTGCCTATAGGGTCTCTGTCCTGTTTTAAAGTGTCCCTTTCTTAGCCCCAACCCAGACACAGAATTCAGAGGGCTTCAGTAGTAGGGGTGACAGATACACAAGAGAAAAAGACATGACCAAGAAAGGCCAGACAGGATCCCAAAATATACATACTTTCCGTAAGAGGTATCTTTTAGTACTAATTCTGGAGCTCTGTACCAGCGTGTAGCCACGTAGTCTGTATAAATGTCCCCAGGAGCTGCTAGTGTCCGTGCAAAACCAAAATCACAGAGCTTAATAATACCTGACTGGGAAACTAAAATATTTTCAGGTTTTATATCTCGATGAATGATCTAAAAAACAAACAGAAGATACATTAAAATGAGCCTTCATTATCAATAGAATCTCTAAAAACAATACAAAGAAAACCTAGCTAATTAAGACAGTAAAGCTATTTTCTTACCACAAGCAAACCATTAACTACATAATGGTTAATATTCTGTAGCTAAATAATTACGTATTTTCAGTCCTTGCTCCACCCATCATCTCTAAAAGAAATGAAGCCAAGAAAACAAATATAATAGTAAAGAGGTAATCGTATTTCTGAAAGTGAAAAGAATCAAAGGAACTTAATAAAATGAGGTAACTTTCCTTTAACCCTACGTCACACTCCAGTACTGCCCTTTCTCTCATCTCCTTCACAGCTGAACCTCTTGAAGACAGTATCCTTACTCAGACTCACTTTCTGATCATTCATTCACTCCTCAAGGTAATGTAATCTCTTCTGCTCCCAATTCTACTAAACTTCCCAAGCCAAAGTCAACAACTTCACTGTTGCTAAATCCAAGACACACCTTAATACATATCTTACTTGATATCTTAACATAAAAATGTTGCCAACCACCCCTCCATTTCTGAGTTTTGGGACCTAATATTCCCCCAATCTCCTTTTATGTCTGCAGAAGTCCCTCTTTCTCTATCTGTCCCTTAAATGTAGGGTTCTGGTCTTAGGCTTTCTCTTTTCCTACACCATGTTTTCTAGGTCATCTCACCCACACTTTTTGTTGTTGAAACTTTCTTCACTTAGTTATGAGAAAAACATACTCTCTTGGGCTTTTCCCACCTATTGGCTGCTCTATCTCAATCTCATCTATTCTTACAGTGTTACTAACTATCCATATACTAGTGATTTCCAATTTTCTATCTCTGACCAAGATCTCTCCTGTTTTCCACAAGGAATGGAATCCACAAGATGTCCCACAAGGCTAATCCACAAGCCACTAAAACTCAGAAATTCCAAACTAAATGCATCATCTTCTCCCCCAAGCCTATTTGTTCCCGACAGTCCTTTAGCTCAGAGAATGGAACCCACACTGACCCCATGGCTCAAGCCAGAAATAAAGGCATTTTTCTCCTTCATCTCCTATACAGTCCTTAGCTGTTCTCTACTCTCCTTAGTTCAAGTTCCCTGAGTTCTCTCACCAAAATTGCTACATAACCAACCGGTCTTCCTGAATACTGTCTAATTTCCTCCAATCCACTGTCCACAATGAAGTCACAGTACTATTTTAAGATCGCATGTGTGATCATGCTACTTCTCTGCTTAACATCCTTCAAGAATTCCCCCTCCTAAAGGACAAATTTAAAATTCCTTAAAATGGCTGAAGGGTTTCCTTGTCTTTGTTGTTCAAGCTATATCCCCAATGCCCAGTACAGTGTCAAAAACAAAGATGGCATTTAAAAACTTTATCAAATGAATGAAGCATATTCTCATCACTGACAAAGTATCATAGCACAGGTGAAAATATCTCAGTGACAGAAATTTGGGGATCTTTCTTTGTTTCTACAGTTTACTGCCATAAGTCTTTGGGATTGGCTTTTGTTCTATCTCAGTGTCTCCCTACATAAATGGCCAAAAAATTAACTTAGGATAACAATCCAACTTAAAAGTACCACCTATAAAACTATATTTACTGTTTCTTTTATTTCCATGACACTTATTTAGTGACTACTATATGCCAGGCACTATACCAAGATCTGAGGATATAATCTGAGCAAAAATAGACATGGAAAAGCACAATGAACGAACCACTTCAGACATTCTGCCCACCACACGTCCTTTGCCCTCCTCCTCCGTACCCTCAGCATAGGGCAGAAAGGTCCACCCAGTTGATATCCTAACATTTTCAGTCTTTTCAACAACTAACAACATGAGCACATTCATAATTTTGTTATCCTTGAGAACCAAACACTCTCTGAATCCCAACTTCTAAAATTCTATATTTTGATGACATCCTCCTTGGTCTACTACAACATTGAGGCCTCTATAAACACAGTATTTATTCCTATTTGTTTAGGTTTTCTTTAATATCTCTCATCAATGTTTCGTAGTTTTAAGTGTACAGTTCTTTTACATCTTTTGTAAGATTTCCATAAGTATTTGATGTTTTTAGACTATTTTGGTGGCTTTTAAAATTTTAATTTCTGCTTGTTTGTTGCTGATACATAGAAATACAATTTGTTTTGGCATATTGATCTTCTATCCCACAATCTTGATAAACTTATAAATTAGTTGTTAACTTTGTTGTAGATTCCATAGGATTTTCTACATATGATCATGTCATCTGTGAATACAGTTTTGCTTCTCAAAAAAAATATATATATATGTATATATATGTATACACACACACACACACACACACACACACACACACACCACTTCACACCCAATAGAAAAGCTATCAAAAGGTTAAAAAATATTGGGGAGGATGTGGAAAAACTGGTATACATTGTTGATAGGGATGTAAAATTGTAGTCACTTTGAAAAACAGTTGAGCTTTTTTTTTAAGTCAAAGCATAAACTAAGCATATGACCCAGTGGTACTCTTAACTTTCCCTGTATTTATTCCCCTCTTCCTTCTCCTGGTAGCTTTGTAAACCAGCAGCTCCCAAATTCATGGTGAAAACCAGCAGCCTAGAAGCTACCACTGGGAGTTGAACAGGGTTATATCTCCTCCAAAGGTCTTCGAAAGTTATGCAAAGTTATGCAAAGAAATAAATATGGCCTGTGCCCAAGAAATAAAAGTGAATAAGAAACTTTCCCTGAGGAGTCCCTGACATTGAATTTGCTAGGCAAAGACTATAATCAACTGTTTTAAATAAGGTCAAAACTAAAGGAAATCATGTCTAAGGAACTAAAGAAAAGTATGAACATATCTCACTAAATAAAGGATATCAATAAAGAGAAATTATAAAAAGTAACTAATAGAAAAGAACTCTGTCAAGAAAGCAAAGACAATCCACAGAAAGGGAGTAAATATTTGCAAATCATATATCTGATAAGCATCTAGTATCCAAAATACATAAACTTCAACTCAACAATAAAAACACAAATAACCCAATTTAAAAATGGGCAAAGGACTTGAACAGAAAGCCCCATTCTCAGGAACTATCATTATTTGACCTGCCCAGCAGGTCACTGGAAAATCTCACTAAAAGGCTTGTTTATATTTGACCTAACTCAGAGCTTACCCAATGCAAACAGCCTTTCTTCTGAGACTTTTGCCAGAAATAACTAGCAGCTACTATATAACATTATAGCCACCAGAGGCAGTTACAACAGAGGAAACAACAAGCTAACCAAAATATTTAAAAAGAAAGGCTGGAGTGAGATGTCCATAAAGGGTTTGAAAAGCTCCAACATATTCCTAAGAATCAAGAAGGCTACATGCAGAGCTGTGCACATGCTCAGGAAAGATCTGAATTGGCCTTAAGTTCTCACCTCTGGCTGACTTTGAGGCTCTGCACAAGCATGAAGGTAAGGCTAACGCAGAGTTATAAATTGCCTGCCTGAACATTGAAGGCATGTCTCAACACACAGAGCCCCTTGGTAAATAAGCCTGAGAGATTTATTGGCTTCAGGCACTTGAGGAAATCTCTGTCCAATCATTAGCTAACCATTAAGCTAAGTGAGCAGAGATTTCAGTAGTCACACATGATGAAGAATATAGACTTCACAGAATTATTTTAGGAAACTAAGTAAGTAAACAAACAGCCACAAAAAATTCTGAGAGATGGAAAACTTGAATTCCAGGGTTGCTCCATAATGTTATTTTAAATGTCCAGTTTTGAAACAAAAATCAAATTTCAAAAAAACCCAGAAAGTTATGCAAAGAAATAAATATGGCCTGTGCCCAAGAAATAAAAGTGAATAAGAAACTTTCCCTGAGGAGTCCCTGACATTGAATTTGCTAGGCAAAGACTATAATCAACTGTTTTAAATAGGGTCAAAACTAAAGGAAATCATGTCTAAGGAACTAAAGTATGAACATATCTCACCAAATAAAGGATATCAATAAAGAGAAATTATAATAGAAAAGAACTCTGTCAAGAAAGCAAAGACAACCCACAGAATGGAAGTAAATATTTGCAAGTCATATATCTGATAAGCATCTAGTATCCAAAATACATAAACTTCAACTCAACAATAATAACACAAATGACCCAATTTAAAAATGGGCAAAGGACTTGAACAGACATTTCTTCAAAGAAGATATACAAATATAAATTTTCTTGTTTTAGACTTCTAAATTTTTTCTATGTAGACTTTGCATGTTTTTTTCATTTAAAATAATGTTTTCAACATTCCTTCATGTTGTAGCATGAATCAGTATTTCATTCTAAATACATTTCATTGTATGAATTTTCCTCACTTTGTTTATCCATTTATCTGATATACATTGAGTTATTTCCACTTTTTGTCTATTATGAATATGCTGCTTTGAACATTCCTGTGCACGTTCTGATGTGAACAAATTTTTTCAGTTCTCTTGGGTGGATACCTAGAGTAGAATTGCTGGGTCATGTGGTAATTCTATATTTAACTTTTTGAGAAACTGCCAAACTGTTTTCCATACCAGGTGCATCATTTTACATTACCACGAGTGTATGTTACTTCCTCCTCAACATTCATTATTGTCTTTTTAAAATTACATCCAGCCTAGTGGGTGTGAAGTGATCTCATTGCCATTTTTATTTGTATTTCCATAATGACTAATATCATCGAGCATCATTTCATGTACCATTTGTGTATGTTCTTTGGAGAAATGTCTACTCAAGTCCTTTGCTCATTTTTAAATTGGATTGTCTTATTGTTGAGTTGTATTTTACATATCCTATATACTAGATGCTTATCAGCTATATGATTTGCAAATATTTTCTCCCATCCTGTGATCCTGTGAATTATTTTTACCTTCTTGATGATGTCCTTTTGACGCACAAGTTATTCATTTTGATGAAATCCAGTTTTTTCTTTGATTGCTTCTGCATTTGTTATCACATCTAAAGAACTATTGCCATGGTCATGTGGACTTTTACCTGTGTTTTCTTCTAAGAGTTTTATAGTTTTAGCTCTTACATTTAAGTCTTTCATCTATTTTGAGTTAATTTTTATATAAAGTGTGAACTATCAGACTGTGGATTCAAATGATGAGTGTGATTCTTCACTTTCAGTGGAATGCTCCAGTCTACATAAAACTCTGTACTACAATCTGATTTAAAATGCCTCTGTTCTACGTAGCCGTATGTGCTTGAAAATTTAAATACCCATCTAAGAAGAGAGTTCAAACTTCTATATCCTTTAAGAGCCTCAGAGGGCCTGGTACTAAATCAACTAGCTCTTCAATTTAATAAACTTTCCAATCAGATGCTATACAATTAAGTGTTAATGTGTGCATGAAAAAATATGCCAATAATTTCCGGAAAGAGGCTGAATAAGGATATCTGAAGTAGACTGCAAGACTGGAAATTCCCTGTATGGCCTAAATACCAAATGGAAACTGCAGTCCTTGATGGGTTCCTGATTTTAATAAACAAGCTGCAAAAGATATTTTAGGAACAAGTGAGTAAATTTTAATATAAATTCAGTACTACAATTCTGGGAAAAAGACAGCAGTGTAGGAAGGCAAGGCAAATATCTCCTCCCAAAATCACATAAGACGAAAATACAGCAAATACAACGAATCCTGAAAATGACCTAAAGACTGCAGAACAGACTACCTACACCTGGGAAAGAAGAGAAGACCCTATAAAAAAAGGTAAAGTGGCAAAGCCATGATCTGGTGGGACCCAAACCCTCCCCCCATCCCAGCCCACAGGCAGGAAGAAGAGGAACGGAGTGGGAAGGGAGTACAAGCCCAGGACCACTGAACAACTGGCCCTGGAGATCTGCTCTGGGAACACTAACTCACATTACATAGTGCCCTGGTGATTGGTGGGGCTGGACAACAGAGACAGGTGGAGCACTCGGGGAGGCTGAGATCCCAGCTGCTTGTAGAGAACAGGCATGCTCTACTGGCCCCCCCCTGAGAAAAAAGCAGAGCAGGCAATTTGAAAGACTTCCCAGAAGTGAGAGTGGTGCCAGAGGGGCAAGGATTGCACCGGGCTCTCTGCTTAGGAGAAAAGTCAGATGGAGAATACTTCCCCAATCATCTCTCATGCCAACAGGTTGGGAGCCCTCAGGAGCTCAGATGCTCCATCCCCTCCACTGGCATCATAGCCTGAGGCTCCCCACTGGAGTGTGCAGCCTACTGGCTGGCAGTGAAATCAGACTTTGTTCCCAGGTAGGCAGAGGGAGAAACCCCAGCTTTCTCTGCCTTACTTTGGGCCAGCCAGGGAGCTGTGTGCAGAGCCAGTTCTGGGAGCTCTTTCTTCCCAGCAGGCACCAGTCCTGCTTGCCATCAGCCCTAGCTATCAGAGCAGGTCAGATGGAAGGTGGCTCTGCCAACAGCAGCTCCAGCAGCGCAGCACCAAAGCTCCACCCTGCATATGGCCCACTTGACCCGGCAGTGGACGCAGGAGTAGCAACCAGGAAAGCAGAAGGAGACCCTTCTAGCTTTCTTGGCCCTATTTTGGCCCAGCCACACAAGTACTGTGGGAACCAGTCCTGGGAGTTCCTTCCTCATGGCAGGAACCTGTCCTATTTGCCTGTGGTACCCACAACTGCTGAAGGCCGGGGGTAGGGGCAGCTCTGTCCACAGCAACTTCAGCAGCACAGCTCTGAGTACTCTGCCTGCTTGCCTGATGGGCCAAAAGCCCACATAGCTCACTGGAAACCAGATCACTACAAGCCAGATGGAAAGGTGCCCTGCCCACTGCATGTCAGCAGCTGGGGCTCCTGCACAGGAAACTGAGCTTCCGGGTACTAGCGGGTGCCTCCTTCATAAAGCGATTATTCCATAAGAAACAGTGAGAAAATGAAGAGGCAGAAGAATTTTGTCCAAACAAAACTATAAGACAAAACAGCAGAACAAGGGCTGAGTGAAACTGAAATCACCAACCTTCTTGATAAAGACTTCAAAGTCATAAACATGATCACATACCTACAGAAAAATATTCAAGATGTCAGGAAGAACCTAAACAAAAAGATAGAAAACCTCTAAAAAGTCATGTAGCAGTATCTGAAATGAAAAATACAATGAAGGGAATTAATAGCAGCTTACACAGGTTAAAGAAGTTGTAGGTGATTAGAAAATAAGGGAGCAAGAAAACAATGAAGCCAAAAAATAGAGAGAAAAAAGGCACTCTAAGAATGAAAGAATGATAAGGGAGCCATGTGATCAATCCAAATGGAACAATATGGGCACCAGAAGAAGAAGAGAGAGACAAAGGGATAGAAAGTCTCTTTGAGGAAATAATTGTTGAAAAATTCCCCAATCTGGGGAAGGAAATAGACATTCAGGTCATGGAAGCACACCAATCCCCCAACAAAAGGAACCCAAGGAAGACAATACCAAGACACATAATAATTAAAATGACAAAGATCAAGGACAAGGAGAGAGCACTGAAAGCAGCCAAAAAGAGAAAAGATCAATTACAAAGGAAACCCTATCAGGTTACCGGCAAACTCCTCAGCAGAAACTTTACAGGCCAGAAGGGAGTGGCGTGTAATGTAATGAAACAGAAGGGCCTCGAACCAAGAATACTCTACCTAGCAAGATTATCATTTAAATTTGAAGCAGGGATTAAACAATTTTCAGATAAACAAAAGTTGAAGGATATCACCACCACTAAACCAGTCCTGCAGGATATATTAAAAGGACTTCTGTAGATGGAAATATTCCTAAGGCTAAACAGCAGTCACCAGAGAAAATAAACTCACAGTAAAGGTAGTAGACCAATTAATTACCCAGCAAGTACAATATTAAATCAACCATACAAAAACAGTCAAGGGACACACAAAAAGTGCAGAATATGACACCCAATATATAAAGTGTGGAGGAGGAAGAAGAAGAAGAAGTGGGGGAAGTATCTTTAGATAGAAAGAGTAATCAGTGATATAAGGCAGGCAGACTGTTAGATAACAAAGAAGCTATCCTTGAATCTTTGGTAACAGCAAATCTAAAGCCTACAATGGCACTAAGTACATATCTATAATAAGCACCTTAAATGTAAATGGACTGAATACAACAATCAAAACACATAGAGTGGGAGAATGGATAAGGAAACCAGACCCATCTATACACTGCCTACAAGAAACTCATTTCAGACCCAAAGACACACACAGACTAAAAGTGAAGGGATGGAAAAAGATATTCCAAGCAAATAGTAGGGAGAAAAAAGCAGGAGTAGTAGTAATTATATCAGACAAAATGGATTTTAAAACAAAGTAACAAGAGACAAAGAAGGACATTACATAATGATGAAGGGGTTAGTCCAACAAAGGATATAACCATTACAAATATCTATGCACCCAATATAGGAGCACCTAAATATGTAAAATAAATACTAATAGAATTAAAGGGGAAAATAGAGTGCAACACATTCATTTTAGACTATTAAGACACCACTCACAGCAATAGACAGATCAACCAGACAGAAAATAAGGAGACAGAGACACTGAACAATACACTAGATCAGGTGGACTTAACAGATACCTACAGAACATTCCACCCAAAAGCAGTAGGATACACATTTCCTCACATGTACGTGAATCGTTTTACAGATAGATCACACACTAGGCCACAAAAAGAGACTCAGTAAATTAAAAAACATTGAAATTGTATCAAGCAGCTTCTCAGACCACAATGGTATGAAACTAGAAATAAATTACACAAAGAAAACAAAAAGCCTACAAACAAGTGCAGGCTAAACTACATGCTTCTAAATATTAGTGGATCAGAAATCAAGCAAGACATGGAGACAAATGAAAACAAAAACTCAACAGCCCAAAACCTGTGGGACGCAGCAAAGGCAGTTCTAAGAGGAAAGTATAGAGCAATACAGACTTACCTCAAAAAACAAAACCAATCCCAAATAAACAGTGTAAACACACAATAAAAGAAACTAGAAAAAGAAGAACAAATGAAGCCCAAAGTCAGCAGAAGGAGGGACATAATAAAGATCAGAGCACAAATAAATATAATTGAGAAGAATAAAACAACAGAAAGAATCAATGAAACCAGGAGCTGGTTCTTTGAGAAAATATATGAAATAGATAAACCCCTAGCCAGACTTATCAAGAAAAAAAGAGTGTACACACACAAACAGGATCAGAAAGAAAAAAGGAACAATCACAATGAATACCACAGAAATACAAAGAATTATTACAAAATACTATGATAAATTATATGGCAATAAATTGGACAACCTAGAAGAAATGGACAACTTCCTAGAAAAATACAACCTTCCATGACTGACCCAGAAAGAAACAGAAAATTTGAACAGACCAATTAGCAGCAACGAAATTGAACTGGTAATCAAAAAACTACCTAAGAACAAAATTCCTGGACCAGATGGCTTCACTGCTGAATTTTATCAAACATTTAAAAAAGAGCTAATACCCATCCTCCTTAAAGTTTTCCAAAAGTAGAAGAGAATGGAATACTCCCAAACTCATTCTATGAGGCCAGCATCACTCTAATACCAATAAAGACACCACAAAAAAGAAAATCATAGACCATTATCTCTGATGAACATAAATACAAAAATCCTCTATAAAATATTAGCAAACCAAACCCAAAAATACATCAAAAATACCACCCATCATGACCAACTGGGATTTATTCCAGGGATGCAAGGATGGTACAATATTTATAAACCAATCAATACCACAGATCACATCAACAAAAAGAAGGACAAAATCACATGATCATCTCAATAGATGATGAAAAAGCATTTGATAAAATTCAACATCCATGCATGATGAAAACTCTTAACAAAATGGGTATAGAGGGTATGTACCTCAACATAATAAAGGCCATATATGACAAACCCAGAGCCAACATCATGCTTAATAGTGAAAATCACAAAACTTTTCCTCTAAGATTGGGAACAAGACAAGGATGCCCCACTCTCACCACTTTTATTCAATATAGTACTGGAAGTCCTAGCTACAGCAATCAGAAATCACAAACAGATAAAAGGCATCCAAATTGGTAAGGAAGAAGTTAAACTCTCACCATTTGCAGATGACATGATATTATACATAGAAAATCCTAAAGACTCCACCAAAGAACTATTAGAACTAATAACTGAATTCAGCAAGGTTGCAGGATACAAAATTAATACACAGAAATTTGTCACATTCTTATATACTAACAATGAACTAGCAGAAAGAGAAATCAGGAAAACAACTCCATTTACAATTGCATCAAAAAGAGTAAAATACCTAGGAATAAACCTAACCAAGAAGGTGAAAGGCCTTTACTCTGAAAACTCCAAGACACTCATGAGAGCAATTAAAGACACCAAAAATGGAAATCTACCCTTTGCTCATGGATAGGAAGAATCAATATTGTCAAAATGGCCATCCTCCCTATAGCAATCCACAGATTCAATGCAATCCCCATCAAAATACCAATAGCATTGTTCAATGAACTAGAACAAATAGTTCTAAAATTTATATGGAACCACAAAAGACTCCAAATAGCCAAAACAATCCCAATAAAAAAAGAATAAAGCTGGGGGCATTACACTCCCTGACTTCAAGCTCTACTACAAAGCCACAGCAATTAAAACAATAAAACAATTTGCTACTGGCACAAGAAAAGAGGCATAGATCAATGGAACAGAATAGAGAGCCCAGATACAAACTCACACATCTATGGTCAGTTCATACATGATAAAGGAGCCATGAATATATAATGGGTAAAAGACAGCCTATTTAACAACTGGTGTTGGGAAGACTGGACAACTACATGTAAGAGAATGAAACTGGATTATTGTCTAACTCTGTACACATAAATAAACTTGAAATGGATCAAAGACCTGAATGTAAGTCATCAAACCATAAAACTCTTAGAAGAAAACATAGGCAAAAAAACTCTTGAATATAAACATGAGCAACTTTTCCTGAACACATCTCCTTGGGCAAGGGAAACAAAAGTAAAAATGAACAAGTGGGACTACATCAAACTAAAAGGCTCTGTACAGGAAAGGACATCATCAGCAGAACAAAAATGGATCCTACAGTATAGGAGAATATATTCATAAATGACACATCCAATAAGGGAGTTAACATGCACAATATATAAAGAACTCATACTCCTCAACACCCAAAAAGCAAATAACCCATTTAAAAAATGGGTTGAGGGGAACCCTCCTACACTGCTGGTGGGAATGTAAATTAGTTCAGCCATTGTGGAAATCAGTATGGAGGTTCCTCAAAAAGCTCAACATAGAAATACCATTTGACCCAGGAATTGCACTCCTAGGAATTTACCCTAAGAATGCAGGATCCCAGTTTCAAAAAGACATATGCACCCCTATGTTTTTTTGCAGCACTATTTACAATAACCAAGAAATGGAAGCAACCCAAGTGTTCCTCTGTAGATGAATGGATAAAGAAGATGCGGTACACATACACAATAGAATATTATTCAGCCATAAGAAGAAAACAAATCCTACCATTTGCAACAACATGGATGGACCTAGAGGGTATTATGCTCAGTGAAATAAGCCAGGTGGAGAAAGACAAGTATCACATGATTTCACTCACCTGTGGAGTATAAGAACAAAGAAAAAACTGAAGGAACAAAACAGCAGCAGACTCACAGAACCCAAGAATGGACTAACAGTTACCAAAGGGAAAGGGACTGGGGAAGATGGGTGGGGAGGGATAAGGGGGAAAAAGGGGTATTATGATTAGCACACATAATGTAGCGGGGTGGGGGGACATGAGGAAGGCAGTATAACACAAAGAAGATAAGTAATGATTCTACAGCATCTTACTACACTGATGGACAGTGACTGTAATGGGGTATGTGGTGGGGACTTGATAATAGGAGGAGTCTAGTAACCACAATGTTGCACATGTAATTGTACATTAACAATACCAAAATAAAAAATAAATTTAAAAAATGGGTTGAGGACCTCAACAGACACTTCTCCAAAGAAAAAATATGAATGGCCAACAGGCACATGAAAAGATGCTTCACATCGTTAATCATCAGGGAAATGCAAATAACCACAATGAGGTATCACCTCACACCAGTTAGGATGGCCACTTTCCAAAAGACAAGAAACAACAAATGCTGGAGAGGATGCAGATAAAGAGGAGCCCTCCTATGCTGTTGGTAGGAATGTAAATTAGTTCAGCCACTGCAGAAAGCAATATGGAGGTTCCTCAAAAAACTAAGAACAGAAATACCATTTGACCCAGTAATTCCATTCCTAGGAATTTACCGCTCAAAAAAAAAACAAAATCCCTGAATTGAAAAGACATACACCCCTATGTTTATTGCTTCACTATTTACAATAGCCAAGATATGGAAGCAACCTAAATATCCATCAACAGATGAATGGATAAAGAAGAAGTAATACATGTATGGAATGGAATATCATTCAGCCATAAAAAGTAAAGAAATCCTGCTATTTACAACATGAATGGATCTAGAGGGTATTATGCTCAGTAAAATAAGCCAGGCAGAGAAAGACAAATACCAAGTGATTTCACTAATTTGTGGAGTATAAAAACAAAGTGAAACATACAATATAGATAGGTCACAGGGAAGGCAGTATAGCACAGGGAAGACAAATAATAACTCTATAGCATCTTACTACACTGATGGACAGTGATTGTAATGGAGTGGGGAGGCCTGATAATATGGGTGAATGTTGAAACCACAAAGTTGCTCATGTGAAACCTTCATAAGATTGCATATCAATACCTTAATTTAAAAAAATAAGGAAGAGGGGAATTAAAAAAAACCAAAGTCAAACAGAAGGAATAAAAAAAGTAGTGGACTCATAGATGAGAAGGAACTAGTCGTTACCAAAGGGGAGACGTTAGGAAGGTAGGTGGGGAGGGAGAACGGGATTAAGGGGCAGTATAATTTGCAATCACAACATAGGTAGGTCACTGGTACTGTAGTATGGCGCAGAGAATACAATTAATGACTCTATAACATCTTACTACATTGATAGATAAGTGACAGCAATGGAGGGGGTGAGGTCTTGATAGTATGGGTGTATGTTGAACCACTGTTTTGTCTATGTGAAACCATAAGATTGTATAACAATGATACTTTCATAACAAAAAAAGGTCAGAAGGGAAACATAGGGCAAACAGATTTGATTTAAACATGGCTTACAGATGGGAAAGTTGGTAGCACTGTGGGCAGATTTCAACTTCTAAGTGGAACTTATATATTTAGGATCTCTGACTCAGAATGTTTCCCATCAATAAAATTTTGTTGATTATGGCCTTAAAAAAATAAAAATAAATAAATTCACTACTAAATGATATTAAGGAACTATTACTTGTGCAGATGTAATAATGATTCTGCAGTTATAGAGGAAAATGTGTTTTTAAAAAATACATATAGTAAAGTATTAGGGATAAAATGTCAGGTTGACTATAATTTACTTAAAAATACTTCAGGGAACAAAACAGATGAAGGACATGTAACAAAATATTTGCAATATATTAAAACATATTAAGTAATATTAAAACATTAACAGTAATAGTGTTCAAATAATAATAATTACTTGTTTGGAAGACTATGATTTTAAAATCCAAAAGCAGAGTTAAAATATGCAAAGTGGCCTAAATTTAGGGAAGAAGGGCTTTGTGGAGTAGGGGGTGGGGTTAGGGCTAAGAAAGATTGACAGCCCTTAGGTATTATCAGAACTACCCATAATTCATAACATTTACTGAAAAATTCAATAAAGTTTAAGAAGCTCCATAAGGGTAGGAACCAAGTCTGTTACCCAAGGTGGCATCTTCCACACCTAGTTTCTTACTGGAACAATATTAATGTCTGTTACCAGAAGATCTCGATAAATATTTGTTGAATAAATGAATGAAGGAATAACCATTTCTCCTCAATGTGGTCAATATTTACATTTGCACTCAGACTGCTTCCAAATGGTTTTAAGGAGGCTTATATCTATCCAGTTTAAATTTTTTAATTATAAAAAGACAACCAGGACTTGCCATAGGAATGAGGAGGGAGATGTCTAGGCTGGCATGTGCATACAGTGAGACAACGAATTTGACCGGATCTGTACTGTTGGAACTCAACCAGGAGTTGGGAGGGGTGCAAGTTGTAGCACTCCAAAATCTCATGACTATAGACTATCTACGGTTAAAAGAACATATGGGATGTGAACAGATCCCAGAAATGGGCTGCTTTAATTTGTCTGATTTCTCTCAGACTGTTCAAGTACAGTTGGACAATATCCATCATATCATAGACAAATTTTCACAAATGCCTAGAGTGCCTAAATGGTTTTCTTGGCTTCACTGGAGATGGATGGTAATTATAGATTTGCTTTGTTTATGTCACCGTATTCCTATTATGTAAATATGTGAGCGCAAGTTAGTTGGTAGTTTAAAACCTATACATGCTTAAGGTACTCTACAAGAAGATATGTCAAAGAAATAATCAATCCTGCCATGTTTTCTTCCATATGCTACCTCTATAGCTTTTCTTCTTCCTTCCTAATTACAACCCTTAAATAGAATTCGTGCCTCATATCGAAGTTACCGAGTATCATAATTCCTCCAGGTGGTAAAGATACCTCGAGACAAGTGCTGGGCATAGAAGCCACAGGGCATAAATCTGCAAAGAAGTAAAAAGCTAACCTTTTCAAACAATATGGCTTCTCTCTCACTTACCAACTTTACATCTCCCTGTATGGCCCCGGAAGATGACTGGTTAGCCAGAGACGGGTAAGATTCCTCAAGGGAGGAACAACCTAAGACAGGCACAGTCGCAGGGGGGCCATCAGGTGAGAAATTGGGGATCAACAGAGGTGAGGCTCAGAACCTCACCCCCCCTGTTTTGAGAGAAATCTTCTGCATCCGTGGATGTTTTGCTGCCCTTGTCTAGCTTGGATTAATACTTAGTCCATAGGCACACACCTGATCATCTACATTTGCCCTCTTACAGCACTAAACTATGTTTTCTACCTTTATCTTGCATCTACCTAACACTTCAGCATTTTATTAAAAATAAAAATAATAATAATAATAAAGGGAGAAATGTGGGATCCACATATAAATCAAGTATAAAAATCAAACGAATATTCATATTTGACCTGAATGTTTATAGTTCATAATGCGTGATCAAAACCGAAAGTTTCTGTGATGAATGCCCTTGTACTGTTCACCATGTAAGAATTTATTCACTATGTAAGAATTGTTCACCATGTAAGAACTTGTTCGTTATGCTTCAGAAGATTGGAGACTGACGAGAATTAGGCTTGAGATGGATTAATGATTGTGCATTGAGCATTGACCCCCCTATACAGAATTTTATTGCTGTTAACAACCATTTGATCAATAAATATGAGAGATGCCCTCTCAAAAAAAAAAAAAAGACAACCAAAATGAAAAAATGAAAAGGATAAACTAGATTCCTATAATTACTAGTTACTGCAATTAAACATCAAATTTTTATTTGAGCTGCCTCGAAGCCAATATACAAAATAAAAAGGTAAGCAAATATTTCTGGAGATAAAAAGCTTTTTCTGGTACTGAACTGTATTTGAGTTCATGCATTCTCATTAAAAGGAACACGGGGTAGTGTGGGGGGTCACGGGGAAAACAGTGTAGCACAGAGAGGACAAATGGTGAATCTGTGGCATCTTAATACACTGATGGACAGTGACTGCAGTGGGGTATGGGTGGGGACTTGATAATATGGGTAAATGTAGTAACCACATTGTTTTTTCATGTGAAACCTTCATAAGAGTGTATATCAATAATACCTTAGTAAAAAAATTTTTAAAAAATAAAAGGAACGTGGGGTATCATGGTAGATAGGCTCTCCTATTTCAGTTATATAAAAACCCAATTATCTGAAATTTGGAGAAATGAGGAAAATAAAGTTTTCTTTCTTAACTTTTGACAACTTGAAGATGACCTTAAATCATTAAGGCCAGAACCCAGATATACAGAAAATAAGTCTAATAATATGTACTGTAATGAGCCACTTCATGGCTGCCTTAATTCTCAAAGGAATTAACTTTTCAACATTCAGTGAGGTGAGGGATAGGGATAATTTTACTCTAGATCTTAGATAAGCCTGAGAGAATAAAAGTGTGAGTGCTCCTGTCGGGGCCTCTTTCTCTGGTGTTCCCCACACCTCCAGACAGTCCTCTGTATTCGGTGCTGAGGACTCTTACTGCCTGTCCCTTGGAGAGGGGGCCATCCTTACCTCTTCAGCCAGTCTTGAGGAGGAAGTTTCCCGAATCTGTATGTCCAGTTCTGACAGCCCTCTAAAGCCATGTTATACAATTGGTTAGCCACTGTTTTTACTTGGAAATTCTCACTGTCCCTTAAAATATATATATATAAACAATTCTTCCTTTTAAAATCAGTTACTGCTAATGATACCGTACTTCTGATCTCAAATTTTAAATCTTGTATTTGTCACTGATTTCTCCCATTGTTCCCATTTCTCTCATATCTAGCTAGTTCTCAAATCCTGTCCTTTCTCTTGTGAAGTCTCTCCATCCTCCTGTACTGCCGTCTTTCCTTTCCTCTCCTGTGCCACTCTCCTAGTCCAAGCCCTCACTGCTCCCTAGCTGGACTGTCACAAGAGCCGCCCAACTGATTTCTCTGCCTCTTATACAGACTTACCCTTTACTCTTGCCAAAATAAGTTGAGGTTTTGTTTTCATCCTGTTACAGCAATGCTCAAAAACCTCCCATGGTCTTCCAAGATCCTCAGAAAAAAGTCCAAACTCCTCAACATGAATTTCAAGGCTCTGGAAAACCTCTCCCCAGGTCACCTGTGCAATCTTACCTCCCTTTTCCTGATCTCTAAACTGATTTAGCATCACTCTTTCAAGTCCCCTCCTCAGGTTACCTCTATTCTCCCAGTGGTACGCCTTCTGAATGTAGTTCCTCTTCTAGCAAAAGCTACAGTTCAAATACTTACTTTAGTTTTACCTCCTCTTTGAAGTCTTCCACTCTCAGTCTAGCATATACTGGTATCTCTCTTCATTTAAGAAATATTTTTAAAGTCTACTACAAACAAGGCACTATTACAGATAACACACCTATTCCTGATTCCTTACCAGAACTATTCATTGACCTCTTAAAATATGCCTGACCCAGTGCTAAATACTTTATACCTACTACCTAGTTTGATCTTTATAAAAAATCTGTGAGGTTCTATAGCATCATTTTACAGATAAGGAAAATAAGGCTCAGAGAGTTTATATAACCTTCCTGGGGCCACAGAGTAACGTGACTGCCATGTTCCTTGTGCAAGTTGTGAACTGTACAAGTTCTGTGGTTATCCATAGATAAGCTGGCAGGTGAAAAGCCAGGATAGTCTGATTCCAAAAACTGTGTGCTCTTAACAATCACATTATACTAACTCCGCATGGATCCACCCTGGAAAGAAAATTACAATCTAGATCCAAGTTGCTATTATGTTTTTTAAAAATATACACAAAATGAGATGCACTATTAGCAACACTGAAAATTAGTGATTACGATATCTGAGAAACACTGGGATATACAGATATTATGCATATACTATTTACTAATGAAACTATTTTTGAGACTTTTGTTGTTTCCTGAATATATAGCTAACATTCCAGAAAATAGAGCTCATATTAGGAACCAAATACCTCCCTCAAAATCTGCTGAGCTACACATTTACTGGGCAATGCTAAAGGCAACATTGAAAATCAGAACAGCTGATATTCTTTCCTTCCTTGATTTTTCGTAAGTTAAACAAGGCTCTACCCTCTCAGCGATTTTATTTCTCCTTTCTTTCCTTAAGGACATCCACATTGATTTGACATTCCTCTGTCCTAGTTTCCAGTTAATACCTCCAAACCTCCCTCCATTTGTGCTGGCCTGAGCTGCAATGCTTACAGTACTTTCTCTAATAAAAAAGTACAGCAGTTGGCTGTTGATTCCCCCATACCAAACTAGCGATACCTTCTTTAGCATCCCACACTAGGTCTGCCCTATAGTAAAAATATTGTGTGCTCGGTATGTTTTTTGGTTCTACAACTAAATTATAAGGTTTGACCTCATTTTCAGGATATCAATTAATATTGTACAGAAAAGTGATTTCAACCATTTTCACAAAAACAACAACTTTTAAAGGAACTTTACAATTCATATATATCTTATAGTCTGACTTACTCTGAAGCACTTACATTATTATTGTGAAGATACTCAATTGCTCGAAGGATCTGGAAGAGATATCTTCTAAGTCGTTTACTCTCTAGTCCATGACAATAATGTTGTAACTCATCTAATACTGTGTGGTCAATAAATTCAAACACCAAATGAATTTTCTTTTTCTGTCTAAAAACTTCAATCAGATTGACCAGGTTTTCATGATGAAATTGCTAGTGACAAAAGAAATGGATTTTTAATAAAATACTCCATGCACAATAATTTGTACATGTAACACATATATAATTTTTAAAAGCAGCAGAACTAGTCCCAGCTTTTCCTCCAGGTATTTTAACAGAAATTTCTCAACTGATATGCTTACATTCCCATTTTAAGAAAATGTTTATCTATTTCATAGTTAATGTTTCTAGATAAGGAGATGTACTGCTGTACTTAAGTTGGCATCTGATTGCTTATAAAAATAATTTAGAATGAATGCAACTTGGCATGTTGCTAAGAGATATATTTTCTATCATTTAACTTGGACTGTGGTTAAATTGAACAGCTGAAATTTAAAAGGTTCTTATGTTTAAAAAAGAGCTTGGATTTCAACACTACTGAGTATGTGATCTGAATTTAAAGAAATTAATTATTCTCTGAGTTCTCTGAGTTTGGTCCTAAACTCTCCAGAGTAAAGCATAAGTTCCAAGTGGACATTATAAATTCATCACACTGTCAAAAAGGAGTATCAAAATATCTAGAAACTTTTCAGATATGTGAAATAACCAATGCATAGCTGTAGAACTTGACATAACTATATAATTTTGTTCACTGTAATATTCTATTAAGCAATAAAACACCTTTATAGACTAGTAATAATCATTAAAATCACTTCAGAAATATCAGCTTAGAAAACAAATGAGGTTTAATATTTTATACTGCTTATTCTGTTAACACACTGACAATTAAAATCAATTCTCAAATATTTTATTTTTCAAATTACCAAAAATATTTATGCATTTGGCTAAAAATTAAGGATATATTTTCAATGTTGGATCCATTAGAAAACTATACTTGTATGAAAAAGATGTGCCTTTATCCCAATGGCACAATATCCATTTTTCCAATTACCTGTCCCAAATCATAGACCAAAGTTCTTTAAACATGACTAATAGAAAAACATGCCAAAATACAATGCCAGATTCCTTTCCTATTTTTGCTCCCAATTTCCCTGGTTGGCAAGACATCAGAGTGCTACAGTGACATGCTGGCAGTAATAAAAAGGACTGACTCCTCTTTGGACCCTACAATATTAATCCTTCAACTAAGGAAAATTACTGGTTTCCTGTCCAGTCTTTATTTTCAAAGCAACAGCAGTGAAGGGTTTACGTGAAATAATAAGCACTAGGGAAGATCCACCCAGGGTAAGGAAATCAAGTATTTTCTCAGATAAACCACGAAACCCCCTAGAAATCCTCCATTACCTCTTTTAGATTGTTTACTTTTTTCATTACTGGAGAACTTTACTACAGATATGCTAATTACTCTAGCTGTAATTTATTTAATGAAATTCTGGCAGATAAAAATATAACTCAAATTAAGTCATGGCAATCTCTTTAGACTAAGAATTTTAACTATTCTAAGAAATCTCTCTTGTGGAATTAGATTAGATCAAACTTAAAACTCTGTAAGAAATAAATCAATGAGAATAAATAGTTAAGTTTGTCTCAAAATAGTTTATATAATAACTGTAATAATAAGGTACATTTTAAAATTTATGTGTTCTTGCCACATATTAGTTATTTTTATGAAATGATTTAAGAAGAGAAAAATAATCAGCTTAAATGCAACAGAGTTGAAGAAAGAACAAAAGATACTGCCTGAGAAAAGATCTTTTTCTAATCAGATTTTAACTTACAGCATACAACAATTGCTTTGTTATAATAATTGCAATTATTATGTTTTAGGTCATCAGGATAAGGACTGGTATCTTTCACAAAATGATAGTATCTTTACTGACTTCAACTTTCCTTTTCATTGTCTAGAAATAGAGCAGTTCTAACAATCCACAGATGCCTAATATATTTCTTCTATTTAGAAAGCAAACAGATCCATCATATCTAATATAGACTTACAACAGAGATGATTACTTTTTTATTAAATAAAAATGAAACAGTATCTGTTTTCTTCACCACATAGAACACTTAGACCATGTTGTCAAAGTCATAAACCTTAAAGCATCTACATAAGTTTCAATAATAATTTAAAAATCCCTAATTTTCTACTCAATCCCCAAGGAATGTTAATGCTCTTTTCTTCATAATCCTGAGTTCTTTTCCCTGGGTGACCTGTCATACATACACAAAATTCTATCTTCTGCCCCAATCTGCCCTGACATTGTTTCCCATCTCTAAAAGC
Source organism: Manis javanica (assembly GCF_040802235.1). Taxonomy (NCBI): domain Eukaryota; kingdom Metazoa; phylum Chordata; class Mammalia; order Pholidota; family Manidae; genus Manis; species Manis javanica. The sequence goes on from NC_133169.1 coordinate 82,276,671, forward strand.
CTACTGGTCATCTTTACTTAAATGTATTCCTGTCACTTCAAGTTCAACGCTTCTAAAACTAAACTAACCATGTGTCTTTTAAATCTTTCACATTTCCACCAATGAACCTCAAATATATGTTTAACTCCTCCCCTTCTATTTCCTTCTACATTCTTTCATGTCTTCATTTGCAACACATCACTTTCTGACTTTACTTCCAAATTGCTGCATTCTAGCAAGCGCCCTCATGACATTTACCAAGTTTCCTGAATTAAACTCATAACAGACTTCTGTATTTTTACTCTCGCAGTCTCCCTATCTATTCTAAAAAATAGTGTTAGATTAAGACTGCTTTACTCTTAATTCAAAACCTTCCACCTTTTACAGAATCAAGTTTTGATTCCTTAGCCTAAAAGACAAGACTTTAAAACCTCCCTCCAGTTTATTTCTTTCATCTTAACTCTTTCTACTTCTGGATAGGACACAACAAGCAAATGTCTCTGCTCTTTGTCCTTAGTCCTGCTGTAGCCTCTCTGAGCTTATACTTGTTCTCCTAAACTGAAATACAACAGTTTCTTCTTCTGACCCAAATTCCACACATCCTTTAAGGCCAAATTCATGTCCCATTTCCTGCAAGAAACTTCCCCTACCCAACAGGATTCTGTGTTAATCACTTGGCATTTCTTTTGAGCCATTTTTATTATTTTTATATGCCTTCCTGTCTTTCTGATTAAATAATAAACGTCTAATAAGCAGGTACTGTCCCTTACCTCATTCCAGTCTCAGCACCTGGCCCAATGCCTTGCACAAAGCAAACATTTTTATTATCATACCTGGATATTTCTGAGAAAACAGTTCATAGTATTTGGCATAGCTTTTGCTACACTGTACATAAGCATATTTATCTTGAATCACTATAAAATTACAAAATGTATTAAAGAAGGTAGATTATTACACCTGCTTTTCCATTATGTCTTAATACATTTGTTAACTGAAATATTCCTTATACAGTCTTTATTGCATAACAATTTCTTTTGACTTACAAAGACCAATTAAGGCAAAAGAAGCAAACCTTTAGAAACATTATTTCTCTCGCTGCAATTTTGTTGACAGATTTTTCTGGTTTCTCATAAAATATCTTGATGGCCACTATCTGCCCAGTATCCTTATGTTTACCCTTCATGACTGCTCCGTAACTTCCCTCTCCCACTTTTCCAAGAGTTTCATACATCTCCATTTTCAAGCCCGGCTTCTTCAAAGAAATTAAAAGAGAGTTAAACATGCATACTTTCATTTTTTCCAGCTGGATAACGTATTTCCACACTAACCCGTGCTTTGAAAATAGATACATGGGAAAAGTAGGCATGTCTTCCACAGACCCTCCTTGTCTTTGGGCACTCCGCCGGCTCGGCGGCAGGATGTGGGGCTGCAGCCCTCTCCAGAACTTTGAAAAGCCCCCTGATGTCTTGGGCACTCCCATCAACAATAAGACTTAAGGTTCCTTCACTACGTGTCACCTATCCATCACAGGTTGGGTCCCCACACATGCTGCCTCCAAATGTGAGGTTCCCGCAACACCGCAGTAGCCCATAAATCAGGTCCTGGGACCCAAGAACACGTCGGTCCCGCTCGCTCCCCAAACCAGACGTCTTAGGGTCCCGGGCCAGCGTCTCGCGCCTCTCCCCACAGTCGACCTCCTCCGGCAGCCGCAGCCGCCGCCGTAGCCGCCTCAGCACATACTGTAGTCCCGCCGGCCTGGCTCTACGAAGTCCCAGTCAGGCAACCGGACACCGACCGACCCTGTTAGCGGGCTAGACCAGCTAACTCCCGGCGGCTCGCTACCATGGCAACGGTGCCGCGGCGCTCGCGTTCCGGGCCTAGCGCGCAAGACCGGAACATCGGCAGGACCGACCCGGAAGGGAAAATGACAAGCGGTGAAAAGGAGATCCTGCGGGGCATCGGAGGGCGGGTTGCCCTCGAGCGAATTCGGACTACCTCGTCAGGTTGGTTTTGAGCGTTATTGTGGGAGGATCCTTATTTTGACTGCAGCTCGAGTGACTGTAGGCTAAGGGAACCGAGGCAGCTCGTCCGACCTGCTTCGTAGATTCCCCAAGGCCAGAGGAAACCTGCGGGTTGTTCTGGATCCTAAAAGGATGGCTAATGTCATTAAGCAGACACCTTTCAAAACGACACCTCCAAGGACGTCTCGTGTAATTATGGTTTTCTACATTACCTAGTTACGTTAATATTCCATAGACTTGAGTTTGACCTCAGCTGTCGATATTCGTCCTTAAAACGGGGATAAGACGGTTCTTAAATCAAGAACATTTCTTGGTTACACGCTTTAAAATTTTTTCGAATTTGAAGTAATCGTTTTTAAAAACTCCCTTACTCCATGTCAAAACTCTCAAACTCCCTCTTCGGGAAAGCGGATAATTCAGAGGGTTCTACCATTCGCAGATTGATATACAAGGACATAGAGGGAAAAAGGAGGCTCTTATCTAATTGCTTAAGAACTAGACAAGGGGTTGGCTGACATGACGCCCTCCAGTAAATAAGGATAACACTGAAGGAAGTGCCCCGGGCCTGCCGTGTTTCTTAAGACTTTTATTTAGTTTTCTGTAAAATGTAAAAGACCAAATCTCACTACGCTTTCCCTAAATAAGAGAAATCATTATTATCTAATAAATTCTAGTTCATTCGGTGCCACCTTACTACCATGCACATTAAAATCACAACAGGAGAGCTTTTAAAAAGCCTCCTCACCCCAGATCCTAATCTAAATGAGAGAAAGTGGGTTATTTTTAAAGCTTCCCAAGAGTTTCTGTGATGCTAAAGTTTGTATTAGTAGTGGGAAAGGAAGGAGAGGTGGTGCTGGTTTTTGTTTACCACCACCAAAATATTCAGAATTGTCTTTTTGAAAAGTTGCTCAACCATGTTACAAAATACTTCATATGAATAAGAATGTCTTAATAAATCTTAGAGTAGGCTCAGACTTGCATATGCATATTTATTATTTGTTGTGGGCTGAAAATCTGCACGGGGAAAAAGCATGTCACTGCCCTCAGTGAACTCACAGTCCACAGAGAATCACTTTAACATAAAATCATAGCTTTAAAATTATTCTTTCTACAAATAGGTTGTGGCAGGCCTGGTAACCAGGACAGCCAATGATTCTTGCCTATATATTGCTCTAAGACTAATGAAACACCTTCACTGATTTTGTTGAAACTCTTAATTCATTTTGGGAAACAATTATGGGTTTCCAAAACAATTATAAATTGCTGGATAAATGATGTGACAAGGATATTTTTTTAAAGTTTGTCTTTAGCATTCCACTGCATCTAACCTTACCCGTGTGTGTCTTCCTTAGCGATGAGGAGGATTAGAATTGCTATGGCAGTAGGGCAAAAAAATAAAACTAAGAATATTCAGCTTTTAACTTACAGAATCACATATATGAATGTATAGCAGGACCCATCTAGAGTTAGCCCTGGCTAACTTGGTCACCAAGGCAGTTACTAGAAGCAAGAGAGAATTCTGGGTTTGAAGAAAGGGAGGTCAGGAAAGTGGAGAAAATTAACCCCTGATTCCATGGAACTATGGGCATCTCAGAGCAATATTAAAGTCCCCATTCCATCCTCCCATCTGCCTTGGGCTGAAAAATTACCCAAAAGTATATAAAAGTGCTCAGAGTCCTCCAGACCAGTGAAATCTTGAGGTCAGGAATTGGAGTCAATAGAGAGAGGGAACTGATGACTAAAGGAATGTCAGAATCCCCAAGGGTCAACACCTCTGAGACCCCTACTGGGAGGCATTTCAAACCAATTTGCACCTTATTTGCTAGTATAGAAAACCTGAAATGAGTTATCCAAGTTAGGAATATACTCCCACTCATGTCTGCATGATTTCTCTCCCATATATGAATAATTTTAGGTTTGACAACCAAGTACACATCTATATACTCTCTTGAGATCTCCCCACATTTCTTGTGTAAGTCTGAGGAAAGGAAATCCTGGGGCAAAATATGTCTAAAAACCGACATCAGTCAAAGGGAGAAATAAAGTTTAAAACCCGTTTATTGCCTACAAACTGCAGTCCTTCTCTCTTTCCTGCTCCAGCAGAAGCAAAACCGGCACTCCCTGTCACCTCTCAGGTACAGATAAAGCCCTCTGTTGCCCAGGTAATTACCCCCTGATACTGAGATGAACTCTCCACCCCTGAGGAATGATGCAAATGCACTAAAGCCACACTTCTTTCCACCTCTGAACGCCTATTGATATGCAGATATACTAAAGCCAGGCGAGATATTCTGTAAATATTACAATCTTACTCACACTTGACACACACAATGGTACTACATCCTAGCCAAAACCATGAGCTTTGATACAAATCCTCAAATGAGAGCTGACTTAGAAAGGAAAAATAAAGTACGTAATTACACAGGGATTGTGAACAAACCTTGGACAGCCATACACCGTTATTCCTTCTTTGCCCAGAATTTCCAACCCTGCGAACCCCACTGCAATGCACTATAGGCTATTTAGCGACCTTGAGGAAGCATTTCAGGGTATTTCTGTGGGCCTCAACATTCAAGCTGCACTTACTAGAAAAAATGGAGGTCCCTCAACTGTACCTTCCCTATATACCAGACTTGTTAAGCCATTGAACCAACCAGAGGGGGTTTTTTAATCCAAATTATTTTTGGCTCCGTTTGCTTCCACCAGGACTTCTTAGATTGCCGTCCCGGCTCAGCAGGAAAAACTAGGGTACATCCCCGCCCTCGGCCACGTAAATTTAACTACCTGCTTCACGGACCTGGCTGAGACTCAGACCCCGTGAGGCACTTTAAAGGTCCATTCTAAACGCGTCTGACGGACACGGGACACGTGGTTCTAGATAGTTCGCCCCCTCTCCCGCAGGGGTGGATTGTTGACAACGCCGCCGGCAGCCACGTGACCTTACGTCATTCCCACCTCCTTTCCCTGAAATCTCTGTTCCCGGATGCGTCCCTCTCTCCCCACCCCGCCGAGTCTAAACTGGTGAAAGGGGGAGAGGCAGGGTGGTGTTTAGGTTTCGGAGTCTCTTAATCCACAATATCCCTTCTGAGCACAGAGAACACTAATCTATCGATTAGTGCAAGAAGACAAGAGAGACAGAATCCTGCTGAAAGGCTCCCATAAGGAGCTCCCGGGTGTCCTGTCCCCTACCACGCCACCCCTCCCTTTGTGGTACCGGCGGAGGGCGGAGGGATCTGGAGGCGGCGGAGGGAGACGTCATTGCAGGGTTGTTTGTGAAGCCTCGGCGGCGGCGGTGACCCATAGTGATTCGACCGCCGCGGCGGGGGGTGGGGGGGCTGCGTGGGACTCATTTTTCCAGACTGACCGCGGGGCAGCTGGGGAGTATGTCGACTCCGGCCCGGAGGAGGCTCATGCGGGATTTCAAGCGGTAAGGGCCTTCACGTTCGCCTGGATGACGGCTCCTCTCCGAAGCTGCGGGGCTGCAGGGCGGGGATCCGGGATACCTTCCTCTTGTGACCCTAAGAAGGCTGGCTGTGGGCCCAGCCGGAGCCCAGTCCTAGCCCCAGATCGCACTCGTTCTTGCTTGTTTTCTCTAACGGCATCAGAAATTTCGATACCCCCTCCCCCACAAAAAGGTGAAGAGATGGTATAGGCTGTCCTAGGATCCCCCGCTGCCTCCCTGGCCCCACTACCCAACATCTCGCCCTAGCGCCGAAACCTCACCTCCCCCGCCGCTGAACCCTGGGATGCCCCCTCCCCCGCGGCTTTCTGCACCAGTCAGCTTTGTTCGGTGGCCCTGCGGTCTCCTGAGGGACAGGGTTGGGACGAAAAGCGCACCCCCGTCCTCCCCCATTCTTTCTGCAGTGAGGGTGGGATCTGCAGCGCGAGATCCGGAGGTTGTTAACCCATCTTCCGAAACCTGACTCTCCCCCGCCTGTCTGAAAAGACCTTGAGAACTGGCTTAGAGATTCGGAGCTGCGCTGGCAACCCTGGTTGCCAGTGACTTCTGGAACTCAGCTTGTGGCCTGGTGGATAAAGCCCTATCTATAACCTCCGAAGTCTGGAAAAATGCCTTCCTTGAGGCTGGCGTTAACCTGATACTCTCTGAGCCCCCTTTTGTAAAATTGGATTTGTTGGGAGGTGTTGGGGTTGGTGTGGAGGAAGTGACTTTTTTGGGTTACCTTTAATTCAGTACTTGGAGGTACGGGGGAAGAAATGAAAGAACTTAGCGTTTTCGATCCTCTGTACATTTTTAAGTGTTTTTTCCCTTTGTGGAGATCTGCCTTGTTGGAGACTTAAGTATGTAGTGTAAAAACTTAACATTATTAGTCTCTCGGGCAGTAACCTTTCAACTTCGCCATTATAAAGCCGTAGGTGAGGCATTTGGAAGCCATTGTTTTGGGTTTTGTCCAATTTGTCATCGAATATATTTATAAATTATTTTAGTAGTTTACCTTTGGTGGGTGGCAAGCAGCCTAATTCCTCTAAGGCTTCTGTTCATCGTGGCCTAATCTAATTGAGGATGAATAGAAAACCATTTTAATGTGGACTTATTTCGAAGTTTCATCTAGCCTTTATTTTTTACTGAGATAATACAAGTGAATGCTCTTATCAAATGCAGAAATCGTCTTATAAAGGTTGAAATCAGTACATAATCAGATAAGAAACTTCAGTTTGTGTCCAGTGTTATCCTGGTTTCTTACTGTTTAAGAACTTAAAATTACTTTCAATTTAATTCTGAGTTGAATAAATGGCCCCTTTGGTAGTTGCACAGGGGTCTGCAGATTACAAGAATTTGACGATGACAGATGTCGGAAGGTAGCTTTGCATTGAGTCTCCTGATCTGAGAGGTAGATTTAGCATTAGTGCAGCGCCTTTAAAATAGGGACTGATGGAAAACCCAACTGCAGCTTTGCTTTCTTTAAAAGCCATTGCTAATAGAAGCAAATGGTATAAAGTAATTCTCCTGCCTAAAACTAGTTTTCTAATTGTTTTCACTCGTTTAGTGTTCACACTGAGGGTTTTTTGTTGGGATGGCCATGTTGCACAAGTAGGTGTGGCTAGGACTCAGTCTTTACACATTTGTAGCAGCAAAATTGATGGTTCTATATAATTTTTTTTTTTTTTTTTGCACCTGAGTCTTTGAATTTTTGTTGTTGAGGAGAGTCTGTACATCAGCCCTTAAAGAGGTATCTTAACATTGATATTTGAATAGAAGTGACTCCCAGACCCTTGGGAATTGTAGAAAATTTGTAGAGGTTGTTTAATATGTATATACCTGGTCGATTTTTTTTTTTAAGTCATATGGTTTATTCTGGCTCAGCACAAGAACAATGGAAATGCATCTAGTTTGTGTCTCAAAATAGGTTGTAACTGAGTCCATAGGTGTTCTCTTTGGCTTTCTTAACGGCCTTAAGGTCAACTTTTTAAATCTAATACTATGGATTTCTAGGTTGCAAGAGGACCCACCTGTGGGTGTCAGCGGTGCACCATCTGAAAACAACATTATGCAGTGGAATGCAGTTATATTTGGGTAAGTTGAAAAATAAAACAAAAGATAGCTGTGGTGGTTCTTCAAGAAAAATGAATGTATAAACTAAGAAAAGAGGATGAGGTGGAATCAGGGGTCTTGCAGAAACTGCAAGGTGTAATAGAAAAACATTCTGAAAAGAATTTTGGCAGTTACATAAAATTTGTATTTTGGTGATATTACATATGAGTTTATAATCACTTTGGGTTTTACTTGGTAAAAATACCACTTGAAAGATGAAAAGACCAATTATTTTGTACAATATGTACCAAGCAATTGTCTAATGCTTGAATTCTACTGGAACTGAAAAGGTTAGGAACCAAATATAATGAGAATTTCCACTGTGGCAAGAATTTAAATGAAAAGTATTTCACAGTCCAGTGTGAAGTAACCAAATGGAGCCTTTTGAGACACACATGATCTTAGGTTTTACATATTTACATATATTGCATATGTGCTTTTTATTTAAAATTTCCTTATGCCTTTTCTTTAGTTTTCCTGGACTTGATCTTCTTTTCTTCCACTCTTCCTAAAGTAGGGTTTGGCACTAAAACTTCAAAGGAATACTTCCATAAACAGAATTCTGAGTTGCCACTGAATCAGTTATGAGTCCACATTAAAGACTGGTGGAAAAATGAGCCTAGTTCAGTCTTCTAAAGTAAAGTGATTATACCAAATCCATGATGTTAACTTGTTTCTTTGAGACTGTGAAGGTGCCTTACAAGTAATAGTTAAACTTCATGCTTCTTAAGAAAGATGAAATTGGGATATGGAAGCAAGGGAAAAAGTTGAACAAAAGAAACTGGCTTTCTTTGTGGTATCATTTGTGTCCAGTCATTTTGAACAAGAGCTGTTGCTTTTTGAAAAGTGGGACAGTTTGGTGGCATAGTTTTCTTAAACTACAGGGTATTGATTTCTATCTTGTTGATGTAAATTGAAATGTGACTTTTTTTCTCTTAAGAATAAAGACATACATACAAAATGATTGGTTATTTATGAACTGAATTCTTTTTGTTTTAAAATCATGACAAGTTCTTTTGGTTTTGTTTTTTTATAAAACAACCCAAAAAATGAAAAGTCAGAAAGTAAAAGTTAACCTTTATGCCTACATTTATAAAAATCCAGGGCTAAGATGATATTAAATGAACAATAGCTTTTAAATGCCACACATAATCATAATGAGCCCCTCTTTCTCAGTTGAGCTTATCTTGAAAATCAGGAAAAAGCAGAATGAAAATCTTCTTTTAATCAGAAATCTTCTTGTTTTCAGACCAGAAGGGACACCCTTTGAAGATGGTAAGTCATTCTCGTTATGTTTTCTATAGTTTTAAGAGGCTATTTTAAAGTAGGAAATTGTAACACTAATGTATCTACTTAAAACTGTTCTGTATTGTTAATAGGTCAGCTTAAAACTAAATAATGCTACTGAGAGTGTATAGTTAACAAAGGACTTTATTCCCACATCACCTTGGTCACTTCCATTGCCTATTCCTCTGTCACTTTGATACTTGGCTGTAAAACTGTTAGCCTAGATGGTATGGGTCTATGTCAAGAATAGTTTAAATTTAGATGTCCTTGCAACATGCATCTTATAGCATGCTAAAGGAGGGTAATTGTGCTTTTTTAACTTTGTTATCTGTATTGATAGGGTGTTAGGCTGAAATCGTACATAAACATAGCTGCCAATATTCCACATATAGGTAGTGTTTAACACTCATAAATAGTTAGCATTCTGCTTAATCTTACGCATCTTAAATTTCATATTTTCACCAAGAGCTAGGAAAATGGAAAACTAGTTCTAATATATTTGTAATTGAGCTTCTCAAATTGATTTTAACCAGGTATTTAGATTTTTCCTAAGTCATAACATGGAATTGTTAAACAGGTTTGTTATAATTATCAAAGTGGCTTCAGAATTAACCCATCAGGGGTATTGGTGCAAAGATATTAAGTGAAGCACTGTTTTTAAGGAAGTAACTTGAATGAATGTAGGGAAAGTGGTTAATTAAATTATGATATATCTAGACTGCAGTATTATGTACCTGTTAAAGAATGAGGTAGATCTGGACGTAAGTCTGAGGAGACAAAGTTGCAGAATAACGTATGGCATGGTATCACATTCTTACATGCAAAAGTGTATATGTGTTAAAGATTTAGTACCATGCTATTTTCGGTGGTTACCTCCAGTTGGGGGGGATAAGGCCTTGAGAGAGAGAACTTTAAGGAATTAAGCTTTTTATCCTATATACCAAGAGGTTCTCAGGGGTGGTCTATAAACCCCTGAGATTCCTGAGACACTGTAAGGGTTTCCACGTGATTAAAACTGTCTCCATAACATTATTTGCTTTTTTCACTGTATTTGCTCTGATAGTACATTTGCTCTGATGGTACAAAAGCATTACTGGTTAAAACAACCTAAGCAGTTTAGCAGCTTGACACAAATCAAAATGGGCACCAGACTGTATTAATAGTCATCAGATTCTATGCATTTTAAAAGAGGTAGAAATTACTAATATTATAAATTCTGATCCTTGAATACATCTTTTTAATATTGTGTGGTGAACTGGGAAGTATGTGTAAAGCACTTCTCCCACATTGAAAGTATGATGGTTGTCTGGAGGAAAAGCATTTCTGCAGTTGTTTGAATTGCAGCTTTACTGCTTTATTCATGAACACTTTACTTGAAAGAATGACTGACAAATGGTGGTATGTAGCAGACATATTCTCAAAAGTATCCAAAGTGAACTATTAGGTCAAAGAAAGTGACTGACAATATTTGTTGCTGCTAATAAAATGATGGTTTCCCTAGTACTTTAAGACTTCTCTGATAAGATTGGCAGGTGGTATTTACTTGTGATTTTTTTTATGATGGTATATAATGAATATGACAATGTTTGGAAGATTTGTATAAGTCAGTGAACCAATATTTTCCAAATGACCAATATATAATATTAGAAAATTATGGATAGAAAAAAGGTTTATGCATTGTGCAAAAAATTTTAATATAACTGATGCAAAAAGTTGATACGATTTCAGATTCTACATTGCAACTACCTTTAAAAACCTACTTTTTTTTTAGTGTAATAATAATAAAAACCTAAAATTACCTGAAAAGGCTATGAAAATACTCCTTCCTTTTTCATTTACATATGTGTGTGATGCCTGATTTTATGTACCTCAACCAAAGCAGGTCTTTGCAACCGATTGCAAAAGCAGCTAAGAAAATTTAGTTACATTAAGTCTGTCATTAAAGAGATTTACAAAAATCTAAAACAGTGCTACACTTCTCTCTTAACTTGGGGGGGAATACTTATTTTTCATAAAATGTTACATTGATGTGTAATATTTTAAGGTTTTTCTGAGTTACTTCTGATGTACATATCAAATAGTTACAGTCATTGCTGTGCTGGAAGCTGTTTGTACCAGTTTGTGAAAATAGATTGTTAAAATTTGGGGGAATTTTTGCAGGCAAGTTATTAGAGAGCCAATATTTTAAAATGAAAATGTTTTTCATTTGGTGAAAATACCATAAAATGCTATGTTATTTTGTGCATCTCTTCCCAGCTTCACGTTCAGTTGGCTTCATATTAGAAGCTTGGCAGTGGTTAGGATTAAGAAGATAAAGGGGTCCTGAAACCCCATAGTATGAAAAAAAAACTTAAAAATAGCTTTTCATATTTGTGTTTGCCTTAAATTTTTATAGTGTAGATTTTTGTTGCAGACTTTAAAAATATATAGGTATAAGGTCATCTTCACTAATTGTACATTTCATAGTGCCTCTATTAATATATCAAAATATGAAATAGATAGCACCTTTGGTTTTCCTTGTTTCTTTGGCTTCCCTAATTCCAACTTTCCAAACAACAAAAAAATGTAGAGGTAGAGGTTGTATATCATATATATGACCATTGAAGATAAAATGTAAAATATTTTACTAATATCTTACTCTAATGTTGGTTATCTGAAGCCAGCAGCTTAGAATTATGTTGAGAAAGGATTATTTTTTTTAACTGCATTGATGAAATAAGGAAAACCTTGTAGAGACATATAGAATAGCTCAAATTTTGACTTTGTTAGGAATAAGTCCCAACTTACTGAGTTTGTACAAAGGGTTGAAGTTAGAGGACCTCTCCAACCTTTAGGTAGGTTTCCTCAAAATAAAAGAAGTCTAGATAGTGCACAAACACAGACGAAGTCTAGAAGACCAACACAAAACCATTAATAATGGTTACTTCTGCGAGAAATAGTTTCGGAATTGGAGTAGAGAGTTAACTTCTTTGTACACTATAAACAGATTGACTTTATTACAAGTGCATAATTTTTTAAAATACCTATGTCTCTTGACCATAAAATACCGACTTAAAACTGACCAAAATGTACCATGTTGTTCCATATCCAACAATAGGCAGTTACACTAATTCTTACTGATTATTGGCATATTTAAGCAGAGAGATTGGTAAGGGGCTAGAATGGAATTCTTCAGATTAGCTTCCATGCCTCCAATCTGAGTCCTTTGTCATGTGGTAGTCACCCCTCCCAAAATCCTTTGGCACCCCCTTCTAAGCTATAATAAATTATCTGTTGTTCCCCAAATGTGCATTTTAAGTTTTGGTAGCTAGGACTGAATTGCCTTCCAAAAATATGACATTTAACATTCCCACCAATTGCACAAGCACTTGTTTCCAAGGGCTTGCCAATGCTGAATGTTATCAGGCTAACATAAATAGAAGTATATTTAGTGTGTTTTATGTGCTAAACCAAAATTGACATAATGATTTTTTTGTGGTGGTTCAAACACCAGCATGGGGTTGGGAATTCATTGAGGAAGAGATTAAACAGTTATGACTGTCTTTACTATAATTACTTTGGTTTGTTTTCTATCTAGGTACTTTTAAACTAGTAATAGAGTTTTCTGAAGAATATCCAAATAAACCACCAACTGTTAGGTTTTTGTCCAAAATGTTTCATCCAAATGGTAAGTAGCAATTTATTAGATTTTGTAAATGATGGGACAAAAAGCTCTTTGCTTCCTATTAGGCCTTGCCCTATTCTTCTCACCATTAGGACCCACTTACAGATGTTACTTCATGTCAATTTAAGCCATATTTTTGTAGTGTGAAATCTTACCAAGGTTCCAAATTTGAGATAAAGTTGTTTTAATGACTTCTCATTTTAAAATAATATCTGTAGAAATGTGAAAGATACAAAAAAAAATTGTTGCTTAAAATTTAGCCTTTAAAAAATACAAATAAATGCTTGTATAAAATTGAGATCATGTTCTATAAAAGGTTAAGTGATTTTTTATGGACTGTGGACATTCCCCATATTAAATATTCTTTTGCATCATTCTTAATGGATGCAAAATGTTCTATGAGGTTACCATAATTTATTTCACCAGTGTCCAATTGTAGGTGATTTTTAACTGTTTACAATTCTAAATGGTACCTTGAATATTCTTGAAAATAAATTTCCTCAAATACCCATGAATATTTCTTTAGAATAAGTATTTAGAAGTAGGATTATTAGGTCAAAGGTTTGTATGTCTTTAAAGCTTTTTTAAATACAGTTTTCCATTTTTTTCTCTCTTGTTCCTATTTCACTTCTAGAAGTTTATTTTACTCTTTTCTGTAAATGATTGCTGAATGGCTCCTCTTAGAATTACATTTGCACTTCCCTGACTTCCTGCTGCTTACTTCTAATACATTTATAGTCCTGTATTATAAATTACTATATCAAAGGCTTATTTTCCAAAATATTTAAGCTCTCTTCCTTTTTGCAGCCTTTGCTCATTTAATGTTGTCTTCCCCATCAATCCACCTGCCTTACAGAAGAACATTTTCAGAGGTCCTCCTGACTGTGCATGTAGTCCAGTACTTCAGCCTGCATGAGTTGGCTAAGATGGTTAGGCTCCCTACTCTGAGGATAGGTGTGTTTGTGGGTTGGAATCAAGGTGACTTGCCAAACGTAGACTTAACTTTTGTGCTTTATTGCTGTGAAGTTGCTTTTTCCTTCTAGCTGCCTTTTTTTATTTGTTTTGATTTTTTTTTTTTAAGCCAAGAAGGTTTACTTTTATTTGCGTTTTTCTTTGGGGAATTCCCAAGTCATTTACCATTTACCATTTATGCCACTGTAGCTTTTTCTAGCTTAGACTTAGTATTAAGTCAACCCAAATTGTAGCAAGGGGGCTCTATACATCATGGTAGGAAAAGGGTAGAATCTCCAGGGGTGTATGTGTACAGATGCAGGATTTTCAATCTTAATGAATTATTAGGGAAACATTGTGTTACATTGTTTTTCATCCCTTCATATTAATAGCATTGTTTCCTTTTTTTCTGCTATCCGTACTTTTTTATTAGTTAACTTTCTGGTTTACTTTTTTAAAAACATCTGTTAACATATAATTCATCCTCTTATACAATTCAGTGGCTTTTAGTAAATTCATGGAGTTGTGCAACCATCACCAAAATCAGTTTTAGAATAGTTCTATCACCCTCCCCCAAAAATCCCATGACTATTAGCAGTTATTCCCCATTTCTCCCAACCCTCCCAGCTCTAAACAACACTGGTTTTCTCTCTCTAGATTTGCCTATTTTGGACATTTCATATCAATGTATTCATATTATCTGGTCCTTTCTGACTGACTGCTTTTAGCTAGCATAGTTTTCAGGGTTCATCTCTTGTAACCATATCTGTACTTCCTTTTATTGCTGAATGGTATTCCATTGCATGGATATACTGTATTTTGGTTATCCATCAGTCGATGGATATTTGGTTTTTAGTTTACTTTTGGATTACCTCTCAGAAAGACTGAGTAGTTCAAAATTAATCATGCTATGCTTTTAAGGGTTTTACAGAGGTGGTGATTGTTCTTTGGGCCTGCTAAGTTTGATGTTTATCTCTAGGGTAGACAGCAGTTGACTATACTGCTTTAAAAATGAAAGTCTAATCTGGTCTAAAGTCAGCAGGGGGAAGTACCTAGCACATGGCTGGTAACTGAGGCCACGGGAGTGTATAACGTAGCCCAGAGAGGGTGTAAAGGATAAGAAGGAAGAGGATGGAGCCCAGAGGAATGAATCCTTACTGGTAATTTGCCACCTCTCCCCAAAAAAAGCCTCACTTATTCCTGTTTTTATGTAGAGTGATCTGTCTTGCTCCATGAAGCTTTTCACAATGTGGCAGTATCTATAATACATAAATGCATTTACCCTTTGTCAGCACAGCAGTTCCGGAAATTACACAGACATGCCATCACAGTGGATAAAAATATGTGTTGTTTGTACTTTCACATAATCAGTTCAAGAGGAGGGAAAAGCCTCCCACGTGTTAAAAGATTTCTAAAACATGTTAATCACTTGATTTTTATTTTTGATTATGAAAGGATTGTATGCTCATTGCAAAAATCATAAAATAGAAGAAAAGGTAAAGAAAATAAGATGCTTCATAATTCTATCTACAGATACCCACTACTTACATTTGGCATTTACTCTGAACGATTTACATATAATTCTTTACCAACAATGCAATTACCCTATGTAAATAATTGGAACATTATTAAGGTAATATATTGTTGTCTTTCTATGTCAGTTAACCAAGTAAATATCTATCATTGCTGGTGGCTACATTGCTGGTGTTATATGAACATAACCATTATTTAGCTGTTCCCTCTTTATGGGACCACAAGGTAGCTTCCAATTTTTCACATAGTGGTCATCCTGTAAATAAAACTTCATATGTCCATGATTATTTCTTTTAGAATAATTTCTGGGAGTGGAGTATTTTTTTTTCCCCAAGAGGTTTATTTAAGAATATTAACAGGGAATTCAAACAAATTTGCTACATGGTATGTCTTAAAAATTTAACTCTCAAATGTTAAATGATGAAAAGATACAAAATAAGTTTTAGTACTGATTTTTCTGTGAGACAGGAGGGTTTAGTGTGGCTAACATTCATAACTTCTGCCTGGGCCAAGCATTCTGTTTGCTTTAAGATTTCTCTGTGAGATATGAAATAGTATGTAATCAATTTCAGTGTTGTCTTTGCAGTGTATGCTGATGGTAGCATATGTTTAGATATCCTTCAGAATCGATGGAGTCCAACATATGATGTATCTTCTATCTTAACATCAATTCAGGTAAGTGCATGTTGGGATGCATCATAACTTGTAAAGATTCTGTGGGATACAGTCAGCTCCATTAGCAGTCTAAAGGTCCAAGTCAGCAAACTGACCTTCCCAGCACCCAGGTAACCAATGGCAGAGCTTGGACAAAAAACCATGATTTTCAGGTGACTGATCTGCTTTTTCTTCTGTGACCGCACTGGATCAGATCCACAGTCATTTTTCTGATTGTGTGTATGTAAGTACAGTGTTCTTACAGGTCAAGCATTATTGGTGCCCATGAAGCAAAGCTAGCGGTAGTGGAGAAGAATGAAAAACTTGAGAGACAAAGATGATTGCTTAGAAAAACATAAGCACCTCAAGAAATGGCCAAGTGCAGAGAAGCCTTCAGTATGTTGCCCTATCCTGTAAATTTTATTAAAAAAAAGAAAGTAGTGTAACTACCCAAGTGCTCTTGGGCAGACTATTGCAGAGTTGACCTTGAATAACAGTTTTGGGGAGGAGTAGAGTTGAGGGATGTTTTAGTTCTGTGGATTTGAGAGGAACGGAAGTAACATTTTGGTTTGTAACCTTTTTAAAGCTTTTTCTATCACACTTCTTTAATTCAGATTATTTTATAAACATTGCTTTCAGCATTCCAATCTTGTTCCCGTACTGCTAGATGGATATGTTTTGTTGACCAAAGGAAACAATACTGACTGCCTAGTTTACTTTCAGACATTTGCAGAGTAGCCACAACAGTAGTTTAACTTGGGAAAATGTTAATTGCAAAGTTATGTATGATATTTTGTATTAACCAAATAGCTGTTTTATTTCCTGCTAATTTCTCAGGATGCTGAAGAATAATTATTCTTTTCCAATTTCCTTGAAATGAGAGGTGTAGGTCTTAAGGCATTTAAGAAATATATGTTCTGTAGGCTAAAGTTCTCTAGCCCCAGGAAATGTATTTATCAAGCCATTTCTGAAAATATTTGGAACTAAAAACTTATGGCATACCATTTCTTTACAGAATAATTTGTTGTCTTGTATAACTTCTGTGCTTCATATCTGATCCATGTTAATGTAAAGAATAACCCTGAAAATCTGTTTTTTTCTCTCTCTCTTTTCTTCCAGTCTCTGCTGGATGAGCCAAATCCAAACAGTCCAGCCAATAGCCAGGCAGCACAGCTTTATCAGGAAAACAAACGAGAATATGAGAAAAGAGTTTCCGCCATTGTTGAACAAAGCTGGAATGATTCATAATAGACAACTGGTCTGTTAATCTTTTTCATCATTGTTGTGTATAATTTACCTCTCAGTAGAAAGGCTAACAAATTTTAAGTGCCACAGGTTTTAAGGATTCTGCAGAAAAAAAAAGTCCTTCAGTTTAGAACCTACAAAAGCTTGTGTATCTTGATTAATGTACTTTTTATTGCATGGTGTTAACTAAGTTATTGCTTACATAAATTTGTAATATATCCTGTTTGTATTTTTTTCCAAGTGTATAATGTTGGTGTGGAGTTTTCATGACAGAATAATACACATTTTGTAAATCTGTACTTTTTTCAAATATTGAATGCCTTATTTTTGAATTCTTTAGATTTTTAAATTGGAGAAAAGCACTTAAAAGTTTTTTATATATGAATATTACATGTAAAGCTGTTAAAATACATAACTTCAGTGCAAGAGACTTTGTCACTTATTTCCTTACTGTGCAGGAGGGGTTAACAAGTCTCTAGCTCTCCATCAATTGATAGTTTCATTTCCAATTTCAAAAGAGACAGATTTATATTTCAAGAAATTCTTCAGATTTGATCTAAACACCAATTATAATCTCAGGCTTTATTTTGAATGTACCTGTATCAGCTTCAAATGAGCAATTAAGAAACATAACTGTCTGATTCTATCCAGCTCCGTATTTAGGCCACTTGTGACTGTTCACGCACTACTTACTGTTACACTGTACCCTTTACAGTTTCACAGTTTGTACCTCTGCCATGAGAAATTGGCAGTCTGCCATGAGCAGAGAGCTGATGCAGCTTTGCTCCTTGATAGCACTTTAAACATTTTTTATAACAAAGAAAGTAAAACCACAAACATTTACCAAAAATCCATGCCCCACTATTGACAGTGGGTAAGAATTAGTTACATTGGTTTGAGCAAGGCAGATATTTGGAAGGAATCTTGTGATTTAAATATTTGAAACTGCCTTTTAATGCAGTTGCCTGTCTGTCTATTCTGGGAAAATGTTTTAATATCAGGGCCTGCTGAGTTGCTTTTTCTCTTGTGGAGATTTTTTTTTTAATCTCCTAAGTTGTATTAAAGTTGTGCTGCATCTTAGTTTACTGGATAAATTTAAAACACATATTGTAGAAAGCTAATAACAAAGCTATCCTATGCCTTCAAGTAGTATAGAAAATGGAAAATATACACGTAAATCCTGTTGAACCACCTGTGTAGTCTTTGTAGTAGTTAAAACAGCCATTTCAGTAACCCCAAGAGTTTCTTGCGATATTCACACCAGCTCTGGCAAGCTAACAGCTTCCTCTCTGTTGGAAGACTATAGAACAGCAGTATCTACAGCTTCTATTTATTAAGCAAAGTTTAGCACTAGAAGGGTAAGTGCTGATGTTTCCCTTTAAGTTTTTACTTGGCAAACTTTGGGCTAAGTGTATGATCTTAGGGAACTTATGATACAAGTGAAAATTCACTCACTGGAATTATGCCCCCCCCCAAAAAAAATGCTTTATTTAAGGGTACTTTTTGATCGTGTTAAACATGTGATCATATTAAATATATTCTATAAAAGAAATTAGTTTCTTTAGACATTTACTCCAGTGACTGACTTTGAGACTAAATATTCAGTAGCTACGAGAGTGTCCCCTCTTATTAAAATGCCTTTTGGATACTGCTTCAAAATCTACTTTTATTCTTAACCTCTTTTCCTTTCTATATTTAAAACTGAAACACTTCAAGGATTGATAGATAATTGTAAGGAAATTACATCTTACTTTGCAGGGAGTCAGCTCAAACTCCTAAGTTCATCACACATAAAACTCATACTCCATTTTCTCGTTGGAGAAAATCCTTAGGGACATTGCATCTCTCAGTTACTCCAGTTTCTTTCTTCAGCCTTGGGACAGACTGCTCTCTTTGAGTACCATATGTAAACCTTCAGTTTACAAGGTTATGTCACACAAAAAATATTTACTTTTAAAATCCAGGTAAAGTTTATAAATGTATGCTATAGCAAGAGGTTAAAACTAATTTGAATATTTATTTTGGTAGGAAGCTGAATTCATGCTAAAGTGTAAATGCATCTGTGATGCAGTTCCTCTGTAACAATACTTCTAATAATACTCTTGTGCAAGGCACTGTTCTAAGCACTTTAACATATTTTATTGCATTTCAAACTCATAGTACTCCTACAAAGTAGGAACTGTTATATTACAGATGCAGAAACTACATACAGAGGTATTAAGGGACTTGCCAGCTAGCAAGGGACAGAGCTGGGAGTGGAACCCAGTCTGGCTTTTCAGTCAGGAGCCGTACTAGCCCTTAAGAGATTTATTAAAGGATTGAGTTCAGTTTTAGAAATTCTACTGAACTTACCCAGTGTGAAAATACTTCAGTTGATTGAAAGTTACGTACATTTGTACCTATCCAATGAAGAGGTTTCTTGAGCACCATTCTCCCTTTTTATTTTAAATGCAGACAGTGTAGATAGACGAACTTCCTGGTCTCTGATGTAAAGGACTGTGACCACTCTACAGACCAAATTTTTTCCACTTCCTGGAGAGTAATCTGAGTCTGTGTACCCCACCCACCAAAAATTGAAAAGTTTCTATGAGTATAACTTCTGGAACTGATGTAAAAATTTTTACTCATGGAAGTGGAAGGTAGTGAAGAAATCTATTAAAGCCTTATTTAGTAAATAGTCTGTTTTGTGCTCTGTAAACAAGTACCTGTTACTTAGTTTATTATTTAGTACTCTTAAAAGAAACCCTAGGACTCATATGGCACAATTTAGACTTATGTGTCTAAGGTGTTTTGATCTCCCAATTTACCAAGGTTTTAAGGGATAGGGATCAAATTTTTAGATCTTAGTGTTTATTACAATTCCTTTCTGTTGCATTCAGCAATGCAAAGTTCCAAAGGAATCTGTTATGTGGGGAATATTTATATAATTAAAAAGTCAATAATTGGAAAGCTATTAAAGGTAAATGAAATTTGCCTGTTGGACCATGTGCCAAGATGGTACTTCAGTTTCTAGTTAGGAAAAAACTGCTACTTCCCTTTCACTTCAGTTTCCATCTAGTTAGGAAAAACTGACCTGTTATAAGGGGAAAGATTAGTTTTTATTTTCAGTTATTCTAACATATGACATAGAGCAGAGATACTAGAAACAAAATTTTATTGTTGAATTTTTTTCCTGTGTCCTTTGAAAAAGAATACACAAATATGTGTGCTATTCTTTTTCAGTGATTTCTCCCCATCATCACTATAGCCTTTTTTTTATTATTAAGGTATCATTGAAACACACTCTTAGGAAGGTTTCACAAGAAAAACAATGTGGTTATTACATTCACCCTTATTATCGAGCTCCCCCTATACTCCACTGCAGTCCTGTCCATCAGTGTAGTAAGATGCCAGAGTCTCTGTCTTCTCTGAGCTACACGGTCTTCCCCGTGACCCCACACACACCATGTGAACCAATCATGATACCCCACAATCCCCCACCCCTCCCCTTTGGTAACCACTAGTCCCTTCTTGGCATCTGTGAGTCTGCTGCTGTTTTGTTCCTTCAGTTTTGCTCCACAAATAAGGGAAATCATTCGGTATTTACCTTTCTCTGCCTGACTCATTTCATTGAACATAATACCCTCTAGCTCCATCCATGTTGTTACAAATGGTAAGATTTGTTTTTTTCTTATGGCTGAATAGTATTTCACTGTGTATATGCACATCTTTGTTCATCTACTGACGGACACTTAGGTTGCTTCCGTATCTTGGCTATTGTAAATAGTGCTGTGATAAACAGGGGTGCATCTGTCTTTTTGAATCTGAGAAGTTGTTTTCTTTGTGTAAATTCCTAGGAGTGGAATTCCCAGGTCATCACTAGCTTTTTTTTTTATCACTAGCTTTTTAAAACAATTTTGTTAGTGATGCCTTGATTTTTACACTTCCTGCTCATAGTATGGGCTAGGACTTTTTTTTTCAGTTGTACCAAAAAGGTAAATGAGATGTCTTACCTGGAAAACTGAGATCCTTAAAGTGCAGCTGAGTTGGGAACTTGTCTATAGGACCAGAACCTGTCCCTGAAAGGATCCCCTCAGGCTTTATCTACCTGAAATATTTGTCACTCTTTCAGGAATGCAGGAGGGGTTCTGTGGTGTCTTGAAGGCTACCAACATGCAAGCATAAGAGCACTTATGACAAAGCTTTTAATGCTGCTTCCTAATGGAAGCCCAAAGGATAAGGCTGCCCTTTTCCCTCCCCCTTGTGCAAAGCCTTTTGCCAAGAATACCACAGCCCCCAGCTGAGTTGGACTAGCAGCACTCCTGAACAGGAGACTGTCATATGCAGAGAGTCTTGGGGCTCTTTGGCTGGCTGTTGTAGGAAGTCATTTTATAAAACTGAGTTGGGGGGGTTTCCGGTTTTGTGTTGGCGGGGAACAGGAAGCTTCTTGGCCTGATAACCAGCCTGAGCCGAGAAGAGGAAAGAATCCAGACTCCAGCCCGTATCATCAGCTTTGGCTGAAGGCTTGAAAATCTAATTAGGAACTCTGCTGTGTTGTGGGCTTTGTTAAAGAACTGTACCTGTATGAGCACCTAATGCTGTGGTTTCAGGTAGAGACTCCCTGAAGTTCAGCTAGAAGGTTGCCTTTAGAGTGAAGACACTGTCAATCCCAGGAGTGGGTATCTGGGATCTGCCACAAGCCAGAAAGATCAGTGAGGGCAGTATGGGGCCTGGTGGTGGGAAGGTTAATGAAACCCCTCTTTTGTTAGGCTTAACCATTGGTTCTTTGAACCGGGGCTGGGTATTTTACGGCAAGCAGCTTGAGAACAGAGCACAGTCACCATGAAACCCTCTCAATACCACGTCTGAGGAGTCAGGCTGTAAGAGCTACAGTGCAAGTACAGTAGCAAAGATTGTAACTTAAGCCTAACACTGGGAATTGCTTTCCAGACAGCCTCTTGCAGTACATGTACAGACTGGGGCAGGAGGCCCGTAGGACAGCAGAGGACCTCCAGGGTCCAAGCTCTCCATCCTTGGGGACACGTTACTGAGCAGTTTTCTAGTTTTTGTTAAAAAGTAGAACACAGTCATAAAAGTTAATGGTACCTTGTGTACCTTGGTACACAAAGGCAGAAGGAAGCAATCAGTAATTGTCTCACCACCTGAGAAACTGAAAACAGCTGGTTTAAGAGGAAGTGGGAATGGTAGGTTATGGTCCAAGTCCAATCTTCCCAGTCACCTGAGGCCCACAATTCATTCTCGGAGTGATAAGGAATCTAGTCCCTTTACAGGGTGGGGCTCCAGGGCAGGCTTCTGCGATGCCACCTGTGCTGGAACAAAGGCCAGGCTCACAGGAGGAAACGCCTACAGCCTGGTAAGCCCCTGACTCCTACACCCAGGTGGAACGAGTTCCAAGCTGGCCGAGGCATACGTGTGCTGACTCCTGTCCCCCACCCTGGAGGTTTTGCTTCTGCCTCCCTCTCCAGACCAGCCTGGCATTTGATGGGTGCTGCACTCAGCCTGCTGCAGTTCATTTTGTGGTCATAGCTCCTGAGCACCTTACGGGTGCCGAATCAGGTACCTATTAGGCCCTGCTCCACAACTGGTACCGAAAAGGTCTGTCTTTTTGCAGCCCTAGGGTTGAAGCCTGGTGAGGTAGGATGATTGTGGGTGCTCATTTTCCTTCTGTGTAAATTTAAGTTAGTTGAAATATTTTGTATCTTCCTAGCTTGGCCTTAAAGGGAAAGGGCTGGAGTGAGCATTGAGAACTCACTAAATACTAGGTACTTAAAGACATTAGTTTTTCTACTGAGTCCTCCAACAAAGGTTAAAGTAGGAATCATCCCCTTTGCAGATCCCTGTGCTGAGGTGAATTAACTCAGAAGGAATTGCCAGTTCACATCTACTAGGTATGGAAAAACGTCAAAAGGAAAGAAAATGCAACCCTAACAGGGTTAGATTTTGGTGCTAGCATTCACAGTAAAGCAAGGGCTTTAGTCACCAGGCCCACACAGTTCAAGGTTAATGACCTTACTGCTGATGGCTCTTTCACTAAACTAGGGGACCTGCCTCGAGCCCCTAACAGCATCTTTCTCCCAGGCAAAGAGATTAGAGGGCTGTATTCAAGCCTATTTTTAGTTCATTAGCCTACTTTTCCTAAAGGAGGGTGGGACTTGGGCTGGGACCACTTGAGTTATGTACTAAAGAGACATCCTTGTCCGACAGTACTATCAAGGAAAAAAGCTCTGGTTCACATGCTAGAGTAGGTCTAGAATAGATAAAAATGAGCTCTATCTATTGGGAACTTGTCTCAATTATTTTCTATTTGATTCCCAAGGCAGTCTGTTCAGGTGATGTAGTTCGGTTACTTCACCACCTCGGCTGGTTCTTTTATCCATGGGCAAGGCTTTAGGCCCAGCTCATCTCTCATAGAAGCACAGATGCAAAGGACTCTGCCCTTACTGCTGACATTGTGAGAAAACCTTCCAAACCAAAATGAGGACAGCCAACACACTCTGACCTCTAGCCCTGGGCGTCATGACTGAAGAGAGTCAACTTTGGAGAAGAAATAACCTCACCTGGCTTGCTTTTCACTTGAAGCACTCTTGCTTGCTTTATTTCTTATTTAAATGAAAAGCCAGCCAAGTGGGATTGTTTCTTTCACAAAGTTTATGTATGTATATATGTATATATCCCATTCCATGAGGGCAGATTTTCTTAGTGTGCACTCAGTATTAAAGCAATTTCCACATGACCAAAAATCTAAGTTCTAAAACTTTTGCCGCAACATTGTGTTTACTCATTCCCACAGAACCAAAACGGGTGTCTGAACTAGTCAAGACTGAGAGCCTTGCCTAGATGCCATGATAATGAGATGATGGGCCTTAGACCCCAGAAGTTGACAGTCTCTTTCCAGACAAGGATACCCAGAGACTAAAGCGGACAGCTGGGAAACACCAAGTTAAGCACCACTGAGGGTAATACATATCCCATTTCAGAGCAACAGTGTATTTTCACAGCCGTTTAACTACAGATGGCAAAGCCTCAAATGATGGGTAGTGACCGAATGTGATTCCTCCCACTGCCCATGGAATAGGTGAGCCACAGGTCCAAATGGATCCTGGAAAAGTTCAGAGAGAATTCTTTCTCTGAGACTTTAGGGAGGCCACAGACTCTAAGGAGTATTTGAAAAAGCAATTTTCGACAACACAAAAAGGTATCACTGTTAGCTGAGCATGCTAAACTCTATGCTTGCTTCTCACAAGACCTTGAGATTTAGGTCTTTAACAGAAAAGATCCTCTCCCACCTTATTAATTGAAGGTAATACTTTACCATGTCCCTTCCTGTGATCTTACTTGATCCTCACCCTGTTTTGGACAGGACTTTATGTATGAAAAAGCCAGTATTTTGCAGGTGATACCTGGTGTGAGCTGTTTCAAAGCTAAGAGTGGGCCATTTCTCCTATCCACAAGGAGTGCTGCAACACAAAAATGGAGATTTCCATGCCATTTTCTATTCCAGAACAAAGGATGAGATCTCAAATACTGGTTAACTTTATAGGTGAGACAGCCCACAGAGGTTAGAAAGGTAAGGGGGGAAAGGCAGCTTAAGCTGAAGACGTGAGAACCCATTAGAAAACGGTATCCGAAAATCTGATTTTGACTAACTAGAGAAATCTTCAAAAATAAACTGAAGTTACTTTGGAATGGAGAGGGGATCGGTCCACAATTTAAGCTTTGCAATGGGTATATTCCTGACAGGACATTACTATTTCATTAGGTCATTATATCTTACAAAGAAAACAATCCATGAGAAACGTTTGGAAATGCATTTAAAAGTGAATACCCACACAGATTTTTTCTACTTTGTAATTTGTATTTTTTAAGCCTCACAGATTTGTAGAGCTAATCGGAATGAAAAGAGGCTAGGGTATATCTGTGGAAAAGAAGAGGGTAAGGCTCACTGAGCATTTAACACTGAGTACCTGGCCCTCTAACATCTTGATCTTTGCCATAGCGCTTTGTGGTAGGTATTTCTGTGATTTTCATCTTCCAGGGAAGGCTGGAGGTGAAAAGTTACAGACCAGACATCCTGACTTCTTCACTTGGTCCGCCCTTTGTGGTCACTATAGATCAGAGCCAGAGGCTGCACAGAGATGTGGCCATTCTAAGGTGTGCTGCCTGGCCGTGAGCCATGGGTAAGAGTCATCCCACTTCTCTGCCTCCAGACACCACACTTCCACAGTCAGTCCTCCTGTTCCACACTTCTGGTTGTTAAGTTACCTGAGTTGGCCATTAGATTAAGCTACAACAGGATCCACCGTGGTTCCCACTATTCCCAGCACCAAGCACAGGGGTGAGTTAATCTTGCTGGTTAACTGTTACACTGTTGCCCCCCTCAGTGCTGATGCCTTGAGATAAGTATCTAACAGTGGGCACTAAATAAAGAAGAGGAACAGGGAGGGGGTAAAGAACAGAAACATTAAAAATGGGGAAATTACCAGAATTTCAGAGCAAAGCAGCACTGAGCAAAAAACCAGTATTTCTCAAGGGGTATGTGCAAGGTAACTAACTACAAAATCTAGACGACCAAAGCCTCAGGTTTCCTCCAGAAAAACAGAAGGTGGGCTTTACTCAACAGAATAAGGGACCCTCTAGGGCATCTAAAAATCAGCTGGCTGCCTACAAAGCAGAAGAATCTTGTGTCAAGTTTTAAAATAAGGCGAGATGTTTTTTTGTATGTTTCATCTTTACATGAGCTGCTGGGTACCTGAGGCCTACAATTTGATTCTCACTCATCTGAAGATGAGTGTGTGTGGCAGTGGGGTACGTGGATGGGATAAACTTCAGATAGAAAAATCTGGTTTCCCTGGTGGGGATGGGTGAAGGAGGATCCAGAAAACAAAATCACACTTAGAAGATACATTGTTACAAAATCCAGATTGTAAGATTCATTACCTGCCATTTACATCAACGTAAAAAAAACAGGTATTTTAAACAAAAAGTTTGACATTCAAAAACAAAAAGCATGATTTATAAAGATATAAATATCCATGAATTTAGATAGCTACTGGAAGAATGAGACTTTTAAAAATGCCAGTGTTCACAAGACTCCCTTTCATTCTAACTGCCTCTTTCCTACGTGTTGGTAATACCAGGAGTCTTAAGAGAGCTGCTGTGGTCAATGTCACATTCACCTAAGCCTCTTTTCTAAGCCTGTATCTGATGAGGAAAATGTGATGAATCTTCTGCCTCAGCTTTGATGCTAGGGAAAAAAAAAAAAGGTTATGTAGCCATGTAGCCAGTGAATCAAATCCAAAAATTAAAATACAGCAGTGATGGAATATTTATAAACTACCCAGAGGCTCAGAAATTATTTTACTACATAGAGAAAATTCATCAAAACACTGACCATAACATCCATTTGGAAGCCAGAACTTAATTTCTTACCACCTGTGTTTTATATAAATGTTCACAATTTAAAGTGATAACAAATATTTAAAAGGTTTTAAAAACAGAATCATACAGACATTTTTATTGTTCTAAATTAAAAATAGTTGAATACAGGTAGTAATTTGTAACATTTCACCAAGTAAGGATATTTAGGAGATGTGATGATTGTATATTTTTGGATTTCACACTATTGCAAACTGTAAATGTAGGTCTTCAAATGGTAGCAAACTGAAGCAGACACATTCTTTCTGGGTACTTGAGCACTTTGGTAAATTTAAACTTGGCTTTAGACAACTTTTAAGGAGGGTGTGAAGAAATCGTTTTGGCTGTCACCTTGTGTTTTAATGGATTTCCTTAACATTTAGCAGTAGAAAATCAATCTGAGTCTTTTTAGTACTCAGTTTTCAAGGTAAGATCTATTTCCTGGCTAAGCCTGTTACTTCAGTCTTCATGAGAAATAAAAATGCAAAATTCCTCAGCAAAAGTGAAGTATAAGAAGTCTTACTCCTTTTAGAAGAATGTCGTATCACCTGAAGAAACTATCTTTAGTCCAAAGGGAAAAAGAGTCCACTAGGCCATCACAAATTTCTCCTAGGATAGACCAAGACTACAGCAGCACACAGCTGCCACTGGCTTTGCTACAGGCATGCTCTTTGACACAAGGTGTTGGCAGGTGAGTCACTCAGCAACAGACTGGCTGGTGGAGTGAGACAGCTTTTCTGGCCTCTATTTCGAAGGGATAAATGGGAAAAGAAAGGAAGCTCCGCTAATCTTATGGACTGATAATGCAAATACTTGCCACCTTAGAATCACACCTTCCAAGAGAGTAGTAGCTCCTCTCTTACCTTAGAGCTTGCCAAGACTGGGGCATAACACACAAAAAAGAACCTCATGAAATGCAACCACACTGGTTTTGTTAACTTCTCTTTGACATTTCATATATAGTCACTTTCCATACTGCCATTTTCCCTCTTGGACAAAAATGGGCCAAGCAAAATAAGTTGGCAAATTCTTTCTCTGATCCAATAATTACAGCTTCCTAGTCAGTCAATCCCCTCTCCTTAAGACAAGGCCTTGGAAATACTAACTTGGACAGTCACAGTAAAGACACCTTTCCTGAATGAGCTGTTGCTCTTTGTTAGTTATTGCTCATTAAACAATAAAGCTGCTAATAGGTGCCTAGGGATGGCTGTTAAATAATTGAGATTGTTTGCTCAATATATTTGTGTTTGAATCAAAAGAAAAATCATACACTGCTACTGTTTGACAAATACCACCTGTCAAAAACCAAAGCTCATTTCTTAGACAAAAAAAAAAAGTTGGACAGATCACAGAGATCTATTTGCCTCAAAAGTACAGAACAGAACAAATATTTTTTGTATCTTAACTTTAAAGAGCTTTGTCCCTAAGTCATCTTCACTGTCCAATCTGGAAATACTAGGTGATTCATTCCCACTTGCTGGCTATCTTTAAAACCCAACTAAACTCTCTTAATTTTAGAGCTAAGAATCAATTATGGGCAGAACTACAACAGATGTTTTCAGGTGCATGGCTCAACAGCAAGTTATTTTCTTGTCTCTGGGCTGGCAATGTTGCTTAATGTTTGCCACTATTACATGCAAACACTTCAGGCAAAAGACAAAGAACTGTGGTGAAGTCTCCAGGGCTCTACAGTAAGCTATCAGGGTGGCCTTCAATGGGGAAGGGACAGCCTTCAACACTAGACAGGTCTGTCACAGCACGAGACCAATGACTCATTCTCAGGACGGCCTGATCTAGAGGAGTCTCAGTAACTGGCAAAACTCCATACAACTTCTAAGTAACTCACTTCTCAAGATCAACGGAGTTTCACTTCCACTGGCACCCACAGTCTAAAATTAAACTTGGTTACTAAGAAAATCAGTTGTGTTTGAAGCAAGTTGAAACACGTAATCCAAAAGTGCTACAGACATACAGGCTCCCTGAAGGCTTCTTCCAGGTAGCTGGGTGCTAAGGATTACTCTGGTGGCGGAGCTGATTTCACGGGCCTCTTCTCCAGACGCTTACACTGTGCAATGACGGTGTCAAAAATAATGCCCACATTCTTGGGATTTAAGATCCCTTTACAATGTTTAACCATTTAGAGACATTCTTCCGTGCCAACACACACACTTCTTCACACTGGTGAACAATAAGGGTTAATGTTGGATGCTGCTAGGGACATGCATTCCGATTATAAAATCTTGGTCTTCCCTAGGGTTAGCAGCCTAAATACCATCAAGTGTTCTCTAATAGTCCAGCATGATTGGAGAGTACAGCTACGTACAAGACAGAAGTATAATAGAAAACTGATGTGATAAACCAGACCTTAGGGAGGACAGGATAAAAAGAAAGGAAGCTCCACTAATCTTATGGGCTGATTATTTTTTTAATGCAAATACTTGCCACTCAGGAGTGAAAAGCAAGGAAAGAAATCTTCCACAAGCAGGAAGTAAAGGCTCACGCATGAGGGGGCACTCAGGCAACCAGCACTGTCTAGGGGCCCTTTGGGCCCCAGCAACCTGAACACTCGGGAACACGGAATGTCATCAGCTCAAAGATGTTTAAAAGTTACATGAGAGCATCCAGAAAGTCACATATTCCCAATTCACATGGCTCCCTGGTTAATAGATGATTTCAAACACAAAATAGGCCCTTGAATATCAACCTGAAGCTTTTGATTTCAGGTTCAGGTTAAAAAAGGAAAACTGAAATCAAGGAGGGTGAGTGCTATTGGATTGGGGCTGAAGTACTTTCTAGTAGCTGAGGATTTGATTAGTTCCTTGATACCCTATGCAGAAGGGAATCTTCTTTTTAGACCCAACTGTGGTGATGCAAGTAAGGGCTTAACATGTTTCTGAGAGTAGAACCAAAAAAACAGGCCGGCAGCTCTGGGTGATTCTCTAGGTATGCCTATTCTAGTTAGAAGTACTAAAACTTTAGGCAGCATCTCTTCCCTCAAGAAGCTTACGATCCGCTCTAAAGAGGCCCAGGTAAAGTGCCAAAGAAGCAAAGAAACTTTGGGAGATAAAGGAGCTATTAATTCTGCTGCCTGAGGAGACCCATGCAAATGCAAAAAAAAAAGTCAGGGATTCTGAACAGCAGCTGGGATGCCACCTCCATCCTCTGAGCTTTTTTCTGACACACCCTCCATGGCCACAGCCCCAGGATGCACACGTAAGACTCTACAGGCAACAGATCACTGTGTAAAGTCCAAAGACTAAACCCTGAAGAACAGGGAAGAGCTATGATGTGGGGACATTACCCCCACCTACATGCCCATCAACAAGACAAAGGGGCCAAACAAGCCCGGTCTGGCCCTCATCCATTGGAGTAGAGAAGAGTTCGTGTTTCCAACAAGATTTTTTAATAAGTGGGAAACTTACTCTCTACCCCAGCGTTTTAAAAAGCAAGCAAAAACCTCAAAATATAATGTTCCCAGAGGAACTGTAAAGGTTGATTTTATGCATCATTTATCTTACTGTGTTGTTCTTACCTAGTTATGAAAAGGTTTCTACCAATTACAGAGAAATAGTGTTGGTGGTACAGTGGTGAGCATAGCTGCCTTCCAATTACAGAGAAATAAAAAAAGGCACTTAAATGTCCACTTATAGATGAATAGTTAAAGATGTGTATACACACACTGGAATATCAGCCATAAAAAGAATGAAATCTTGAGTTTTGTGATAACATGGACAGACCTACAGGGTATTATGTTAAGTGAACTAAATCATAGAAAGACAAATACTGTATGATTTCACTTATATGTGGGATCTAAAAAACAAAATAAATCAGCAAAACAGAAACACTCATAGATAACAGGTAAACTAAATTATCAGTGGGGTCACGTCAG
Source organism: Manis javanica (assembly GCF_040802235.1). Classification (NCBI taxonomy): domain Eukaryota; kingdom Metazoa; phylum Chordata; class Mammalia; order Pholidota; family Manidae; genus Manis; species Manis javanica. Next base: position 82,306,859 of record NC_133169.1, read on the forward strand.
AGAATGAAAAGTACAGTCTAGAGAATAGAGTCAACAAGACAACAACTATGTATGCTGGCAGACAGTAACTACACTTATTGTGGGTATCATTTTGTAATGTGTAAAATTACTGAATCACTAGGATGTACAACTGAAACTACCAGGATATTATACATCAATTATACTTCAATAACTAATTTTTAAAAAGAAAAGGCTTAGATATTTGGGATAATAAGAGCATTCAGAAAATAATATACTCTAATACAACATCATAAAGACAGGAGCCATTAACTCTATACCATTTCAAATGCACTTTTTACCTTTTTCATTAATTCACTTCTGGAAGTAAACTGTGGCAGGTCTTCTACTTCAATCCCGTCAGCCATTTCCATCACCTTGTCTAAAAGGTCTTTGTTGTAACTGCATAAAAAGTAGTTAAGATATAAACCTTGGAAGAATTACTTGTCACTGTGGGCTAACAAGAAAATGCAAGGAGCTGGACTTGTGAACTCAACTCTCAGAAGACTGATTTGATACTACAGGGTAAACTGATAAATGTGCAGCAGCAGGTAAGCTCTGGCTTTCAGATACAGAAGTGGCTCTGGGAATGCCAAAAGAACAGGTGTTTCAAGATTTGCAAAACAAAAAGATTTACAAAAAGAGAGGCACCGTACATCATGGATATGCTGTGAGGGCCAAATTCATTTTTTAAATATGTGGAATGCTGCTCTAATGAAAATATCATCTGTTCATTTGTCCAATTTTCTGATATTTGCCTAATACTGGATCCTGTGAACCAGGATTTCCCAGGGGTACCTGGAAGGCAGAAAAGATGGATGGATGCATCTGGCACTGCTTCCCCAAATGCTGTTCTAAAACTTCCAACATCTAAAAGCAAAACCAAGTGGCTTAGGACCGGAGGGTCCACGTGACCAATAAGACAGCCATAAAGGCACAGACACGGGAACAAAACCAGGTCATCTTATTATCCCAGCACAATTTCAGGTGGGGTAGAGGGGATGCCTTATCAGACACTTCAAAAACAGTCCCTTGAAAGCATCTGTTATTTTCATATGAGGAAAGGATGAAAGGAAAAAAGGCTGGTTCGTGCTAAGGGTCCAGCAGATTGGGGAGTAGGGAGAAAAAGCTAAAGGCCACACAAATTACATCCTGCATTAATGGTAAAACCCACTACTCTTGCCAGAAGCTGCGTGGCCCCATATATCCTTCCCCCATCTCAATTTCTTCAGTGTCAGTTGGGGATCTCATTTTATGTCTCTGCTCGTTTGCCACGTGGGTGAAAGGAGCTAATGGACTAAAAGTACACTCTACAAAAGTGACGGTTTGAGCTAATAATAATACAAACAACAATGGCAACTTTAGTGCCCACCGTGTATTGAGCTCTTGATGGCAACCGGTGCCACGTGTTTTCACCCTTTAATATTTCAGTCACCACAAAAACTCGTTTTACAAACATGGACACTGGGGCTCAAGGAGCTTAAGTATCATCTCTCCAGGGGGCTCGCTAGGAAATCAGCCGTAGGCCTGGCCAGGGCCGGTGGAGGTTGCGGGCGGGCTCAGCCCCGGTCGGGAGGCAGCCTAGGGGAGGGCTGTGGGTCGAAGGCAGGGACGGGGTCAGCCAGCCGGCAGGGGTCCGCACCTGCAGCCCAGGAAGAGGTGATTGGCCCAGACCATGGAAAGAGACAGCAGCTGGTCCAGGCGGCCGCCGCCGTCGGGCGGGTCGCGGTAGTCGGGCAGGTGGCGCCGGATGAACTCCATGCGGGCCTTCCACTGCTTCTCGCTCTCCGAGTAGGCGCGGAACTGCTCCGCGAAGTCGGTGGCCTGCCGCACTCCAGAGACCAGCTCCTCCACGGCCGCCGCCGCCTCGCCACCCACCATGGCGCCTTCCGCTGCTGAGGACGGGACCCGCCCGCCGCCTTCCCGACTCGCAGTGCGCCACTTGCCAGCGGCTAGAGGGGCCCCGGCGTCCGGCGTCTGCACGCAAAGACGGGCCTAGAGCGCCCTCGCGGGGCGTGGCGGCCTGGCCAGACCTGGTCCCTCTGACCTCCCACCGCCCGAGGCGCCAGGCGAGGGTCCGCTGAGACACTGCAGGGGTGGTTCTCGGTCGACCCTGCCGGGTACCGGTAGGGAAACGGGGGCCTCCAAGCACAGAGTCGCCTCCCCGCAATTAGGCAGCTGAATGCCGGCCGGAGCTGTGATGTGTCCTTGCCGAGGGGGTTCCCCAGGCTTCCGGCCCGCAGACCGACCCCCTCACTAATGAGGACTTAACATGTGTGGCTGCTGCGCCGCATCAGTGGTTGATTCCCAGAGGTCTAAACACCCTGCCCAGGTGGTGGCCCACCTTCCTAGAGCGAGTCATCAATCCAATTAAATACCTGCCAGGCCCTTTGCTAAGTGCGTGCTAAGGATGCAGTAGAGCATGCCGCCCTGCTCTAATGAACTTCACCATCTACTAGAGGAGGCACACATTAGAGAAATAACTACTCAAGTGAAAATATTCAACGCTGAAAATTTTTAATAAGGAGAGTCAGACACCATGAATAAGCAAGGGACCTGATACAGACTTGGGGTACACGGAAATGACGCCCGGGAGCTGAGGGTTGCTTAACTTAACTCTTAGAGAATTTACTTACAGAGACAAGATCAGCTTTCCTCCCTCATCCTTTTTTTTAAAACATCTTTATTTAGATACAATTCACATACCATAAATTTCTCCCATTTAATGTATATAATTCAATGGTTTTAATGTATTCGCAGATATGTGCAACCATCAACACAATACAGAACGTTTTCATCACCCCCTAAGCAAACCCCATATCCATTAGCAATTTTTTCTTATTGCCTCCAGCCTCTGGCAACAACTTTTTTTTTTTTTTTTGCATATGGTTGTCTAATTTTGCCTGTTTTGTCTCTATGGATTTCCTTCTCTGGACATTTAACATAAATGGAATAATACAATAATACAATAGGGAACCTATTAGATCAATGATTTCTCAAGGCCAATGAGGCTGAAGTGATTTCTCAGTTACTGTACTTGAGTGCTTCCAAGGATTGGAAACTCACCACTCACAAAGAAGCTCTTCCGTCTCAGTTGGGTTTTGCTACCTGACCCTAGAACAGACAGCAGAGTGACGCCAGCTCACCTGCTCATTTCCTATGCATACAACCATTCTGGCTCCTTCCAACATCTTTTGTGACTAGTCTTATGTGACTAGCTCTTTCACTTGTTTTCACTTGAAAACAACAATGTTTTCAAAGTTTATCCATGTTGTAGCATGAATCACTACTTCCTTTTTATGGTCAAATAACATTACATTGTATGGATATACCTCACTCTGTTTTAACCATTCATCAGTTGCTGAATAGTTGGATTGTTTCTGCATTTTGGCTATTAAGAATAATGTTGATATGAACATTCATGTAAAGTTTCGGTGCGGACATGTTTTCAGTTTATTTGACTATATAGTGAATTACTGGATCTAAATGTTCAACTTTTTGAGAAACAGACATTGTTTTCCATAGCATCTGCACCATTCTGCATTCCCACTAGCAATTTATGAGGGCTCCAATTTCTCTACATCTTTGCCAACACTTACTATTTTCCCTTTTTTGATTACAGCTATATTAGTGGGTACAAAGTTGTACCTCATTGTGGTTTTGTTTTGTATTTCCCTAAAGACTAATGATGTTGAGCATCTTCCACGTGTTCATTAGTGTTTATATGCTTTCTTTGGAGAAATATATATTCAGATCTCATGCCCTTTTTTAAAAGAAAGTATGTTTTAAAGCAATTTTAGTGTCAGCAAACTGAGCAGTAAATACAGAGAGTTTCCATATATCTCTTCTTCCTCCTCCCCCCACATACACATAGCCTCTGAATTATCAGTATCTCCCACCAGGGTGGTACATTTTTTACACTGACACATCCTTATCATCCAAAGTCCATAGCTGACAGTAGGGTTCACTCTTGGCGTTGTATATTCTATGGATTTTGAAAATGTATAATGACATGTACCCACCATTATAGGATCATACAGAATAGTTATACTGCCCTAGACATCTTAACAGTGTCTTTTGAAAAGTAAAAGTTTTACATTTTGATGAGATCCAATTTATTTTTTCTTTTATAAGTGATGCTTTTTGGTCCTATCTAAGAAATCTTTGTCTAACCCAATGACATAAGATTTTCTGTATTTTTTCTGGACGTTTACAGTTTTAGGTTTTACATGTAGGTCTAGGATTCATTTCAAGTTAATTTTTGTATGTGATGCAAGATAATGGGCTGTCAAGAGTGATAAAGGATATAATATCTTACCCTACTTGCAGACTAACAAGTTACCGTGCCACAGTTTCGATGGCTGCTGGCAAAAGACATAAGACTCTTAAGGCAGAGAGAAAGGACTTTATGACTCACAGCAGAGCAAGCAGGATGAGTTTCATGTTTGCATTTGTTCCCCTTGTCCCCTAAGTGCCACAGGGGCTATGCCGAAGGTCCCAGGTGGATGAAGTACAGACAGGTACAGTGGGTTTGTATCACAGCTGAGGAACCCCAAGCTTAAGGAGCATCAATCTTTTATAAAGGACTGCAAGCAAACCTGCCCAACCTTTGCCCCAGAGCGTTACATTATCTTTTTTATCTGGACAGTAAACAAACTTACCCTTTGCTCTGAAAGTAGACACTATCTCTAGGCTGTCTCAAGGGCAAACATCCTTGAAAAAGCAGTCTGAAACAAAAAGGCAGTGAGTGTCTAACTCTTAAGAAGTGCAGATACATTAGAGACCCATGGAGAATTGTCTCCCAAAATAGGTTGAAATTATTATTATTTTGCATATGGTTGTCTAACTGATCCAGTACAATTTGTTGAAAAGGCTATTCTTTTTCCATTCAATTACCTTGATACCTCTGTCAAAAATCGATGAACTATGTATGTGTGAGTCTGTTTCTGGACATTCTCTTCTGTTCCATTGATTTATGTGTCTGTCTTTCTACCAATACCATACTATGTTGATTACTGTAGCTCAGGAGTTAGCAAGCTTTTTCTATAAAGGATGAGCTGTATATCATTCCTGTGTCATACTTTTCTTTCTTTCTTCAACCATTTAAAAATGTAGAAAGCATTTTTAGCTTGTGGGCAATACAAAACAGACTGCAGCTAGATTTGGCCCATGGGACATGATTTGCCAACCTCTGCTATAGTTTTATAATAAGTCTCCAGATCATTTGAGTCCTATGACTATGTTCTTTTACAAGGTGTATTGACTGTTTTAGTCTATTGCTTTTCAGTACAGACTTCAGCATTAGTGTATCAGTTTCTAGAACCATTTGGGAAAAATTAACATCTTAACAATAATGAAACTTCCAATCCATAAACACAGTATATCTCTCCATTTATTTAGGTCTTCCTGTTGTGATACATTTTTAAATCTATTGAAACATTAGATTTATACACATATTTACCATTTTATTTATTCTTCATTCCTTTTCTATCTCTTACTTTCCATCTGGTTTCATTTTTCTTCTACCTGAAAATTTTGTTAGCATGCCCTTTAATACAGATGTACTGGTGGAAAACTCACTTTTTAAAAAAATTAAACTATCATTGATATAAAATCTTATGATGTTTTCACATACATAAAACAGTGGTTCAACATTCACCCATGTTATCAAGCCCTCACCCCCTCCATTGCAGTCACTGTCTGTCAACATAGTATGATGTTATGGAGTCATTAATTGCATCCTCCATTCTGTACAGCCGTCCCAGTGACCTACCTATGTTGTGACTGCCATGTACAGTCTGCGATGTGTAGTGCCCCTTAATCCTCTTCTCCCTCCCCACCCACCCTCCAGAACCCTTCCCCTTTGGTAACCACTAGTCCCTTCTCGGTGTTTATGAGTCTACTGATCATTTTGCTCTTTCTGTTTTGCTTTGTTGTTATACACCACAAATGAGGGAAATCATTTAGTACTTGTCTTTCTCTGCCTGGCTTATTTCACTGAGCATAATGCCCTCTAGCTCCATCCATGTTGTTGCAAATGGTAGGATTTCTTTTCTTTTTATGGCTGAATGATATTCCATTGTGTATATGTACCACCTCTGCTTTATCCATTCATCTACTGATGGACACTTAGGTTGCTTCCATATCTTGGCTATTGTAAATAGTGCAGCAGTAAACATAGGGGTGTATATGCCTTTTTGAATTAAGGATTTTGTTCTCTTCAGGTAAATTCCTAGGAGTGGAATGACTAGGTCAAATGGTATTTCTATTTTTAATTTTGAGGAACCTCCATATTGCTTTCCACAGCAGTTGAACCAATTTACATTCTTACAAACAGTGTAGAAGTGTTCCCTTTTCTCCACATCCTCACCAGCATTTGTTGTTTCTTGTCTTTTGGAAAGCAGCCATCCTAACTCGTGTGAGACATCTCATTGTAGTTTTTATATTTGCATTTCCCTGATGATTAGCGATGTGGAGCAAGCTCACTTTTTGTTAACCTGAAAATGACTTTATTTTGCCTTCTGTATGAGTTAAACAGTTGCATAATAAATTTCTCCAAAAGCTAGTGACTTAAAACTGTAAACATTTATTGTCTCAGACTATTGTGAGTTAGGAATTCAGGAGTGGTTTAGCTGGATGGTTCTGGCTCAGGGTCTCTATGAGGCTTCAATACATTTGCTGACAGTTGCTTCATTTATGTGAAGGCTTGTTCAGGGCTAGCAGAGCCACCTTTAAGACAGCTCATTCACATGGCTGTTTGCCACAGTCTGTTTCTCACTACGTGGGCCTCTCCACAGGGTTAGTTCAATGCCCTCGCATGGCAAAGGTCTTCCTTCAGAATAAGCAAACCAAGAGAGAGCAAGGCAGAAGCCACAATATCTTTTATGACCTGGACTTTTAGGTCACATACCATCACTTCTAACTTATTCTGTTCATTAGAATACATCAGTAAGTCCAGACACATTCAAGGGCAAGAGAATGAGGCTCCATCTTTTGGGTGGAGTGTCAAAGAATTTATGAGACTATTTTAAGCCACCAAACTTTCCTTTCTTTTCATTTCCTTTTCTCTTCTCTTCTTTTTCCTCTTCTTCCTTCTCTTTCTTCCTCTTCTTCCACTTTCTGCTCCTTCTCTTTTCTCCTCTTAAGATTATCTTCTAGAGCATTCCTCACCAATTCTTTTGATCATGGAGCTAGAAATCTCAAAATAATTCTAGAAGATAGTCTTGAAAAGAATCTAGAATGTTTCTCTTCAATTCTTTTAGCATTAATTTATTTCTTATGTCTACATGACATTGGTTACTAAGTTTAACATACCCTGTATATTAGTGTCTCTATTATTTCCCTGTTAAGTAAACTGTTCTTTTCTATCGAAAAAAACATACTTTTCCATTCTGAGGAAGTATCCATTGGTTCTCATTTTACTGAATTTTTAAATCAAGAATAAGTATATGATTTTATCACATGCATTTTCACTATTTATAATTTATAAGATTTTTTTAATTTAGAACTATTAATATGATGATTTATATTAGTAGATTTTCTAATATTGGAACTTATATCCATTCCTAGAATAAACTCCATTTGGTCACAATATATTATTCTTTCAGTATGCTTTTGGATTCTGTTTGCTAAGATTTTAATTAGGATTTTTGCATATTTATAAATGAGGTGGCCTATTTTTTTCTTTATTCTTGCAGTCATTATACATTGTGGTATCAATGTACTTATATTTGCTTTATGAAAAGAACTTGTAAGTTTTTTATTTTTTTCTAGGCTATGGAGCATGTTAAAAGTCACTGTAACCATCTGTTCTTTAAAGGTTACTAATTTGTAGAATGACGCTGTAAAACAATGGTCCTAGTGTTTCGTCATTTCTTTTGTGGTAAGAAGGGTAACTATTTGACAAATTACTTTGACAAAGGCATTAAATTTATTTTATTATTATTTATCATAATTCATATATCTGTATATTACATTTATGCATGGTATTATTTATTTTATTAAAGTTATTTGGAAAACTGTTTTATGCAAACTGGTCTATTTTGGTTTTCTATCTTTAGTTTTCTGATAAACTTGTATGTTTATGTAGGTTTTTTATATTATTTTTCTAGCTTTTTGACTACCTATTTATTTATCTTTCTTTCATTTGTGTTGATATCATTATTTAAGGCTATGCATTTTCCTTTGAGTACTACTTTAACTGTATTTATATATCCTTCCAAATGTTCATTTTTATTGTTTTCTAGAAATTTTTCAATTTTAAATTTGTATTTTCTCTTTTATCATGAGTTATTTAATATAGACTCCCTCTGCCACACACACACACACACAAATAGGAAGGCACTTTTTGTTTGTTTTCTGAATGTTATAAGTGTAATTTATTATTTATTCTATAATACATTATTAATTACAATTATCAATATATAGTTAATAATAAAACATTCTATAATAATATCATTTATTCTATAAATAATATAGAATGCCATCTGTATTATTTTTACTGTGAGAATTTAATGAGATCTGGCTTGTAGCCTAACATATAATCTTGTGTGTGTGTGTGTGTGTGTGTGTGTGTGTATGTATACAAATATTCCAGAGCACTTGAAAAGAAAGTATATTCTCTATTCTCAGGACATAATGTTTGATGAATATCAATATCATCTACCTTTTTTATTTTGTTGTTTGGACTTCTACATCCTCATTTAATTTTGACTACTTGATCTGTTTTGAACTGGGAAAGGTGAATCAAAGTCTTCTAAGATTAGTGTGTTTGTCTAAATCTCCTTGCATTTCTGTAGTTTCAATTACATGCAAGTTCCTGTTGTATTATTTGGTGCAGAGATATTCATAAATTTTCATGGTGAATTGTAGCCCTCAGGATTAAGAAGTACTTCCCTTTATCTTGTTTACGGCTTTTTTTGTCCTGAATTCTATGTTGTCAGATATTAAGCCTTTTAATGTTTGTATTTTTCTGGTGTGCCATTGTGTGTGTGTGTGTGTATCCTTTCATTATTAACCTTTCTGAATCATTTGGTCTTAGATGTATACAGCCTAGAGTTGGATTGGGCTTTGTTATCTATTTTGAAAACAATTTTAAAAATAGATGAGTTAAACCCATTTATATTTATTGAGATGACAGAAATATTTGGTCTCCATTATGTCATATTGTTTCATGTTATATTTTCATTATGTACCTTTTATTTGCCCATTTTCTTAATGTAGTTTTCATATTTAGGAAGGTTTGTATTTTGTTCTAGAAGTTACCTTTGTAAAATACCCTTTATCCACTCTATTTTGGGACTGTATTTTAATGAGCCGTAATAAAATTATCTTGTGATCTTATCCTCTTTCCCTCACCCCTCTTTCATTATCCAGTCAATAGAATTATCAATCCTAGTGTTTATGTTAAATATGCTTAAGCTTCTACTTAATCTGAAAACATAAAACACTATCACTGAGCTCCTTCTTATTCCCAACTTCTCTTTCTCTTCTGCAGTTTTTTGTTAGTAATAAGAAATTTCTAAGTATTAAACTATTTCTAAGTATTAACATCTACATTCTGATCTGTCACCCTAATTTCTATTTGCTTTATTCTTATTTCTGCAGTTAAATACAGTGAGTACTCAAGGAAGGACCCTTTATCCTGATTCCTCAGGCTTGCTCACAGATGTTGACATTGCTGTCCTAGGCTTCTAGGGGGCGGTTCCTCAGCAAGGGCTCATGGGACTAACATTCTCTGATTTCTTAGAGGTTTTTCAATGTTTGTCTATCAACTTCATACTTGAAGATCAGTTGGGTTAGAGAGAAGTCTTGGCCTCTACTTTCCTTCTTTTAAGTGTCTTGTAGGTGTTTCTGCACTGTTTGTGATAGTACCTGTTGCCCTGGAGCAGTGGTGGAGGGGTGGAGAAGTGGGGCCCAGGGAGCTTTCTCTGTTGCGACAGTGACTGACCCTTAATCATGGCCCCTATGAGAAGTCACCTCTTCTCTGGATTTTAGAGCTTGGTTGAAGAGAGCTTCTCTGTCCATCTCCTTCCCCGATTTCTTTATAACTTTTGTTTCTAAGAGAAGTTGAAAAGTTTTTATATTTAAAAGTTTGAGTTAAGAGTTTTAAAAGCTTTATTTTTCCCAGTGCTTTCCAAGATTTTCCATCAACCCCAGCAATCTTTGTTCAATTTAGTCCCTGTTCTCAGTTCTCTTTCACAGCAGGGTCCTCCCCTTCTGGAAGGGAAAACTGCTGGGGATTTCTGAGCTCTCTGAGGCTCCACATTCTCTCCTCACTCAATTTTTCACCAGGTGCCCTGCTCTTTTTCACCATGGCAGCTCTTAACAACACTTGGGAGGTTGCAGTTTTCTCCAGGCTTCACCAAATACATAGTTGGCAGGTTTATTGTCCTTGTTGAGTGTGCGGCGATTCAGAACTAAATCTCTATCATGTTCTTTCTGAATTAGAACATTCTCCCATTTTTAAATTATACTAAAAATTTTAATAACTGTGACTGTGATTTATCCTTTCATCTAAACTTCTATGAACATCCAGTTCTTTTTTTTCCTTCTAATAAATTCCTAGAAATAGAATTCCTCATTCAAAAGAGCATGCACACTTTAAAGTTTTCACTATGTTTTACCCAAGTACCCTCTACCTAAGTTTCCACACCTACCAGCCACAGGCTTCCTCTTTAAAGCCAGTGAATAGTTACTGCAATTACTGCTCTCACAGTCCTTAATTTCTGGATTCTTTTAAGCAAAACTTTCCTTCTCTTTGTGCAACCCTCACTTTGTGGCTCGTGCTCTACAGAAAGAAGACCCCAGCCCAGATGCCCTGGCATAGAGACATGGGCTGGAAAAGCACCTAGTCCTTATTCATCCTCCAGCACTCTTAGCTCTTCTGGTCTGATTTTGGTCTTGAAAAGGGGGTCTACTCCTTCCAGGTGAAAACATCCCTGGAAATGGCTCAAGGAGCCTCCTAGTGGGCCATTAGGTGAAAGCACTGACCATGGATCCCAGGGTTTCTCTTCTCTTCTACATAACAAAAACATAAACTTTTAAATAATTTTTTTAATTGCATAAATTTAAAGATCTAATCGGCTTTATTAATCAATTCATGAATCAGGCAGCACCCCATCTAGCAAGTAGGAGGGAGATCCACTGAATTGAAAAGAAGAAAAGGTTTTTAAAAGTAGGGAGTGGAAAAAAAGAAATTATTAGTAGAGAATCCATTGTTTTAGGCAACGTCACCCTCCTAAGGGGAAGGGAAGGGGTGTATCAGTAAATTTCCTAGTGCTGACTAGGAAATTCCATGTTGACTGGGTAAAGGTTACATTCCTGGTGGGTCTGGAACTGCAATCAGGTTAGGTATTAAGTCTTGGTTTGCTGATGGAGGACTATTAACATGAGTGACTCCATCTTTGGGCTGTGGTTTCTTTCTAACACTTCCCACCACAGGAGCAAGCTGAGCAAGTAACCTAAATTCATAGTGGTCCTGGAAGCTCAAGGGGGAAAAAAGTACCTATTTTCCTTCCATATATGACAAAATGTTCTAAAATAGCCAAATAGACAGGATAAAAGGCATTGTTCTCGCCCATCCTGCCTTGGAAAAGCTGAAAATGCAGGTGCATTAAGAAATATCAAATGGGAAGACCTCCAGGAGATCTTTGAGCTGGCTTCCTCACATCTGCAGAGAAAGATTTTCCTAGCCAAAGGCTAAGAAACATTAAAAGCTCGGAAACCTTGGGATCCACAGCTCTTAAAGAAGTATCTAAATTCTGAACATTCCTCTCTTAGGGTTTCTCCTGTGTCCTGACTCATCAACAGCATAGGGCTCTCACAAGGACAAATAATATGCAAAACTTTTTTTAGTCTACTTGTGATAATTACCTCAATTTAACATCACAATGCAGTGGAATTACATTCCCCAAAAGCCTCCTACTGCAGGAAAGTTACCCTGATTAAAGGTAGTACTGATGGAAATCAGGTTAGCTTCTGTTCTGCAGAAGTTTGTCTGTTAATCCATTATTTCTATCAATATGAGATGGCATTTCTGTATCAAGATCCATGAATGTTTTAACCTGTTGTAAAGGAAAGCTTAAGATTTTTTTTCTATTGAATTGGACAAGTCTTCTCTCTGCCAGAAACCTTTAAAATTGATGTTCTTTTAACAGTAGTCAAGTGGCTGCTTTTACCTAACTGAATGGATGTTCAGCATTCAGATCACAGAAAGTTACAGTTCTTCGTTATTTTGTTTGCCTCGTGCTATCCCAGGAGTTCGGTCTGAGTGCCTTATTTAAAGCACAGCATCGATGAAACTAAAGTGCTCACAAAGAAGGCGATGGAGAAGGGGAGCTGGAAACGAGGTTACGTAGGAGCAGAGGACACGCTGGAGAGGCCCTAGGACTGTCTTCAGATCGTTGAAGGGCGTTTTGTAGAAGACGGCTCATTCTTCATCACTTTTCAAGGCAGACATAAGGCCAAAGAGTAAAAGTTATACCAAGTCAGATTTCTTCTTTAAATAGAATAACTTTAAACAATTAAAGCTGTCTGAAAAATACAAAATATTTCCTTGGGTTGAACTAAGCTCCCAGTCATCTCACACCTACAATAAATTCATGATTGAATTGGATACATAATTAAATATTTCCTAACTTAAAAAAAAATGTTTTTAGAAAGCCTTGAAAATGTTTAAGCAAAGCAAACTCTTTTGTTATTCTGACCACTAGTTTTATAGAATAGGCTAATTATTTTAATCCCAATTGGATTTCTGAAATATGTTGCCTGCCCGGCTGCAGTTGACATCTGCTAACATAAGGAATAGCTAAACAACACGAATACTTTATATTTGTGTTCTTCCTCATTTTTAAATATATAAATTTTAGCTTTTTATTTCTCTTTATACATTTATGTATATGTATTTCCCAATTATATATATATGTGTGTGTATGTATGTGTGCATAAAAAATAATGAAATATGTATATGTATAAAATCATCTCTATATATTCCAAAGATGATTTGAGCTTTCTGGACTTGATACCAGGGTTCTTGTTTGTGGAGCCAAAGAATGAGCTTCACAAACAGTCAAGGTAGGAGAGCAAGGTACAGGCTTTTATTTAGAGATAAAGTGAAAGGACAGAGCTCCCGGGTCACGCCAGGAGGGGACAAAGAGTCTGTAGTGGTGCGTTGTCTAGGGGGTTTTATAGGCAGTGGAGGATTTTTCAAGAACATGAAGAAACTTAGGGGTGGGGACTTGTTAAGTGGTCCCTGAATATTAAAAATTAACTTAACATAAGGAATTTCCTGCCTTGATTTTTCTCTGGGACACCGGTGCCTGGGTCAGGAGCATATCAAAAGGCCGCCTGCTCAGCCCCCAAGGTGGGCTGAGGTATTGTCTACTTGCTAAAGAGTCCTGCCTCTTGAACTTCCTGGGTGTTAAAATGCAATCTTATCTTTAAGATGGAATTCTTCCTACCTTTTACCCTGCCGTCTACAGCTGGGTCTGCAGCTAAGTTAGTTATTCAGTTGGCAGAATTACCTCGTCAGATCTGAAGGAGGAAAGACAGCACACAGGCCTGGGCCTTTTAGTATGCTAAAGTGAATCTTACACATGGTTACAAATGATTAGCATAATAAAACATGTGCTACCCTTCTTTATCTGGGGAACATTAACTGATCTCACTGAAGAATGATTCTAGAGCTCAATGTTTAACATAGAGTTTTAGCAGGGGGGGTTTCCTTGCGTGTAGTTACATTGCTCAGACTGCAGATATCCCGCCCTGCCCCCTCCGGAGGCCCTCACCCTACTCTGACTACATCTATGGTCCCTGTCTCAGACTCACATATCTTTAGTATTCTGTTAACCTCAAAAAAGTTTCCCTAGTGCAAAAGGGAGAAAATGATGACATTCCTACCATTCATTTGTTAGTGGTGGTAGAGGATCTCCCACAGCTTAAGAACAAAATCCTCTTTTGTAAATGAAACTCTTAAGTACATTGTAGACAAGATTAGGCATCTGTATAAGATCTTTGCTTAAGGAAATAGTTTTCCAATGAAAAGCAAAGAGGATGACATGGGTGTGGTCCTACTCCTGAACTTAACTACACTGAAATCTGTCTCATCCTACTTGTTCTCCACTCAGAAGAAAAAAATGCAGCCGAGGGATGGCGAGACCGGCAGAAGCCCTGGGCTGGACAGATAGAGGGTGGAGGCTCAGGTGTTTGGCTCTCAAGTGGATCCTGATGCCAGTCAAAGGGCAAGACTGGACTCTTAATATTTCTGGGCTCACAGAGACTGGCCAGGGACTGGTTGGCACTGTGACATACACATCTTGACTAGATGCCAAATCACTGCTCAGCATCTGCCTAGGAAGTTCGTCAATTTCTATGTATATCTCCCACATTGAGAATATTAATTGCAGGTGAACTTTCTGGTTCCTCTCTCTTTAGCCACAGGCCTCGCCTGTGGGACTCCTGAAAGGAGAACCCCCATCGTAGGGCACCAGACTTAGCAAATCAAAAGACTGGCCACCCAGTTAAATTTCAATTTCAAATGAACAACAAATAAATGTTTAATATAAGTATATCTCAGATGTGTTTTCTCCAGCGACCCTACCACACTTCTAATCGATATTTAAGACTTTGAAAGAAATGAATGGAGAGGACAATAAACAGGACAGGAACAAATCACGGAGATACAATTAACGAATATCTAACATTTTTTAATGTTTTGGTTTTGTGAAAATATTTTCTATAAGTTTTTCTTTTTAAAATTATTTCTAATTTTTATGAAAATAATGTATACTCACACAAAAATTATAAAGGCAAATAGTACTAAAAAGCATATGGTGAAAAATGGCAGAACCCTATCCCACCCAACCCCAACCCCCAGTCTGTTACCCAGAGGTACCTAATTAAACTCATTCAGCTGTTTCTTCCGGTTTTAACTTTCGCCTCCATTTTTCTGAATAATGTGCTTATAGTGCTATTTTGTCAATCTGTCAATTTCACACAAACTGACAAAAGAACATTTACCCATTTTCTTGCATATGGGAGATGAGGATGTGTTTCTTTTACCCACTGCCACCTGCATCCTCCCCTTTCTCCTAGCTTCCCAACACTGTTTTTTACAGTTTTTGGTTAAATCAATAATCTGTGTTTACATTATTATAGCTATGTACTTCTTTTTGGTATTACATTTATTTTCTTTTATAGTTTTTGTGTTGGAGGGGTTTTGTAGGTAGTAGTTGCCTTGGAGGTTTTATTTATTCTGTTTTTGAGAAACTTTTTATTAATTCCCACAACCACCTAATGACCCCTCAACATATCTCTATTCTCTGGCTCAGAGGGGGATTCTCCTGCCTGGGCCTGCGGTCATCCAGGTTCCTGAGCACGTTTTCCTCATTCTATTATTCTCTTGTTTGGGTGGAGAGCTTCTTGAGAAAGGGAGTCTGAGAGAGACAAATTATTTGTGATCTCCCATGTCTGAAAGCATCTTTTATTCTACTATTTCTCTTAATTAATGGTTTGGGTTTAGACTCCTACATTATAAATCATTTTCACTCAGAATTCTGAATGCCTCACTCCATTATCCTCCAGCTTCCAGTGTTGCTGCTGAGAAGTCTGGTGCCATTCTGATCCCTGGTACTTTCAACTGACCTGTTTCTCTTTTCTGGATGCTTTTGGGGTCTTTTGGTGTTCTGATATTTCATGATAATGAACCATAAGATATAAATCTTATTTTCACTCCCTGAGGATTTTGTAGCATCTTAAAAGCTTTCTTCTCCTTAAGCTTAGGCTTTCTTTGCTGTCCACTCCCCTGTCCCCTCCCCCACACCTGTCTCTCATATTCTCTTTCCTTAAGTGTCTGGGGACCCTGGCTATATGATCATATTTAAGAATTACACATTGAAGAGATGCTTGGGTGGAGCCTGTCTAACAGTGACTTCCTGTGGACGGTGGTTGCTCAGGAGCCGGGCCTTC
The DNA here is from genome assembly GCF_040802235.1 of Manis javanica. NCBI lineage: Eukaryota > Metazoa > Chordata > Mammalia > Pholidota > Manidae > Manis > Manis javanica. The sequence goes on from NC_133169.1 coordinate 82,322,822, forward strand.
CGCTGGAGGTCCTTATCTGTGTCATGCATGTATCTGCAGGTCTCTCCCTTGAGTCGGCTCGGTTTCTGCAGAAAAGGCTTCTTTTGTCTCCAGCCTTGGGGGAAGGGCCATGCCTGGCCACCAGCTTTTCTAGAAGTAGGATGGAGAAATGGGGCTGGGAGTTTCCCTTTAATATCTAAATTTATGTTATTACCCATGTTTTCAGGTCTGTACCCCGTGCCTACTCTCCACAGACTCTAATGTGCTAATGTGGATTCCCCAGTGAGCATCCCAGTCTCCTGCAGGCCCAGGGGTGTGGCGCCCCACTGCCCCCTTCCAGGCAGCCTCCACCAGTGCTCCGGTTTGCAGCCCTACCCTCCTGTTCCCAGCAGTGGGCCTGCTTCTCACCCCGAACCTCTCTACAGGCAGCAGGCCTTCAGCCTTCCCACACTGCACTGTGACCCACCAGTGCTTCCTCTGCCTCCACCTTCCAAACCTGTACCGCCGTCCTTCATTGGCCGCCGTCTGCTCCCCTACTCCCACGGGCCTTGTGGATTCGTAACTCTTTTTGCTCCTGTAGAGTTCTTTTCAGTAGGGTTTTGGGAGGGAGCAGATGGAGATCCCTAAGAGGCTCTGCGCACATGTAACCAGAAGTTCTTTAGGGTCCATTTTCACTCTGAAGCACTTGAGGGGAGCAATTTCCAGGCTCCATTCTGAAATGACTCCTGCTGTCAATCAGCACAATCACTTTTTATTTTATTTGGGGGTAGGTGTTTCTTTATGGGAAATAAAACAAAGTCTACACACGCACAATGTTCAGTCATATTAGCAAAATATCCTTGACCTTTTGAGCAAGATTCAAACGTGTTTCTCTGCTTTAGTCTAAGAATGGAGGACAAAAAGCCTGAGACGCATTTTGAAACACAGCCTTTGCTCCAGTGCTTACCAGACCTGCTCTGTCCTCTGGGCAGAATAAAAGCAAGGAGAATGCCAAAATGCCATCTTCTTTGAATTAATCATGAGCCCCACCTCTCCTGCTACCCTGTGTTTACACATTACTGTTATTATGTTGTATCTGCTGGCAGATCTCCTTTCATCCTCAGGCCGCACAAAACCCTCTTCATTTAAAGCTGCACATGTGGCTCTTGAAGTAAGAGGGGCATTTTAGCAATAATTCCTCATTTCTCTTATGGAAGGACTCAGAGTCTCAGGTAAGGACTGCGGCTGTTTCAGTGTGCTCTCCTGTGCCAGCTGATGTCTAAAGTCCAGACAAGCTGAAGAGAGGAAGCAGGGTCAGGAGGCTGTCCCAGGGAAAAGTGGCTCTAGCGGAAGAATGAGCGAACCAGGATGGAAATTGCCTTGCACACTACGGGCTTTGCCCTTTCCTGCAGGTGGTAGGGAGCGGCTCGAGGATTTTGAGCGGGAGAATAATAGGAGATAAACTGCACTTTAAGAAAATTAAAAGCAGATTGCTGTGGGTAGGAGGGTTCAGAGCAGGGAGAGGCTGGAATATAGGTGGCTGGATGGACAAAGTGGTCCTTAGCCCCGGTTGCATCGATCACTGGGACAGTTTTTTAAAAATCCAGCCTCTGGCCTGTACCCTGAAAGATTTTTATTTCAGGTGCTCTGGGGAGGGAACCAAGATCTGTGCTCTTAAACATTCCCCGGGTGCAGCACTGAGCCGGAGGGCTGTTGTGACAAACCAATAAAGGGGACCAGACCCCGAACATGGGGCTATGACTCTGGGAGGCAGAGGAGGAAACGGATTGGAGGGAGGCTGCCCCCAGGGGCGAGGGGATGAGGGAGGAAGAAGGAGCTCCACCCTACCCCTGCCTGCTTTAGGGCCCAGGCGGAGAGAGACAAAAGAAAGCACATCAAGTTGGGCCTAGAAAGCCAAGGTGGCTGCCCTCCCTACAGGAGAACCTAGAAAAAGATCATCAACTTTGGGAGAAGATGGTGATGGGACACTCAGGGTGCCAGCGGAGCCTGGGACGGGAGCATCTGGCTCTTACAGTCGTGGAGCTGTGGGGCTGGGAAAAGGAGTCTAATGGTCCATCTCTGTCCAGTCACTCTTGCAAATGGATATATGTAGACACACAAACTGTCCTCTTCTGCAGGAGGCAGAAAGTGTGGTGGTTCAGAGACTGGGTTCCAGAACCCAGCAGCCCTGTCCCTGTGACGCTGGGACCCACAGCCTCCTCGCCTATAGAAAGCCAACGATGTTAGCTGTCAACTCAATATGGCTGCTGTGGTGACTTGATGAGATTCTTCATGGGAAGACTTGGCACAGATCCTGGACACAGGGAGCACTCCATAAATGGTAGCTATGAGTAATACTAAAAAACCCAATCTCACAGCTGCAGCCAGGGAGCCATAAAGTATTTCATTCAGTTAATCTCACTTCTGAAGCCAGAGAGCCATGAAGTATTTCACTTGGTTTTAGGAGATGAGTCCACAGAAAGGCATGAAACCTTTCATTTGTTACTACCCGCTCTGGGTGGCTTTCTCTGGGTGTGTGCTTGGTGAGTCCTTTGCCTTTTATTTCTAGGACTAGAGAAATGACAGTCCCTTGCTGCTGCATTTAATAGGAGAGGAGCTCAGAGACCCGAGATCATAATTACGACGCCTTAAATGTCGAGCTCTTCAAAAGTCTGCCATTGCCCTCTCTGTCACCCTGAACAGTTCCGGGAACCGAAACCCTGCCGTGTCCCCCCAACAGCCTCCCCCGGCATGGGTCTCCCAGCCAGGCCTCACCTGGGAAACCTGAGGGACTGTGACGTGCAGGCAGCAGGAAGATGCACACACACAGTAAATTGAGGAGCCTGTGATGAGCTCAGAAGAGGCGAGTTGATGATCTGCTATTTATAGCCACGCTGAGAGGCTCGGGCCGCCAGCTCCATGTGAGGCTGGGTGGAAATGATGCCTTTGCATAGCTGAGAGCAGAGAATGAAGCTGGTGATTCATGGGGCAGCCACTTGAAATACAAATGCTCTTGTGCCACCAGCCTTTCAGACACCCACTCTGGAAGCTTGCTCAACAGAGTTGCTGGCCAGCTGCCTCCTCACCTGCGTGCATTTGGACAGGATGTGAGGACAGAGAGGTTCTGCTCCACAACGAGCCTGTGAAGGGCAGTGGCACTCTTTGGAAAACACCAAGAGCCTGAGCCTGCCCCTCCTAGAGGCCTCAGCCAGAGCCCAGGTCAGGGCTGAGCAAGAGGCCAGCCCCAGGCTGGGGAGGCCACCTTCAGAGGGCCTGTGGGTCTGACAGAAGACAGTTCCTGCTCGGGCCCTCTGTCTCCAGGGGCAACGCTGGCCACAGAGCAGCTTCCTGATGGCCACTGTTCTGCTGAACATGCAAGAACATGCAATGAGGAAATCCTGGTAGCTTTTAATTCTACCCCCACCCACCACCCCAAATCCATAGCCCAGCATGTGTCACCTGAAAAAGTTGTTGTTTGCTTCCCTTGGTAACATCTCAGCTTCCAGGCCAGAGTCTATTTGGAGGCACCAATTTAACTTACTCTGTGTGAGAAATGTGCTGGGGTCTCTTAGCTCCCTGCAACCAAGACTGGGCTGAAAGAGTCAGAAAAAGAATAACAGGACATAAGCCACCTAAGCTCTGGAGCCAGAGCATCTGGCCTCAAATTCCAGCTCCATACTTTCCAGCTGTGAGGTCTCCATCAAATTCCCCTCTGAGACTCAGTTTCCTCACCGGTAAAAGGGGCATGATAACAGAAGCTCCCTCACTGGACTGTGGTGAAGGTGAGAAGAAGGACCTAGGTAAAAGCACTCAGACAGTGTGGGCACATGGCACGGCCCACTAGGTGAAGCTGCTGCTGTGTGTGTGACTGCTTTTGCATCCGTGTCCTGGCCCTGCACTGACACCACTTCTCTGCCCATGGCCTATGGCACTGAGGTTCCTCATGGAGGTGGCACCCGAGGGCCTCCATAGACACGCTGTGCCCATCATGAGGATACCCAACATCAGGCTGCCCAGCAGGAGAGACTTCACCCTGGGCAGCTCGGCCCTCTGTGTTGCCTGCCCCTACCCCTGCCTGTCCCTCAGGGTTGGGCCTTAGCTGGGCTTGACCACTCTGCCCTACTGCTCCTCTGGGTCCTGGGGTGGCCCTTGGAGGCATTAACTGTCACTGTGCAGGACTTCATCTGAGGGTCTCAGGTGCTAACTTGAGGTCTGTAGCCAACAGGTTGCCCACCAAGGGAGGGCCTGGACAACTGGCAGGATGGGCTTCCTCACACACAGCACAAACTGCTGATTCATGAAGGCTCATGAGGCCTTGGCTACTTGTGCATTTCTCTCATCTCCAGCTGTGGGCTGGCCAAAACATAATTGTAGTTGTCAGTTTGGCAGCGAGATGCTGTGATGTGTCCTAATACAACTGTCTTTGCTCCATGGCAATGAGCTTTTGGGAGGTAGGAGGAATCTGCAGCTGCTCCCATGGAAAGAGCCATTCTGGAAAGTACACCCAGGTGCAGCCACGGGGGTGGTGTGAGCACTGGGGTCTAAGGCTCTACATTAAGACAGGCCCTAGCATGCCCGTGTCTGCATCTATAGTAATGCAATTCTGATGACATCAACTAATAAGAGAGAGACTGCCATTGAAAGGCATTTTGGGCAGCTGTGAGAACTTGGAAAACAGCCTTTGGACTTGAGTGCAAGTTGGACTCCAGCATGCATGGGGTGAATGGGTGGTTAGACAGTGTGGTATGTGGTACAGGGAGATGGTGCCAGAGATATAGCTGGGGCCAGATTGGGAAGTAAGGGACTTGAAGGCCAAGCCATGGAGCTTGGACTTGATCCTGCTGGCAATAGGGAGCCACTGAAGAACTTCAGGGAGAGAAAAATGTAGTCAAATGACATTGGGAGTCTGGGTTCAACCAGCCCTGTGTAGCAGTACTAGGCCACAGCATGATATGCAGCTTGGGAGGGTGTTCTGGAGTACCAGCCCCCGAAAGCAGGATTGACTGTGTCTCTGTGCTTAATGGGTAAATGTGGGAAAGCCTGGCCTTAGTCAAGCCATCTGAGAATGTGCAGTAAGTGAGGGCGGGCACGTGGCTCATCCATGCCTTATTCTTCAGTCGTCCTGGGCAAGAGTTCATTAATGAAGCACCTGCGTGCAACTATGCCAAGTGCAAGGGGACTGCACACACTTAGCCAAAGGCCAGGGGAAGCTTCTGGGGCTGAGAGGTGGTTCCACTGCCTGTGGGTGTTGCCTCCCCCACCACATACACACGCACTAAGAAAACAGCAGAGAAAACTTACAAGCTTGGTGACAGAGGAATTCCTAGAAGGAAGGTTCTATCATCACGTACGGAAATAGACTGGTTTATAGGTTGGTGTAAGACCGGGGAGAGGAAATCCCGGGGCAAAATACCTCTAAAAACTGAAATCAGTCAAAGGGAGAAATAAAGTTTAAAACCTGTTCATTGCTTACAAACTACAGTCCAGGACCGGCTCTCTCCTCTGCTCCTGAAGAAGCAAGCCAGCCAGCCAGCCAGCCAGCCCCTCCCTTTAAATGCTCAGGTTCAAACACACCCTGGGTTGCCCAGGTAAATTACCCACTGACATGGAAATGAACTTCTCTCCAGCCCTGAGGAGATGCAAACACACTAAAGCCAGGTGAGATACTCTGGAAATGTTACAATTTTACCCACAGTTGGTTAATGGAGACAAAGAATTCGAAGTTTTAAGATTAGTTACCAGTGGGTGAGCCACCCATGAGCATGAAAGCCAGAGCATATCTGGACCATCATGTAAGTCAGGAGGGAGACAGGATTCAGTTGACAGAAACCGTGTGAAGCCTTCTCAGAAGTGCGTTGTTGTGCAAGCGTGGTTTGGCAGTGATTGTCCCCTTTCAGCAGCAAGCCAGGGAGAGCAGGATGCCTGTCCGGTTGTCAGAGTAAGAAGGCCAGGAGGAAGGAATGTCCCCCCTCTGGAAGGAGCTTCTATCACGTCCCCTGAGTTGAGCTGACAGGGAGGCAGGAGGGAGGTGATAAAACAGTGAGGAAGACCTGTCATCTGGGCAGCAGACACAGGGTAGGTGTGGCCTGTGCTTGGAACCCTTCGGCCTGTGGGTGAAGCCTGAACCTTATCCTCTTCCCTGAGGGCAGGCCCCAGTCATAACCACCTCCAGCTACCCATGCCTGCCTGGAGCAATATGCCAAGATGTAGTTTTACCTATTTAGTTTCCTTTTTCCTTTAAAATTTAACACGTATCAGGCTTAAAAAAATATTTTTTGGTAAAATAAAACAGAAAAGTCCGAATAGCCATACATACAGCTTAATAATTACATGCTATTTTTCTCTATAGAGAAAAGTATCAAAAAAGAAAACAAATCATTCTTAAGCCTTTACCTAGGAGCCACTGAAATTACTTTAGCATAGTTTAAAAATCAAAATAGTACAAAAAAATGTAAAATGTATATTTACCTGTCTTTTCTTTCCCTATTCCCTTCCCTCCTGTCCTGCCACAGTAACCACTAAGTTCCTGGTGTATTGTGGGTAAAATAGTAGTATTTCCAGAATATCTCTCCTGGACTTAGTGCATCTGCATCCTCAGGGATGGGGAGAAGGCTGGCTTTAGTATATTTGCATATCAATAGGCATTCCTCAGGGGTGGAGAGCAGTTCCTCTCCATATCAATGGGTAATTACTGGGCGATGGAGGGCTTATCTGAACCTGAGAGGTGAGGGGTAGTGCTGACTTACTTCAGCCAGAGCAGGAAAGAAAGATGGCCCTGGACTGTCTTGTAACAATAACAGGTTTTCAACTTTATTTCTCCTTTTGACTGACTTTGGTCTTAGAGGTATTTTGCCCCGGGATTTCTTCTCCCCAGACTTACATGTATCTTATATTTTTTCCTCTGCATCTGTAATGTTTCTAAACTGAGTTTGTGATCATACAGGCTTTGACTATATTTAACAATAAATTTTAAAAGGAGTTGTAACCATGCCTCCCCTTAGATAAGTAAGCATGTGTCAGAGATTCAATTTATCTCATTAATTAATGAGAGAACCAGTAAAATATTACAACCAATTCAAAGGAGAACTCAAGAGTATTACACATGAGAGTTGGATAAGGAATGCTAAAATATTTTTAGAAAGGGATGCAAAACTGGTCAATATCCACAAGGCAAGTCAGTTGTATTCTGCCAGATATAATTTGCATTTATCTGAACAGGACTTATTTACATTACTATCAGTGTTTTACAATTTAACTTCCATCTTTAGAGCTGAGAAATGTCTGGTCAAAGACAGCAAAAGGCAGAACCTAGGTGGATACACTATTCAGTTTGCCCACTAACACTCAACATCTTTCACAGTTTTTCCTGCACTTGTAATGGGCTTTCTATCCACATCCCTCCTAGGACTTCCCCTGCCCACAGCCCCCACTGCCTTGTTAGTACCAAGTGACCCAAACCCTCTCCCATGGGCCAGGTGCTGGACCAGGGCTGAAAGCCGAGCCTGGGAGAACAGACAGTCGCTTAGGCTGAGCTGGCAAAGCGCCCCCAAGGCTCTGACAATCTGCTCCTGTGGCCGGAGGCCCTGCAGTTGTGAGTCAGGCTGACTCAGGATTAGCAGTCATGTTGGGCCTTGCAAAAGATGATTCAGGGTTTTGTGAAAAGGGGACCAGATTAGAAATGCAAAGAGAAAAGACCTGTAGTCCAGCAAAAAAGAGAAAATGCCTGTCTAATGAGCATTGCTAGTCCTAGAGATGGCTTCGTGCATTTGGATTCTGTGAGTCTTCCTTTATATGCTCAAGCCAGTGTGGGTGGGTGTCTGTTCCAGTAATCCCCTGCCCAAGATAATGGCTGACACACAAGATGCATCATGACCTAGGGGGCTAGGGCAGTGTATCAGTTCTCCCTGTCTGAGGCTGTTTCCCACAGAGCCCAGGGTCTGTGTTGGCATAAGAGGCGTTATGTCAGCCCTGGGGAGCAGGGGGCAGAGTGGTCTATGATAAAGTGAAAAAGAACAAATATCTGATTCACTCTGCACCCTTCGACAATCATCTCATCTCCTATGAACAAGTTTTCTTAGAAATAGGACAATGCTCCTTTCTGGCTTGCCCCTCAGGGCCACTGTGGGGGTCCATGAGAGGCAGGGGTGTGAGTCTACTACAAAGGCTAGTCATGTGGTGAAATTGGACCCACAGCTCTGGCAGGAGCTCAGCCCTTCTACACAAAGTGCTTTGGGAGAAGAGGTTTTGCGCAAATGGCTAGTCATGATTAATTGATGGGGAGGCTCTTAGGCAAAGGATCAGATTTCACAGATAAAAATATATATACTTTGGCTTTCTCGAGCAGGAAATGTTCATTCACCCTAAGGCAAGCAAGTGTATCTAAATCAAGATTTTCATTACCTTCAATGGGTACTTTCTCATCATCTTCATTCATTCGCTGAGCATGTACTGAGCACCCACTGTATGATAAGCGGTGCCCCAGGCACCGAGATACTGAGCTGAAGGGTTCCTGCCCTGTGGTGTTGGGAGGCAGACAGAAAAGGAGCCTTACCAAGGAGTGTGATGAGCACAGACAGAGGAAAACAAAGGATGTTCTAGCTTCACCAAGGAGGGGTAACCCCCCGTAACCCCCATAATTCCATTGTGGCGTTAAGGATCCTCAGGGCAAGCACCAAGGAAAGTCTGGTGTTGCTGGAATGTCAGGGGAAGTGAGAGGCTGGCTGAAGTGGGCAGTGGGGTCTTGGGGGCCTCAGAGGGAAGTCCATGCTCAGATTTGTACCATAGAGCAGTCACCCTGGCTACCTGTGGAGGGCAGGTTGGAGGAGAGCCAACGAGAGGCATAAAAAATGTTAGGAGGTGGTTACGGGCATAAGAGCAAGAAACGGTGACCTGAACTAAAGAAAGGAGTAGAGGGAACTGATTCAAGAAATGTTTTGGCCAGGATTTAACCTGAGAAACGAGAAAAAGAGCTCCTCGGGTTTTCAGTGAGGATGACCATGGGGTTAAGGTATTGCCATCATAGGAGGGGAAAAACCACAGGAGGAGGAGCAAGTTTGGTGAGGGGGCGGGGCTGGGTGATGAGCTCAGTTGGAGACTGGTGAGTTGGAGAGAGCTATGCACGTCCAGGTGGAAGCATCCAGGGGACAGGTGGATGCACAGGTCTGAAACCTAGGGAGCAGTTTGGGCTGTGAAGCTGGAGTGAATTGGGACACAAACAAGTTTATATTAGTGAGTGGGGTGGGGTGGGAGGAGAAAGCAGGATAAGAAGTGGAGGGGCATCATGTCCTTTGACCCTAAAATCCTCACTCATTGAGAATGGGGGTTGGTGTGGGCACTAAGTGCAGGGAGCCCTTGATATGGGAAACCCTTAGTATTGGAACCCTTGTTATGGCAAACGGGAGAGAATATGAGCCGGTCCTAGCAGTACAGCGGCCCTGCTGGCTTTGGTGGTCATAAATCTGCATTGGCACTAATCTGCTCCCTCGGGGTTTTCTTCAGAATTTAGAAGCCAGGAAGGCTTGTCGGCCTGTAGTGTCTGGGCCGGTCTTGCTAAGAGGTTGTGGCAGAAGGAAATGAAGGTTGTATAACAGAGAGAGATAACTATTCACCAGAAAGAAATTGTCATTCCCTGCTCTTCCATAGAATAAAATCGAGGCTAGGATGGGCTTCCTATCAGAGACTACATTTCCCAGCATTACCCTCCCTTCACATGTTACATCTGAGAGGAGTCAAGTGACGCGTTCTTGCCAATGGAATATTGATCAGGGATGACATGCGTCATTTCCAGCCCAACATGGTTAAGAAGCACATGTGCCTTCACCCTTTCTCCTTCGTCTGGCTTGAAGCCCCCTTGGAAACCACATGTTGGAGAATGGCAGGACCAAAAGGTAGAAGGATCCTAGTCCCTGAGTCATCCATCACTGGGTGGAGAGACACCACTGATCAGAAACACCAATTTGGGTTTTTTGTGAGCAAGAAATTAACTGTATTGTCTTAGGCAATATACATTTTTGGGATTTGTTCATCATAGCATCTAGGATTACCCTAACAAATACGGGATTTATGAAAATTGTTGGTTATTCAGATGATTCTCATGGGACCAGGCTGAGGAAACAGTTGAGGCCTCTAGGGACAGAAGGTCTTTGTTGAAGTGCAAGAGTAGGAGTGGAAAGAGGACTGGAAATATCTAGAAAGCAGGAGTCAAGGTCCCTGGTAGAATTCAGAAGGCTAAGATTTCAGAGAGAAGCTCTCTCACTTGGTGTGTCAGATGAGGAACATTAAGGGATTGTGATGCCGGAGGTCAGGAATTGTGTTGTCTGATTAGTTCACTGGGATTCTGTAGTCTAAGATAAAGCAGGATGGGGGATGGAGAGGTGGCCTCAGAGGGTTGGCTGTCGTTGTCTAGCAAGTGGGACACCAAGGAGGAGTGCTTCAGTGAAAAGAATAGACTAACAGGACTGACTGATGTCAGTCCTGTTAGCTGCCATGGCTGAATGGATCTGAGCAGGGCATCCCCTCACTGCTAAGGATTACTCGGTAGGCCACATGAGATGCACACTCGAGAGCTGGTCTGTGAAAGGAACAACTGTACATGCTGAGGCTAACTCCACCCAGAAACAGCAAGAGTGCCATCTTAAGCTGGTAGAGCAGCTTGACACTCTCCAAAATGCTTATTTACAAATCTGTTTGAACCTCATGGACATTGTAGGGAGACACATATGAAGAGGGTGTGTCTCTCTGTGCCAAATGAGGTCACCAAAGTGTTAAGTAAGATTGAGGTCCCTCAGGAGGGAGAGAAGCCAGGGTCTACTGACCCTTGTCTTGCAGTTCTTATTATAAAATGATTTTTACAGACATTTTTAGACATTAACTGCCCATCACCTTGGGAAGATTTAGGCTTCAACCTGCCATTGGCAGCAGGAATGATGGCACTTCCAGCTACCGATTCTGAGAAGAGTTTCTGAATGAATGGTGCCAAACAGGAATAAGAATTGGAGTGACAGAAAACTCATAATAATAATTGTGAAAATAAGAGAATTTATCTTTAAAAAAGAAAAGTCTGAGATAGATGTCAACAGTCACTATGGCCCACCACAATTCCAGAGCATCAAGCCTCCTCTTCTGTGCTGTCTTCAACTGTGTAACAGATTGCCTCAAAACTCAGTGGCTTAAGACAAAAATAAACATTTATTATCTCTCATTTTCTGTATGTCAGGAATGTGGGAGTGACTCAGCTGGGTGGTTCTGGCTTGAGCTCTCTCCTGAGGCTGCAGTCAGGATGTCAGACAGAGCTGTGGTCACTCGAAGGGCTGCCAGGGGCTGCAACACGGCCAGCAAGTTGGTTCTGGCTATTAGCAGGAAGCCCCAGTCCCTTACCACCTGTGATGCTCCACAGGGCTACTTGGGTGTGCTTACAACATGGCAGTTGGCTTGCACTAGCCTAGAGTAAGTCATCCAAAAGAGAGGAAGGCAGAAGCTGCAATGTCTTTTATGATATAGTCCCAGAAGTCACACTGTCGGTTCAGATTCATAGGTCAGCCCTGTTTAGTGTGGGAGGAACTAAACAAGAACACAAATCCTAGAAGTTGAGAATCACTGGAGGCTACCTTGGAAGCTGGGCTACCCCATCTGCTGTACCCAAAATGTTATGTCATCCTCATGCTCCATAATGACTACTCTGACCCAGCTATCACAGAAGGTGCTAGCTAGCAAGAAGAAGGAAGAAAGGAGAATGGTCATGCTTTGCCTCTTTAAGAATACTTTCTGGAAGTTGGATACACCAACCTATTTATATAGCTCATTGATCGGAACTTAGTCACTTAGCTGAAAAGGAGGCTGGGAAGTTTAGTACTTATTTTTGATGGCCATGTGCTCAGCTAGACCAGATATTGGTAGGCAGTTGACAATCTCTGCCACATCAGCAACATTCCTGTGTATATTTCAAAGGATTGGGGTGGGGAAGGGAAGCATAGAAAACATCACTTACCGGGGTTACTGACCTGGCTAAGGACTTAGGACCCGTCTTGTCTGGGAAATAACTGTGTGTGTGTGTGTGTGTGTGTGTGTGTGTGTGTGTGTGTGTGTGCGCGCGCGCGCGCGCACTGCAAGGATGAGGGGAGGAGTACAGATTAATGCTTTACCCTGTAATTAGTGAACCTCAGTGTAAAGAGAAGATAGTCCTTCGGAAAGCTCAGGAGACAAATGAGCAATAAAAACAGATCTACTCCTAGAAGCCCAAGCACAGGTAGTCCCAAGAATTAAGATGGTCCAGAAAATGAGAAGATCATCACAGGAGGCACTGTGAGGACAGCCTAATTCTAAGCCCAGACCTGTGGGTTTAAATAAATTTTGGCAGCCTGATTTACTGATCCAAATGCAGAAGCACAGATGGGCAACTTACCAGCTGTGTTTTTAAAAGATCATATGATTCCTGATCAATGAACCGAAGAGACCAGATGCACAAATGTTTAGAGCTGAGCTGCAGATTTGCCCAGAGACCTCTTACCAGAGCCAGGGCTTGAGCAGCCAGCTGGGTGTGGACTCCAGCTGGGGGCAAGAAAGTAGGGAGGGTGGTGTCAGCATCAGAGTCTTGCTGAGCAGAAGCTGAGCCATCAGCCAGCCAGATAATCCCACAGCTTTAGAAGTCCACAGAAAAGCTGCTCTGGCAGAAGGAGGGCAAGGCTCTGACGTGGCCAAATGGCCAGTAATTCCAGAGGAATGCAAAGTGTGCTGTAAGGAGTCCGAGCCTGGGGCACCCAAGGGAGCAGTTGGTACTGCCAAAGCCCTGTGGCAGGGCCTGACTTTCTCCCCATGCCACAGCCTGCCGGGACAGTGGATCCTTATCTTGATGGTGGAAGAGGTGGACTGAAGACTCAGAGGTACTTACTTCATGGAAGGGAGCTAGGGGCCTCTCACATGCCTTGCCCACGGTCCCAGCTGGAGTGGCCCCCGGCCACCTCCAGACGGGGTTGGTCCGGACACCCTGGGCAGGCAGCATGCTCATTTGCTGGGGCCACAACCCATGCTCCTTATTGCATGTGGTTGTCAATCATCACCACGTTGCTGCTGCACATGGATCCATTTCCAGAGCAGTGAGGAGCTCACCCAAGCTCCCAGCCTTTCGGCTCTGCTTTGGCCTAAGTCCCAAATGCACCAAGAACTTAGAGGACCTCTACCCTTTCAAGAGACACACTTTCAAGTGTGGTTGACATCGGGCCCCAACCTTGTGCAAAGAGGAGGTCCCTGAAGGCTAAGCGTGGGCTGGTAAGGAATGGCGAGGAAGGGTAAAGTATCCTGAAATGGCATGGGATTGACTCGAAACCTGGCGTTGTGCTTTGCGGCTCTGTTGCAGCAATGCTGCGTGAGCATCTGCTCAATGGGACAGACATTAGGTACCCCCAGGGACGCAGAGCAGAGGAAGGCTCATATGACGTCACCCTGGACACATAAAGAAGCAGAACAGCAGAGGGCGCACGTGCAGTGACGGGTTAAGTACCAGAAACAGAAATAACGGAGAAGCGGGGGTGCTGGTAGTGTGAGTGGAAAAGGAAAGCTCCCCAGAAAAGGTGACACCCGCAAGAAAGAACAGCGGTTCCTCAGCCAAGAGGGGGGCCAGGTGAGAGGGAACAGGAGGCCTGGAGCTCTGGGCCACGACACTGCCTGGGGTGCCAGAGGAGAACTCCCTTGCCTGGTGTGTTTACTATACTCTGAAGTTACTGGGCCCTATCAGGGTGCAGTGTGGCCTTTAGCTCCTTCCACCAAGAATTCAGAGGAGTCAGGAGAGAAGATGCTCTCTTTCTGCAGGGTTCATTGGGTTTTCTTTCCTCTCTGAGTCCTTGGTACCTGGTCATGATAGTGGAGGTACCACTGTTAGGGAGGGGAGAGTGGTTTTCTGATTTAGGAAAACATGCCTGAGGTCTAGTCCTTCTCCACGTAGGTCCTCGAATGACACCGTAGGCATGACTGTCCCCAGCAGCCTCTGATGGGGCTGGAGGCAGAGCTGGGAGCTGCAGGGGGTAGGGCACTCTAACCTCCCCTCCCTGCTGTCAAACCCAATCCCCTAAGTTGTCGGGTCTCTCTCTGGAACCCTTGGGACCCTTAGCATTGCCAAAGCACCCATCTTGCTTCTTGCAGGTGTGAGAAGTGTCATCTGGCTCCTTCTGGCACATCTGAGTCACTTTTTGTGGTGTGCAAGGTTGCTTTTCCTCCAAGACCCAGGAAAATGTGATATGCAAATGAATCACCAGGTGAGCCAAACCCAGCAGCCGCTCTGGAGTTGTTCTATGGAAGCGGAATGAGCTGGAGGCCCCAAGAGGTCCGGGGGAGGGGGGGCACTTCCTCTCTGGAGCAAGGTGGCAAATGGGATAGAACCAGTCATGCTGGGATGTCACCCTGTCTCCAGCTGCAGGCAGACCAAGATCCCTAGGCACAGAGCTGCCTGTGCCCAGCAAGGCTGTGGGGAGATTTGTGAGGCAGGTGGAAGGGGGTCCCTGGGCCCTGCCCTCAGTGCCCATGTCCTGGCCCCCCCCCAGCTTATTCCTCCAGGAGCCCCTTTCCCCTCACTGTTGCTCTTCTCCCTGGAATGTGCAAACGGCCTCCTGGCAGTCTGGCCTGCCTCATCCTCGCCAGCTCCGACCCCACGGCCTAGGTCTGGTCCCATCCCTCTGGCTCAGAAATCCTTACTTACCGACTCCTCAGTCTGGCATTCAAGGCTCTGCCCACTATGGTACTAACTCACCTCTCACCAGTCTTCCATATAATCTTCCAGTTAGGTGTGTGCCCATCTTTTTCATCCTCTGCCCATAAATCTCTCCCGTCTTTGGGCCCTGGACCTTACCTTTTGCTGGTCCAGATGTCCTCTTGTCACTGCCACCTTCCTGACCAGGTCTGGCTCCCGTGCTGTCTTCCCTATCAAGTGTCCCTTGTCACCCTCTGCCATCTGAACAAGGCCTAAGGGATGGAGCTTTAGTTACAGGAGGGATACATGCTTTTAAAACATTCCCACATACAGAAGCATCCACAGTAAAATGAGTATGTGTCAGCCCACCTCTCCTCTCCCTAGAACTCACCCCAATGACTAGTCAGGCATGCACCTGGGCACCCATTTTGCCCTTTCCTGCTGGGTATGGGGAACTTCTGGGACCACCTGACATGCTGGCAACTGGTGGGGCTGTGGGCAAACAGAGTTGGTGGGAGGTTTCAGAGAGTGAT
Source organism: Manis javanica (assembly GCF_040802235.1). Taxonomy (NCBI): domain Eukaryota; kingdom Metazoa; phylum Chordata; class Mammalia; order Pholidota; family Manidae; genus Manis; species Manis javanica. The sequence goes on from NC_133169.1 coordinate 82,337,990, forward strand.
GTCTTGGGTTGATGTTGACAGAAAATCCTCAAGTCAGTCTGTGGGACCGCTTGTTTCTTTCAAAGAGCAGAGACCCAGGCAGGCATTTCCAGTTCATATGGGAATATTCATTCTATTCACCCCAGAGCCAGATACTCAAGTTCAAAAGGCAACCAGCCCTCTAGAGAATCCTGGTGGCCTAGCACAACCCCCAACACAAGCTGAGCTGAACAGGAAGCCTGGAAGCCTTAAGGCGTGCTGGTCACTCAGTCAGATGGACAGAGGCGAACCCTGGTCTTTCCTTCTCTGACTGGGCCCTTGTGAGCCCTGGTAGCCTAATATTAGCCTGGAGCTCTGGCCCACTGCGTGCACGCAGTGATTCTCTTTACAGCATGGCTCAACAGAAGAGCCCACCCTAGGGACTCAACGGACTCGCACTCCCTAGAATAGGGACTGGGAGAGGAAGCAGTGCGCTGCTGGCATTTCCTTCTCCAACAACTCCAGCCTATGGTAGTGGGTAGATGTGCTCTCCAAATAACCCAAGGGACCACATCTCTCCCCCACACTCCAATTCAAATAAATATTTAAATAAGGAGACAGGACTGGGTTTCACTAAGTTGGGAATACCTAACTCCAGCTTGGAGATACGGCGAAAGGCTCCAAATTATTGGCATCTACACTGACCCTTGAAAAATACAGAGGAGATGGTCAGATGAAGGTGAGAACAGCATTCCTTGCGGAGCAGGCACTGTGGACAAGGCATGACAGCGATAAGGAACATGACTTTGGAGAAACTGAAAATTCTCTGCAGCTGAGCCTCGTATATGAGGGAGATTTACGGCAGTGTTGTTGGAGAGGTCAGCTGCCTGGGTGTGCAAACCCCAGGATTTTGTCCTGATGGCCAAGGGGAGTCAAGGAAGGATTTTAAGAAGAGGAATGACAATTTAGGCAGGTGACTCTGGCTGCCACATGAGCTGATGGGCATAAGTTTGGAGAAAGCGAATGCCTTTGGGCGAGCAATGATGGTGGCCTGCACTACGGCAGACACAGTGAAATATGAGAAGAAGTAGAATTCAACATAGCATGGGGAGGCGAGGAGCAGGAAGGAGACCCTGGCTGAGGTGTGGAGGATATAGGTTTCAGATGGACAGTTGCATTTAGCAAATGGTTGTTAACTGGATTAAGGTAAAGGGAACTGAGGGTAAGAAATCAAGTCCAGCAACAAGTGATGAGTCCCAGTCAGGCCCTTAGCCTGCTGACAACAGTGCAGACATGACTGAGCACCCAAATCTTGATTCGAGCATGTCACTTACACACAGAGTCTGCTAAACACTGTCATCCTGAAGCAGATGCCCAGGTACCTAGATGACCATTTGCAGCTAGCCCGCTGCTCACCTGACCTATAAGCCAGATATCCCCAGACAGTCAGCAATGCTCAGAAACTTTGCTTTTTGAAAAAGAACAGAAATAGTTCATGACCAACCTCACTTTTCCCCCTTCCCCAACCTTGAGAGCCTAGACTCTGTGCTGGAATAATTTCTCTGTTTGGCAGTCAGACTTCTCTATTCAGCTCTCAATCTTTGGTCTCTAGTCTTAACCCAAGCCAGAGGCTCTCACCAGTCACGGGGGGCCTGCAGGGGCTTCAACAAGGTTGGACACACCCTATATGTTCTTCACACAATTCTGATATTCTGCATACTGTTTGCTCCACAAGGACCCTGCAAAGGGCAGTGGCACTCTTTGGAAAACACCAAGAGCCATTGCCCTCTCCGTCACCCTGAACAGTTCTGGGAACCAAAACCCTGCCGTGTCCCCCCAAAAACCTCCCCTGGAATGGGTCTCCCCATGTTGTTGAAGAGGGGGGATTATGCTTCCCAGCTTCAAGCTCTACTACTAAGCCACAGTAATCAAGGCAATTTGGTACTGGCACAAGAACAGATCCATAGACCAGTGGAACAGACTAGAGAGTCCAGATATTAACTCAAGCATATATGGTCAATTAATATATAATAAAGGAGCCATGGACATACAATGGGGAAATGACAGTCTCTTTAACAGCTGGTGTTGGCAGAACTGGGCAGCTACATGCAAGAGAATGAAACTGGATCACTGTCTAACTCCATACACAAAAGTAAACTCAAAATGGATCAAAGACCTGAATGTAAGTCATGAAACCATAAAACTCTTAGAAGAAAACATAGGCAAAAATCTCTTGAATATAAACATGAGCAACTTTTTTCATAAACACATCTTCTTGGGCAAGAGAAACAAAAGCAAAAATGAACAAATGAGACTGTATCAAACTAAAAAGCTCTGTACAACAAAGGAAACCATCAGTAGAACAAAAAGGATCCTACAGTATGGGAGAATATATCCATAAAGACATATCTGACAAGGGGTTAACATCCAAAATATATGAAGAACTCACATGCTTTAACACCCAAAAAACAAATAACCCAATTAAAATATGGGCAAAGGATATGAACAGACACTTCTCCAAAGAAGAAATCCAGATGGCCAACAGGCACATGAAAAGATGCTCCACATCACTAATTATCAGGGAAATGCAAATTATAACCACAATAAGATATCACCTCACATCAATTAGGATGGCCAACATCCAATAGACAAGAAAAAAGAAATGCTGGCAAGGTTGTGGAGAAAGGGGAACCCTCCTACACTGCTGGTGGGAACGTAAATTAGCTCAACCATTGTGGAAAGCAATATGGAGGTTCCTCAAAATGCTCAAAATAGAAATACCGTGTGACCCAGGAATTCCACTCCTAGGAATTTACCCCAAGAAACAAGATCTCAGATTCAAAAAAGACATATGCACCCCTATGTTTATCACAGCACTATTTACAATAGCCAAGATATGGGAGCAACCTAAGTGTCCCTCAGTAGATGAATGGATAAAGCAGAGGTGGTATATATACACAATGGGATATTATTCAGCCATAAGAAGAAAACAAATCCTACCATTTGCAAAAACATGGATGGAGCTGGAGGATATTATGCTCAGTGAAATAAGCCAGGTGAAGAAAGACAAGAACCAAATGATTTCCCTCACTTGTGGAGTATAACAACAAAGCAAAACTGAAGGAACAAAACAGCAGCAGACTCGCAAACTCCAAGAAGGGACTCGTGGTTACCAAAGGGAAGGTGGGTGGGGAGTGAGGGAGAAGGAGATAGAGGGGTATTGTGATTGGCACACATGATGTGGTGGAGGAGTCACGGGGAAGACAGTGTAGCACAGAGAAGACAAGTAGTGACTCTGTGGCATCTTACTATGCTGATGGACAGTGACTGCAGTGGGTTGTGGGGATACTTGATGATATGGGTGAATGTAGTAACCACAATGTTTTTCATGTAAAACCTTAATAAAAAAATCAAATCAAATAAAAAGTAAACATGGGCAAAACACTTCGTGCAGTAGCTGGCACCCAATGAATTCTTTGTGTTTGCTTATGTCTAATCTCATATTCAAGCAAAAAAAAAAAGTAAACATAGAATTGCTATATGATCCAGCGTTCCACTTCTGGGTATACACCTCAAAGACTCGGAACTGGGTACTTGAACAATGGTTGTATAATCATGTTCATAGCAGCGTTATTCACAATAGCCAGAAAGTGGTAACACATTGAGTGTCCATCAATGGATGAATGAATAAGCAAAATGAGGTATATCTACAATAGAATATTATTTAGCCTTAAAAAGGAAGGAAATTCTACATATGCTACAACATGGGTCAACTGAGAAGACATTATGCTAGTTGAAATAAGCCAGATACGCAAAAGAGCAAATGCTGTCTGATTCCACTTGTATGAGGTGCCTAGAATAGTCAAATTCATAGAGACGGGAAGTAGGAGGGTGGTTGTGGGCTAGGGGGAGGAAGGGATGGGAAGTTGATTGCTTAATGGTACAGAGTTCACATTTGAAATGATGAAAAAGTTCTGGAGATGGATGGTGGTGACGGCGGAACCACAGTGCGCGTGTACTGAATGCCACTTAAATTGTACATTAAGAATAGTATGGTATATATATTCATACATATATTTTACCACAATAAAAAAGAAAAAGTTGCATGGGGGTAAGGCCCTTAAATCTCTTATATTTCCTCCTCTGGGGGCTCACTCAAGGCCCTGGGAGATCGTGGGGGGCTGAGGTGCAGAAAAAGGAGGCTGTGCAGTCCCGTCCTCACCACCAGCCTCCCCTTAGTTCTACCTTTCTTACTCCTGCTCATCCTTCAAAGCCCACCTCTGGTCTTTTCCCACTTTCTCCGGTAGGGCCTCCAGGCCTCACTGCTCCTCCCCAGGGCAGCACTGAGTGTCCCCTCCTTCCTGCTCTCCTTGCCCTGGGCACTTCCCTCAGAGGACTGCAGCCTCTATGGGGCTGGGCCCGCTCCCCGACCCCCTGGGCTGGGGAGGCCTGCAATAGGGGCCCAGGGTCCTTGTCAGCAAAGCAAGGTTCTTGGTATCCACCTCTCAAGGTTCTGGGCTTCCAAGAAGATAAAAAATATACAGCTCTCAAGCCCAGTGAAACGCTCAATATATTATTACTGTTATGATTATTCTTCATACTGGCCTGGAAGGCTTCCCCTGGGCCCACCCACCAGTCACTCCTCATTCCCCGAGCCCCAGCCCCTCTCCTACTTCCTCCACAACTCCGCCTTGTTCACTTCAAGCCCCGCTGACCCCCTTCGGGGCATCCTGGAATTTAAGAAAAGTCTGATCTCATAGGATTTTCATGGAGATTAAATGATTTAATCCATGTAAAATTCTTATAATAGTGCCAAGTACATAAAATGTGCTCAGTAAAATTCAGCAGTGATGACAATGACGATGGCTTGTGGTAGTGTTACCTGTCTTTTCAATGCGTGTTGCCTTGATTGTGAGCTTCATTCTAAGTAGGTAAACTTAAGGATAAAGAAATATGACAATAAGTAATAGATGTTGGAAAGATGGATTCAGGGTCAGCAGGGATTCTCAAAGGGCTGTGGTCAAGGTAGCAGGAGATGGGGCAGGACTTTTATCCAAGAGGGTCACAGCTCTCTGGAAAGATTTCTGCAGGAGAGAGACCCATTTGATTTAAGGTTTGAGAAGCTTGCTCTGGCTGTTGGGTGGAGGATGGGCAGTGGGGGTAGGAGCAGGCAGACAGTGAGAGGGTGCTGCAGGCATTCAGAAGAGAGGTGGTTGTGGCTTGGCCTGGGCGGTGGTAGTGGACGGAGAGGGCTATGGGCAGATTCTGCAGATGTTTTGGAGGAAGAGATACTAAGGTCTGAGGCTGGACTGGCCATGGGCTAAGGGACTCACTGCCCAGGGGGATTCAGGGGATAGGTGGGTGGTAAACTCCATTTTTGAAGATCTGACAGGTGGAAGAACAGGCTGAAGGGTCAAGTTTAGCACCTGGTCGCTGAGTGTTGAATGAGCAATTCAGTTTCTCTCACCTTTGCCAGTTATACAAGATAGCTCTTATATTCAGTGAGATCCTTGCGTCTAACTAATCCTGACCTTCCAGCTGTAACTTGAGCTCAAGCCATTCCACAAGCCCTGGTTGAGTCTGCTTGATGCTGAGAGGCAGTGCAGCTGAGGCATGGGCTGGGGGCCAAGGGCTTGGGTAGCAGGCATGCCTCTTGCATGACCACTATCAAGCATGCCAATCTCTGGTGCCCATCAGACTCAGACCCAGTGAGCCAGTGCCAGGGTGCGTGGGCTGGAGGACCTGGTGGAGGAGCCTCCTGCCTCAAGTGCTTCAGGTCCACACATGCTCCTCATCTGCCGCTGGAGCCCTCTCTCAGCTCACAAGGATCCCCCAGGGCCCTCAAGAAGGGCTCTTCATGATTCTTCAGAGGTTGGAGGTAGAGAGCAAAACCTCTGATCTCAATGCCAGACACAAACTGCAAGAAATTACTCACCAAAGAGCAAAGCTTGGGAAACCCAGGCCAGGGGCCCTGCCCCACAGTCTGATTAGCATGGCTGCTCAGCAGGGGCTGTGCACTGGGGGGCTGCCATGGTGCTGCCCAGACACAGCTCCTTCTAGGGCTGGGCTGCCCCCACACCTTGTTACCAAACTGCACGTGGGGACAGGGGAACCATGAGCTCAGTGCCCCTTGGACCTGCCCCTCTACCTGACCAGTTGAGACCTTCAAAGCCCCAAGACCCTCAAGGTTGACTTGTCCTGTGTTTGGTGTCCCATCAGTGGCTTCCTCATCCCTAATCTCCATCATGCCTTTCTGGAATGTGTCAGTCAGATGCTGTAGTGGCCCTCATTCTGGAAGCCTGCTCCATGACACCCTCAGGAAAGTGTCCCAGTCTAGGCCTCTCATGAGCTCCTCACCCCCAGGAGCCAGGATCTAATGCCCAGCCTGCTCAAGTTTCCTTCTCCTGTGCCCCTGCCTGCCACTCAGCCTACATCCTTGTCTGGTGCAGTCACAGGCCTGCAGGAGGGTAAAGAGATGAAAGGAGTTCCAGCTGGCTAGGACAGAGCCAGGGAGTTGTCCCAGCAGGGCTGGCATTTTGAGAGTCATTAAGTCTGAAGGGCCAGGGTGGATTCACGAGGGAGGTAGCGTCTCCTCTCTCCTAAGCAGAAACAAGAAGAACTGTGCTTTCGCAGCTTGAGTGGCAAGGTGCCTTCCTAATTGGAGCAGGGTCTCCGGGATCCTCAGCCCTGGGCCTGGATCCCCCCTAAAGTCACAGAGAAACTCCTGCTCCTAATCCCCCTCCCCACAACACTGTGAGTTTCCCCGAATCACCCATCTTGGCTGGGCTTCTGGATTTGCTCCAGAGGGCAGGGTGGGGTGAAAGGACCCCAGTCATGTCCAGGGTCTGCTCCAGGCAGAGGTCAGCCCTGGCCTTGCGCAGAAATGGGAGCTGCTGGACTGGTCAAGGCAGGCAGTAGGGATGTGGTCTGCCAGGGGTCAGCAGGAGTGCTCAGAGAGGGGCTGACGGCTACCTGGTTGGGCCATCAGGGGGACAGTCAACCAGTGTGCTTCCCCAGCTGCCGCCTCTGTCCCAGCCACAGGGACATCCCCAAGATGGCTCTGAGGGCTTCCCCAAACCCCACAGTTACCTTCATCTCCAAATCAGCCATCACCAGGAACAAGAGACTCCAGGGTGAGCCAGCAGGTGAACTGGAAAAGTTGGGATTGTTCCCTCCCTCCTGCCATCCTTCTGCCCCATGTTCTGGGCATGGGACAGACATCCCCATCTTGCCACCCTACTCTGGTGGCAAACAAGGCAGCCACGTGCCAGGCTCCTCGGGCCCCGGAGATGTGTCCTATGGCTCTCTGGGGGTGTAGTGCTCCCCAACTTCCTTGTCCAGATAAGACTCTGGACAGTGTGAGACCCACCCCCCCCAAAGCTCCTCAGGGCTTCCCAGGGGACATGCCACGCTCCTGGAACTTAACCCGCATTCCCTGGGGCTGGAAGTCAGGCAGTCAGGGAGAGATGGGCACACTTAAAGAAAGAAAGAGCACGGACCCCTGTTCACCCCGCCGTACCCCTTGCTCACCACCCCTCTCTGGCCGGGTGGTCATCCCACCTGGCACCACAGCAGGGACCTCTGGGAAGAAAGAGGCTACACGTCTCCAGGCGCTCTTGTTACTGGGCAGATGGGGTCAGGCATGGGGAGATCGCTACAAGCAACCTCAAAGGAAGAGGCGTCCTCGCAGGCCTGCCGGCCTGCTCTACAACTGGGTGGTGGGCAGCCTCCCTTGGGGCCTGAGCGACCCCTAGCCACCCAAAGGAGCATGACCTTTGCTGGACCCTGCAGGTCAGGCTAGCAGGAGCCTGGTGCAGCCTCCCACACTGCGGTTAGGAGAGCCCTCAGGCAGCTGCATATCTGGACCTCAGTGTCACTTGGGCTTCATGAGTTTTGCCCCTCTCTGCCCCCTCAGTTTTGACATCTGTAAAATGGGTATCATCATTCCAAAGGCTCAAAAGAAGTCTGTGTTATTCCCAAATATCTCCCTTCTCTGCCTGTCATTCATTCCAAATGCCCACTCTCCTTAGCAAGTTTTCGCTAAGCATTGCCCTAGTCAGATACTCTTTAAAAGTGATGAGGGACACAGGGAGCTTCTCATCTTTCTGGGCAGAGTGGAGTTTTCTAATACCATCTTGCCCTCCAGACCCTTTCCCCAGGACTGGCCATGCCCCCACAAACTGAGACTTCTGGGCAGCAACCTTGCCTTCTGCCTGCTGTGCTGTGCCCAGAGGATTCCAATCTGATGGACTGAAGCCCGGACAAAGATGTCAACACAACATTCCTTTGCTAATGGAGCCTAGCTGTCATTGGCTCAAGCAGGACTCTGACACTCAGCCACACCACCCTCTGTTTGAATCAACACCTGTTGGCCGAGCCTTTATTTTGTACCAGGCACCTTGACAGGCTAGGTGGGAGGAAGTGGGCAGAGAAGATTAGCCATGCCACTATCCCCATGGGTCCCCACCAACCAGTGGCATCTTTAGAGATGTAGCACTGAGGTTTCACCCTAGCAAAATCCTCAAGGAGGGGACTTGCCCTGGCTCCCAGGTAAGGAGGGCAGGGAAGGTTCAGTCAGGTCTCAGGGCCCCCTCATCCTCTTAAGGAGACGACAGTGCCATCAGATGTCTGGTCCAGTAAGCTGATCTGAGAGTGCAGCCCTCTCATGTGTAAGGGGAAATAGGATGTGGGGTTTGCTATCAGGCTCAAGAGCAGAGAGCTGGCAATAAATCACGAGCTGAAAAGCAATGTCAGTGCTTCAAACTATATTTCCAAGCCTGAGAAACAATCGTGCATTAAAATCCATCGGAGTAAAAAAATCTATTAAAATTTCAGGAGCAATGCTTTGCTATAAATTAGATTTTTCTGCCAACCAGGATAATTCAGTAATTTCCCCTTGACATTCTTGAGATTGCTTTTTGGGGGGAATTATGATGCTTTAAAGTTGGGAGCATTTGTTTCCAAGGAAAGACGGAGTATAGATGGGGCCTGGAGGTGAGAGGGCAAGGAGGAGCCCTTCTCTGGGAGCTCAGTGCCACCAGACAGAGGTTTTACATAATGGCCAGGAAGGCTGCAATGCAGGGCTGTGATTGGGGGATGCCCCAGACCAGACCACACTGACAGGAGAAAGAGGCGGGCAGCGGGTGGGCAGCAGGGGTCTTCCAGTGTCCCTTTATGTTAAGACAGCCTCAGCCTCACAGCTTCCCTGAGTAACTGTCTGAAGCCTTCCCAGCTCTCACAGAGGCAAACTGGCTCGGGCAACAAGGTGCCTGGGGTGCAGGGTGGGTGGGGGTAGCGCCTGCCTCTCAGTCTTCCTTTGTTCCTTTGCTGTGGGAGATTCTGCACCAGTCAAGACCATTCCCCCACGTCCTATCGATCTCCTGTAATTGGGGGCTATGTCCAAGCCCCTGTCAGCCCTAGTCTCTCTGTACAAAGTCCAGCACAGCAATGACACCAGACTGTTTCTGGTGGGCCAAAGCTGCTCTGGCAGGACATGGCAGCTGGCAGCAGGAGTGTGCCAAGGAAGGGTGGGGGTCTTGGAGGACTGGGCACAATCTGCTGGAGACCAGATTCCAAGACAGCTGCAGGGCAGGGGCAAGGGATCTGAGTCAGGACTTGGGTAGGACAACATTCCAAAGTCAGCCTGCCTGGCTATGAGTCCTGGCTCCCATGCTGGCAAGTCAACCTTCTGAGCCTTGATTTTGCTACCTGTAAAGTGGGGGTAATAATAGTACTTGCCTTGTAGGTAGAACTAAATGTGACAATGTGTGGGAAGCACCTGTCACACAGAGGCAGTACTTAATAGTATCTTTGGGACACAGGTCCCCTAACCCCAAACCATAGCCCTTCCTACTATAGGAGACCCAACCTCTGCAGCCCTGCTCAGGCCCCTTTCTCTCCCCCTCCTCTCCCACCCAAGCTTGCCTGTCTTTGGGGACTTACCCCCTCAGACAGAACCACAAAGAATGGCGTCTGCCCATAGAGCTGGGCTGCCCACTGGGCATCGTCACACGACTGTGTTTGGGAAGACCTTCCAACGGTCACCTGTAGCTACCAACAACCCTCACCAGAAGGGTGATTAAGAGTTCTCTTATTTTGCAGGGTCCTGGGAGGTAAAGTGACACTGCTCAAGGTCACATATCTGGGAGAACAGGTTGGACATGAAGCCCAGGTCAAACCAACTCAACCACAAAGGCATCTCCAGATTTCTTCCACCCTTCCTTCCTTCCTTCTTTCTTTCCTCCCTTCCATCCCATGAATCAGAACCCCCAGACCCCCCCACAATAGCCACTGAGACAGTGACAAACTGAGGCACGGACACATGGGGGGTGATCTTCCCAATATTCTCAGAGTCTCCAGGAGCAAGATCACTGGGCCCGGGAGAAAGAAGTCAAACGGGAAGGAAGTGGGAGAGTCTGGGAAAGTTTCCATTTAAGCAGCTGTTAGAACAAGCTATTCACTTGGACACTGTCTGACTCATAGAACACAGGAATGTGAAGTTTTAAAGGTTATCTCATCTCACCCTCTTTTTGAATCATTTCTTCTGCAGGTGCTCCCTCACCCCAGGTAACAGGGAGCTCATTGCCTCCCAGGGCAACCCAAGGATGCAGATTGCACTTTGCTCCTCAGTGCCTTCTGGGGCTCAGTCTTGGCTCTCTGCAGCACTGTCCTGGCCCTGACCCCACATGGGCAGGGGCCAGCCGGCAGCAGCGGGGTGGTGTGTGGTGTGTGCCTGCTGCTTCCCTCTTGGCGCCGCAAGTCTTAGGGGCTAATCTGTGAACAAGTCAGGGGCTTTCTGGAGGCTGCACCTCTCCAGAGGGCAGGGTTGGGCGCTGGTGAGGCAGTGTTTCCTGGGGGCCCAGCCCTGTGCCCAGGAGTTTCCCTCTAAGAGTGGAGGTCAAGGGGAAACTCAGGCCTGGGGAACTTGGCCAGCACCTGAAACCAGGCTGGGAGTTCAGCAGACACTTCTTTCAATACCAATGGATTTGCCTCACAATGGTAAATATTTGTATTGAGATAGCCCCCAGGCCAGGGGATGTCGGGGGTCCTGGTTTCGCCTAGAAAGCCACCACCAGGGCAACTGCTAGCCCCCAGAAGGGGAGGACTTGAGAGCTGGGAAGGGGCAGGAGGGGTCTAGGGGTTTGGAAACTGGGCCTCCTGCTACTCAGTAGCTGTGTGACCTTGAGCAAATAGTTTGGCCTCTCTGAGCATCAGTGTTTTTTGTCTTTGAATGGAGGTGATAGTGGTGCCTGCTTCAGTCTTGGAGGTAACTAAAGACACGATGCCTGCGAAGTGCCTAGCACACAGCGAGCGCTCCGAAACTGCCACATTTTGTTACTATTTGCAGCAGACGGGGAAACCCGTGGGAAATCCGGGCTCCTCTGGGAAGTTGGGGGTGGTGGGCTGGCCTTCCCGGAGCCAGGCGGCGGGGATGGGGGCGGGGTGGGGACAGGGCGGGGCGGCCCCACGTCGCGCTGCACCTCCCCCTGCCCGGCCCCTGGGCCCCCGGAGCTTGCCTGCAGGTGGCCGCAGCTGAGTCACCGCGGCCCGGCCGGCCGTTTGCCTTATCTGCAGACGTCGCTGCCCTCGGAAGCCCCCAGAAGGCCCCAGCCTGACCGCCGGGCCACACCTCATTTGCGCCAAGTCCCTCCTAGGCGCCCATGGGTTTGGGGTGCCGAGGAAAGAGTGAGCCTTCTTCCAGGCTGACTGGAGATACCCAGAAAAACCTCCCTGCGCCTGCCGGCACAGTGCCTGCCCTTCCACCATTAACCAAGCTTTCCTGGGGAGCAAGCACGCCTCCTGCAACTGCGCTTTTAAAATGCGCTCCCCCTACCCCCCACCCCCAGTGCTTTGACGGGGAAGCAGAAGACGGGAGGGCAGGGATGGCCCGAGAGCCGAGGGGGAGGAGGGCCGGAGGGCGGGCCGGGGGTCCGGCTGCCTCCTCGGCTCGGCCCGCCTGTCCCTCTCCCAGCCTCCAGGGCTCTGGGGGAAGTGGCGGCTGGGGGAGGGGGGACGGGGCTGACAGATTCTGTAAACAGAGCCGGTCTGGGCCTCAGCCAAGGACGGGGTGTCCTGGCCCAGCCTGGGTGTGAGGCCCATCCGCGGCTCTCTAGGACACCCCGCCCCGCCCGGCTGCCCCAGGGCTGCCCGGCCCATGGCCAGCTCCAGCCAGGACGTGTCTTGAGTTTGGGAAGCGGCCAAGTCCCTCCTGCGGAATGTGTCCCGGACAGGGGGGTCTGGGGGGTGGGGGCTTTTCTCTAAGCGCTGTCACTGATCATCCATTCACCAAGTGCCAGGCTCAGGCGCGGCCACCGCCTCTGGTTCCTGCCCCACCCCCGTCTCCCCCTCTGATCCTGCCCCCTGCTCTTTGCTGCCTGAGCCTGCGTCCTTCGGGTCGAGGCGTGGAGAGAGGTGGCTCGGATTCTGAGAACCCTTCAGGGTTCAGTCCTGCCCCCTTGACTTGCTGCCGAGTGCGGCGTCCCATGTCCATGGCCGCACAAAGGCAACTCAGAGGGCAGCAAGGAGTGACGTGGAAGGGAGGATGGGAAGGAGACAGGCATCCTGGGATACTTAAGAATATTCGGTGTTGGACGCAATGGCCAGCTGTGGGTATGAAGTGGAGAGAAGAGTCTTTGGATGTTTGAGGGAACAGGTGGCTCAGAGATCCTGGCCCCCCAGCATGTGGAGACAGCTGTGCACTATGACTTGGAGGAGGAAAACATGTAAGATACGGAGAGGAGTCCTGGTGGCAGGAGAGGAGAGAGTTTGGCCAGTGAGACTTGTAGGCTGGGCCCCTAGTGCCCATGGCAGGTTCTGGACTTTATTGTTGGGGCAGTGTGTGCCTGGATGCTGGTACGTGGGGTAGACAAGAGGTCCCATGGATAAATATGCTTGGCAAACACTGTTCAGAAAAGCTAAGTACCACCTAATGAGGGTTTTATCAGAACCTTTATTTCATATGCTAATTAACAAACATCTTTGTTCTCCAAGACTGGGTAAGATATGCAGATGCCCCCTCCAACCTTAAACCCAACCTCATGGGACTCGTGCTCTTCTAAAAACACTGGGGCCCAAGGATTAATAAGTTTGTCTTACTTACCGGCTCTGGCTCAGATGGAAGGGTGGGCACAGGTAGACACCAAGGAAAACATGGCTTTCCTAGAAACCTAGATTCAGTGACCATTCTCCCAAGGGAGGCCAGCCTGTAGAAGCCCAGGCAAGGTGAGGGGATGGCCGGAAGAGAATACTTTGAGAAAGTGTGTGGCAGATTCAGAGTTCTGGGTTCCAGACTCCAGTCAGTCTCCCCAAATCAGATCCCCAGCTCAGTATCAATGACTCTGGTCATGGTTAGGGAGTCCCTTGGGCTATGCAGAGAACATACTGATTAGAGGTGATAGATTGTGGCAAGGGTCGAGGCTTGAGGCTGTGTCATTCTTCCACTAGGACATATCCTGAGCTGAGCTTCACGTCTGACTCCACAGAAAGCACAGAAACAAAACTCTCCTAAAAAAACAGGCTTTCTCACTGCTTTGGTAAAGCAGTTGTATCCAAGTGTGCTGCTCAGGGAGCCTTCTGACAAAGGTGTAACCAAAAGCAGCAAGCCTTGCATCCTTGCTGAGAGGCAGCAAGTGAGCAGAAGAGCAGAAGAGGAAAGAGCCTGCAGACCGGCATGGGCCCTTCCTGGACTGCTTCAGAGAATTCCCTGGGTCTCCCAGAAATCCCTGCGCACCAAGCATGGACTGCAGAGGTCCTGCTTGAGGAGGCGGGAGTTAGAGTTAGGGATATATAGGCTGGAACCCTGCCTAGGTCCCCTTGTCCTCAATGGCTGGGGAAGCAGTTTGTGTGTGCCTGCATCGTCCCCGTACTAGCAAGCTGTTCTCATAAACTGTAGGATACAATATGGTGATGACAATCTTGTGTGCAGTGTGAATGCAGAGAAGAGGGAGGTCAGTGGCAACTGGCACCTCCAGGGAAGGGCTCCAAGATGAGACAGGGTGTGGTAAGCCTGTCTAGGTGGCTACGTTTCAGTGGTATAGAGAATAAAGGACTGGACTGGCCGGTCTGGCCAGCATCTGGAGAGAAGGCTGGAGGGGCCCACAGAGTCAGCCTCACCAACTTGTTTTAGGAAACGGATCTCAGGCTGAGGAGGAATATAATGTAGCATATGGGTGCCTGCAGAATAAATACCCTAAGCCCCAAACAAAACTTCCATCAAGGTTCATGTCTGACTCCACAGAAAGCACAGGAACAAAACTGGCCTCAAAAAATGAGCTTTACACAACTGCTTTATACAGCTGCTTCCATCAAGCCTCTCCCACCCCTGCCTTCATGGCCAGATGAGCCTGTCGAATCTTCTCCATGTATTTTCCCTTTTTTCCTTACTTGAATCACTCTCCAGCCTGCCACTTTCCAACACCCCAATACGACCCTGAAATGGCTTTGGCTAGGGTTCACCAGAGTCCTCCTGACTGTCAGAGCCATTGAATTTGTTTAAATAAATAGTTTGATTGAGATATAATTCATATACCATACAATTCACCTATTTAAAATACACAATTCAATGTTTTTTAGTATCTTCAGAGAGCTGTGCAACAATGATTACGATCAATTTTAGAACATTTCATCACCCTCTGCTGAAAAAAATTAGGAGGTATTTCACTTTTCCCTGTTATGCCCCACCTCTAGTCCTAGATAATGGCTAATCTACTCTCTGTCTTTATGGATCTGCCTATTCTGGGTATTTCATTTAAATGGAATCACACAATACAGTATGGTAATATAATATATTGTGGTCCTTTGGCTTCTGTCACTTACACAATGTTTTCAAGTCTTACCCCTGTTATAGCATGTATTAGAGTTTCAGTCCTTTTGATGGCTGGGTAATATTCCATTGTTCAGCTATACTTCATTTGGTTTATCCATCATTTCACGGACATTTGGGTTGTTTGTACTTTTTGGATATTATGAGTAATGCTGTTATGGATATTTATGTACAAGTTTTTGTATGGACATATGTTTTTATTTCACTTGAGTATGTCCCTAGGAATAACTGCTGGGTCATATGGTAACTCTATGGGTAACCTTTTGGGGAACTGTCAGATTGTTTTCTAAAACAGATGCACTATTTTACATTCGTACCAGCAGTGTATGAGGGTTCCAATTTCACCATAGCCTTGCCAATATTTGTTATTATCTGTCCTTTTGGTTATAGCTGTCCCAGTGGTGTGACATAGTATCACATTATGGTTTGATTTGCTTTTCCATGATGGCTAATGATGTTGAATATTTTTTCATATGTTTATTGGCCATTTGTATATATTCTTTGGAGAAATTATATTCATATCCTTTGCCCATTTTTTAAACTGGGTACTTGTCTTTCTAGTGTTGAGTTGTAACAATCTTTTATATATTCTAAATACAAATTCCTTATCAGATATACAATTTGTAAAAATTTTCTAAAATCCTCTGGGTTGTCTTTATATTTTCTTGATGTTCTCCACAGCACAAAATTTTTAATTTTGATGAAGTCTAATTTATCTTTTTCTTCTTTGGCTGCTTGTGCTTTTGGTTTCATAGCTAAGAAACCACTGCCTAGTTCAAATTCAAGTAACACATATTTATACCTAAGTTTTCTTTTAAGAATTTTAGAGTTTTACTTTTTACATTCAGGTCTTCAATCTGTTCTGAGTTAATTTTTGCATATGGTGTGGGATAGGGGGATCCAACTTCATTCTTCTTTGAGTATTCTGTTGTCCCAGTAACACTAGTTGAAGACAATTCTTTCCCCAACTGAATTGTCTTAATATCCTTGTTAAAAATCAGCTGACCTTAAATGTAAGGGTTTATTTCTGAATTTTCAGCTCTCTCCTATGATCTGTATTTCTGTTCCTCATGGCAGCATCACACAGTCTTGATTATCTGTAGCTTTGTAGTAAGTTTTGAAAGTGGACATGTGTGTCCTCCAACTTTTTTTTCTCCAGGTTGTTTTGGTTGTTCTGGGTGCCTTGCATTTCCACATGAACTTTAAGATCAACTTGTCAGTTTCTGCAAAGAGGCCCTTTGGTGTTTGATGAGGATTTCATTGAATCCATACATGACCATCTGAACAACGGTGTCTTCCCATCCATGAGCATGATCTCTTTCCATTTAGGGATGTCTTCTTTAACTTCTTTCAAAAATGCTTTGTAGTTTTCAGTGTATACTTGTACTTCCTTGGATAAATTTATTCCTAAGTATTTTATTCTTTGTGAATTGTTCTCTTTATTTGTTTTTGGATTATATTGCCATAAGGTAGAAATATAATTGATTTTTGTACATTGATCTTGTATCCTGCAAACTTGCTGAACTTATTTATCAGTTCTAATAGCTATTTAATGGATTCCTTAGGATTTTCTATATACAGGATCATGTCACCTGTGAATAAAGATAGTTTTACTTTTTTCCTTTCTGGTCTAGATGGCTTTTATTGCTTTTTCTTGCCTAATTGCCCTTAGTAGAGCTTCCATTACAGTATTGAATAACAGTGATGAGAGTGGACATTCTTGTCTTGTTTCTGATCTTAGAAGGAAAGTATTCAGTCTCTCATCATTTAATATGTTAGGGTTTTTTGTAGATGCCCTTTATCAGGCTGAGGAAGTTCCTTTCTATTCCTAGTTTGTTGAGTGTTTTTATCATGAAGAGCTGTTGAATTTTGTCAAAGGCTATTGAGATGATCATGTGGTTTTTGTCCTTTATTGTACTGCTGTGTGGTGTATTGCATAATTGACTTTCAGATGTTACACCAACTTTGTGTTCCAGAATAGATAGCACTTGGTCATGGTATATAAACTTTTTTATATGTTGTTAGATTTGGTTTTCTAGTATTTTGTTGAGGATTTTTATATCTATATTCATAAGATATGTTGGTCTGTAGTTTTCTTTTCTTGTGATATCTTTGCCTGGTATTGATACTGGGATAATACTTACCTCATAGAATGAGTTAGTAAGTGTTTCCTCCTATTTATCTTTTTAAATGATGTATTTTTCATGTTGTAAAAATAAGAAAATATAGGAAAGTATAACTAAAATTAAAAGTTTTCATAATCCCTTTATGTAGAGGTAATGTTTAGGTATATTTCCTTCCTATTTTTCTTATGCTTATACATGTTAAAATTAAAAATTGGCATCATGCTTTATATGGATTTTGGTATGCTGTTCTGATTTTTTTATGTTAACATTGCATTTGTTAACTATAATGGAATGTTACTCAGCCATAAAAAGGGACGAAGTAGTGATACATTCTACAGTATGGATGAACCTCAAAAATATCATGCTAAGTAAAAAATCTAAACCCTAAATGTCAGATGTTATATAATTCCATTTATATATAGTATACATAATAAGTAAATCCATACACACAGAATGCAGATTGGTGATTGCCAAGGTCTGGACATTGTGTGTGTTTGGGGCTGGGAAGGTGTGGAATGCTTAATGGGTATAGGGTTTCTTTTTGGGAGACTCATAATACTTGGAACTAGGCAGAGGTGGTGGCTTCACAACATTGTGAATATACTATATGCCACTGAATTGTTCATTTTTAAATTGTTATCTTTATGTTATGTGAATTTCACCTCAATTTAAAAAATTATATTTGTGAGAATTAGTACATGTGATTTAAAACTCTTTAAAAGGGTGATTTAAAATGTTTTATTATATTTTAAAAATTATAATATGTACATATTTGTTTGTGATGAAGTGGAGTAATAGTTAAGGTTTATGTGCAAGTCTCAGAATCCCATAATGATTTCTCAATAGCTACAAAATATTTCAATAGAAGATGCCAAAAAATGGAAATCTATCCCATGCTCATGGATAGGAAGAATTAATATTGTCAAAATGGCCATCCTGCCCAAAGCAATTTACAGATTCAATGCAATCCCTATCAAAATACCAACAGCATTCTTCAACAAACTAGAGCAAACAGTTCTAAAATTCATATGGAACCACAAAAGACCCCAAAGAGCCAAAACAATCCTGAGAAAGAACAAACCTGGGGAGATTATGCTCCCTGACTTCAAGCTCTACTACAAATCCACAGAAATCAAGACAATTTGGTACTGGCACAAGAACAGATCATAGATCAATAGAACAGAATAGAGAGCCCACATATAAATCCATACATCTGTGGTCAATTAATATATGATAAAGAAGCCATGAATATACAGTAGGGAAAAGATAGCCTCTTCAACAACTGGTGCTGGCAAAACTGGACATGTACATGTAAGAGAATGAAACTGGATTATTGTCTAACTCCACACACAAAAGTAAACTCAAAATGGATCAAAGACCTGAACGTAAGT
This sequence comes from Manis javanica, assembly GCF_040802235.1. Lineage (NCBI taxonomy): Eukaryota > Metazoa > Chordata > Mammalia > Pholidota > Manidae > Manis > Manis javanica. The sequence goes on from NC_133169.1 coordinate 82,356,286, forward strand.
CATGTAACCATAAAACTCTTAGAAGAAAACATAGGCAAAAATCTCTTGGATATAAACATGAGCAACTTTTCCTGAACACATCTCCTTGGTCAAGAGAAACAAAAGTAAAAATGAACAAATGAGACTACATCAAATAAGAAGCCTCTGTACAGCAAAGGACACCATCAGCAGAACAAAAAGGCATCCTACAGTATGGGAGAATATATTTGTAAATGACTCATCTGATAAGGGGTTAACATAGAAAATATATAAAGAACTCACACATCTCAACACCCAAAAAACAAATAACCCTATCAAAAAATGGGCAGAGGACCTGAACAGACGTTTCTCCAAAGAAGAAATACAAATGACCAACAGGCACAGGAAAAGATGCTCCACATCGCTAATCATCAGGGAAATGCAAATTAAAACCACAAGATATCACCTCACACCAGTTAGAATGACCACTATCCAAAAGACAAGAAATAAATGCTGGAAAGGGTGCAGAGAAATAGGAACCCTCCTACACTTTTGGTAGGACTGAAAATTGGTGCGTCCTCTGTAGGAAGCAGTATGGAGATTCCTCAAAAAACTAAAAAAATAGAAATACCATATGACTCAGTCATTCTACTCCTAGGAATTATCTGAAGAAAACAAAATCCCTGATTCAAAAAGACATATGTACCACTATGTTTATCGCCACACTGTTTGCAATAGCCAAGACATGGAAGCAAACTAAGTGTCCATCAGTAAATGAATGGATAAAGAAGAGGTGGTTCATATACACAGTGGAATATTATCCAGCCATCAAAAGAGAAGAAATCCTACCATTTGCAACAACATGGATGGATCTAGAGGGCATTTTGCTCAGTGAAAATAAGCCAGGTGGAGAAAGACAAATACCATATGATTTCACTTATTTGTGGAATATAAAAACAAAGCAAAACAGAAAGAACAAAATAGCATTAGACTCACAAACAATGAGAAGGGACTAGTGGTTACCAAGGGGGAGGGAGTGGGTGAGGGTGGTGGAGAGGGGGACTGCTGAACCACTGTGACATACATTTGATAAAACAAAAAAATTAAATTAAAAATATTTCATTAGAGATATGCCTTATTTTGTTTTATATATGACTCATCTAAAAATTTTTATTACTACATATTATGCTACAATGAACATCCTTAGGCTTGGTTTTCAGATGTGAGTAATTATTTCCTGAGAATCATTTCCTTAGGACTGATTCTTAAAAATTAATGACTGGGTCAAAAGTGAGGGATCAACATATGTAAGATTAAAGAACACTGCTAATATTTTTCCTACAACCTCAACAACATTATGAATTAATGTTTTAAATAAATTTTTTGCAGGACAAGGAAAAATATAAAGCTTTAAAAGATACTATAGGGGAATATCTTCATTATTTCAAAATAGAGAAAAATTTATTAAGCTAGACACTCAAAAAACCATAAAATAAATTGAACTATACTCAAATTAAAATTTCCTATTTATCAAAGTATGATTATAAGAGTGATATGGCAAGATACAGAGTAAGCAAACATATCTGCAAAATACATAATTAGTAGATGGCTTGTATCCAGAATATATAAAAAACTCTTATGAATTCATAAGAACTGAATAATAGTGAAAACATTATATATAAAATTTTGTGAGTGCAGCTTAGGTAGTATTTGTATAGCAGGAAAATCTATATCACTAAATGTACATATTTTAAAAGAAGAATTGTTGAAAATATGAGCCAAGGATGCATTTCAGGAAATTATATTCAAAGAAATTAGAAGAATGAAATAATAAATATAAGAAAATTAATTAATGAAATAAAAACCAAACATATGAAAGAAAGGATCTTTTTTTAATAGTATGTTTTGTTCTTCAAAAAAGAATAATGAAAACTGATGAGCCTAGTAAAGGCAAAAAGAATGAACAAATAATAAATAATAAGAATGAGGAAGGGGACATTACTAGAGATCTCATATACATCTAAAGGATACTAAGAAGATATCATGAACAGCTTAATACAATATATGTAAAAAGCTTAGGTGAAATGGAAAAATCCCTAAAAATAATAATTTACCAAAAGTGACTCATGAAGAAAAAGAAAACCTGAATAGTGCCATAACTATTAAAGAGATTGAATCAGTAATTTATAATCTTCCCATAGAGAAAATTGTGATTCTCTCAATGAATGCAGAAAAAGTGTTTGATAAAATTCAACATCCACTGAATTAAATGAATAAAAATTTAAAAAAAAACTGTGACCAAACAGGAACTGGAAAGAAACTTTCCTAATTTTACATAGGCTGTCTTTTAAAAGCTATCTAATACAAACATCATACTTTCTGGTGAAACAATTTTTCCTTTGAAAATTGGAACAAAACAAAGATATCCCTAATTACCACTTTTCTTCAACATTATACTGGAGGTACTGGCCAGTACAGTGAAGAAAGAGAAGGAATAAGAATTGGAAAAGGAAGAAACAAAACTGCCATTATTTATAGATGATATGATTGTATACAAAAGAAAAAAATTAATATTCAGATATTTAGAGTTATTGAGAGAGTTCAGCAAGTTTTCTGGACTTAAAAAAAGTCAAATGTAAAAATCAATGTATTTAACAGTAACAAAGAGAAAAACGTATTTTAAAAGGATAGCATTTGTAACATCAGTTTTAAATGCCAAATCACTAGGAATAAATCTAATACAAGTTGAGGAAGTCTTCAATGCAGAAAAATTGAAATTGTTATTGACAGAAATTAAAGATCTTAATTAATGGAGATATGATATTATGGATTGGAAAACTCAATATTACAAGGATGGTAAGTTCTTCCCAAAGTGATCTATATATTCAATTTCATTTCTAATGTAAATTCATCAGCATTTTTGTGAACCTTGACAAGATGACTCATATTTATGTGAATATGCAAAGGCCAAGAATAGCTAAGTCATCCTAGAGGAGGAATGAGGTTAGAGGAATTGCTGTACCAGTTGCCATAAAGCTATAGTAATTGAGACTGTGGCATTGATTTGGGGATGGACAGTTCAGTGGAATGCAGAGGAGATTGCAGAAACTGACTTGCACACGTCTAGAAGATTGCAGAAACAGACTTGCACATGTCTAGATGCTTGGTTTGTGACAGAGATGTCACTGTATAGCAATGGCAAAAAGACCCTCAATAAACTTGGCTGAACAATTGGGTATCTAGGTGGGAAAGGAATGAGATTGGATCCCTATCTCACACCACACACTAAAATAAGGTCTAGGGGTATATGGATCTAAATAGAAAAGGCAAAATTATAAAGTTTTAAAATAAAAATGTGGAAGAATATCTTCATTATCTCGAGTAAGGAAAATTGTCTTAAAGCACAGAGCCAATATCATACAGGAAAGATGAATAAAATGAAAAATTTCTATTTATCACAAGATAACATTAAAAGAGCAAAAAAGCAAGCTACAGAGTAGCAGAGGATAATTGCAATAGATAAAACTAACCAAGGACATATCCAAAATACACACAGAACTCACAAGAATTACTAAAAGACAGCCCAAAAGAAAAACAGGCAGTCCAAACTCATCAAGTTGTATGTGTTAAATATGTGCATCTTTTTGTGGTCATGCTGTCAATATGTCAGTCAAGCTGCAATAAAGTGGTTTTAAAATAAATAAATGAAAATAAAACAACCTGGTCAAAAGAAAAAAAAATGGGCAAAGAGGTAGGCACTTCGGAAAAAGAAGAAACCCAGAGGCCAATCACATAAAACAATGCTCAACTTCTTCTCAAATAATTAACCAATTGTCCCTGGTGGGGGCGGCAGGAAAGGAGGGAGCTTTTTATCTCTACTCTTTTGAAGGCCAAGTTTTTCATATATAGATTTATTATGCCAAATATGAGTATGTTTTTGGGCAGTTCTCTTTCACTGATAGGTCAGTTCTATAAAGTTCTGTGCAGAGTGTTTGACTAATACTCCTACCTGGCAGTAAAGGGGAGCCCAGAGCTCCACCTGCTCTGGGAAGACTGCCCCTCCTCAGACCCCCAGACTCCTGACAAGGACTCTGTCCTCCCACCTCCCATAAGCCCAGCCTGGCCTTCACCCTCTGCCTTGGGTGCCTCAGGACTGCTCCCAGCAGGCGCTCTCTCTGTGTTCCTATCAGTCCCCACAAGAGGCCCCAGATTCTCTGGGTGTCCCTCAGCCCCTGCATTTCCCTTTTCTGACCTCCCCCTCTGGGCAGCATCTCCCCAGCCCCATGTCCAGAAATCCTTTCACTGGACTTTCTGATGTCACAATCTGGCATCAGTAAACCCCTCTGTCCTCAACCGCAGTTCAGACTGTCCCCATTGTTTTCCTGTTCTAGGAAAACTGCCCCTCCTGCAAGGACTCCCCTCACTTCCCCTGCCACCTCTCAAGTGGTGGTGGTTTACTTTCTTCTGGTCCCTGTGTCCCTGGGGCTAGGGTTTGGAGGTGCTGTTTTGCTCCTCAGTGCCACTCAACAGACTGTCCACCTCCTTGGAAATGCCCACATTTGAACACTTTGTTGTCAAGCGAGACCACCCATTTCTCCTCCTCATTCCAGCCCTTTATAGACCTCTGGTTACTCCCCCTCGGTCCTTGAAGATTTTAGTACCTGGCCCGCAGTCGCCCTTTCCAAGGCCACTCTTGCCTTAGCTTTTTATTTCAGCCTTAAAGTGGGTGAACAGGCCTCTCAGAACCTTGGCCTCCTTGTCACATTTTGGCTTCTGCAGTACCTCAGCCTCTCCCTCCCACGGCCGACTTAGAACTAGCTGGTGTCTGCAAAATGCAATCCCTTCGTCACCTCAGTGTCATGCACCCCCCTCTCTGATCAACACTGCCTATTCTCTTAGCTCACTCCTAGTACCCTGACTCCAACAGCTCTTCCTGGAACCTACTGACCCTAGCAAACGTCCCTTGCCCCCTCATGTCCCACTCCCCTCCTTACCCAGCCCAGAGCCCATGGTCAATGCTACATGCCCTCCCTCACCCTCCCTGCAATAGAGTCACCTGGCAAAACCACAACCACAGTTAAATTCAACCCTCTCCCCACTCAACACCTGCACTGGACACCAACACCACACAGGCTGCCCAGGACTGAAGAACAACCCACGGTGGGCTGACTTGTCTTGCTTTAAATTAATGATCGCTACCCTCCCTAAGTGAGACCTCACGGCTGCCCAGCAATAATACCCCACCTCGAGTGTGCCCCCACCCTCTCACGCAGCAGACTGCTTCACACCTCCTCCTCCAGCCCACTCTCAGCTGACAACTTTTTCCTAGTAGCTAAGAAAATAGAAGCCCTCAAAGAGAAGTTCCATGGGCTTCGCCACTACTTCCCCCACCCACCGGCATCTGTGCGCATCAACTCTGCCCTCCATGTGGCTTCTGTGGGTGAATTGTCCATGCACCTCGGTAAGGACAGCCCACTTTTTGTGCACCAGATGCCATTCCCACCAGTCTAGTGGATATAAGGATAGTGTATATAAGGACTTCACTCCAACATTTACTCCCTTTCTCACCTACATTATCCAAATTCCCCTCCCTCCAGCGTTATTCCCATACCATACAAAAATACACCTCCCACCACTAGACCCAGGGACACAAGGACCACAAGAGAGAAAACCATTTATTATATGGCATAATAAATCTATATATGAAAAACATGGCCCTCAAAACAGTAGAGATAAAGAGCTCCTTTCTTTTCTGCTGCCCCCACCAGGGACAATTGGTTAACAATTTGAGAAGAAATAAATACAGATCTTTACCTTAAATCTTGTACTAAATGAATTCGGGTGAACTAAAAATATATTCGTGTAAAGATAGAAATAGACCTTCACATGATCATCTAAAAGAAAACCCCCCCTCTTGGCCTTATATCCCCCCAAACTCTCATCCAATTTCTCTGCTTCTCTTCATGGCACAATCCCTAGAAGGAGCCCACTCTTCCTGCTACCTGCCAGCCCTCTCCTCCCCACCCTTCTCCCCCCTCCCCCGTTACTCCCATCAGGCTGTAGCTCCCCCACCACTACGGCAAAGCTATGATTGTTGAGGACTTTCAGTGTTGTCACATCTCAGGCCTCACCTTCCTTGCCCCTCCATATCGTATAGTTCATCTCTCCCTCCTCGGTGCCCAGGTCACTGCCACCTCTCCTGATTGCCCTTTTACCTGTCCGGTTGCTCCTTCTCTGTCCCTTGGCTGGCACCTCTCTCTCCTAAGCTCAATCCTCAGACCTCTTTTTTATCTCTCATCTTCACTCACTCCCTTGATAATTTCCTCCAGTGTCCTGGCTTTAAATACCTTTCACTTGCTGATGATTTCCCCATTTATACCCCTGGCCTGAGCCTTTTTCTCCATTCCAACTCGTAATGTCTGTAGGCAGTGTCCTGGAGCCGAATCAGTCAAGCCCCAGCTTGCCAATTCTCCCCAGTCCATAGCTGACACTTGAGTCATGAACCCCAATCTAAGCAATGAAAATTAAGACTTCCCCTTTGTACAGGCCTAGGGAACAAGGAGAGTTAGAATGGGGTCCAGTGGCTCAGTGAACACTGCGGGCTGTTTGCGTCACTCTCCACTTTGGGCTGGCTGACCAGCTCTGTGGGAACCACTCCTGGGAGACGCGTGCCCTTCAACACCTATATGCTTTGCCTGCTCTGTGTCTCCTTCCTGCCTTCCTTCCCAGGTGCAGGGACCCAGGGACCTTCCAGCATGCCCGATCATGAGGACATGACCCCATCCCTCTTGTGGCCTCCAGTGCAAGCTTGGGTTGTCTCTCCTCTGGACTTCATTGCTTTCCAGGACCCCACGGGAACCAGGCCCAGTGGGAGCTCTGTAAGCCCCCCTTGGCTCCTTTCTCACCTGTCTGGGTTCACTTCTCCCAAGCCATACCTGACCTCAGAAACCCTCCTGACCTTTCAAGGTGGGTTACATACCCACAGCCCAGTACCCAAAAATGAGAGGCCAGGAGAGCTATTCACTGCAGCAGAAGTCTGACCTCCAAGAAGCCTCCTAAGTGGGCTTCTCAGAGTAGTAGATGGGAGATAGGGCATCTTCCCCTCCCCAGACCACTCAAGGCTTCAATTTTGCAAACCAAAAATTAAAGGCCAGAATACTCAACACCATGTGGTCTCTCAAAGTGGAGGATCTAAAGGAGGATCAGCTTCACTTAGAATCCAGGCACACTGGCAGTAGGTACCCAGCTAAACAAGCAATCTTGGGGCAATGCTAATCTGCTTTTTCCTCTTCTTCAGAGTGCCTGGCTGATTTTAAATTGAATTATTAATCTAATGCTATGTGCCCCTGTCACTTTTCTAGACAACCAGTTTATTCATGACTTGCCCACTATCAATTTCGACATGCAATTTGTAATGAAATTTGACTGATCGGCAATACCATAATTAGTTGCAAATATCTGTATGTGGATTTGTTTGGTGCAGGGGCTTTTTCATTAAAGTGATGGAACCCAATAAATGCCATGACTTTGCTCTGGGACATAGTTGTATCTTGGGCCAGGGACAGGCTGGCTGGTAAAGAAATCATGGGGACTTGAAGCTGCAGCACCAGTGGTTGTGTTTACACCTTAACACCTTTGTGTTCACAAAGAGTAATCTGAGCTGGGCAGGTGATAACATGTATGATCCATGAGAATGAAGGGACCTGGAATTGCCTTGCTTGGCTTCTCCCTTAAATCTCCCCACGTCTGCTTGACACCTCCAGCAACAGGGCCTTCCTACCAAGGAAGCCCTGCTTGGGAGAAAGTGCTTGCTTGCCTGGGCTCGTCCCTGTCAGTTGTAGGTCTGTCCCACCTAGTCCAGGGCTCTGGTCTCAGCTTAGAAACTGTCACATTGCCTGAGCTTGGGCCAGTCTCAAAGTCTCAATTTATCCATCTAAAAAAAGGGAATTATGTAGTTGTCTTGTCTCAAGGATTATAACAGAGTTTCTGGCTGCAAGCAACAGAAATTAACTTTTCGCTTAAGCAGATCGACTTAATTGACTTCAGCTAAATTGATTTAAGCAGAAAAATAATGAGTCTGAGCAGCTCAGAGACTCTCTGGGCAGAGTAGAGTAGCCCCAGAGACTACACAACCACAAACAAGGCCCCAGATCATACTGCAGAACTGGCTCAGTCAGGACCTTGCTACCACGCTGTCACCATACCATCATACACTGGGTTCCATAAACTGGGCTGCAGCACCCTGCCCGTGCCCTCTCATGTCACCATCTCCACCGCCCTGGGAATGCTGGCCTGCTGCACCCACAATCACCACAAAGGAGAACTCCCTGTGGTCCCTGTGCCTTTGGTCCCTTAGCTTCCAGGTCATAGTTTGGAACTCATGTGTCTGTTCGTCAGAGCCTTGGTCACTGGCCCTTGCCCAGCCACAGGGAGGCTGGGGAAAGTGTGCACATGACACTTGCAGCCTCTATGATGGGCAGTGGGCTCTGCCTCGGAATGAGGGGAATTCCCCATCACAGGAAGAGGGTTCAGATCCTGCGTAACCAAAAAGAAGAACAAAGGATCAAATAAGATACTGGATGTTAAAGAGGTTTGAAAAAGTATCAAGCTCAACTGCCAAAGGTATTATTTTCATTCATTCTATTAATTTTTAATTATTATTCATTCTATTAATATTTCTACAGATATAGAGGTGAGAAAGTTGTGGCCCCTGCCCTGAAAGAGAGCACAGTTCAATCAGGGAGTAAGGAGGCATGGGCCAGATGACCCCTGCAACAGGCAGGGGCTGGGGACTCCTGGGGATTTCAGGATGCCCAGATTATACCCTGATTAACTGTGAAGCACCAAGTCCCAGCGGGGTGGGCAATACCTGGGGCTTCTAAGGCAACCCAACATTTCCTTGGAGGTGGGTGGCATCTCCTTGTCTCGCTGGATCCTAAGGCTGTGTATCAGTCTGCTGATGTCTTATACAGACCCAGGCCCAAGGAATACCGTCCATACACGTCTGCTCCCTATTGAGAACTGTTATAGTTTCTCCATTTAGTATCCATCCCTCTACTTCTGGTCATAATACCCCAGTTTTCATTTGAGGAACTAATCTTGTCAGTTTCAGTTCATGTACTTCAGGCAGTTAATTCCCTGGCTTGAGAGTCACGTATGAACCAGGCCAAGCAGTGTTGGATAATGGTTGGCTTAGAGAGGAGCATATAACCCAAGCCAAGCCATGAGGCCCAATCAGAGTCAACGCTGGGTATTTGAGCAGCCTAGAAAAGATGTTAGCCTTTCACCTGGATTAGGATATGTGAAGGTGCAGCCTGTTGCTGATGGCAGCTGTCTTACCACCACAGTCTAAGAACAGGGCCAAACCTAGAGAAAGCAGAAATGAAGAATGGCCTGGTCCTGATAACATGTTTGAGCCCCTGGAGTAAGCTATGCCTGATGCCCTTGAACTTTTCCATTATACAAACCAAACAAACAAATAGATCCTTATGGCTTAAGCAAGTTTGGGTGTTTCATATCACCTGGAGCTAAAAGAGTTCTAATTGGTTCTCGCACACCCTGCCGGAGAACCAGCCTGGAGCCATCTCCCTGGGAATGTCCACAGTGAAATCAACAGAGGGGCTTCCCTTGGGTACAACAGTTCAGAGCTCCATGATAATACAAGTCCCTCACAATCATCCCATTTTATAGATGGGAATACAGAGGGACAATTAACCAACAGGCTGAGCTACTTAACATAATTTAGAGGTCAAGTCTGTGGATGAAGGAACTCTGGTACCAGCCCCCAATCTCTCCAAATCTCACCAGTAAGTTCACAGAAGTCAGTCTAGGGATGTATGGCCTGGAAACAAGCCGATCATGTGGCTGAGGCAATGGTTGGTAGGATATTCAGCTGAGCACATACAGCGTTTATGTAGGGTTCAAGAAACTAAACTAGGTCTAATATAAAATTCTTTCTAACATCAGGGTAATGATCAGACTGGGGATGTCCCGTCATGCCTCACCCAGGTCTCCTCAAAGATGTCTCTAGGGCTCTCTTGCACTCTCTCACAAGGCCCACCCTCCCAAGGAAGTCCTGAGTGTGGGATGACCTTCATTGCTTGCAGCAGTGAGCAGCGAGTGTTTGCTCTTAATGAACAGCCCTTCAAAGTGATGGAAAGCATGACTCAAACCTGAAGGGAGCCACCCTCTCTCACATGTCAGACACTGACCGGGGGTTCTTCCAGAGATGCAGTTAGCTTTGCCCATTCTAGGACAGAAAACCCGAGCCAGCGGGAGCAGCATCAAGGCAGGAATCACCTTTGAGAAACCGTGCTTGACAGTGGTAAGGACTCAGGGTCCCTGAAGGAGCTGCTCAGAAAGGGACCCGATGGGGACCTTCCGCACTAAGCCGTGGGAATAGCCTGCCAGCACCCTAGCAGTCCTGAGGGGCTCATCAGTTACACAGGTGGAACGGCCTGGTGCATGTGGAGAGACCTGTTCAGTGGAGGGCCCCCGCTGTATTTATGGTACCATGTGACAATGTTGGGATGCCCCACCCTACATGGAACCTCACTGTTCTTAACTTCTCAGAAAAATGGGTTACCCAAGATGGCCCCAGCTTCAAATATACTGTCCAGCTGTTGGGCTTGATGTGCTGATTTGGGGCTTTGAATTGCAGGCCCCATGGATACGTGAGCAGGTCTCTGTTGCCTCTAGGGCTGAGGGTCTCCTACTGCAGGTATTTTGAAGGCCTTAATACCCCCCACAAGCCCAAGCTCAGCAGAACTACTAGTAGGCGGCTGAGGATAGGGCCTTTGCATGTGTGAGTGTCATTTCTGAACCACTTTTGGAATTGTAAATCCTGGCAACTATTTGCAGCCTGAGAAATGGGTTGAGACATTATTTTTCCCCACCAATATAAGTAATTCTAAAAATATCATCTGAAGTTTCAGCCTATGCTTTGAAAAAATATTAACCCCCAGATAAAATCATTTGCAAACTGTTCAACATTATCTTCTAAAGCTAAACACAGGCTTATCCTATGGCCCACAGTTCGTCTCCTAAGTGAAATCCTCTCCAGCAGAAAGGATACATATGTGTCCCAAAGGCATTCGCTATTTACATAGGCAAGGCTGGAAGCAACCCAAACTTCCATCAACAGTGGAAGAAATAAATCAGTGGCGGTATATTCATAAAGTAGAGTACAGCAATAAGACTGAGCAAAGTATTTTATACTCAGTAACATGGGGATCTCATTGAGTGGGAGAAGCCAGACATAAAAATAGTATGTGCTATATGAATCCATTTATATAGAGTTCCAAAATAGGCAAAACTGATCTTTGATAACAGAGGCCACCAGGATGGTTACCCCTGGGGACAGTAACTTGCAGAGGGCACACAGGGGCTTTGGGGACTGGTGATGCTCTGCTTCTGGTCACATGGGTGACAGTTACACAGATGTGTTCACAGGAGCTGCACACTTATGATTTGTGTACTTCTCTCCAAGTAAAAAAAAATTTAACAAGATAAATAACACCTCTAACCCAACCAGGAATTCCAGAGAAAGCCTGGAAATTGAGCCTCCACTTCTGTGGTCTCTCCTGCCAATCCTTAGTCATTTGGGTTGTCAGGAGTCCTAATACCTGAGGCCAGCCACCAGAGCTGTGGGGATACAGGCAAATAGGGAGCGGACTAGGGAGGTGACTGTGTCCAGGAGGGAGCTGAGGGCCCCGGAGGGCACGCAGGAGGCCTCCAGATGGCTTGCTCTAGCCTGCATGAGCAGACCAGGTAGACCACTGCAGGTGCTGAGCTCCGAGCTCATGAAGGCCCACCCCAAGGTCAGTTGCTTGCAAGCTTCCAAGAACCTGGTCCTGCTCAGAGCCCTTCCCCAGCCCTCTGGAAATAAATGGGGAGTGCACCCTGCCGAGTGGCTAGGGTAGAGGAGAGGCCAAGGGGCTGAGCTGGATCCCATTTTAGACTTGGCCCTGGGTCCAAATTTCACGGGAATCTTTCTCCATTGTTCAAGCTCTCCCAGGCTGTCAGCCGTCTGCTGGCTCAGCGAAACAGCTTGTAGAACATAGCCTGGCACGTAAGAGGTTTCTAGTGATGTTCATCTAAGGAGGGAGGGTCCTGGAGCTAATGGCCCCATTGCACCTTCCCTCATGGAGGAGAGATCCCTACCTCAAATGTCCAGATGAAAGGGAAAGAGGGGTTCATTGGACTGTTCCAATGTTAGGAGGCCCTAAGAATGCCTTGCACAAAGTAGGTGCTTCCTAACCTCACTGAAAGGCTGGATAGAATAGAGTTTCCAATCCTGGGATCAGGATCTGAATCTGCCTTAAAGCCAAGTAAGTATAAGCTCTGGGCACTGGAGAAGCCTCAGGGGGTGGGCCCAGAGGGAACGCAGAAGTCCCTGGAGTGGCCGAGATATTGGAGAGAACAATATTAATTTGGAAAACGAGGTGCTGAAGTCAGAGAGAAGCAGTGACCGCCTTCTTTGCAGATGGGCAAGCCTTCACCCTACTTTACAAACGGGCAAACTGAGTCTTAGAGAAACTCGGTGCCTTGGCCCCCATCTTGCAGTAAATGTGCTAAATCCTGGTCTAGGTCAGACACCCCCACCTTTTGCCTGCCTCTAGAAAGAGGGGTCAGAAAACTGTGTAATAATAAAGATTTTAGACTTTGCAGTCCACAGATCCACATATATGGTCTGCTGCAACTACTCCACTCTGCCTTGTGATGGGAAAACTGCCACAGACAATGTGTAAATGAACGGGCATGGCTGTGTTCCTTTGTTTATGAACACAGAAATTTGAATTTCATATAATTTGTGTCATGAAATACTATTATTTTTTAAAAATTTTTTAGTAAGGTATTATTGATATGCACTCTTATGAAGGTTTCACATGAAAAAACAATGTGGTTACTACATTTACCCATATTATCAAGTCCCCACCCATACCCCAGTGCAGTGACTGTCCATCAGTGTAGTAAGATGCCACAGGAAATACTATTGTTCTTTAGTTTTGTTTTCAACCATTAAAAAAATATAAAACTATTCTTAGCTCATGTGCTGCACAAAAATAGACAGAGGTCCAGATCAGGTCCTTAGGCCACAGTTTGCCAATTCCCTGTTCTAGAATGTGCTGTCCTGGGGCCCAGACTCCCAGAGTCACTGAGGTGGTAAGTCATGTCCTACTGAAATATGGGTGCTAATAGAATGACTAACCACTGTGGTTTGCCCAGGACTGAGGGGTTTCCCCAGATGTGGGATTTTGGTGCTAAAACCAGGACAGTGCCAGGCAAACCCTAGGTGGTAATCATTAACCCAAAAAGGAGATGGGCTTCAAGAGGAAGACAGCAAGGGCTCTGAGGTGGTCCCTAGGGGCCTGCCCCATGCACTGCCTAGACTTTGCGGTTTGTGGTGGGGCCTTATCCTGCCTCTGCCTAGCCCTGGGCAGGGAGATGCCCCCTCCTCCAACCCAGAAAACCTCTGTGGTCTGGGTGCTCTCAAAAGGCAGGAAGTTGAATCATCAGCTCCGGTAACGTCTCCACGGGCCTGTGGGTCAGCCTGGGGAGCTCAGGGCTCCAGGCCCGGGCGCTGGCTCCAGACATCATTTGCTGCTTTCTCTGAACAGGAGAGCTTCAGAGTGAGGTTTCCAGTGAGGTTACTGAAGAAATGAGAACTGTTGAGTCAGGTGGGGAGGGATGTTGGGTGGCAAGGCCACTAGGGCTCTCACCCAGCTCTGGCCTGAGCTTGCTGTGTAGCCTCCAGTGACTCACTCACCCTCTCTGTTTCTTAGCTTTGTCTTCTATCACAGAAATGATGATTCCTGAAATCCCTTTGCATTAAGAATGTGGATGATGGCCAGAGTGCAAGCACCGTCGGCCTGCGGAGGGCTCCTTCCAGCCTGACAGCCGGGGAAGCAGGTGCTCACACCCACATCCCACATCCCACATCCCTGCGCCCACTCACCTGGGAGCAAGAGCTCACCAGTCCCCTCCGTCCAGACTGTGGAGGCTTTAGGGAAGTGACAGGTGTGGATTTAGGAGACTGGAGGAGAGGGGCAGAAGAGAAGCAGGCAGGAGAGGGATACCCACAGATACTAACTATGGAATTTGTAGCATCTGCTGTTTATGAAGCGCTCACAATGTGCCAGACCCTGGATGATCTCATCCGACCCTCCCAGTGACCTTTTAGGGCTGTCATTATTTCCATTTCATGGGAGGCAAATGAAGCCCAGGGAGGCTGAGTACCTTGCTCCTGGTCAAACAGCCACCAAGTAATGGAGAAGGCATTGACCACGCGTTAGGCTGTAGCTTTGAGGCTCAGGGGCTGTGGGCTGTGGCTCAAGAAAGAAGTCCGCAGGCGGCAGGTGGGAGGATGGTCCCTCCAAAGAAGCCAAGGATAGGGTTGGGGGAGAAAGCGTCTTTCCTTCCTGGCACTGCACGGGGTCTCCAAAAAGTACTTAGAAGGCTGGTGTTTGCTGGCCTTTGGAGATCATGCCCCCAGATAAGGCAGATCACGCTCACTCCCCACCCCCACCCTGCCCTGGCCAAGTCCTCAGTCTCCACAGGCCTGTTGAAGAAACTGGACACACAGCAGGATTTTGCTGTTCCGAAAGAATTGAGTGTTTACTTTCTGAGCAGAGGCAGCCAGGCCTACTCCACAGCTGCCCCCTGGTGTCTCTGCATGCCCCTCCCCACCCCAGCACGGGTGCCGCACTCAGGGTGCAGACCGTGGGCCGAAAGGCCCACGCCACGCCACACCCTGCTTGGCCTCTCTCTTCCTCTGTGAAGGCGGGATACTGAGAACTCGGCGGGTCTAACCCAGATCAGCAGAGGACCAAGCCCAGAAGGGGCCAGTAGAGCCACTGACAGGGAGTGCTTTTGGGGTGGAGCAGCCCCAGTTTAGTTGTCCTCAGTAACCCAGCAGGCAAATGATCCTGGGGAAAGAGGCCAACCCGGCTGCATAGGCTCAGGCCAGGCCTCAGGGTGCCTTCTCTCCTGTGAGCAACAGGTTCAAGGCCAGGCTTAGCCAAACCCCTGAGCATCCCTTACCCTCTCTGAGACACCATGAAATTCTCCATAAAGCCCTTAATCTAAATAGGGTTTTCTTAATGTCTGCCATGTGGACACTGACTGGATTGGTAAAAGTGGGATTTTAGAGGCTTCATTAGCCTAATGACCTACTAGGGGCCAGGCCTGGGCTGTCGCCTTGAGGTGGAGGCAGGGAGCCTGGGGTCTGGGTGCAGGGGCTGAGGCTACCCTCCTGACTGCCACCTGGGCCTGCATTTAACCCCCAGGCCCTGGGAGCCAAACTCTCCTGGCAGACATTTGGCTCCCGTTACTTGGCTATTTTAGGCAGCCCCGAGCTAGACTTGATTACGGCAAAACGGAAATAGTTGCTTTTTAGACGTGGCTAGCTCCCCCTTCCAGATGAACCTTTTAGGGACCCTTGGGGTTTTATGGTGAGCTACTCCCCCATCTTCCCTCCATTCCCTCTGGTTGGAGAGGGGGAGCAACCCAGGCAACCCTGGGCCTCCGTGCAGAGTCAGAGGCCCATGGGCACACCTGGGCTGAGGGCCAGTGGCAGCACAATGCCTCTGGCCAGGCCTGGGCCCTGCCCTCTTCCCTTCCCCCGGCTCCTCCTCCTAGGAGAAAGGGCAGAACAGGACTGGCCGGTTGACAGACACCAGGACTGTGCCTAGGGAGTGACAGTTCAGGGCCTCTCCCTGCTCCCTGTGAGTGCCAGCCTGGGTAGGAGTTCCCAGGAGGCCCCAGTCCAAAGGCCACTAACAGCCCAGTGTCTGGGAGTATATGGAGCAGGCTGTTCCTCCAGGGAGATGCAGGACAGAGGAAGGCAGGCAGGAGAGGAGGAAGAGGCTGAGCTCCGTGCATCTCCCAGGGCCTGAGTGTATCGCTGCCTGGGCAGGGCTGAGCTGCCAGGGCTGCCCTCAGCTTCCCCTGACCCCGCAGCCACCACATCTGGACAAACCTCTGCGGAACAGCCTGTCTCCTGCAGCCTCTCCTGCTCCTGGGTGGCAAACCTCCTGTAGGACCTGAGTGAGATATCGTCAGGCTGCCAAGCATCAGAGGCAAGTCCCTGCACAGCTACTCCTGGCAGAGTCTCCCCTCTGGGGCATTTGCCCTTCTCAGGGGCAGATGCATCAGACTTGTTAATAGTGGAATTTCTGGCCGGGGGCAGGTAGGCAAGGGAGGGTTGGGTCAGGGAACCCTTGGCAAGCCCCCCAAATCGCCTCAGGTGGGTAATGCTCCGCCGCAGCCCTGGTTACTGGTGGGGCCAGTGGGCTCAATGGGGCTCCCGTGGTGGGAGCTGGGGCACCTCAGAACTTCCAGGGAGCCCCTGAGAGTTGCAGTGTGGGCCAACCAAGGGAGGCCCTCCCACAGGGCCACTGGTGCACTATGGCTTTGCCTTCCCCATTCTGGGCACACGTGGGCACAGTGAGAAGCCTGCGCAGCAATGGTGCAATGGCTGGAGGGCTGGACTCACGGCCTCGGGCTCCCTGATCCTGGGCTCGACATGGAGCAGGCAGGAGGCTGAAGGGGACGGATAAAAAGATGCCTACCCGGACACAGTGCTGCAGTCTGAAGAAGGCTGCAGACTGTGAGAGTCTCAGAAAGTCAGAGAAAAGCCAGGTCAGTGTCAGGAGTGCTTCCGAAGAGGTGGGCCTGCCTACTGAGAAAGAAAAGCTGCAACAGGGGAACTGTGGGAGCGGGAGTCTGG
This sequence comes from Manis javanica, assembly GCF_040802235.1. NCBI lineage: Eukaryota > Metazoa > Chordata > Mammalia > Pholidota > Manidae > Manis > Manis javanica. Next base: position 82,372,973 of record NC_133169.1, read on the forward strand.
AGGTGGAAACATGCCAGGCAGGTGTATCTACCAGTGAGCCACCTGGGGGAAAGGTGTGCAAAGGTGGTGGGTCATGAGGTGGCAAGTGACAGAGAGTTCTGCCCCTGAGCTCCATGCCCTTCCAAGCCTTTGCCCACTGTTGTGGGTTGAATTGTGTTCCCACAAGGAAATCCTAATCCCCAGTACCTGTGAATGTGACCGTGTTTGGAAATACAGTCTTTGCAGATTTGATCAAGCTAAGATGAGGTCATTGGGGTAGGCCCTAATCCAAAATGACTGGAGTCCCTGTAAGAAGAGGGACATCTGGAAACAGGCACAGGCACACATGAAGACAGGGACACACAGACACAGAGGGAAGACAGCTGTGTGAAGATGAAGGCGGAGACCGGAGTGCTGCAGCCGCAAACCAAGGAACGCCAGGGGGTACCAGCAGCTGGAAGAGGTACGGAAGGCCCCCTCCCTTGGGCCTCTGCAGGCAGCATGGCGCTGCCCGCCAACACCTTCATTTCAAACTTCTAGCCTCCAAAGCTGGGAGAGAACAAATCTCTGATGTTTCAAGCCGCAGTTGGTGGTGCTTTGTTAGGCAGCCCTCAGACACTAACACAGCTGGCTGGTTCTGCTGCCTGGCATGCTAATCCACCCTGTCCCCTCCAGCTACCCTCTCCGTGCCTGCAAGTCCCATCGCCCACTCGTGTGGGCAAGGGCAAGCTCAGCTTTTCAGCGTGCTGTGGCTCTGAGCCTTCATCCAGGAGATCTGTGAGGTTGGTTAGCCAGCCTGCCTTCCCTCCCTGTCTAGACTGTAAGTCCCTTCAGGGAGGGCCTGTAGTAGGGCAGCTTGGTGCCTGGCGCATAGTCAGTGCTCAGTCAGTCCGAGGTGAATGAAGGAGTAGTTGAGGGCCAAGGAGCCCCTCTCAGACTGGGACACGCCATCTGCTCCTCCACACCTGGCTCAGCTCCGGTGGGCCAGGGCATCCTCATCCACACAGGCCTCTCCCAGCTCCTCCGCCCTCCAGTACTCTCCTGGCCCTACGTGACTCTGATGAACGTTGGGGGAGTTCCTAACCTTCCCTTTCAGTCAGCCCACTGGCCCTAGGAGTTTGCCACAACATAACTGCTCACAGTTCCTCCAACAGGGGAATGTGTCTGTGGCTCAATGACTCATACACACTGCTCTCTCCCATAGCAGGACCAGGGCTGGGGACAGTGCCAGCCAGCCAGCTAGGAGCTTGGACATCTCATTGCCCCAACCCAGGCCCCAGGAACGGAGTGTACTCACAGTTTCAGGACAAAAATCTGGAAGCAGGGAGGCAACAGTCATCTGAACTGAGATCTGAGTGATGAAAAGGAATAGACAGAGGAAATGGTGAGTTCAAAGGCCCTGAGGTAGGAATGAACTTGTCATGAGCCAGAACTGAAAAGAAGGCAGGGGGAGCTGGGGCAAGGTGAAAGGGAGGTCAGAGACAGGACACGTGATTAGACTGAGCCCACCTGGATAATCGAGGATGACCTCTCCATCTGAAGGTCCTTAATTTAATCATACCTGCAAAGTCCCTTTTGCCATGTCAAGTAACATATTCCAGGTTCTGGGAAGCACAATATAGACATCTTAGGAGGAGGCTTTACTTTGCCTACCACAGTATCTCTCTCATCCTCTTATTTGTCTCTCTTACTCTATCACTATCTATCTATTTACCTATCTATCTATCTATTTGGATCTGAACATGGATCTATTGGCCTGGCACCTGGCCACAATTTATCTCCCTTCCCACCCCTTTATCAAGTATCAACAGATTATTTATCAATTTATCAGTCCTCCATGGATTTAATCTTTCAATCTGATCATTGTACCACCCCTCAGCCATCGATCTAATAAACTGATATTTAAACTCACTCTATCATTGAGCTGTCCTCTGTCCATGAATTATCAATCATCTAGCTCCATATTTGCACATGTGTCACATATGTGGACATTCTCTCAGTATCTACGAATAAATTCAATAAATATCCATTGAGTGCTTGCCATGCGCCCAATTCTACATCATGTGTGCGTGAGATAAAGAGCTGATGACACCCCCAGTAGCCACATGGGGTCTTTTGTCATCACTGTCATTGTCATCGGTGCCAGTCCAAGAACACTGTCCAATTTTGTTATCCACATAGTGGCCACTTTCCAGCCAAATCCAGCTGTTCTTGTCTTGCCTTTTGCTCACTAGCCATCCTGTGTTTGCACAGTCAGTCCAGACTCATTTTAACTGGATCTTAGATAACGTGTGGGTAGAAAAGTGTATCTGATGGGCAAGCATCTTATGCATCAAATAACAAATCCTAAAGTCAAATGGAAATTGTTTTTAGGTTGTCTGGGTAAATAACAGATAAGATGGGGGCTCCAGAGATGTGACATCAGGCATATGTGGGTACATGCTGCACAAAGTGTACACACATATGCACGCAGGTGCACACAAATGTACTCATGTACCTGAAAGCACGTGCACACCCTTCTCTTCTCTCTGCCCTCACATAGTGGATCCTTCCTGGCTTCCCACCTCAACACACACACACACACACACACACACACACACACACTCTCTCTCTCTCTCTCTCTCTCTCTCTCTCTCTCTCTCTCTCTCACTCACGCAGGGCCAAAGCAGACACACTTCGGTACTGACTCACATCTTACCTCTCCTTATTTCCAGTCTAGGAATCTCATCTCCCCACCTGGGCTGTGAGATCTCCCAGGGCAAGGATGGTGCCCGCTCTTCCTTGGGCATACCCTCCCCAGCTTGGCCAGCCAGAGGACTGGACATCTAAGAGCTGCTTGCCTTTCCTTAAATTTGAGAGCAGCTGAGGGTCAGGGAGATAAGGAGCTAGTTGCCCAACGGCAGAGGCTCTCCAGGGAAGCCGCCACTGCCTAGCACCATCTCCCTTCCCTCTCCCCACCCCACTGCCAGGATTCTGACTCGCTTGCCCAGCTGGATGCCAGGGTAATTTCCTTCTTCTGAGAACTCCTTTAGAGGAGCTGTATTAGGTGGACAATCTGCCTGGAGCTGGTCTGGCTGGGGATCGGCTCCACGAGAGCCGCCTTGTTTCCAAGCGTCTCCCTCACACAGGCATCCGGCGCCAGTTCCTGTCCAAGTCTCTCCCCAGGGCACTGGCTGGAGAGCCAGCATATTTGGAAGCAGCTTGCCACCCACCAGAGCTGCAGGTCATGGATGTCTGGCAGCTACAGCCCAAGGCCACCCAAGGCTCACTAGACACTTTGTCCATAGCCCTGAGGGAGGCTCAGCTTGCTCACTAGTGCCTGCAGGAGGCTCCCAAGGCAACTACCTAGCGCCCAAGAACACTTCTCCGCAGTGGGAGGCTGGTCAAGAGCAGGACACCATCAATGAACCCGTGACTGGGGCGAGGCATCTCGGGGCCCCCTGGTCTTCTGCTTCTGGTTCCACACTAAGCCTTGATCCTATCCACATACTTGCCCCCGTCCAAATCCAATGGATACCCTTCCCTCATCCTGCGGTCCCCTCAGGGCAGGCACCTCATCTAACATACTCTGCAGCCTGAAGCCAGCCCAGAGCAACCATAGGAATAGTATACAGAATAGATCTACGCCTGTGCACAGCTCACATGACATCCTGCAGGCCCAGAGCCCAGGCCCTGCCTCGAACAGCCTCCACTGTTCTCACCCAGCCAGGAGTCCTCACACAATGGACTTTTTTAACTATTCAGAGCCCATCAGGTAATGAATTTTCCCCACAACTGCTCCCTAAGAAGCTGTGCTGGGCCACATATCCTTAAGCCAAATGTATTGAGAAGAGATGGTACCCCACCTGCCAGAGGAAGGGGCGCCTCCAGGGGCCATGCTTACTCAGAAACTTCTCTTTTCCTGCACTACTTCCCAGTCCCAGCCTGGCCTGTGCCCAAGTCCCACCAGGCCAAAAGCCAAGTGAGGCTTTTCAACCTCCATGGGAAGGTTCTGGAATGGGCTTAGAATCTCAGGCTGGGCCAGCGGAAGAAGCCCAGAGAGACCCTAATGGTAGGGCCTAGAGAGGGTCAAACAGGAGTCAGAACTGGGGCTAGAGCAGAGGGGTTTCTTGCCCCTGCTGCCAGGGCTGCACTCCAGCCCATCACTGGGCCGAGGGACTACATCTGTCCACCCCAGTGATGCGTCTGCCCTGGAGAATCCTAAGTACCTGTGGGGCAACCAGCACTGCTCAAATGCAAAGGGCTTCGTGGGGCTCCCCCAACAACCATAGGGTTGACTTCCTCTCCATCGGCACGGGCCCCACCCCAACCCCTCACCACTTCCCAGCCTCACTCCATACACTCCAACACCAACAACTGGTCATCAGTTTGATGAGTATCTTTCCACATGCTTTGTTTTTTCTATGGAATTGCATATACCTGTGTGTCTGTGTTCAGATAAAACTAAAGACTTTTGTAGGTATTTTTTAATGCAAATGAGATCATATTGTCCACATTACATGCTTTTTTTTCCAGGTGTACAATATAGTGATATTTATATATCCTGAAACTTGTTTTTCACTTAACACTTTTATGAGGGCTCTTTCTACACCAGACACACAAAAACCACACAGTTCTTCTTTTTTGTTGCCTTCTTTTTGCACCGTGTTTATTTAGCCAGTACACTAGTGACAGACATTCAAGCTATTTCCAGTTTTTCACTGTTACCAACACTGTAATGATGCTTTGAACAATCTCTCTGAGGGGCTCCTTGGGGTAGATCCTGCAATTAGACTAGATGCTCTCATCTACTCCTTCCAACATGGTTCACCCTCAGACAGCTAATCAGTTTATTTTCCTGTACAAAGGGGATTTCCCTCTTCAGGAAGAACCCAAGGACTTCTTGAAGTTAGTGTCTGTATACAGTCATTAGTGTCATGTTCAGACCCCACCCATGTCTCTGGAACCTCCTCCACCCTCCCATCTCATCTGAACTGCCTAATTTAAATGCAGGTCCATCTCCAGGTCCTCCTCAAGAAACTCTCTTGACCATTCTACCCAATAGTCTCCCAAGAGGGCTTGTTTTACCTTGACTATCCTGTATATGCTAAGGAGTTGTCTTCCTAAATGGTGAAGACCTGGACCTCACTGTCCTGAGATGGAGCTTTGTTTCTATAGGGGCTTGCTAAATGCATGCTATTTCTAATAAAACCACATTACCTCCAGCATGGCTATAAACCCATCAGTAAATGAATGGGAAAGGTCTTTATAAGACTGCTAGGTGGGGGAAAATTTGCTTAGATTTATGAGAAACTGTGGGAAAAGGTGAAAGGTTTTACTTACACTGTTCAACTTGACTTAGAGCCAGTGCCTTTGGTTCTTGGTGGTTCCTGGACTGGGCCAAGCCCCTCAGCTCTAAGTGGGGCGTCTCACACTTTGATGCTGGTCAAGCTGGCTCCTGACTTGGCTGGAGTTACCGCCTGCTAACAGTTTCTGGGGAGGTGTTTGGAGGCCCCAGGGTTCTTCTTTGCCTTCTGCCATCTGTGGCCACTGGGATGGGTCTGAGAGTCTAAGAAGGGACAGGTGGCCTGGCTGGCACATCACCCAGACGTCTCTGGGGCTGGTCAGTACCATCTCCAAGCCAGCTAGCAAAGACTCCAGCGGGCTGCCTCTCCCAGGCATGCATTTGTAGCGCATCCCAAAAAGAGGCAAGGCTGGATTTTGCTAGGTCAGTGTCTTCAGGCATAGACACAGCCCTGAGGTGCTTTTCTCTCCCCCAAATCCCGCCTGCAGGCCCTGCCTGGAGCCTACAAGACAGAAGCTGCTGGAATCACCCTCTCTTGAGGGCCAAATAATGTGCTTTGCCCAGAGTTTGGCACAGAGTAGGCAGCCAGGAAATATTTACTGAGTGAACAACAGAATGAATGTCTACCCTCCCTTAGATGAGGCCACCTAACATCACTGACTATATGCAGAAGGGTAAGAATTGGATTCCAGACACAGAGGAGGCAGATAAAGTGTGAGCAAACCTCACCTGTATCTGTGCAATCTTTCCAGATTTCATTTTTCCATTTAGGATTCCCAGGAATTCTCCAGGAATTTTAATGTTAGGGTAAGTGTTCTGATCCAATTTTCCTAAACCTCTAAACCCGTGCTCCTTTAAGTGTGATCTGTGGACCAGTAGCATCAGTATACTGTGGGACCTTGTTAGAAATGCAGACTCTCAGGCCCCACCCCAGACTTAATGACTCCAAATATGCCCTTGGACAAGATCCCAAGTGATTCATATGCATGTTAACATTGGACAACTACTGCCTTAAGCAGTTAGGGAATGAACATAGGACTTCTTACCTGGCACAGAGGTTGGCTGTTAGAGAACATGGCTAACTACCACTGGGGTTTCTGCCTACCTTGATGACTCAGAGAAATTATTGAGTCAGATAGTATCTGTGTCTCCAGCCCTTGAATACTATCTAGGACATAGTAGGCATTCAATAAATATTTGATGAATAAATATTGAATGATTCTCATGCCATTTTCTCAATTTAGGGTGCTTAGGGTATGCTGGATCTCTGCTTCTGGATGTAGATTTTGAGTTATTAGAAAGAATTTGTGTTCCCAATAAGGACCTCTGGAAGAAAAGCTGTTGTCTAATGAGCAATCACTGAGTGCCAGGCCAGTGCTTTGTACCACGTGGATAAACACACAGTGTTTCACAAAGTGTGGTTCAAGGCCAAGGGCATCAAGACCCACCCATTTAGAACCTTTGGGGGATGTGCCCCAGAAATCTGCATTTTTAACAAGCATAGAGGCACATTAAAGTTTGGAAATTTACAGAGGAGGAAACTGAGGCACAGAGAGATTAACTGACTCATACAAAGTCACAGAGCTGGTGAACGGTGGAGACAGGACTCAGACCCAAGACTGCCTGAATCTGGAACCCAGTTTTAACCATATTGCATATTACACAGGAAAAATTGATGCCCAGGCTGACCGTGTGTATTTAGCCATATGTATCACTTTGTGTATATTTTGTGTGTCCACAAAGTTTGCCAGATTATGAACTCTTGGGAAATCTTGTAAGGCAATGAATGTGCTTCATTTCTCTCAGTATCTGTAGCATCCTTTATCACACCTGGCACCTGGAAGATCCTCAGTAATAGTCATTTGAATTGAATTTTACGGATACATGATTGTCCATCTCTACTAACATACGTAGACAGAGGACTTCTCATTTTCAGGTAGAATCTTGGAACAAGCTGTAACAGCTATAAACTTTCCCACTCTCTTTTGAACCCGCTCAAACTTCTGCTCCTGCCACTCCACTGCCACGGCCCTTGCCAAGATCACCAGTGACCTCGAAATGGCTGAACCTGATGATCAGTTGTCAGTCCTTATGTCACCTGATCCCTTGGCAGCTTTGGACATTGGGCTTTCCTCTCTCATGAAACTCTTCATTTGACTTCTGGGACATTCCTTCTCTCTCTGGATACCGCTGCTTCTTTTTCACATTTTTTTCCCAATTTTTTAAAATTGTGGTACAATACACAAAATATACATTTTACTGTCTTAACCATTTTAAGTACATAGTTCAGTGATATTAACTACATTCACATTGTTGTGCAACTGCCAACACCATCCATCTCTAGAACTCTGTCAACTTGCAAAACTGAAACTGTAGCCATTAAACAGTAACTCCCTATTCCCCTGCCAGCCCCTGGCAACCACCTTTCTATTTTCTGTCTCTATGAATTCCACCGCTCTAGATATCTCATGCAAGAGGAATCACACAGTATTTGTCTTTTTGTAACTGGCTTATCTCACTGAGCATAAGGACCTCAAGATTCATCGATGTTGTAGCATATTGCAGAATTTCCTTCCTTTTTAAAGATGAATAATATTCCATTCTATGTATATACCACATTTGGGTTGCTTTCACATTTTGGCTATTGTGAATAATGCTGCTGTGAACATGAGTGCACAAATATCTCTTTAAGATCCTGTTTTCAATTCTTTTGTGTATATGCCCAAAAATGGAATAGCTGGATCATATGGTAATTCTATTTTTAATTTTTTGAGGAATGGCTATACTGTTTTCCACGTGGTTGCACCATTTTACATTCCCACCAAAAGAGCAAAAGATTCTAATTTCCCCATATCCTTGCCAACATTTGCTATTTTCTGTTTTTTTAATAGTAGCCATCCTAATGGGCATGAGGTGGGACCCAATGTAGTTCTGATTTGCATTTCCCCTTAGTGATCTCAAATAGCACTATAGCTTTAAATACCATTCACTTGCTGACCACTCTTAAGTGATGTCTTCAGCCCAGACCTTGTCCCTGAGCTGAATCTGCCATTTCTAGCTGCCTGCAGGATGGCTGCACTTGGACGTCTAAAGGGCATCCAAGCTTGACAGGTCTAAACTGAGCTCCTTATCCTCCCCCAAAACCTACTCCTTCCGCAGTTTCCCCATCTTGGTTAATGGCAATTCCATCTTTCCATTGATTCTAGGCAAAATTCTTGCCGTCATCCTTGATCTCTTGTTTTCTCACACCCAATCAACAAATCCTGTTAGAACTATCCTTAACATATATACAGAATTTGACCACTTCCACTACTAGTGCTCTAGTCTTAGTTAAAATCATCTCTCACCTGTTTATAACAGTGACCTCCTAACTGATCTTGCTTTCGCCTGTCCCCTTTGTCTGCCCTACATCTGACAGCAGAGTAACTTGTAAAATCCAGGGTCAGATCATGTCACTTTTTTGCTCAAAACCTTCCATATTACTCCTAGCACAAGCCAAATTCCTCACAATGCCCTGTACTCTTCCTCGTACATGAACATATTAAACACATTCCTGCCTCAGAGCCTTTGCATTTGCTGGTCTCTCTATAGAGATGGTAGTTCTTAACCTTTTGTGTGTGATGCCTGTGGACTCCTGAGTATAATATCTTTAAATCCATATAATAAGTTTCATAAATGATAAAGAAAACCAATTATATTGAAATACAACTCTCAAAATATTTTAAAATGTGAAATATATAGTAATATGTATATTTCTTATTAATTCATTAAATTACAAGAGCTCACAGCATAATTTTGAAGTGGTGTTGAGTGTAATATTTTAAGATATTTGCAACAACTGTAATGCGATAGGAAAATATCTGATTTCTAGTAGCAACAATGTCACAGGTGCTGCTAATATCACTATGTTTTGCTGTCTGCATTCATAATTGAGGAACATGCTAAATTGTAATTAGTGAAAATAAAGATAGAATTTTTTCCCCACATAAGATCAAGATCCCCTAAATTCTATCCACAGACCTCTGGAGGGGATGCCTAACCCAAGGCTTAGAAAGCTCTTCTCCCGTAGAGCCTTACAGCCCATTCCTTTGCATCCTATGATACAAAGCCACCTTCTCAGGGAGCTTTTCCCTGAGGACTCTATTTAAATTGCATCTCCACAGTCCCTATCCCCCTTTCCTACTTAATTTCTTTCCATAGCACTGACTCACCTTCACATATCCTTTTTTAGTTTAAAAAAAAAATTGTGTATCCCCTTCCATCAGAAAGTGAGTTCCATGAGAGTAGGCATTTTTGTCTGTCATGTCTGTGCTGTGTCCCCAGCACCTAGAATACCACAGGAGGCACTCAATAAAATATTCGTGGGAAAAAAAGGAATGATTACATCTCCAAGAATTCTGCTTCTCATTTTTTTTTCTGCAAAAAAAGTTAATGAGTGATTTGCGAGACTTTTAATATGGTTAAGTAGTTACAATTGGCTTTATTGCTTTCATTCTGGAAACATTTTCAAGGTTAACCCTAGACAGTGGCAGAGAGCTGTGGGAACCCAAGGATTATGATGGAGCTTCCACTCCTGAACAGGAAGTATCTTGTAAGGACTCTTGAGGGTACTTAGGTCTCACCCAAACTCAAGGAACCACCTCGGAGGCAAACTGGTGCTCATAAAATTTTTTCTTCGCAGTATAGCAATCAGGCCCCCATCTCCAATCAAATCAGTAATACTAATAGATTGCTGGCAGTGTGGTAAAATGGAAAACATAAAGCCAATCAGGGTCTGTGGGACTAGGTACCAGTTCTCTCACCACTTGCTACCTGTGTGACTGTTGGTAAATTACTAAACCTTTCTGAATAGGTAAGATGGGTTTTTGTGAGGATAAAATGAGACGGCTCACATAGTGCACAACACAGAGCAGGTACTCTATAAATGGTCACCCCTCTCTCTTCCATCTCTCTAGGTCATTTATAACTGCTTGCCAAGGTTTATGGAATCCTGATGGCTAAGAGGAAGAGACTGCGCACTCCCCTTCCGCATTTAAATCTTCTGAAATTAGATCCAACCAGAATATACCATTGTAAACTGGTGCCTCCACTCCCACCTCAGATGTGTGACTGACATTGCCATCTGGACCTTGACCATGAAATCCACCATCTATCACAGGTTTTTCCATTTTGCCCACACTGGAAAATCTTGTATATGTCCTCAAGAGGATAAGACAGAAATCATTGTCTCCTAGTTTTTAAGTGTTACCAGGTTTCATGCACCTTTCCAAAATGCAGGCACCAGGGAAGGTGGTAATGTGCACTGTGCACTCTGAGCCAGGCCCTGCTTTACACATACAGCATGTAAATGTACACATATACATATATGTGCGTGTAAACACGTGATCTCAGAAACCCTCCAACCATCCCATTCTACAGAAGAGGGAAAAAAAGACACAAAGAAGTTAATTCACTTGTCCATATATCAAGCAGCTTCTGAATGGCAGAGCCAGGATAAGAATCCAGGCATGTAACCATTTTGTTACGTGCTCACAGCTTCGGACATATTTTCAGGCACTGAGTTTGGGCTTGGACAAATCATACCAACTGACCAAAGAGCTACAGCCAGATACAACTGAGAGTTTATACGTAGCCCTCCAATCTTACCAGACAAGCCTCCCCAGACTTTGTGAATGAAGGCCAAGGAAGAGAAATGTTGTAGTGACTCCCTTTGAGCTCATATTTCTTTCTGGTTGCAAAATGTGCTTATTTCAGCATTCATCATCTCCCTCTTTGTTGTGTCGACAATCCGCCCTGTTGGAGGATTTTTGCTTATTATTAGTTTGTTTACTATTAGATTTATTTCTCCTATAAGCAAGTGTGTTCACAACATTCCATTGGGGAATCTTAATTGTCACATAAATGTCATCTTATGTAAACTGATATTTATTTTTCCACGGAAGGAGGTGGAGGGGGAAAAAAAAGAATAAACAACCTTCAGTCTTGGAGAAGGCGGTTCCTGTCCCAGTTCACAACTCACCCACGTGCCTTCAAAGCCAAAGGTGAGCTGAAAAAAATTACTGGATCATCCTTTGGAGGGGCAGCCAAAAGGGAGGAGGCAGAAAAAGTTGCCAATGATGTTTTGGGGATGTTGGTCCAGGCTCTCAGTTCTCCCCCTCCAAACCCCGCCTGAGACCAGACCATCATCACCATCACCACCACCACCGCCCCCCGCCCAGCTGGGAGCATCCAGAGAAGTCTGCAGCTCCCCCCCTCTCAACTCCTCCCCATCCAGGAGGCCAGCCCTGCTCCTTCCTCGAGAGAAGGTGAGCGCGGCGGGCGCCGCGGGTTGGGTGGGTGTGGCCCGCGGCTCCGGGAACGGACCCAAGGCCCCGCCACCGCCCGCGAGCCGCCCAACAGCCCGCCCGCCTGGCGAGCGCAAGCTTTTCTTCCAGAAACTGCGAGGATCCGAGCGCACTGTTTGTGCACCACAAGGTCAAGTCGGGAAGTGGAGCCGGAGGAGGAGGGGCGAGGCGGCGAAGGGTGGGGAGAGGGGCGCCCGCTTCCTCGCCAAGTGCCAGCCTTTCGAAGTTGCCCCCTCGTCTTTTAACCCTTTAGCGGAAGTGGGGAGGACGAACGAGGGGGAAGGGAACACCACGGGGCAAACTCCTAGTGGGGCCAGGACGCGCAGCCCCCACCCACCCATCACTGCGTTCCCCACCGCCCGGAAATGCGGGGCTGAGCGGGGCGTCTGGAGGAACCCAGGCTGGGGGAGGGGGCGACGAGCCCCGGAGGGACCCTCTCTACGGACCGCCCCTCATTTCTTGAGGTCGCCCACAATTTCAAGTTTCCCCCGCCCGGGATATGACTTTCCATCTGCTGTGGTGGGGGAGGAGGGCCGCGCCCCCTCCCCCAGACTCGCCCGTGCCCCTCCCCTCCGCTCCTGCCAGCACTTTCTGCTTACTTCTGGCGCTGCAAAACGCCACGCGATTTATTTGATTCGCATTTTTAAGCCAGCGATTCAGAAGCAGGGCCTAGGGCGAGGGTCTTCTAGCGCTGAAGCCCCGGGAGGCGGGGTGCTCGGTGCAAACCTCGTTCCCTCCGTGAATGTCGCCTTCAGGCTGTTATTTGCAAAGAAACGTCTTTTTGACGCAGGGAGAAATGGCAAATTTTAAGTACGTCATTAATATGGCGCCAAAAGATTTTTTTAAGTATAAGCTTGCTTTTTTTTTTCTAAAGGTTGCGGGGGGCGCTGCCCGGGTCTGGGGAGCGAAGGGGGCGGGGTGTGAGCAGAAAGTGTGAGAGAGTGGAGGGGCGGGGTATGTGTGTGAGTGTGTGAAGTGTGTGCAGACCTGATGGGACTTGCACGGACGCAGCCGCCGCTCGGGCCCGGCCCTAGGGACAGGGCGGGCTGGGGGCGCCCCAGAGCCCATGGGGAGCCCAGGCCCGAGGTGCAGGCAGGCGGGCAGCCCGGCGGGGCACCCTCCCCCACTGGAGGCCTGCGACGTTACCTGGACCCGCTGCTGAAGCCAAACAACTGGGCAGGGGGTGGGGCGGGCGACGGGGGGTGTCAGGAGTGGAGATCCGAGTGAATAAGAAAAAAGTGGCTACTCCCCCTCCCTCTCTCCTCCCGCCCCCACCCCACCCCACCCCCACCCCACCACATTTTTTTTTCAAAAGAGATCACAAGGAAGTCTTGGTTTAAAAAGAAACAGAAACATACACAGGGGTTTGGTGAATGGTGTCGACCGCGGCCATCGCAGTTGGAGGCTATATTTTTTGGGGGGGGTGAGCAGCGTCCATGGAGTTACTTTGCGCCCACTCCTAGCGGCAAGGACTTGGGTCCCGCGGGCTGACCGTCCCCGGCAGGGGTGCGGGGCCGAGGACGCCGCTGGCCCGGCCGCCTCCCTCGCCGCGACCCCGGATGGATGCGCGCCCCCCGCCCGCCTGCACCGGCCCCAGGAGCTCCGGGTTTCGGGAGCATCCTTCCCGCGCTGGCCCTTGCCGCGGCGCGTAGCCGAGGGCAGCGCCCCTCGTAAAGGCACCGCAGAGGAAGGTAAGATCCAGCCCCCGGTGATGGGCCCTGCGCATCTCCACGGCGTTATTTTGTATTTTTGCAACAGATCTGCCAGCGCTTCTCGCTCCCTCGCTGGCTCTCTTGCTCGCTCCCTCTCTCTCCTGCTGGCTGCCTGTTCTAGGAAGCCAGCGCGGGGGGGTGGGGGTGGATGCACAGCACAGGGGAGAGAGATTGCGCATGTTGGTCAGTCCTGTTTTAAAGAGTACATTGCGGGGAAGCTGAGAGGGACGCATGCCACAACAACTTTTGGAAGGGTGAGCTTGGCGACCTTCTTTATTAATGACTGCGGCAAAGCGCCCCCGGGCCGGCGATGGGGGCGCGGGCGGGCGGGGGCGCGCCGGGGCTGCAACTTGCCCGGCGAGCTCCGGCCGAGCGGAGGGGCTGCGGCGAGACCGGTGCGGACAGGTAGCGTGGCCGGGGACAGGGGTTCGGAGGACTCGGAGCAGCTATCTGCTTTTCTGTCGCCCCGAGTTTCATTTTGTTGATACGCAGCACGTCCGGGCGCCGAACCGGGCTGAGCTGGTGCACATGACCCCGCGATGGGCTCACGTGCAGCCGGTCCGGTCCCAGACACCTTCCGGGGGCCACGGTCTCCGCCCTGTCGCCCCCTCTCCGGCTTGGGTGCACGCGGGCGCTGCACGCGGGGGCAGCATGTTCGGCTCTCGTGCGCGAAGGTTCTGCACAAATTAAACTGTTTTGGACGGGCGGGGGACACTCTTTCCAGGTGAGTATGCAGGGTGTGCAACCCCAGTGCGGGGAGCGCGGGCTGGGGTCGCGGGCAGCCCTCACCCCCACCCCCGCTCCGGGCTGTGCAGGAGTCCGGCAGGGGAGAAGGGCCGGGAGAGTGGAAATGTACTGGCGGCGGCCGGAGCGGCGGGTGCGCGCCTGCGGGGCGACGGTAGGGGGCGTGGCCCTTGTTTACCTTCTCCCAAGTCTGCCGGTTCGCGTCCCGCTCCGGGTACGGTTCTGCAGTCCCCTGCCCTCCGTCTCCGCCCCTACGCCCTGAGTGGTACAGGGAAGATGTAGGCAAGTGGCGGCCCCAGCCTGGGACCTGCACACCTGACCGCCAAATGAGTGAGATTGCGGCCCCCGCCCCCACCAAGCACCGCGGCAGGCCCTCTCTCGATCCCCGGCCTCGCCCCGCCCCCGGCAGTGGCATCTTCCTGGCCTCACCTCCTTCCTCCCTCCCTCCCTCTCCCTCCCTCCTTCCCACCCACTCGCCTGCGCCTGCGGAGCGGCTCCCGGCCGCTTCCTTCCCTCCTGAGTGCAGACTTGTGGCTTCCCCCAGTCCCTTCCCGCCTATCCCTGGGCTCTGAGACACCCTCTTCTCCAGGCCAAGATTCATAGCTGTTATATCAAAAGATGGGGATGCCTGAGAGACAGGCGGGAGGGCTTCCCTGTAGCTTCTAGAGGCCCAGGACAGCCCCCCTCCCACCCAGTTCCCCACCACACACGGCTGCCCACCTCTCAAAGGGCTCGGCTACCCTAACCCGCAGCACCTTAACGCCTCCCCACACCCCCGCCCCCGGCGTCTAGTCCACCTGGCACCGCCCCCTGCCTGAACCGCCTCCTGCGCTTCCTTCGCTGGGGTCGAAGCCCGCGGCAGCCACCTCCGGCTCCTCCTCCCGGCTCCCGCGGTCGGAATCACGCCGGCGCGCCTCCTGCCTGCCGTCCCGCGGACTGCCTCCAGGGGCAGTCTGGAGGCGTGCGCAGCCCTCCTTGCAATCCCTTCAGCCTCTGCTGCGGCCCGGGACAGTTTTTTTTTTCAACCACCTTGGTCGCCGGTCTCCTGCCCCGGGCTGGTGGGGGTGCGAAAAGCTGTGTTTCCCTTTGCCGCGTGCCGAGGCGAACTGCACCCGGAGACTCTGGTCTCTGCAGATTCAAAATATGCCCCTGTGCTTTGCACCCCACGCTCATCCACTGCGGGATTCCGAGGCACAAAGTTTTATCCGGGGGCTGAGTTGACAGGGGTCATCAGGAAGCATCATGATTGCGTTCAGAGCAGTGCCCCAGGTGACGGCGGAGAGGCTGAGCGGGCCCGACTGGCCTGCGGCCTTGCCTTTGTTGGAAGGGGGAGGAGCCCTCAGGTTTGAGCCCAGTCTGTCAGGACGTCCTCTTAACGTTTATCTTTGCAAACAGAGTCCTGGCCAGGTGGTGGTAGTGCCGTCCAGCTCCTCCTCCCGCGGTAGCATTAACTTCCTCCCTTAACTGGTAAGATTCCCAGTAGGACATTTGGCAAAAGGGCCTGGCAGGGAGCTGCTAACAGGACCTGGCCCTGTTTCCTGGGTTCCCAGGGTGCTGGCTTCTTCCCACCCTCCTCTCTCACCTGAAGGCCACAAGTGAATGCACCATCCCTCCTGTCCCTTCTTCCTCAGGCGGGCTGGGACTCGCAGAGCCTCTAACAGGAGGAGGAAAATAACAACAGAATAACTGTAAAGGGAAGGAATGAGTAATAAAGTCGACCCAGGCAGGAAGGAGATCTTTCATGTTTAAGAGATGCTATTTGCTTTTTAGGTCAGAGGCTGCAAAACAAGCTTTGATCTGAAGTGGGCGAATAATTTATTGAGAAAGTTTGCATGGTAGTGGGGGAGGGGCGGGGAAGGGATGTTTGTTTGATCTGGAGCAGTCTCAGTGTCCCAAGTGCTGTTGGCTGTTGTTTAGAGTGAAAAAGCATTTGGTTCCACAGCAAATGCCTCACAGAGGGAAGTCCTTGCTCCAGGCAGTAGGTCTTGTAGCGAGTAAATGTTGGTTTTGAAACTGTTTGGCCAAGGGTCTCCGCAGCACTTTGGAGATGAAGTGTTTTAAGGATAGAGTTGTTTGGGCTTGGGATGCAGCAGATGTTTCCAAAACATTTCCCATCCAAATGCTTTTCCTTTCCCTAAATTGCCTGGCTAAACAGTCACTAACATGGATCCAAGAGCTTGTCAGAAATCTCCAGTTAACTTTCACTGACGAGTGAGGTGGGACTGCTGGTCCCCAGCCCCTAGGTGCACCCCAAGTCTTGAGGTTAGACCTTTGATACTGCCTTCTACATCCTTGAGGTTTGGAGCAAGGTGTTCTGGTTAACCGGTGTTCAGGTTAACAGGAAGGTAAGTTGTCTTATACCCAAGACCCAGGTCACAATTGCAGTCCAAATTCTTCACAACTCATCCAGCAGGTGTGCTGCGGGCCTGACAGTTGTCCCTTCAAGTTCTCTTAGGGGAGGCCAGGTCACATTTGGAAGGGTGCCACTGGCTTGGCCTGTCCTCCACATAGGCCCCTACCCATGTGGCTCAAAGCTTAGGAACCCAGAAAGGTTCTCAGACAACCCCTAGGGAAACTGGAGTACCGCAGACATGTTGTGGGGTTACAGGCCTGTGCACTATAGCCAGTGGGTGGGTAACACTGCCTGGAGTCAGATACCTTAGATTTGCAAGCTGGCTTGTGCAGTCACTAGCTGTGACAGCTCCTCTGTGCCTTAGTTTCTTCATCTGCAAGTGGGGTTAGTAGTAACTACTGCATGGTGGGTGTATGGATTAAGCAATCTATTGCATGAAAAAGACTAAGCCCAACACCAGGCATGTGGTAAGCAGTTGATTAGGATTAGGTATCTTATTAATGACCTGAAGAGGGCCTACATGCATCTTTGGCCTTTGATCTCTTCCCTTTAGGCTAGACCAGAGAGCCAACTCCCTTCTCTGAAGAAGGAATCAGAAAGACCTTACAGTTGCCAATGGGTAGACATCTGGGAGCAAGCGGACTGAGCTTTGCCCTCTCTGAGGTGGAGAGTACGGTGAGGTGCTGAAGGACAAAGTAGACAAAGCCCCTTTCATTCTCCCTCAAGAACTGGGTCTGGAGGGTGGGTGTGGGCAACATGTTCTAGGGGAGCCGGGTGCCCTCTGGGGCACTGGGAATTGCAAGTGTGGGCAATAATGGGTATCAGGAGAGTCTGGGCTTCTCTATGCTTGGAGAAGCACGTTTGAGAATCTGTGTATACAAAATCATTTTGGTAATGGTGATGACTGTTCCTGAGAAAGTATTAAAGTTAATGAGAGATAGGAAAGAGTAGGGCTCTGACCCCGGTTTAAAACGGTTTAAAAGTGTGCAGCCCTTATTTTCTGAATGTCTGGCCTTCCTGACACAAGGAGGCTCTGAGGACAGGTTTTCCAGCCGAAATATCATTAAATTGTATTAGCATCTTATTACACACACGTCTTAGCGGTCTGCCTCAGACAGGGAGAGTTTTTGTTTCTCTTTGAAAGATTGTGTCTGGAATGGTAAATTGCCTGCTTGAAAGCCTTTAAAAACCCCGTTTTTAAGGAGGAAGACGAGATCCTGCTGTGTGTGGTGGCAGACAGGGCAGGCCTGGTGGCCCCCAGAGGAGAGGCCAGAGGCCAGGTTGGGGTGTTTTAACTGCCCAGGGAGGGCTGCAGTAGCTGACCTGAAAGGCCCACTGTTCCCAGGGTCAGATGGAAGGGCGTTAATGGAGGCCCAGGGTGTTTATTTGAGTTTATTTGCCAAGAGGTCTTTAAAGGGGGGCTGGCATTGGGCATTGGTATTTCAAGACCAGACCTGAGGCCCCCGCTAAGACCAGTGGCTAGTGGTGCCAAGAAAACGTCTGCCACCAAATTGCTGCCCTATTACTGAGTTGACATTGATCATTAGCCAGGAGCCCAACCAAATAAAGCCTCCTGGAAAATGTGTGAGGTTAAGACAGGGAAGGCGGGCTGTGAAAACAGGACAGAATCTTGGGCTCGGGTGTTTGTTGCTGCAGGCCGCAGGCGGGCCAGCTGGACTGTGTGGTCTCTACGCTTCTAGAGGGAGGAGATAGGAGCACACTTGGCCCTCCATGTATACCAGGCCCCTGTTTTGTGCTGGGTACAATGTGAGGGGGCCATTGGGCTCTCTGGTAGGGATCCAGACAGGTGTGCTCCTTACTATCATGAAATGTACATTCCCCAGGAGAAGGACATTCAGCAAGTGGACCAACAGACACACATTGTGATGGATGCTCTGAAAATGTTGAATAATGGGGTGGTGGGCTTTTTGAAGCTAAAGTGCCTGGCATAGCCCTCTGTGACATTTAAGCTGAAATCTGGATGAGAAGTCAGGCATGCATAGACCGTTAGAGGCAGAGCGCACAGCCTGTGCACAGGCAGGCCTTGGAGCGTGGAATATTTGGTATGTTTTTCAGGAAACGAAGGGCTGGTGAGGCTGGAGAGTGGGAGGGGAGAGGAGAGGATGGTGGTCGGTATGAACATGGTGAGGTAGGCAGGGTCCAGATCTTGTAGGAGCTGGTGGTCAGGAACTTGAGGTTCATCCTTTGATCAGCAGGAAGCCTTTGAAAGATTTTAAATAGGGGCATGACACGATCTGATTTGTGCTTTTTGAAGATCATTCTGGCCTCTGTGTGGATTCGGGATTCTGGGGGAGCAAGAATGGAAGCTAGGAGAGGAATAAAGAGTTCAGGCAAGAGATGAGCCTGTCTTGGACCACTGTCGTAGCAGTAGAGATGGGGAGGACAGTGGGTGGGTTCTGAAAGGAGAGCCCCCTGGAACTGCCAAGGGTTGGCTGTGGGGTGAAGGCCTGCCAGAGAGGCTGTGGGCTGCTGCAGCATCGAGAGGAGTTTAAGACAACCACACACTCTGAAAGACAGCCTCCTATCTGTGTCTTGGTGCTGGGGATGCTGGGGGTGGTGGTGCAAATGGGTTGGTGCCAATGGAAGGAACAGGGCACTGTTTCTTTCCCAGGGTCTCCTTTGTAAGTAGGGTTTCAGGAATGCTTGCTTTCCCCAAAGTCAAGTGCCTGATGACACTGAGGTACTCATCTAGGGTGGACCTGGCTTTGGGTGACATTGGGAAGGAGTGGAAAAGGAAACCAGAGGGTAAGATCAAGTCTTAGCACCCCAGCCCTTCCCTGCACTTGCAGCCCTGGATTTCCACGTTGGTGAAGGAGTGCTCCCTGCCCCTCTAGCTAGGTTGGAGAGGTAGGTTCAAGGGATCAAGGGCTGTGCCCACAGGGGAGCCCAGGCCCTACTCAGAGCTTCGTTATCCACTGACATGGAGGCTCACCTTAGGCAAGGAGGCCCTTGGGCAGACTTGGTTCAAAGGAAAGAAGCTTCACTCACAAAACAGTGGCTTCACTCTGAAGCCTAGTTATTATTCCAGTTAAGCCACCACAAAATGTCCCTTAATAACAACCTGCCCGGTAGAACTTTGGCGTGTTTCAAGGGCGGCAGGTTACCCGGGGAACTGGCTGCAGGTGGGACACAGGTCTGCACGCTGATAGGGCACCTGTTGGTCTCCGGGCAGCGGGGAGCAGCATTATGAGATGGGTGTTGGCCGTGAAAGGGTCCTGTTATAGGAGCCTTCCTTACTCCACAGGGCCACTGCCCCGCTGAGGAGCCCCTCCGGTGGGCACGAGCAGAAGGACTCTCCACCTGGCTCAAGCAAGGCTGCCATGGCGTTAATAACTAGCACCTGTACGGAGAGCCGTCCGCTGCACTAGGAGTTTTATGCTGCGCTCATTTATTCTCCCCAGCTTATTCTGGCCCACAGATGTATTTAGTTTGGCCTTTTCAAAGCGTCTTAAAACTTCTGAGTCAGTTGCCAACATTGTAAGTTCAGGAGATTTATATAAAAATCCAGACCCAGTCTGTGTCCTCGGGGAGGCAATCTTTCCCAAGGTCCCTGGTCTATTAGGGGCTGGAGCTAGGATTTGAACTCAGTGCCCCTGAATTCAGAGCTTCTGCTTCTGTGCTATGGGAGACCCTGGCTTGAAAGTGCCCTCCTTGCTGGAAGTGAAGAGAAATGATGGTGTGCATGTACAGGATGGCAGGAGAAAACAGGTGGGTGCATTTATAGCACCTCAGCCCCTGCTCCTTTCTTGCCCACCCATGACAGGGCTGGGCTGGCAAGATGTAGGCTAGAGTCAGGGCTCTGTCAAAGTCACCTTTGTCACGTTCAGACCTCAGAGGACAGCGAGGATGGCAGCTGTGGGTGGTGGAGCATTATTGCCTCTTCTAGTCCGTGACCTGGGCCCGTGAGCTGCTTGTACTCTGCTGTGCAGAGTCAGAGAAGTCTAGAGGTCAAGAGTGTGGTCTTCTGAGTCAGATTTCTTACAAGCACTGAGATCTTGGGCAAGTCACTTCACCTTTGAGCTCTGCAGAAAGGAAAGCAGCTCATGCCCACTGGCACCAAAGGGCCTTTCGGAGAGCTTAGTAAGGTGTGCCGAGGCATCCCATTTCTCTACCATGGTGCTTGGCCTTGTAGCCATCACTCTTCGTCCGTCTCCCGGGCACTCGTGCTGCTTGCGCCACCAGGCTTCCCCTGCACACCTACACCCTCTGGAGAGCTCTTTGCCTGCACCCGTGGAGCTGGTGGCAGGCAGCCCCGATGAACCTTCCTGGCATCCTGATGCTGCTGTTGGGTGACACTGGGGTGGAAAGAAGCTCCTGCTGAGGTCATAGTGGATACAGGAGGGTCCCGGTCAGCTCAGGGCTCTGTGTAGTCGCACCCCACTTCGGAAAGCTAATGCTCCTTTTCTGTGCGGAGCTGCAGTAAGATAAAGGGAACCCCAGGGTTCAGCATGAGCAGACTTGGGTGCAGCAGCACGGCATGTGGCAGATGGCATCCCAGCTTTACAGGAACATGCTGGAGAGAGCTGGCCCCGAGCCGCAGATCTGTTCTTACGTTAGGACTTGGCCATTGACTAGCTGTTCATCCAGGACAAGTTAACAAGCCCTTTGTGTTCCCCCGAAGAGGGGCAAGGTTAGGCTGCCACAGGACTTTGCAGGATTAGAGGAAGTGGTGGGAATAGATGCAGCTCCCAGGGGAGTGCATCCAATAGGAACAGGTGTGTGCCCAGGCATCAGACCTTGTGGATTTAAATCCCAGTTCAGCCAGTTACTAGCAGGGCACGGCCCTGAGCCACCCCAGTAAATGAAGCTAGTAGCTCACAGCTTGCCAACCTGTTGGGAACATGAGGTGGCCAGGAGAGCAGGGGTAGAGGAATGAGCTCAGTGTGGGAGAGTTGTCCTTACCTCAGAGTTAAATGTTGGGGTCTAGATAAAGTTGGTTTGTGCTTTTATCTGCAGAAGGACATTGGGGGGACGAGGGCAACCCAGCTCCGTTACCACAGCCCTGGACCACCATTCTCACGACATGCCCTCGGGGCTATCTGGCCTGGCTTGTCTACCTAAACTCCTATAGCATGGGTCCCCAGAAAGAATCAGTCTTGTTCCCTGTGCCCTCCCCTCAGCACCCTCTAGGGCACCAGTTGAAACCTGCAGGTGGGGGTGGATTCTCTGGTGGGCCTGAGTTTCCTTGAGTGGAAGCTGGGGCGGGCCAGGACCTGGTCACTGTTTGGTCTGGGGCTCTGACCCCCTTTCCCTCCCTCTGTATGGCCCCTGACTAGACTCTTACTCATGTGAGGCTCTGGGCTCAGGAGGTGAGAGGTGTGGACCCTGGAATCCCTGACGGTTGGGAAGAGGGCGAGGCTGGCTGAGGGGAAGGCCAGGGCAGAGCCGCTGTAGTGGGGCGAGTGTGGGGAGGTAGGTTATGGGCAGTTTTCTGAGAGACTGAGGATTTCCCAAGCCTCCTGCAAGTATAATGGGGCCTGCCTTTCGTTGCAGATGGAAGAGAAGAGGCGGAAATACTCCATCAGCAGTGACAACTCTGACACCACTGACAGTAAGGCCTTGCATGCGGGGCTCCTACAGGGAAAGCATTTGAATAATTGTCAGGGGCCCACTGGGCCCCGCCTGGGGGAGGCTGCCCCACGCTCCCAGTGCTGATGTAAGCATGACTCAGGCCAGGTCCCTTTGCTCCTGAGGAAGTCTCTGTAGCCCCATGGCCTCCACGACTCTGCAGTCCCCTTCACTGTGCTCCCCTTTACCCTCTAGGTCTCAGCCCCAGATGTTTTGCTCTGGTCGGAACTGATCAACTCCCCTCTAGGCCTTTGCATATGCCACTCCTGGCTTCTAGGAAAGCGTCCCTCTCTCTGGCCCTCTTGTTGAATCAGGGCCCTAGGAGGACTCTGTACAACAAATTTGTCATTACCTGATAAGTATCGTTTCCTAACCAGTGGTTAAGCTCCTTGGTAAGACGGGTCTTGGCTTGCTCACTGCTGTTTCAGGCACATAATAGGTGTTCAGTAAATGTTTGCTAAAGAAGTTAGTGAAGGAGTCTGACCTTCATGGGATCTTGGCAGTCGAATCTCAGAGGAAGACTTGCATATGGGCTGGGTGTGTCAGTTGGATGTCTGTGGGGTGGGGCATGTCAAAGAGAGAATGGGGCTTAGGGAGCCTCCTCTGAAACTTGAGGGAGAGAAAGGAGGCCAGCATAAGCTGAGTGCTTTTCTCTGGTACTAGAAGGCAGCTCGTGTGAGATGCTTCAGGACCCTGGGCCTGCATGAGCTGGTCAGAGCAAGGAGTTCCTTCTGCCCTATGCAGGAAAGGCCCACTGCCAGGAGGGTCCCACGTGGTGCACCCTGGCGGAGGCCCGGCTGTAAAAGAGACTTGCCGGGGAGACCCTGTGAACTCTAGACCTCAGTTTCTTCACAATGTGGGCAGCTGGGATTAGGGAGCCCTCCAAGGCCTTCTAGAGGTCCCCGAGTTTCACAGCCCCCAAGAGCCCGAGGACTGATGGAGTGGGAGGGCCGGTCAGGCCCCAGCCCCTCGCCTACGTCCAGGTCTCGTTTACTTGGCCCTTAGGGTCTGTTTGCTCAGGGAGGCTCTGGCGGCCGGCTCTCCCTTGCCGTGGCAGGAGAGCACAGCAGCCGGCTTCTGGTTACAACCGCACTGCCTGTGGCTTGTCTCAGTAGAGCCAAGAAGAACTGCATCTTCTGCTCCGAACTTTATTGCCGGCAGAGGAACCCTTGAGGGCCAGGCACCTGCGAGGGTGGTCAGCTGGGCCTGTAGCTGCATCAGAGTTGCGCCAGGCTGAGGCAAACTCCCTTCCCATCAGGCCCCGCCACTGTACCCACCCGTGGCTGCTGCTGCTCTGACCCTTTGCAGTAGAGGCCACAGCCCTGAAGTCCAGCAAGGGCCTTAGACCCTGGTAATAATAGTTCATGTTGCCGTCTGACAGAGGAACTGTGCTAAGACTTCGTAGTCATAGCATTTAATTCTCACAACAACTCTTTGAAGACAGTTAATCTCTTGTCCCCACTTTATAGAAATGCAAACTGAGGCTCAGAGTGATTAAGTCATCTGCCCAGGGTGACACTTCCCTTCTGGTTGGTGAGTGGAGGAAGCATTGTGTCCCCATTCACCATCCAGGAGGCCCCGAGCAGAGACAGGTGCTCCCAGAGGTCTCCACCTCCAGAACATTTGAGCCAGAGTTTCTCCTACAGGCTTCCTGTCCTTGGACGTGGGTGGCTGGTGTTCCTGGCCTTCCAGGGGCCCCTAACAGGCTGTGTCTTTTCTGCAGGTCACGCCACATCCGCGTCAAGATGCTCCAAACTGCCCAGCAGCACCAAGTCGGGCTGGTCCCGGCAAAACGAAAAGAAGCCCTCGGAGGTGGGTAGAACAGGTGTCCTGGAAAAAGATGAGCAGAGGTAGAAGGTGACAGGAGCAGAGGCCTGTGGGAAGCGAGGGAGTGAGCTGTGCTGCTGTGCGTGGGAAGAGCTTTCTGGGCCAAGACACAGGCATTTCGAGGAGAGGCCAGTGTGGCTACATGGAATGAATTGGGGTTTGGGGAGACACCAGGTCTCACAGCCTGTAGGCATTGGAAGGATGTTTCTAGAGATCTGAGCAAGACGAGAAGTTGTTCAAGGATCTTACTCAGGGTAATGACATGGTCTGATGCTTTAATAAAAGGTCCCACTGGCTGCTGTGAGAAGGGAATGTGGGCACCAAGAGTAGAGGCAGGGAGGGTTCTCCTGCAGTTGTCCAGCGTGGAAATGATAGTGGCTGAGTGGCAGCAGTGGAGTGAGAAGCAGTAGGATTTGGGACATTTTGG
This sequence comes from Manis javanica, assembly GCF_040802235.1. NCBI lineage: Eukaryota > Metazoa > Chordata > Mammalia > Pholidota > Manidae > Manis > Manis javanica. The sequence continues at coordinate 82,397,232 of NC_133169.1, forward strand.
AAGCCGCCAAGGGTGACAGGATTTGGACATAAAGATGAAGGATGGAGTCCTCAGACCCATCCAGCCCAGTCATCTGCTCATTATGCCTGTTTACATGCATCTGCATGTAAGCTTTCCTTAACTTTGACCTGGGATGTTTCTTGAGGCAGGTAGCGGTGTTTGTGGCTTCTGGAGTTGTGGAGAAGAGCGTGGGGATGGGTAGACAGCAGACCTTGGGAGCTTGCTTCCTGCATCCCCTGAAAAATCACATCCCGGGGCCTCATCACCCCCTCTTACTAGACCTTCAGTGCATTGCAGTGGGCACAGGTGGGGCTGGCTGCAAGAGCATTGAGTGCCGAGCAGGGGGTGGTTTGAATCTGGCCCTTTAGATAGTCATTGTTCTACAGCCTACAGGGGAGCCAGATGCTGGGCTGGGCACTTTAATTTTTTAATCTTTAAAGCTAGTCCAGGGTTCTTGGTCCTGTTAGAATAGAGAAGCTGAGGATCCCGAGGTTATATAGCAAGACCTGCTGTTCTTGGGGCCGGCAGTGCCAGAGTGCTGCGGCAGAGCCCTGGGCATGGGGCTGGGGGAGGGTTTTTTCCTGTGCCTGGCGCCCGCCTCTCCCTGTCCCCACCACAGGGGAAATCCCGGTGAAACAGTCAGTAGCCAACCCAGGACTGCCCTGTCTCCTCCTCACGCTGGCCTGCCCTACCTCTCCCTTCAGAGGGTGGGCGGGTGGGGAGGGCCTTTGAGATCTGATGCTTTCCACCCCCATCCCCCAACCTAGTGTCCTCCCTGGGCTCCGTGGGGGTGCGTGGAGATCAAGGCGGTATCTCCAAGAATGCAGTAGAGACCTGAATGAATGAGGCGGTGAGGTGGGCATGGGAGGATGCTGTGTTGAGGCTCTTAGTGCCTTCCTGGACTAGCCCTGCTGAGTGGGGATGGAATGTACTGGAAAGTAGAGTACACTAGGGCCCTGGGAGCCTCTAGGGCCACCCCCCAACTCCCCTCCCATGTCTTGAGACCCACAGGGCTCTCCAGTTGATGTAGTTGAATTAGTAAAATATTAGCCACCTTTTGTGCCTTCCTGGTCTGAGGAGACAGGAATTGTCCTGTCCATTTTGCAGATGAGGAAGCTACCCCCTGCTTTCAGTGGCTGGTCATGTTGGAGAAGGGTGGGGAAGTTCTGGGGGGCTCCTTTCCCAGACTCCCCCTGCCCTGCTCTCTCTAAACACTTGCAGGAGAAAGGGGCCGCCTCTCGGCAGAGATCCCAAGGGCCAGGTTGTCATCTTCACCCAGGATGGGCCAGCTGCTGGGAGGAAACAGGTGTCAGTGAAGGCCTGGGGCAAAGAGTGATTTGCATGGGGCTGAAAAGTCCCCTGCCTTGGGTTTTCCAGCACAGAGCCTTTGAACCTTTCCCCACCTAAAAATAGAGTCAAACTATTAAAAGGGTATTGATGCCCGGCTCTGCTAGGGACGGGCTACGCGTGGCCCTGGGAGCCCAGGAATCTCTGCAGAGGGCTTTGAGGCCTGACTAGAGACACGTACCCTTAAGGCTTGGACTCCAAGGGCTGAAGAAGTTCCCCACCTCGAACTGTCACCAGAGAAAAGCTTTTCCTCCTTCCCACAAGCAGGCTGGAGAGCAGCCTGGGAGATTTCCCTGTCCCCTAAGTGAGGAGTCGTAGCCAGCATAAATTCCAAGTTTTCATGGGGCAGAGAGGAAACCATCAATGAAAGCTTCCAAATTATTTGGCTCACAAAAAGGCAGAGATGAAAGCGAGGATTTGGCGGCAGATAATGTTTGCACTAAATCTCTTCACTGGCCTGTTGCCTTCGCTTTCTGTGAACAGGCTGGGGAGGAGGGCCTTTGTAGTCTGCCGGGTCTGGGGGCTGAAGGCTTTGGACACCCAGGTGAGAAGGGACCTGGGGGCCCCGCCCACCCCTTGCCCTGGGGTGAGAAGCCGGTGGAGTGGTTGTTAGGCTGCTCAAGTGGTCTGCCCCTAATCTGGCGCAAATTCCCAGGCAGAATGTTTGCAGATTGATGTGTGTAGGAGCTCCCCTCCTGGTGGCTGCAGGGCCATGGGACCCAGGGTTCCCTTTGTCTCCTCATCTGGAAGTGGTGGGGGGAGGCGGGGTTGAGGACCAGGAATACTTAGTGTAGCAGCAGCTCTGGCACACAGTGAAGCCAATGGCTGTGGAAGGGGCTGGGCTGAGATTTGGACGAGGCTGGTGGGGCTGCCCTGGGGTGACCTGCCAGGAGCTGCTCTTCTCGGTGCACCCTGACCTTACAAATCAAGGGGTGTGCACTACACCAGAGTGAGATAAATGTGCTCTGACCAGAAGTCAGGACCCTGGACAGGGCCACGGCCTTGCTGCTTAGCTTCTCTTCTGGCCCTTAACTGGTCGGTGCCTCTCAAAGCCAGAGTGAAGGAGGAGTGCAGGCCTCAGTACTGGGGGCTGGCGGACAGGCCCTGGGATTCTTGGGAGACTAGGTTAGGACTTTTGGTGAAAGTGCACCAAATCTGAAGTTTGCCCCAGGATCCCATCGGGCAGTGGAAGGTAAAGGTGGGAGTGACCCCAAACACAGAGGCTGCTGCCTTCATTTGCTCTGGCTGCCTGGGGATCCCCACAAAGCTGAGATCTGTCCCTCGGGCTTAAGTCAACCAGATCTGTCCTGAAGGAGTGGAAGGACTTAGCCTGGCCTAGGGAGGTGGTATTGATGTATGAACTGTGCTGGGGCCCTGGGTTTCTGGCCTGGCTCTCTCACCAAGTGGCATAACCATGAGTGGTGCTTAACACTTGTGGGGCACGTCTCTGAGAGTCTGATAGAGGTCACAGCCAGTGATTATTTTTTTCAATACCAATATGAGACCCCCAACCTACCTCACCCCCAGCAATTCTGGCTTAAATGGTCTCTCCCAGGTACCTATAACTGTAAAGTCCCTCCTGCTGGAAGCCAGCATGAAGAACTACTGCTGTAGACCTTTTCCCTATTTTGCTAAGATGAGGGCTCCTGGCTTGGTCCTCCCTGGAAGAACCTGAGGTTGAAGGAGAAAGGAAAGGCCTTCCAGACGGGTTCAGTGACCTAAGCAAAGGCAGGGAGTGGGCGTTAGGGCAGTTCCCCAGCTCATCTCCCCCTCCCGCAGCGGCCAGGGGGCCAAGCCCTCGGCCTGGCAGGAATGTGAAGGGCAGCTCAGGAAGAGACCTGGAGGCCAGCCCTGTGGTTTGGAAGCTGCTGTTTGAGGCTGTGTTCTCCCCAGGCTTGGGGCAGAAAGGCAAATGGGAGGTCAGGCTGAGCAGTGGGGGTTTCCCCAGGGCAGGCCATCTTTAGGTAGAAAGCTATGTTTTCAGGAAGTTGGAGTCCCCAGAAGTCAGCCAGTGGGCAGCAACATGGGTCTTTAGGACCCAAGACCTGCTGATGTGGATTAAACCCGGCAAGCATTCGACAGCACCCACAAAGGCCCAGCCTAGTGCTGAGACGCAGAGAAATGCAGGCCCTGTGCCCGGGGAGCGCGTCCTCTACTGTCGGCAGGGTGCAGGTGCCATACAGGGAAGTGTCCATTACGAGAGGCGCAGCCGGCTTTGCCACTGAGGAGCTCTGTGACCTCAGGCAAGTGACCGTTTCTTTCCAAGCCTCAGTACCATTTGCAGAGCTGCCCACACCCTGCCCTAGAGTTTCTGTTCAGTTGATGTGACTGCCTTTCCTGAGGCCTGTGGGGCCTGGAGGGCCCGGAGGTGGGGGAGATCCCAGAAGTGAGAGCAGGTGAAGCTGGCTTCCCTGGGGTAGAAGTCTGGATGGTCCCAGAACAGGGTGGGTCTGAGTTTTGCATCCTTTGTGGGCTGATGACAGATGATAGTGTATCTCTAGGTGAGAGAACGGGGCCTATCTCCTGGTTCCACAGGAGCCCCTCACCGGTGTTCAGCATTTCCTCCCTGGGGTCGGGGCTGGGAGAGAAAGAGGTGGTCCTCGTGAACAGCCTCTGCCGCCGGTGGGGTGTCCCCCAGACCCAGTGTCTGTGAGAGTTCCCGTATAAGCATGGCTTTCCCCCCAGGAAAGGCAGCAAGTGAAGAGTGAATGCAGCTTATTGTCTTGACCCCAGTGCTTTTAAAAATGGGACCTTTCTACCCTGGGTGAAGGCAGGGGCGGCCAGACTGTGTTGGGGTGCAAAACCACAGGGTGAATAAGATACCTTCCTGGAGGAGCAGAGGTGTTATCCAGATGTTTAAAGTAATTTATTCTCTGTTAGAACAGTGATGGCATACGTTGCAGTAAAATGCAAAATGCCCACAAACTTGAGAGGTAAAAAGGAGAATCCAAAAAAAGGTTTTAATGCTTGCCATGTGGTTTCAAGCCATGTTTCTAGCCAACAGTTCCTCTGCCACCCTGTGAGGCCGGCAGGGGCAGGGGGGTTGAGGGGAGAGCCCTTCCACTGGGCTGAGTGCCTGATTTCTGAGACTCCCGCTGCCTTCCTCTGGGGAAGGGGACAGAATCCATTTCTAGGATAGTCGGAAACATTGCTGCTCCCACCAGCTGGAGAGGCCTCCTGGCCTCTGGGACTTGTCTCACAAAAGAAATGTGTGTAATAAATTATCTTTAAGACCAGGAAGTGCTGTTATCCTTGTGAAAGGGAAGGAGATGGAGTGGGTGTGCGTGTGTGCCCCCACGTGTTCCTGCACGCATGCATATTTTAAGTGTCTGACCAAATTAGTGTAGTGGTAGCTTGAATGGGACTGGGCAGAGGGTGGCTATTCCCAGAGCCCTTCTTTGGTATTTTGTGCCTGATTTTAAGTATCTTTGCTGTTGGCTGAGATACACTTTATCAGGTTCCAGCCCAGGAGAGTCTTTTAAAAAGAAATATCTGGCTGGGTTCCAGGCAATGCTGCAGTGGTGAGAGGACAGTGCGACCTCAAACAGTGGTTTAACCACTCTAAGTCTCAGTCTCCACATCTGTAAAATGGATTGTGATATGAATTAGGTGAGATTATATGTAAAGCATTTAGCCCAGCACTGGGCATAATAGGTCAGTTACTTTTCACTATTAGCTATTGTTTGTAATGAGATAAGGTGCTCAGAAAAAAACTGATTTAAAATGAGGTATCTGATGGTAATTTCCACTTTGCTCTCTGAGGACAGACCCTCAAACGTCCTTTGGGGGATTAGGGGGAGGATGCCACCCCTAGCTTTGCAATGGGACAGTGATGAAGACCAGTTCCTCAAGTCCACCTGGAGGAATCTTACTGGTTAGCCCTCTGCCTCCTCTCCCCCTGTTATGCAGAACAGGAAGTTTCAGAGTTTAGTCATACATCAGACAAATCTTGGGTTATTCATTCATTCACTCTCTCACTCCACAGGCATTTCTAGAGCACCTGCTATGTGCCAGGCGGGCACTGTGCCATGAGCAGGCAAAATGGTAAACAGGACACATGCAGTCTCTAACTCTCTCAGCTTGATTATTAAATGAGCATTAAACAGATAATTACATAAATAATCATATTTTGGAGTTGTGATTAAGTGCTGCAGCCTTTCCTAAGTAACTGAACTTCCCCTTGGTGCCTCTTGGTCTGAAATACACTATGATACAATAATCCACCCTTGAGAAAAGGAAGCAGAGGCCAAGGTCCAGGACGAATTGTTCAAATAACATCCACAAATCTTGAGGTCATGTACGAGAACTCTTAGCAGAGCACAGTGAGGTCGCCTGTTGTCACTGTTTTTATTTGCTTTTGAGATCACATCGGACTCCACTGATACTTTCTGGCAAAACTCGTTTTTGGTTTTTCCTGGGGAAGTAGGTACTGAAAGCTAATAGATTTTTCAGTGTTTGTGGTCATCAGTCTTGGAGAAGGGAGCTGTCGGACAGGGCCGTGTGCAGTGCCCCTTTGTCTGGTCAGAGCAAGGTGTTCGGCTCCCTCCAGAGTTGCACTGGCACCCCTGGTCCTCAGAGTTTTGGACCTTTAAATATTCTTCATACTGTTTGAAGAAGCTACAATTAACATCTCCCAAGCAGCTCAGCAGAACTTGGTTGCTAGGCAGCGGACCTTTAAAGCCAGTTTGTCAGTTTCTGCCAAAAGAGAGAAAAAGTAGTAAACATTCACATTCTTGGAAAATTGCTTGTTTTCCAGCTTCCAGCTTTCTTGCCACAGCAAGGCCTCCAGTTCATCAGTGTCCATTTCATTCTTTATTTACTTGTCATAAATAATTCAAAGGCATTTCGGTGAAGAATTGGACCTATTTTCAAGCCTAACCTCTGGCAATTCATAGCAGAAAGGGGTTTTGGGTTACAGTTGAGTTGCCGTATTTGTGGACAGGTTTTATATAAAGGCACAGAGTACCCAGCTGCTCAGCTGTGGCCTCGCACAGCAACTCAGGAGGGCTCTTGAGTCATTCAGCCTTTGTTAGCACCTAAGTGCCAGGTCCTGTGTGCACTGCTGGCCCCCAACTGGTGGCCCAGCCAGACCTCACAGAGCTCACCTTGTAGTGGAGGGCATGGCAAGAAACCAGGAGACTCCCAATACTGAACCTGTGGGAGTTCAGAGGAAGCCCAGATCCTGCCTGGGACTACTGGGGAAGGCTTCCCAGAGCAGCTGTGGGCTGGACTGAAACCTTAAAGGATGAAGCAGGCCCTCCCCACTCTGGTGAGGGAAAGGAGGATCCCTGTGGAGACAGTGTGTCCTGCGTGCCCCAGGTAAAAGGGTTCAGGACACTGCAAGTGCATCTGCGGCCACAGGGCATGGGAGGCCCTGCAGCTTAACCTGCGGGCAGTGGGAAGAGAGCGGAAAGCCACCAGAGGACCTGGAATTTGCAGAGGCCATCATCTGACTGCATATCCTAGCCCTTGGGAAACTACCAGATTGGTGGCGGTTACCCCTAGGGCCTTGGCAATGAGCACAGGCCCAAAGGGCCGGGGGACTGTGGGACAGTGCTGGATGGCTCCAGGGTAGTCACAGCCTGGGGTCCTTTGCCACTGCCTACATGTAGTACCTTGTGTAAGTTAGTTAACTAACCTGAGTCCCAGAATAGGGATGTTAGTGGCAGCTATCTCACAGTTGGTGTGGGGACTGATCATGAATTAATTCAAGGATAGCCCTTAGACTGGTACTCGGTACTTGGTGCTCCGGAGTGTTGGCTGTACCGTCATGATAATCTGCCCTTCCTGAGCTCCCATCAGTCCTCTGCCAGAAAGGGCTGCTCGAGTCGGGTCTGCCACCTGCTCCCTGAGTGACCCAGGATGAAACTCCTTTGAGACCAGACTCCTGTCTGTCTCTTGACTCTCCCTGAAGGAGTTGGGATCCCTTCCTGCTCTGAGTTCACAGTGCCAAGCCTGTTCCCAGGCCAGGGGCATCTCTCTGCCACCAGTGTGGCTTATACCCTGGGTTCCCCAACTCCAGCACGGGCCTTAGGCTTCAAGCCTTGGAGAGCAGAGGCAGCATGTTGCTCTGTTCAGGCCCAGGTGCTTCGGGGTTTGCATGCTGGGTATATCCGTGAAGTGTCTCACCTTGTTAATAGGGGCATTTGAAAAGCACTGCTGAGGAATCAGCTGGGAGTCTCAGACTCATCAGATAATCCCCAGAGAGGCCCATTCATTCATTCAGGCGGGCAGTCACTGATTACTGAGAACCTACCGTATGCCAGTCACCATGCCAGGCACTGAAAAGGTAGCAGAGAACAAGAGAGGTGCAGCAGGGGAGATAACCGAGACAAGCAATGTCATGCGTCACACCAGTTAGCTTTCAGGGGTGCGAGTGCAGGGGAGTGAGGCAGGGGGATGGGGTGGGAAGTGGCTCTGTCAGGCAGTAGGTGCTCCCTGAGTCAGGCTGATCAGGAAAGTGGCTGACCTGAGAAGCTGGTGGCATTTAAACTATAGTCAGGATAAGGAACGGCGGAGGTTTCAGGCCCACTCATGCCTCATTGGAGGGGCACATAGTGTGACCCTGGGCTCATAAAGGGTTGATCTCTGGAGCAAGATGATAGGGCTGTCCCATGGCATCAGAGCAGCAGGCTTGCCCAGATGAGGGGAACTCTGGGGTGTTGATGAGTCCACCGTGGGTTCAGTTCACCCCGCCAGGTTCTGCACTGGCTTGGCAGAGGCCTTGGCCAGGCAAGGCCCAGGCCAGCAAAGAGAGACTGCTGAAGGGCTTCGCAGAAGCACCTGGTGCCTGAGTTTGTGTTCTTCTATCAGCCATCCTACTGCTTACTAATAAGATATGCAAATTATCAGGGCTATGAAATCTTCACCACATTCCATCTTCTGTTTAATTAGCATTTAATCGTAATCTCATTTTAGTTTTTTCATACTGGCACCCTAATTAAATGTTAGGGTGTTAGTCTTACCAATTAAATTATATTGGCAAATAGAGTCTTCAAGAAACATGACCTTTTTCAAGCCAGGGCCCTTTCTAGCTCGATGCAGATGTTAATTAGATTTCTGCAAGATGCTGCCCTGAGCCCCCTCGGTGCACTCACTTCAGCTGTTTCCTTGTTGTTCTGGCCCTAGACCCCAGTAGGACACACACAGCCACTGAGTTGGGCTCCCAGCAGGCAGAGGTTACCACCGAATGGGTTTGCTCGAAGCCTGTGACCGATGCTGATGCTGATTTTTCTTGGGGGGTTGGCAGGGGTTGGGGAAGCAGGTTGGAGCTTGATCTGAAACCTGGCGTTCTCCTGGGAGTGGCTTCTCTCCTCTCAGTGATGTGAATGCTTCTCATGTGATGATTACCAGGAAAGTTGGTACCTAAGCAAGTCACACAGTGTCTGCAGCTGCCACCAAATCCCACAGCGGCCTTTTATGGGAGGCCACAGTGAGGTCACACAGCTGGGGCCAGAGCGGCATTGCCAGTGCCAGTGGGGGCTGGGCTTGGAGATTGTTCTGGGGTGGAAATGGGGCAACAGACAGAACTAGGAAGAGCAATTTCCCCAAGTGAGCAGACGCCCAGAAGAAAACCGAAGCCTGAGGCACGGTCCCTTCGGCCTGGCTCAGGGCGGGATTGAGAAGGAGCGTAGCGCCGTCCTCCTCCGCCTACCCCATCGCACACGGAGGATGGTCCTGGGAGACCCTGACCCGGGAGAAGCCATTCTCTAGGCCGCCCTGAACCCTGGGCTCTCCCTCAGCCATTTGCAGAGGGCCTGGCATTTTGTAGGCCTGGGTTGATACCCTGCACACTTCTGACAGCTCCACTTGTGCCCGTCGTTGCACATGCAAACATAATTTTAAACCTTCAACAGAAATTACCTGAACAGTCACTTGATGGTAGTATTGCATTCACAGAAGCCTGTATGCCCTCTGATTTTTTCCCTTTTGTTTTTTGGCCTTTCTTAGCGAGACTTTCCTCCTCCCTCTGAGGTCCACTGCCTATCAGAACCCATGTGAATCCCACTGGACACATGTACTGAACATCTAGTGTGTGCAGAGCACTTTGCTGGATTCAAAGACGCACTATTGTATTTTCTGCTTTCATGTTGTCTTCTCACTTTGAAGCGATTGAGCAGGAAGCGCATCGGAGCTGCGTCTGCCCGCTCCGCCCCTGGTCTGTGAGCAGAGCGCCCGGAGGCAGTCCAAAGCTATTCCCTCCTGTCTTGCTCCCGACAGGTTTTCCGGACAGACTTGATCACAGCCATGAAGATCCCAGATTCATACCAGCTCAGCCCAGAGGACTACTACATCCTGGCAGACCCGTGGCGACAGGAATGGGAGAAAGGTGTGCAGGTGCCTGCTGGGGCAGAGGCCATCCCAGAGCCTGTGGTGAGGTGAGCCAGGTGGCCCAGACTAGAGGGCGACAGGTAGGGGAGGAAGGGAAGGTGAGGACTAGGCCAGGGGACCTAGCAGTCCTGGGAGTCCTTTCTAGCCTGCCCCTCTTGTGTCTTAGATTCTTTTGCCCCAAAAAACTACTGAAATGATCCAGAAATATTGGCAGTTTACCTTTGAGGCTAAGGGCTTGGGCTTGGGCCTGGGTTCAAGTTTCCATTTTTATTAATTGTGACTTTAGACCAGAAATGTAATCTGGGGCCTCTGTTTCCTTGTCTGTGAAATAAGGATGATAGCAATAACACCTACCTGATGGGCGGTCGGGATGATACAGAGGAACAGTGTGTGGAAAGCACTTGGCGCAGGACCTGACGCAGACAAGCCCTCAGTAAAAACTAGCCATGGGTTAGTTTGCTGTCCGTCCCAACTGGGCCCCACAGGCAGATCTTAGGGAAATGTCCAGGCTTCTAACTAGTCCTGAGGACAGGAATATGCCATACTCTTGACTTCTTAGATCTTTTTAAGGAGTTCCTAGTGCAAGGGAGTCAAGTGATTGGCACACAGCAAATGCTCCAGAAGTAGTTGCTATGCCCAGCCTCTGAGGAGGCCCCCCTGCCAGGTCTGGGTCAGAGTTGGGTCAGGGACGAGTCCTGCCTGGGCTTCATAGCCTTCTGGCCTTGTGGGCTGGGGAGACCGCTGGTGCTCTTGTCAGGAGGAGCCCTCATGGGTGGCCAGGGGCCTTGCTTCCAGCCACAGAGTTCAGCCAAGTGCTTTCTGCACCCTGCGAAATTCTCCAAGGCATGTGTCAGGGTACAGGGGCCTGTTGTCCTGGCTTTCCCCATCCACCAGCCTACCCTGGGCAGAGCCCTTGTGTTGGCAGCCCTCTCCTGGCCTTGGCAGACCCATGGCTCTCAGGCCCATTTTGACCAACCCTGGTGCAAAGATGGCAGCTGTCACCTCCTTTGACATTGGCACTGTTGCTTCCTCGCAGCCATGCCTGTGACTGGCTCACAGATACCCAGTCCCTGCTTGGTGCCAGGCTTACACTGGGCATGGGATAACAGAGGCAAGGCAGATCCTAAGCTTCACTTGGGGGCTTATTGAGGATTGGATGCTGGGCAGAGCTCATTGTATTGTGGCTCCGGAGGGCTGAATGCTTAGCAGTGCCCTCTGAGAATCGGGGAGCCCCCAGGCCTCTCTGGAAGGAAGTATATTTGAGATTTGGAGAAAGAGTTTACTCCCAACATCCCCTGCCAGGGCCAGAAATGTGGGTCAAACTCCTAGCCATTTTCCCACCCTTACCTGTGCAGATTGAGGAGCTACTACTGACCTCTTTGAGACTTATAATGGGGCTAAAAACAGCATCTGCCTGATGGTGTGGCAGTGAGGATTAAATGAGAGTACACACACCAGGGCCAGGGCAGTGATGGGGAGGGGCAGGCCCCCAGCTGGGCGGAGAGAGGTGAGTCCTGACTAGGCAAAGCCCTGCAGTCTGTCCTTTCTCCTTGATATCCACGTCAGGTGGTTCTGGAAATATCCTCCTGCCTGGGTAATTAATTGCAGATGCTTCCACACCAGTAGCTTGGCTTCAGTCTGCCCTCATGGTGCTTTGTCTAAGAGTTCAGACAGGCCTGGCTCTTCTAGGTGTGTTCCTCCCGTACGCATGGCTGCTCTGAGCTGACAGGAGCCAGGCACTCCTGGCCTACCCCTGCTCTCTGCAGAAGACCGACTGGACAGGCAGGGATCGGTGAGAGAGGTGCTCCCTCGGGGAGATGGCCACACCCCTGCTTCCTGCCTCCCTCCAGCCTCGTCCCTCCACTCTGCTGCCCTCATCGGAAGCCAGCGCACAGCCGCTGCAGCCACTGTCATCACAGGAATTCTGTTCCTGAGGAGCTGAGCCTGTTAGGTTCATCTTCTCATTTAACTATCATACCAGCCCTATAAAGCAGATATTACTACCCCATTTTATAGATGAGGAAGTCGGGAAATTAGGGGGAACTCCCCGCATGACAGCCACAGGCTGTTGGGCTGGGTCAGGAAGTCACAGGCCATGGAAACAAGCCCTGGGTTGCCCCTGTGGGGCCCAGAGGGAGTTCTGTGCCCCGATCACCCTGGTATGCTGGCTCTGGCTCCCCCCGCCCACGGCCACTGGCTCGGCCTCTTTGTCTCTTTGTGTCTCTATCCTGGCCCAGTCCTTTCCACGACCTCATGGTCTGAAATTTACCTGGATAATGAGAGCCTGCCTCACCCCAGTCATGGATTGAGTGAGGGCCTGGGCTGCCCCCTCAGTGTGGCCAGAACCTCAGTCTGGGGCAGAGCTGACTTCTGGGGTGGAGACCTCTCCCATCCCCCGGATCCCAGCCCCAGCCATCCACCTTCTCCCAGTTGACCTCACGTGTGCCGGTTGCAGCTGAGATGCGGCCTTGACCTAGGGTCAGGTCATGCCTGGTAGAGGAGCCTCCTCCATAGCCACAGCCAGAAGAGTACTTGCAGGTGAAGGTGAGAGGCCCGGAAAGCACCTGAGATGCATTTTTCTGGTGTGAGCCCCTTAACCCCAGCTTCCTAGAGAAAGGAACATGGTCTTGGCCTCCAGACGTCTGTCCAGGTGGCAGCTCTTTGAGCACATGCGTGTGGGTAGTTATGCCAGCAGTAAGTTGTGGGCATGGGAATAAAGGTCATCCAAAATTCCAACTAAGCCTGGACTGGGGTGACAGACACAACAGGGTCATGACAAAATTAGTCTGTTTTTAAAAGAACATGTTAATTCAAATAAGAGCCTCATGAATCATGAAGAAAGGCATTTTGTAGGACTAAGAATTATTAGTATTGCTTCTATCTGGAATGGCCTATTTTTTGGCAGGGGCAGGAGGCTGGGGGGAGTCACACCACTGTCACTGCCTAAGGCCTCCTTTAATCTGGGCCTCTTGTGGAGAGAAGTGGCACCAAGCTATTTCCCTTTCTCCTTGCCTCCCCCAACTTCCTCTGAACCTCCCCTTCCTGGTCTGGAGGCCGTTCTGTCTCCCTGGCTCCTTCACCCTTTCTGCCCCTCTTGCTGACACCTGAGGCATTTCCTGAAGCCCAGGAGCATTCTCCACAGCTCAGCCATGTCTCTGTGCCATCCAGGGCCCTGCCCGCCCCTCCTCAGCCTGTGTTGACTCACACCCACTGGCAGCCCTGCCTCCGACCCCAGGAGGCCTCTCAGGCAAGTGAGGGGCCTCTCAGCCCTGGCAGGGCTGGCCAGATGGAGGCCAGGCTCTGCAGCGATAACCATGGCAACCAGTGGGGGGTAGGGAGGGCTGGCATTTCAAACTGGCATCAGGAACTGAGGGGCAGCACACAGCTGAGCCAAGAGGGGAAACCGTGCCTTTCCAAGGCAAAAAGCACTCATACACCTTTTCAGAAGGAGCAGAGTGATAGCAGGAGGTCTTAAAATACACACGACACACATACAGGGCATACTGTGTGCTAGGCACTGTCCTAAGAACTTTCCATGTATTCATTCATTTAGTCTCAGACCAACCATAGAAGGTAAGAACTGTTGTTATTAGCCCACTTTCTAGGTAAGATCACTGGGGCACAGAGAAGTTAAAGTGGCTAACCCAGAGTTACACGTTAACTGGTGGGGCAGAGCTTTGAGTCCATGCTGTGTAGCCAGGACCTGTCTTAAGCTGCCCCAAGAGGCAGGGCCATGGCCCGAGGGAGGGCTGACCTGGAGTGTGGTTCTGGGACACAGTAGGCACATCTTTGTGTCCAGGGGTGAAGGCCTCTATCTTGGGTGGAACCACTGTAGCCAAGAGACTCACAGCTCAGGTAATATTGTATCTGAGGTAAGGACACTGTGTGTGGGCCACACTGTGTCCTCTGGGGTAGCCGACCTTTTATGTGGAAAGGGCCACCCAGGGCTGCAGCAGTCTACCAGGGCAGGGCTTCCCCTTGCCCAGGAGGAGACCTGGCCTCTCCCCGGTCCTGAGGGGTAATGTCAAGGACCTGGAGCCCAGCTGGTTCTGTCCCACTTGTCCCAAAGCGGGGACATTAGGACTTGTCCCAAGTAGGGGGCATTGCCCAGGACAGCACTTAAAATGCCTTCCTACAGGCCCAGGCAGGGCAGATCCAGGTCGTGGGGCTTTAGCTAAGGGCCAGGTGCCCAGTGGAAAGACCACTAGGCATGTGCGCTGAGCAAGATGGACGTTTATGAGATGTGCAAGGGCTGTGGGTCAGCCCTCCTCCACTCTGTCCCCAGCCCACTGGACTTCTGTCCTGCCTGCTTGGAGTCTTGGAGCCTCTGCAGGGCAGGCAGGTGAGAGGAGGAAGTGTAAGGATAGAATGGAAGGATGTGGCCCCTCTTGGTGTCCAAGTCTCACACCTCACTTGACCTCAGTTGGACTGGCCAACTCACTGGAGGCCTCAGACCCAGTGAGGGTGGCAGGCTGAGGGACCCGCCCTTATGACTCCCTCTGGATTTCATAGGATCCTCCCGCCACTGGAAGGCCCCCCTGCCCCAGTGTCCCCTAGCAGCTCCGAACTTGGCGAGGGCCCCCAGCCTGATTGGCCAGGGGGCAGCCGCTATGACCTGGACGAGATTGACGCCTACTGGCTGGAGCTCATCAACTCGGAGCTCAAGGAGATGGGTAAGTGACCAGCCTGGCTGAGAATGTGCTTGCAGGTGGGAAGAAAATCTGGCTGCGTTAATGATTGGAGAAGTGATTTGGTGTCTTTGTGCCTTAGTTTCTGTAGTTGTCAGGTGAGGGTGATAATAGCATACAATTTACAAAGTTCTTGGAAATACCGTTAGTAAGCATTACCTTTATGAAGAGTGAGTGAGCGTGCAAGTGAGTCTAGACGGTAAATGGGGCTGGGGTCGCTGGGGTCGGTTGGTACGGGCCTCCTGCTGGGGCCAGCTAGCATGTCCCAGGAAGAGCCAGCTCTGCCATTGAGCCACCTTCAGAAGTTCCCCCAGAGATAACAGCTCAAGCAGTGGATTCCCCATGGAGCCAACCACATCCCAGAGAACTTCCATGTTATCTGCATGTACGTGTGTGTGTGGTCCCAGGGGCCTTTGAGGTTGAATGGCCCAGCCCATTCGGTCTTTGGACGATGGAGCTGAGGCTCATGACAGTGGATACGTCTTCCCAGGTCACACAGGGATGAATGGCAGCCCTCCCATATCGGCTCTGAAGGGCTGGGCTCCTCACACACACCCCTGCTGTCCTCACAGAGAGGCCAGAGCTAGACGAGCTGACGCTGGAGCGTGTGCTGGAGGAGCTGGAGACACTGTGCCACCAGAACATGGTGCGGGCCATCGAGACACAGGAGGGACTGGGCATCGAGTACGATGAGGATGTCGTCTGCGATGTGTGCCGCTCTCCTGAGGGTGAAGACGGCAATGAGATGGTCTTCTGCGACAAGTGTAATGTCTGTGTGCACCAGGTGAGCAGCCCTGACTACCCCTCACGCTCACTGTGAGCTCACCCGCTGCCCGGGTGGGCCCCTGTGTGGGCCTGCTCATCCTGACTGCAGGGACACGGGGAGGAATGGTGGGAGTGCCTCATGGTGCCAGGGCCCTTGGCGCAGCCTCTCAGCCAGACTTGGGTAAATGCCCATTGGATGGTCTTTCTGTTCCATCAGCCTCACCCAGACTCCCTGCTGAACGCCGTGCCCTCACCATCCTGAACTTACCAAGAGGCAGCAGCACAATGTAGTGACTGAGAGTAGAGCGCAGAGCCAGGCTTCCTGGTTTCAGATCACAGCTCTGCCCTTTACAAGCTGCGTGGCTTTGGGCATGTTTCTTTAACCTCTTTGGGCCTCTTTTTCCTCAACTATAAATAAAAGTAAGTTGTTGTGAGGATTGAGTTACTCACTGTGAGCTTCTGCTTAGAACGGTACAGTTCTATAGTTCTATAAATATTTGTTACTATTATTGATATAAACAAGGTATGGCTTGAGCAGGCCTCCCTCTCTTGATCTTGGGCCCCAAGCCTCTAGGTCTTGGACATCTCTGGGCCTTTTTTGCAGACCTGATTGAAACCCAGTGGACCCACAGTGGCTCTGATTTTGAACCCCCCAACCCCTTACCCACTGCTGCTGGCATAGCTCCTGGGGAGCTCAGAGGGCTTCACCTGGTTGGCAGGTGGGTAGGTAGTATATACCCCATTTATCCACATCCCTTACACCCAACAGCTCTTAGGCCCATGAACCCTAGGTGTGACCAGGAAGAGCCCCCTTCACAGATCCCTATGAGAAGAGATTAAACCTATGGGCCGTGTCCTCAGGCAGTATACATGCCCGAATTTGTATTCCAATTAAGGGAATTTATGGACACTTCAGGGAGTCATCACCTCTCCTATGGTGACTGTTCTCCCGGCAGAGGGCAGACCTGAGCTCTTCCACTGAAATGGTGACGTTTCAGGAGCTTCCAGGAGCCCTTGCCTTAGAATCCCTCAGGGTCTCCCTGCCTGTTTCTGGTGGCAGAGTAGCCCTGTAGCCCCTGGCTCAGGTTGGGATGTGGGATTGACAGCTGACTGCTGGCCTGACGCAGAGTTAGCCAGTGCCTCTAACTCATGGCCACCCTGTTCTTTCCCCAGGCGTGCTACGGGATCCTCAAGGTGCCCACAGGCAGCTGGCTGTGCCGGACATGCGCCCTAGGTGTCCAGCCAAAGTGCCTGCTCTGCCCCAAGCGAGGAGGAGCCTTGAAACCCACGAGAAGTGGGACCAAGTGGGTGCATGTCAGCTGCGCTCTGTGGACTCCTGAGGTGAGCAGACGTGGGGGTCAGTGGCCCTGGGAACCAGCCACGGGCAGGTGGGTCTGCATGAAGCTCAACCCAAGTAGCAGAGCCCTGGGAAGAGAAGTCATTGGTCACCTAAAAGGGGGGTATCTCAGGGGTCGAGCGTGGGCAGCAGCCCACAGAGAACTTTGCCTGCAGTCATGGGCCGAACCTGGTGCTGGTTTCAGTGGGAAACGGGACCCTGGGTCATCAGGGAATCAGGGTAGGGGGTCTGAGAGCCGGAGAGAAGTCAGGCCGCTGACCAGAGGGGAAAGCAGCTGGTGAGTCAGTCCAGATAAAGGCAGTGGTTGCTACCAAAGCCAGGCCGCTGGTTCAAAACAAAAATAAGCCAGGTGACCCAAAAAGAAATCAGACAGCCAACTAATTAAAAGTTGGGTGGAGAGCCTGCTGCTAGGGCCGTGGCAGGATGGAGGCATGGGCTTGGGTCTGAATCTAGGGAGGGAGGCACCACGGGTGACAAGCTGGGCCTACAGTGAGTTAGCCAAGGCCCTGGGCTCTCAGCAGGCCACAGGCCGTCCTGCTTTATTTGAAACGTTGACATTTGCCAGAGTTTGAGCCCCAGCCCTGTGTGTGCCTTGGCCCAGAATGAGGCCCCACTCCAGTGCCACCTGTGACTGGAAGCAAGCAGGTGGCCTGTCAGCAGGCTTCCCTCCACTCTCCAGTCTGAAGCACTCGCTGGGACCCACTTTGTAGGGTAGTGTGACAATGGTGACTCTGTTGGCACTAGTGCTTGGCTCCCAGATCAGCATGTTAAAGCTGGGACTACCTCTGAATGTCCCCTGGGCTGGGCACAGCAGGGACAGAGAGAACCAGCCAGGACCCCACTGTGGGGCCCTTTGATTCAGGACCTCTGGTCAGGGGCCCCTCTTCGGTCTCTCAGACATGGGCAGTGGGGAGGCAAATATACCTGCCTCTGGGTCTACGGATGGACTGTGCCCAGGAGACCTGAGCGTGATTGTTGGCCTGTCCCTATAGGCGGGATAGGACAGGCTAAACAAAGGACATCCCTGTTGGTCAGGAAAGCCCTAGAGGTCCCCCAAGAAGAGATGCTGCCTTGGGGCCTTTCCTTGCTGCCCAGAAAAATAAAATAAATGCAAGTTACAAGAATAACTCTGATGATGCTATTAACAAAGGCCAGAGGTACAGAAGAGAAGAGGACCTTGCATATACTCATCTGTAAATGGATGCATGTGCATGCGCACACACTCTGAAGTCTCTCTTAAGGCCCACACAACACACGGTCGTAAGTGCACACACACACACATTCAGTTACACTGATGTGCACTCTCACACAAACAATTGAAAATAAGAAGTGAGCAAACACTAACAGCCTCACTCAGTGGTCAGCTTCAGATAGGGCGGATTGGGATTCAGAGTCTTGCCCACTGCCCTGTGTACCACCTGGTTTCCACAGACAGCCCCCCATTCGGGGATCCCCAGAGGCAGGCTGGTGACGAGAGGGCTGATGCAGCTCCCTATGCCCTGCCCAGGTCAGCATCGGGTGCCCGGAGAAGATGGAGCCCATCACCAAGATCTCGCACATCCCAGCCAGCCGCTGGGCTCTGTCCTGCAGCCTCTGCAAGGAGTGCACGGGCACCTGCATCCAGGTACATGGCCACTTCATCCCGCTGCTGCAGGGTGTCCATCTGGGATACCCTGGAAACGGGCAGGTGCCACCACCTTCCACCTGCCGCCATGGTGCTATAGACAGAGCCACTGATGGGCCAGGGAGGCCTGGGGCTGGGATCAGAGTCGCAGTCCCACCTTGGGGGCACTGCTCCATCCCTACTTCCTCTAGGCATGGGTACAGGCGCAGGGAGCCCCGGCTCATCACCCCACTCAATGCTGAGGTGTCTGGCTTTCTCTCAGAGGAAGTCTCTCTGGGGTTAACAAACACATTGATCTCACTTCTGATGTCCATCTTAACGTGGGAGGGGTAGGAATCAAACTTTCCCTCCAGCTAAGCTAATGGGCTGGGCCACACTAGTCTGCTGGTTCCCAAATTCTGTTGCGCATCAGTATCACCCAGAGAACTTGCTGAAACAGAGATTGCTTGGTGAACTCCAGAGGTCCTGGTGCCATAGATCTGGAATGAGGCTAAAAATTGCATTTCCAGCAGGTTCCCAGGTCGTACTGATGCTCCTGGTCTATAGGTTGGGAGGTGGGGGCCATCCTTTGCCTCATCTCTCCAGGAGGAGGTATTGTTGCAAACACTAGATGTGCCTTCACCCATTCTTAAGACTCAAGGGCTGGTGAGTGCAGCATAAGTGGTCATGAATAGTTGGGGGCCTATTGCTGAAACAGCTGCCCACGGCCATCGTCCAAAGTTGGGAGGGAGGGGCAGGCCCTGAGTTGGTCCGAGCTGCCTGGACACAAAGAGGAGGAAGGGGTCCAGGCCCTTCCCCGCTGCCCAGAGGACAAAGGAGGAGTGCGACCACCTGCCACAGATAGTGCTGCAGGAGCGGAGGGGGCAGTGACCTGTCACCAGCCTCTCTGTTTTGATGCCTCTGCTTCCAAAGTCATTCCGCCCCACAGAAGTGCAGCTTGGCCCCTGAGGGCTTAGTCCAGTCATCTGATTGTTGACTTGTACGGAGTATGTGGTGCTGACCCCCATTTCCTTTCCAGCTCCCCAGAGCTCCCCTTTCCACCTGCCATAGCTCCCTGCACACCCTGCTAGCTGTTGAGAACCCATGCCATTTTATGTAGGGCCTCCCAGCGCTCTGTGCTCTCAGTGGAACCCTGAGGGATGCCCCATGTCCTTCTTCCCTCCAGGGCTCCCTTCCTGCCTTATGCTGCCCTTCCTTCCCTCCAGTGTTCCATGCCCTCCTGCGTCACGGCGTTCCACGTCACATGCGCCTTTGACCATGGCCTGGAAATGCGGACTATATTAGCAGACAATGATGAAGTCAAGTTCAAGTCATTCTGCCAGGAGCACAGTGATGGAGGCCCACGGGGTGAGCCCACGTCTGAGCCGGTGGACCCCAGCTCAGCCGGTGAGGACCTGGAGAAGGTGACTTTACGCAAGCAGCGGCTGCAGCAACTGGAAGAAGACTTCTACGAGCTGGTGGAACCGGCCGAGGTGGCCGAGCGGCTGGACCTGGCTGAAGCGCTGGTTGACTTCATCTACCAGTACTGGAAGCTGAAGAGGAAAGCCAATGCCAACCAGCCACTGCTGACCCCCAAGACTGACGAGGTGGACAACCTGGCCCAGCAAGAGCAGGATGTCCTCTACCGCCGCCTGAAGCTCTTCACACACCTGCGGCAGGACTTGGAGAGGGTGAGTACGCCTTCCGCCACCTGTCCGCCTGCCCAACGCGCATCCCAGGAGGCCTGTCCACTCCACACTCACTGCCCTGAAGCAGCTGTGGCTCACCAGGACTCAAACTGTGAGCTCTGGCCAAGGGGCTGAGGGTTTCTAGGTCTTGGACAGGGTGGAGGCAACTGCTACTTTGCAGAACAGGGACGAATCCAGCTCTTGTCCTTCATGCCCTAGGCCTTTGCAGGACCTGGTGAAGGATGGGGGCCCTGCCAGGATCATGAGGCTGGAGGGCATCAAACCTGTGGCAAGGACCCAAGCTTCCAGCTCCTAGTGGCCTCCGGCCCCACTGGTGGCCTTTGTGGGCCCTGCCTGGTCCTGGCATAGGAGCTTCTTCTTAGACTCAGAGGCCAAGAGGAATTGGGAATCAAGAGTGAGTTGAATCATCCCAGCAAGCATGTGGTGAGCTAGGGCAGGGAAGACAGGTGTGGACATGGCTCCCAGGAACACTAGACAGGGAACAGTGTGAGCAGAGGCACAGGATATGAAGGTAGTCTAGAGACATAGCAGCCTGTGGAATGGAAAGATGGAGCCTGGCGGGTGGACCAAAGTGTGTCTGGAAGCTGCAGAAGCATTTTAATCGGACTGTCCTGCTGCGCCTGCTGCAGTCACCAGGCCCCGAGTGGGTGGGTTGGCCAAAATCCACCAGGTGTGTGCAAGGAGACAGGTGATCTTGGCTTGATCCAGGGTGGTAGTCTTGGGGGCTGAGATAAGTGGGCACAGATGCCATGGTTTGGGGCTGGGCTGTGAAGTCTGAGGGACAGTGAGAGTTGGCTTCCTGAAGCGTGGAAGCCCCCAGAGCATCCAATCCCTTATATTCCCCCCCAGAAAGAAGGTGAAGGGTCCCACCTTTTGTGGGGTATGGTCTTGAACTTGACTTTTCTGCCCCACTGCCGCCTCTGACTAATAAAGTACCACCCAAGGATGAAGTGGGATTTGGATGTTTTAGGTCCTTGATTCAGCCTTCTGAACCCCAAGTGCCGTTTTGGCCTCTCCTGTCCGGGATGTTCAGTTCTAGGGTTCCAGAGCCCTGGGTGGAGGCACCGAGGGAACTCTGTATGACCTGGGGCAACCACTCTGCTTGTGTGCAGCTCAGCTGTCACGTCTGTAAAGTAGGTAGAACAGCTTGACAGGTGTCATACTGGGATGGGGAACGTGAGGTGGAGGCTCCAGCTTCCCTGCTCTCATCTGCCCCAGGGCCTGTGAGGGAGCTCACTGTTTGGTGGCCAGGCTGCCACCAAAGCAGAAGGGAGAAGTAGGGGATGGGGGTACCAAATGTCCCCGGCTCCATCCAGGGCAGAGGGCAAGGTGACTTACATTGCAGCCGCTACCTCCTAGGCAGCCCAGCCTCTTGACTCACACGGCAGGGGGGTCGGGTACAAACCCTTCTGAGACCAGAGCCGCTTCCAAGTTGTCCTCAGGCCACCCCAAGGTCTCTAGGGCAGACATGCTGCTTTTAAAAAACTTATGCTGTTTCGCAGATGACCCTTCAGCTCTCACCTCCCTGGCCATGCTGTCAGCCCAGTGTCTGGCCCGATTGGGCCATGTGGCAAGGCTCACTTATGTAATCATCATTCTAGGAAAAGACAGAAGCCGATCCTCCCAGCCTAATGAGCAGATGAGGAGAATAGGGCTCAGGGAGAGAAGGCGACAGGAAGTGTTGGAAGGTTTGAGTTGAATTTGGACCTGAAGCCGGGAAAGGGTTTGTCAGGCTGGTTGGCTTACTCTCTGTTCTGTCCATTTCCTGGGCAAAAGTGTCCCTTATCAGTCCCCCAACCTCTCAACCTATTGTCAGCTGGTACAGATGGCGGTGTGGGGCCGTGGGCCATGCTTGTCAAGGGCTAGGATGCCAGTGAGCCTGCTTGGGGCAGGCTCTGGGGCTCCTGGGCAGCTAGAGCTGCCGCACAAACCCTCTCGTCAGGGGGCAGAGCGCCCCAGTCAGGTGTGAGCCAGCCCGCTCTTTCCCAGGAAGAACCTCTGCACCTCAGGGCTCAGTGGGGCCTGTCAGAATGCTGCTTCTTGCACAGCCCTGGCAGGAGGAGGAGAGGGGCAGGAGGGCTGGGTGCCCTCCAGGTCCGGCCTCGGGACCGTGCATGACCACGCACTGGTGACCTGAGTGAGGGAACAGGGCTGAGAACTGTGCCACAGGGGGGGCTTTCTTCAAAGACCCGTGGCTGTTGATGGCCTGACCAGCAGTCCTGGGTCCCGCCATGGCCTGGAGCCGAGGGCCGAGCGTCTCCAGCTCTGACCGGCCTTGGCCAGCGTAGGCTGGATCTGTGGGGAAGGCAGGGCAGAGGGTCAGGCTGAGGTCTTCAGGAGCCTGCGTCTGCAACGACTTCAAGCACTTCCCAGCTCTGTGCCTTCCCAGTTTCAGTTTCCTTGTCTGTAAAATGAGAGTAAGGATCAAGCCGACTTTGGGGTCACAGTGAAGGCGGGAGCACAGCGCCCCCTGTTGTTAGTCATGGTTACTGTTGCTGCTCTGGCTCTTAGAAGGGTAGGCTGCCCAGAAGGTGGGCTTCACGGAAGACTGAGAGGGCAGGCCCAGTGGTTGGGCCTGGGACTCACAGGGTGTCCTCCCTGATTGCTTTGTCAACCTCCGCCAGCAGGGGCTTTGCCGAGAAGAGCGGGAGCCAGGACATGCTACCACCACCAGCGTGAAATCCCATTTTATGGTCAGCCCAGAGAGGTGCTTTCCTACAGTTCCAGTCGTAGGCCTCGGCCCTGGCAGGCGGCCCAAGCAGGCATGGCCGCTGCAGTCCCCAGAGTTCTTCCCAGCTGACAACGGTCACGGCCCAGCTGGTCTGCACCCCCCGCCACCATGCAGGGTCGCTGCTGAGAGCCTGATGTGGCCTGAGAGGGCCTGAGGGCAGGGGCAGCTCTCACACCCCCTCCTGGGGATGGGCATGCCGGAACTGCCCAAGGAGAGGCAGGTTCTGTCCTCCTCCACGCTGGCCACCAACTGGCTTCCTTGTCCCTGGTCACACCCCATTTTCTCTGTCCTCAGTCCCTAGATTGATCTCCCACCAAAGCCTATCTTGTACTCAGCAGCCTTGGCTTCCAGAACTCTGGTTTCTTAACCCCCGTGACTCCCATTTCAGGGCATTTCTGACCCATTCATGTCCCCACCCTACTCAAACCCAGTTGCCCCCTTAAACTGCTCCCTGGTCAGTGACCCCAAATCCTCCTTCCTAACCACCACCTCCTGTTCTCCTGCCTGATTCCTTCCCAGGCTCCCTGTCCCTTGCTGGTCCCTGTATTCTTCACTCACACCCTGTGTGGCATTAGCTCATTGCCCCTGTGCAGAGGCCACACCCCTGGCAGAGCCCGCCCAGTGGGAGCCACTGTCTGCCCACCAGGCACGGTCCCTGAGCCGGGGAGCCCGAGCAGGGAGCTTGCCAGCCAGCCTTGGTGGGATACACGCCAGCATAGTCTGGCCTCCCCAGCCCTCCCTCTGTCTCTGCTCTAGCCACACCTGCCTCGGGGACCCCTCCTCTTAGCAGACAACCTCACCTCCTGTTCCTTGTACCACAACCCTCCAACTGCTTGCCAGCAGAGCCATCCCTGCCCCCTGTCTCCTCCCCTGCCCACCAGGGACCTCCTTCCAACCCACACCCTGCAGCGTGGGAGTCTCTATCTTCTCTTCATCGCCCGGATTCCACCAGCATGTGAATCTGTTTTGCCTCCATCTCCAAAAGCAAATCCTCCCTCACCATGTCCTGGTCAGGGGTTTCTCTACCCCTCCCCATCTCTCCTTTCCTGTCACCCCTCACTGCATTTACTTTGCTTCTGGCCAGGCTTCTGCCACCACCATATTCCAGAACCTTCCACTAGGGCCACTGGCAGCCTCCATTTCCCTGTGTCTGGTATCCACTTCTCCATTCTCATCCCCTAGCCCTCTCAACAGTAGTTGCCACAGTCAGACATGCCCTTGGTCTTGAAATACTTTTCCTGTGCACTCTCTGACCAGATCCCCTCCTTAGCCCCCCAGTTCTGCTCCTCTGAGTGCTCCTTGGTCTCAGTGATCACGCACCACACTTGGCCTGACCTCTCCATGTTGCATCTGTCCACAGCTTCACTCCCCATCAGAGGCCCGGCTCCGGCCCACACTTCTCGGTTCCAGCATCTCATGCCCATCATGTGCACAGGTCCCATCCTGCCCCTCCCACAACCTCCCCAGTCTCCACAAATGTCCCCGCACTGGTCCATTCTAGCCCAAGAGAACTGACTGGCAGTTATCCCTCCCCTCCCCTCCCCTCCCCTTCCTCAGCCCACATTCTCATGGTCTCTGTGCAGAACTTGCTGGTATCAAAACAACTTCATCAAAACATAAAACCTTCTTGGATTACCAATACCTGCCCTAGTTTCAGGGGACTTTTCTACTTGACTCATTTTTATACTCTTGACTTTTTTTTTTAGAGAATGTTTTATCTTTTTGTTCAAAAACACCAATAATGACAGTGTAAGAAGACTGATAGCCTGGGTGAGCTTCTAATACAGCATCAAAACTTTGTCCAAAACCATCACAGAAGAGGAATTCTACAGCATTTGGTAACGTGCAGCTGTGTTGCCAAGTGTCTTGGGAGATAGCAGAGAACTAGCTGATGATTCTAGGGTAAAGTGGAAATAAGGGTATGGTGTGACCAATGTATCAGCCAATGGCTTCATCAGGATTTTCACAGAAGGAAGCATTTCTGTCTTCCATAGCAGGAGTTTCCAGATATTACTAATTGTAGAGTATATACCCTTATCAGGGAAAAAACTGAGCATTTATCTGGAATATATTGTATTTTTAATGTCCCTCTCATATGGTAATAGGGTCAAAAAACCTACCATTTAGAAGTTCTGATACTTTATTCGTATATGTGATGAACTAGCAAACTCAGTAGCCTCTGTAGCTCACTCTGGCTGCCCCAGGCCTAGGGCAGTAATTCCCAGCTATATGAGGGCCCTGCCTCCAGGGAGTCTAATATTCCCCAAGCCTGGGAATCTCTGTCTTCAACCAGCTATCCCAGGGATCTGGGTACCCATAATTCTTTTGGGCTGGCCTTGAGAAACTTTGCTCTAGTTTCAGATGGAAAACCAAAAAAAACCCTACAGCTATATTTTAATAGGAAGTCATTTGGTAGGACTCTTGGTTCTTTGGGGGAGAAAATTTGCCATTCTGCGCCTCACCCCATCACTAGAGGTTAACTTTAAGGGTGGAGTAAACTCCAGGATGGCATATTTGGGACATTTTTTAAAAGCTAGACCTTGATGGATCTGTTTGTAGTTTGGACATATTGACTGGTTTGTTTTGAGGCCTCCAGAGTAGACACAACATATCCACGCCTCCTCGTCACCCCTGACCCCATGCACACTAGGCCGTGTGACAGCCAGCAAGGAAACAGGCCAGGACACTGGGAGAATCATGCTGGGTGGCTTAGGAGCGGTGGCCAGGGAAGGTCTTTTGGAGGTGACATTTGAGCCAAGACTTGAGGGACAAGGTCCAGCCTTGGGAAGAGAGGGATGAGGAACATTCTGAGCTAAGAGTTGAATGTATACCAAGGCCCCAAGGCAGAAGTGGGCTGAACACAAGGGGACTGGAGGCCAGCGCAGCTGGAGTCTGGAGGACTATGGGACACAGGCAGTGAGGTGACAGTGGAACTGGGGCTCTGATGTTGTGAGTGTGACAGGAAGGAAGCTGTATTTGTGTCCTAGGACTACTGTAACAAAGTACCACGAACTCAGTGTCCTTAAACAAACAGAAGTTAGTTTTCTCCTAGTACTCGAGGCCTAAAGTCTGAGATCAAGGTGTCCGCAAGGTTCATGCCTCTGTCCTAGTTGCTGGTGGTCGCCGCATCCCTGGCATTCCTCGACTTGTAGACCCGTGACTCCAATCTCTGTCTCTGTCGCCACATGGCATTCTCTCTGTATGTGCCTTCAATGACCTTTTATAAGGATACTAATCGTTGGATTTAGGGCTGATTCATATCCAATGTGGCCTCATCTTAACTAATTACATCTGAGGTTATGCTACTCAGTATGGAAGCCATATGGAAGCTGTTTTAAGGGAGGAGACTTCACATATTAAAAAGATTAATGTTTACATTTCTAGAAGATAGCTGTGAGATAGAAGGGTCAGAATGGCTGGTTGTCAGGTGAAGATGACAGGTGTTGTGACTAGAGGTGGAGGGAGCCGTTGGGAAGGGGTCCCACTTACCAGGAAGGACAGTGGGGCATACTAATGGATCAGTTCTGCGGGCAGATGAGGAGGAGCTGGGTCCTTAGGGCTGGCTCTGGGGTCTCAGCACTTACACGTCGCCCTACCACCACCAAAATCCCTCCACAGCTCCCCGTGACCTAGTTCGGTCAGGCCTCAGAGCCCGACTCTCCAGCCACAGAGGCTTCAGTCTGCTTTTCCCCTGCCTGGCCTTACTCTGCATTCTTGTCCCCAGGTTCCGTCCCTCTGTGTGATCAGTTCCCACTCAGCCAAACTGCCCCTTTCTCCGGCCTTCTCACCAGCCCCCAACTCTGGATTGCCTAGTCCTATAAGCACTTGGCTGACAGAAGGGCAGTTAGCCCTCAGAAGAAAGGGACTCTGATGGCATTGCCCATGGCCGAGTCCAGGGCCCAACACAACATGAATTCCCAGAGCCACAGCCTGTCCCAGGATGCTGTTGGGAAGGTGGGCCTGAGGAAGCCCAGGATTTGAGAGGGAGTCAGACACTGCCATTACGCCGGAGCAGGGGCTCTTCAGCTCGGCCAGGCAGCTGCCCTTCGGGGAACTGCTGGCTTCAAGCATGGCCTAGTGGCGACGGTCTGGGCTGGGATGCACAGGCCATCCTGGAGTGCTGCTGAGAGAGCCTGTCCGCAGAGGTCAGGGACTGCAGCTGGCGTTGTGGGCTCCCCTCCATGACTAGGCTCAGGAAGGACAGCAGAATGCCCATGCTGGTGGAGGCCAGAAGAAATGGGGTCATGGCAGCCGTGGGGACTCTGGAACCACAGCTCACCCCAAGCAGCTCAAGGACATGAAGGCTGAATGCAGCCATGAAGGCGGCGTCCACTGGAAAGACCCTGGGGGGGACCCAGAATTCAGTTCAGCCTCTCCTGGCCAGCCGCGCCTGCTCTAGAGGCCCCAGCCTGTCCTGAAAACAATTTTAGAGCAAGGAATGTCTTGGGTGCGGGGGGCTGCACTTGCCCCCAGAAGTGTGGTGTACCCTGAGAGCAGCTGGTAAAGGATGGCCCACTGTGGAAAGGTGCAGTGTGGACAAGGAACAACCTGTGGCCTTTACTTCAGGTGCTTCGAGACCAGCTGCAGGCTGTGTCTGTGGCCGGTGGGCTGAGCAAACTGGGTCCCCCAGGCACTGACAGGGTGCTCCTAGCTGTCCCAAGGGAATTAGAGGGTCACCTGCCCTTCTTCCTGAGGACTTCCGTCTCCAAGTGAACATGGCCATGTGGGGTGGAGGCCTTTGCCAGAGCAGGCATGGGTCCCGGGGTAGCAGGTGCACACAGCTCAGCCACAGGCTGGACCCAGGCAGGTCAGACACAGCCCCTGTGCCCAGGGCTGTCCGCTGGAGCGCCCTGCTCCATGTACCATGGCCATTTATGTCTCAGGATAGAAGGTAGTTTTTGCCGCGGTGCTTGTGGCTGAAGAGTGTCTCGGATGGGAGAAAGAGTGTCTTGGACAGGAGGCAGAATGAGGGGCTTGGTGACCTTGCAAGGCCTCAGTGAGCCATGGGCGCTGTGTCTCTAGGGGACAACAGCCACGCTTGGAGGGCCGTGAGGGACAGTGTGGCCAGGAAGTTACAGCCGGGAGGAAGAAGGTAGAGTCAGCAGCCTGAGCTAAGCAGCCGTCACTCCTGCCCGCTCGGGCTCAGCCAGGGCCTCAAGGCCAAGTTGTGGATCAGAGTGTTGCGGCTCAGGGCTGAGGGTGCCCGCAGGGTCCGGGAATTGATTCCCAGATGTGCTGGGCAGAACAGGCAGTTGGTGGCCCCCTAGAGCTGGGAGGTCAGAGGTGGTTGCCTGTGAGTGAAGAGGAAAATGTCTCTTGTATTCCCTCAGGTTAGAAATCTGTGCTACATGGTGACAAGGCGTGAGAGAACCAAACACGCCATCTGCAAACTCCAGGAGCAGATATTCCACCTGCAGATGAAACTTATTGAACAGGATCTGTGTCGAGGTAGGCACCTTTCCTGCCCATTGCTGCCAGTACCTCTCAGTGTGTATACTGTCAACGTGGTGGGTCCCAGGATGGGTGTATGTCTTTGGGGCCTGGTAGGGCCATGTGTGTCGGGCCAGGGGCCACTGCCTCCCACCCATACTCTCCATATCCAGTTAGTACGCCAACATGGGCCGTCCCAGGGTTTCAGTTTTGTGTTGGTAGACAAAGAGACAGAGTTTGGAACGTGGTATCAGGCCTGCCCTCAGGGAGTTTTTCTGGTTCACAGGGGGACATCCATGTAGTGCCATAATAGTTTAGCAGTAAATTGCATATGAACAGGTGCAAACCAAGTCTTAGCGGCTCTATGCTGGTACTGGAGCAGGAAGGGCCCAAAGCCAGCTAGCTTCCCTCAACCCCCATGTGCCTGCAGGTTGATCCAGAAGAAGGCAGCTGCCCCAGAGATGGGAGAGGACCTGTGTGTTCTTCCTCTCTGACCTCATCTGGTAGGATTCAGGCCCTGCCCTAGCCAGTTTTTTTCTGTTTTCTTTTTACTCTCTTGCCATCCCATGCATTTAACAGACATGGAAATCAAAGACCAAGCGGCTTTGACATTGCTCTTTCTGTTAGTCGTGTGGATTTGCCAGACACAGCCCTTCCTGAAATGTTTATATGCTAAAGAGGGCAATGCTTAACTCAAGAAGTGGAGTTCTAATGTTAGATTACAAGCAGCAGAAATAGCTGGATGGAGAAAGATTGTGAACAGAAGCTGCCACAACCAGCTGGGTCAGGCTGCACCTGGAGAGGGAGGGGAAGCTGGCCCAACACCTGAACGAATGGCCGAGGGCCTGCCACTGCCCCACCCCTGCCTGAGCCGAGCCACCTCCCTGGCACTTTGGGATCACCAACCACTCACTCTGGCCCCAGAGACCAGCACTGCCTAGTGCAGCTGCTGGGTCGGGCCAGGTCACAGCCATGCAGAGGTCAGAGCTCACCATGCACCCTCCACTGGCAGCTTCCTAGCTGCCAGTTTTCCAGGCTCCTTCCCATCTGTCGATTCATTCAGCAAGGCTGACTGAGCACAGGCAGGCTGCTGGGTGCTGCAGGGCACTGCACACTGCTGTGGACTGAATGAATAGGATTCCTGCCCTTGGGGAGCTCACCATCTGGGAAGGTAAAGGGAAGTGGTGGCCTAGGGCTGCAGTCATGGCAGCGCAGGGACAGAGGCATCAGAGATGGCTTTAGTGCACTCAAGCATGGGATTCTAGAAACAAAGCCCCACCTGGTGGCTCCACATCCCACATGGAGCCTGGGGACATTTGTGACTCCTAAACCTGAGTAGCAATGACAAGTGGCCCTTTGTTCAAGGAAGGGGATTAGAGAGAGACCGCCCCACCTCTGCCCGAAGCCCATGGCCTCGGTGCTGTTGCGTCTGACCCCCTGTGTTGGGACGTGGGCCCCAAGCACATTGCCAAGGCCTCTCTGGCCAGACAGCCGGAGAAGGCGTCCCAGGGGCAGTGATTTTAGGCTGTTAGCTGAACCAGGCGAAGGACAGGACAAGGAAAGGACATATTTGGAGGCCTGGAGGCCAAAGTTTGTTTTAGAGAAACTGGAAAGGGGCTGGAAAGCTGCAACTGGGGCAGGAGGGGGATTGCCAGGGGTCACGAGGGTCAGGAGTGCAAGGTCTCATGGCCCGGAACCCAAGCCTGTAGGCCACTCAGGTAGTGCTCTGTCACCCTTCATACGCAGCTTCTTGGCCTGGCATTCAAGGCCCTGCCCGGTCACTCACCTCCGGCTGGCCTTCCCATCCACCAGGACTCTGTCCCAGGATCTGTGGGCCAGATCAGACTGTAATCCCTGCCCTTCAAGGTGCTTCTCCACCCTCTTCATGGCCCTGTGCTCTGCCCATGCCCCTCAAGGGCAGCAGCAGACAGTTACCCCTCTCTTCCACACCGCCATCTCTGAGCAGCCCCCGTGGCCCCACAGAGGCAGGGTGAGCTGCCCTGGAAGGCAAGGTGCAGGGGATGGAGGGCCCCTGGGTGAAATGCGGTGATTTGGGTTCTGGCTGGGGTTACTTGGGGTAACCTGCTCTCTCTTTGCTGGTGCAGAGGGGTCTGGGAGGAGAGCAAAGGGCAAGAAGAGCGACTCGCAAAGGAAAGGCCACGAGGGCCCGAAGGGCAGCCCTGAGAAGAAAGAGAAAGTGAAGGCGGGGCCCGACTCAGTCCTGGGGCAGCTGGGTGAGTGCGCGGCCACACTGACCGAGCGGACGTGGCCAGGCTCACAGCATCGCTCCCTTCCAAGCCCCAAGCTTCAGGCCAGCAAGGCCCACCAACACCCCTGCTGCACAGAGTAGGAGGCCCAGAGGGGTTAGCCAGGCCCTTCCTCACCCATCGCTCACACCTTTCAGCTGTCCAGAAGCCGAGGGTCTCAGAGCCTGCTCTGGCATCCCAGGAAATTCCCCTTCTGTAGACCTGGAGGCTGGACCCAGGAGCTTGAGAACTGCCTGCTCATTCCCCTGGCCAGGGTCCTGGATGCTAGATTTTCCTGGACTAGGCCATCTGGGCCCTTCTAGGGTCCCAGCCCCATCCCAGGAGATGAGGGTCTTCCAGAATTCTCCATCCTTACCCATTCTGCTGGCGTCCTCTTAGTGGGTCCTCCAACCAGCACCAGTGAACCTTCCTGGAACCGCCCTTGAGGGGCCGCCAGCCTAGGCTCTGTGTCTGCATGTCACGTGCTTCCTAGAGCACTTCTCAGGAGACCTCAGTGAAACCCCCTCCCACACCTCAGCACCAAAGCCTCCGGTCAACTTTTTTTCCCCTAAGTCTCAGGAAGGGAACATCTTGGGTGTCTAGTAGGAGGCACAGTGTCACCAGCTACCCCTCCCAAGACTTCAGTGGAAGGGCCCATAGCTAGAGTTGGCCCTTCTACCCATACGTTATGTTGCCTGACACTCTTACCCA
This sequence comes from Manis javanica, assembly GCF_040802235.1. Classification (NCBI taxonomy): domain Eukaryota; kingdom Metazoa; phylum Chordata; class Mammalia; order Pholidota; family Manidae; genus Manis; species Manis javanica. The sequence goes on from NC_133169.1 coordinate 82,428,150, forward strand.
TGTTCCCTGCCTTGGAAGCTGTGGGAGGCTCCACTCATAAAAACCCAGCGCCCCCTGGTGCCCTGAGGGCACTTGGCCTCCGTTCCCATCTGCTGTGCCCCAGGATGCGGGTGGTAGGCAGGGCCCTCATGGGTGTGCACCTGCAGGCTCGGGGCCCTCACTTGGTTTAATGCTCTCCTGCTCCCACCTTGAAATTCTTAGTGAGCTTTGAACAGGGAGCCCACATTTTCGCTTTGTACTCCACCCCACAGATTAGGAAGCCAGTTCTGGGAGTAGGACATGTTGGGAGAGGGGTATATAGTATGGAACCTAAGATTTTGGTGGTGGTGGCAATAGGGATGGACAAAGCAAGTTAGCTGCACTGGGTCTAGCACAGCCGGAAGGAGGGAGGAAGGTACACAGTGGTGTGCGGGGAAGGGTCAGAAGGGGCTTCCTAAAGGTGGGTGGGACACACAGTGCTGGCATCTCACCTGCCCCCTCTCTCCCCTTGGCCAGGCCTGTCCACCTCTTTCCCCATCGACGGCACCTTCTTCAACAGCTGGCTGGCACAGTCTGTGCAGATCACAGCAGAGAACATGGCCATGAGCGAGTGGTCACTGAACAGCGGGCACCGTGAGGATCCCACTCCCGGGCTGCTGTCGGAGGAGCTGCTGCAGGATGAGGAGACGCTGCTGAGCTTCATGCGGGACCCCTCGCTGCGCCCTGGCGACCCTGCCCGGAAGGCCCGTGGCCGCACCCGCCTGCCTGTCAAGAAGAAACCACCCCAGGATGGGCCCAGCCCACGGACAACTCCAGACAAACCCCCCAAGAAGCCTTGGGGCCAGGATGCCAGCAGTGGCAAAGGGATTCAGGGGCCACCTGCCAGGAAGCCTCCACGGCGAACGCCTTCTCACCTGCCGTCCAGCCCTACAACTGGGGACTGCCCCATCCCAGCAGCCCCTGAGAGCCCCCCACTGCTGGCCCCTGAGACCCCAGGTGAGGCAGCCCCAACGGCTGCTGACTCGAATGTCCAAGTGCCTGGCCCAACAGCGAGCCCCAAGCCCTCGGGCCGGCTTCAGCCGCCCCGAGAGAGCAAGGGAACCCGGAGATCGCCGGGTGCCAGGCCTGATGCTGGGACAGGACCGCCTTCTGCTGTGGCTGAGAGGCCAAAGGTCAGCCTGCACTTTGACACTGAGACCGATGGCTACTTCTCTGATGGGGAGATGAGTGACTCAGACGTGGAAGCTGAGGGCAGTGGGGTGCAGCGGGGTCCCCGGGAAGCAGGGGCTGAGGAAGTGGTCCGCATGGGGGTGCTGGCCTCCTAAGGCACCCCTACCCCTGTCCCAGGCCCTGCCCTGTTCCCCCATGAGGCCTCAGCCCAGTCACAACTGCCATTTCCAATCTCTGCCAGAGTGTGTCAGACCCTTGAGGCTGCCACTCTGTTGTGGTTTTATTTTTAATATAGAGAGAGTTTTGAATTCCACACTGTTGTCTTTCCTCTGTGCTGGCCTAGGACATTAGGTTTCCCTCCACGGCTCTGGCGAAGGACCACACGGGTCCTGAGTGCCATCCCTGCCGCGGCAGCATCCCCACCCTGGCCCATGCAACACGCTGGGCTCCTGGCTAAATGTAGGCGAGGTGAAGGAGAGCACAGGACTTCTGAGCCCGCTGCCACTGGGTGGCACAGGCTATTGTTTGGGCATTATTTCCTGGCAGATGGGCCAGCCCAGGGCCTACCCCGCCTTGCCCCCAGGTCCCACTGGGTTCCACCTGGGGGGTCCTGCTGCACTCCACTGATCCCCAAGGAAGTATAACAAGTGATACCCAGCCAGAGTCTACTCACTGTCACAAAGCACAACGAGCTCATGTGAGAAAGCACTGAGGGGGCGCAGAGGGCCCACTGGTTCCAGGGAACCACAGCCGTTCCTGATCAACCCACGCCATCTGAGGCCCACCCGCGACCCTCCACTCCCCTGCTGCTCCACCCCTGCCAGCGCCCAGCCCGGCGGCTCTGGGAAGGGGTTACTGGAATCCTTCCCAAGCTGTGCCATCTACTCAGGGGACTCCCAAACAGCCAGCTGCCAGTGCCAGCGGAGGGCTGCAAGGGAGGGCCAGTGCCCAGACGGGGGCGGGGGGCTCAGACTCGCCCGCTGCAGAGAATCGCTCTGTGGCGCCAACTTCCTTCCTTCCTTCGGGGCCAATCTCGGCCAAAGTCTGGTCACTCTGAGACAACTGACCGGACCAGACCGTTTGCCTTTTCAAATTTCCCAGTCCTGCTAAGAGATGAGCTGCTTTCCTCGTTTCCTTTTGGAAACTTCTCCTTCCAACTGGCGGTGGGATCCCGGGGCCGGGCCAGGCCAGTGTTGGCCTGCTAGGGCTGCGTCGAGCCTCGCTGGGTGTTCCTGGTTCCTCTGTCCCTCCAAGCCTTAACCCCTGTTCCAGCCGTGCCCGCCCTCCCCCCACCATAACCCAGCTTCCCACCCCACCCTCCAGGTCCCAGGTAGTTGCCCTGAAGAGTTTCAGTGGAGTGGCCCCAGGGTGATAGCTCAGGGAACAAACTAAAAGGAATTCAGTGAAAATGCGGTTTTTTTCTGTTATGAATTACTCCTGGGTCACTTCCACCACCGGTAAAGCCAGAACTTCTCCAACAAGAACCTTGCAAAAGCCCAGCCAATCAGTCGAATCATTCTGTGGATGCCAAAGAATATTTTGACCATATTACAGCACAGCCTGGACCTGACAACTTGTCATGTGGACTTGTTTTTAATGGAGTTCTTTAGCAACAAAGCATAGAAACATGTTCATTGCACACATCCAAGCTGATGAGCCCAAGCTCTCGGACGCTTGCTGTTTGGCTGCTGAACTGTTGGAACCAGGAACCAGGTGTTGGATTTCAGGTCCTGGGCTGGACTCGCTGTGAGCAGTCCTAAACTCAGACTCATGATGGGAGGAATCCTGATGGCGGAACCAGCCCGGCCAAAGTCTTTACCATTTGGTTCCCCCCATGCAAATGCACAAAGCGCAAATCAGTGGGATGGGGAGCAGCTTGACCCCCCCCCAACTCTCGACTCTAAAACTATCTTAAAGGTACGACAGTGGCATCATCGACACCAGTTTCATGTGAATTTAGCAAAACAGGAAACCGATGCGAGTCAGTTCAGAGGGGGCAGGATGAGTATGTCCAGTTGGAGTGGACCTAGGGTAGGCTTCAAGGGCTCCGGGCTTTGGGACAGTGTGAGCTGCCATGTAGAGTTGAGCCTCCCTGCCCACCTTGGTAGCAGGGGCCACATCGGCCTCCCTCCCCGTTGTCTGTTTACTGCCTTTGAACAGACCCTCCCCAAGCATCAGATCACCATGGGTCACAGCTTCCTGCTGGACTGCCCCGCCCGACCCCACAGGAAGCAGAGGTGAGCTTAACAACCGAACTCTGCCTGGGGCAGGGACACAGTGCTGCGAACAGCTCAGAACTTGCCCCCTTCCCCTTCAACCACTCCACACAGAGACTGGGCTCCCTGGGCGTGGAGGTCGGGGTGAGGAGTACCAGGGAGCAGTACCGAGGGCCTGGCCAGGGTCTGGACCAGCTGGGCCAGGCAGGGCAGCCAGAACCCTTTGGGCGGGCCTCTGGATTCTGGCCCTCTTCTCAGTTGGCTCTTGGACTGAGTGGACTGTCCCTGGGGCCCATGTGTCTGTCAGCCTGGCTGGCAGTGTCCCCTTCTCTCTCCTGCCAGGCAGCTGTCCACCTCTAGGATGTCCACCAGGCTGCAAGGAGGATAAGGTATCCCTCCCCAGTGTGCTATCTGCTGTTAGCCACAGTCCCTTCACACTTTTTCCGGCCCACTATCCACACTGTAGACAATTTTGCTGCCCTTGAGGTTAAGGCAGGAAGCAGGGAAGAAGGCAGAGGATCTTTTCAAGGCCAGAGGCTGAGGCAGGTCTTTCACTTAACCACATCTGTCCACATCTTGGCCACCCTCACGGGCACTCCTCGGGTGTGGAGGATAGAAGCTGCTCTGACTTATTCTGGCTGTCATCCCCATTCTCCCAGTCCTGGCGGCCCACACTACCATGTCCCCCTTCATCACAATGAGAAAGAATAAGGTGCAAGGAAAGTATTTTTATGGATCGTAAGTGTATTTTAAACAAATGAGAAGGTAGAAGGGTTTATTTTAATAAATGAGCTCTGACTTTGTGACAGTGTGTGAGCATTTGCAATGGAAGGGTCTCCTTTACCTTAGAGAAGCCACTGAGGTTTCCAGACGTGTGTTACAGACTGTGGGTGTGTGAATGTGTTCCAGGGCATGTGTCTTTTGTCCTTGCACATGTGGGTTGGGGGGCATGGTGTGGGCACACTGCAGGACTGTCAGGGTACTGATCAACTGCCCAATTCAAATATACATTGGCAGTAGCTGGACTTGGCATTTCCTCGCTTACTGCCAGATGTGGCCAGCCTCTGCCCATGCCCACAGCAGAATGGTCTGGATGCCTGGAGCAAGGCCCTGGAGGAAGCCACTTCTCATGCGCTGGCCCAGCTGGCCACTTTGGCCAAAGAGCCAGGGCTGGAGTCTGGGACTTCAGGTTGTTCTTAACGCGCTTCCTGCCACCTTGCCCCTCAGATGCACAATGCTCTGCTCCAGTCGGCTCGGGGTGGGGGAATGATATGAATGTCACAGGAGGAGACACCTTCTGTCTTTGTTTCAAAGAAAGTGATGTGCCATTTGTTAATATACAAGAGAAATATTGAAAATATATTGAAAAGAGCAATTTTAAATTATTTTTGGCTTATGTTGCAATATTTATTTTCTTGTATTAGAAAAGATTCCTTTGTAGAGAAAAAAATGTATTTTTCATTAACGCAAAGACCTATTTCTCCTTTTTGTACATCGTCCATGTTTGCTACCCTACCGAGCAATAGAATGTATGGCCGCCTTGGTGTGGCTGGTGCCCGCCACGCCCTGCATGGTTCTGTGTTGCCACTGCTGCGTAGCTCCCAGTCTTACCCTGTCCTGCTCACTCATGCGGGTTTCCAGACCCCGGCCCCCTCAAGGGCCTGTGTCTTAAGGCACCCTTTGCACTCCTCGTGTGTTGGCAAACGCAGTTAATAAAGCAATGTTTTCTGTGCTGGCTGGTGTGAGGCTCTGTTGCATTGGGGGTAGGGAGTCCACACCTGACAGTGGGCTCATGAAGTGGCACATGTCTCCAGGTGTCCCGAGGATGGTCACAGTGACGGCTCAATAGGCAATGGGCTGTGCTTTATGGCAGTGTTTCATGTGCTCCTCACTATTGTCACACCCTGGGATTCAGAGTGGATGAGGGGTATACCCAAAGCCACACCCCCTGGGAAGAGGTGAACTTCGGTGCCATGAGAAGGCTTGCGAGGGAACTTCATTTGTCCCTGCATCAGGGAAGATTTCTGCCCAGGTTTGTTCTTCACGCGTTATTCCCGAGCGCCTACTCTGTTCTAGCCTTTGTAAAGTGTGAGGAGTGCAGCCACCACCCCTGCCCTGGGGCAGCTCACAGGTGCAGGGGGACACAGGGAGTAGGAAGTCAGGGAGGCCTGGGCTGCCCTGTCCATGGGGGGCCTTTAGGAGGGGTTTCTCTGAAGAAGTGATACCATCCATGCACTCATTCAACAATGAATCTATTGGCCGTCCGCCTTGTTCTGCTGGTGTGGCGAGTTGTGTTCCTTGCACGTCACCAGGACCCTGCCCCCCTAGAGTTTCCCGGCAATGGAATAAGTGAAGAGTATAACCAGTTGCTTGCCTGAGGGGAGCTGGGTAGAAGGGAGGGGCAGTGAGGCAGAGGACAAAGCCTGAACACGGATGAGTCAAGCTGTGCATGGAGGGGTCTTGAATTTCCTCGGAGAGCCCAAGGGGAGGCTGTGTGACTCAAGGAATCTAGCTTCTGGAGCTGCTGACTTACCACAGAGAATGGCTGCATTCTCTCACTCACCGATAGGACAAGGGGATATCCAAGGTTCTGGGGCTGCAGAATGTAAAAGGCTCTGGAAATAAAAAAGGTTTTGCGGAGGTAGCCCACCTGGCTGTGCGCTGGGACTGCTCTCTGCCAGCACCGCAGCCTCTCCCTCCTCCCACTGCTCAACGCCAGCCCGCCTGGCCACACCGGCCCAGGAGAGTGATGCAGAGGCCCTACGGCAGGCCCCACACCTAACACCTGCCCCCGCTGATAAAGGGGCAAGAAAGGTCAAGGCACCTGTGGGTTGGAAGCAACAGTGTTCAGTAGAAATACAGCGCAAGCCACATAGGAAATTCTTGTAGCCATGCTTTTCAAAAGTAAAAAGAAACAAGAAAAACAACTTACAATTTTATTTAACAGCATATCCAAAATGTGATTAAAGATATAATGAACATGAAATAATTATTGAGATATTTTACATTCTTTTCATGTACTAAGTCTTTGCAATCCAGTGTGTGTTTATACTGACAGCACATCTCAGTTCCAACTAGCCATAAATTCAGCTCAACATCCCTGTGGCTGGCTACCCACCCTTGGAGACCATCAGCTGGGCCCTGGTTGCCTTGGATTGACCCAGGTTGTGCGGAGTGAGAGACAGCCACAACGAACCGCTAGCCCCCCCTCCTCGGGAGAAGGCAGGGCTGAGGATCAAGCCTGGCCCCACGTGCCCAGCACCGTTCCCTCTGGGACCCTCTCTGCACCACTGAAGTCCACATGACTGCTTTAGGGCAGGGGTCTCACATCTGACGGTTTCCCCGGCGGCCCGCCCGTGAGGACTGGACGTGGGCCGACCAGGCGGCAGCTCCCCCTGCAGGGCCAGCACTCTCCCAGCGCCTCCCAGGAGGGGCGTGTCCACTGGTTCACCTGCGGTCAGGCCTGCGCTGACTCAGCAACTGCTGTGGGTTCCTCAGGATGCTCGGATGACCATGTAACCTTGCCAGGCTGGTGTGGGAGACCCACTAGCCAGACAATCCCACAACAATGTGCAATTCCTCACTTGGGCTGCACTGCAGGGAGTGTGAAGTTGGCGGCGAGAGGGTCGCGGGGAGGGCTCCTCACCCTCAGCTTCTCTTGCTCTCTGAGCTCCTGCAAGGTAGGGCCTGGGGTGCCATCTGCTGCCGGCAGGGGCCCAGCCCAGATGCCTCCAGCTCCAGGTCCTCAGGCCTACAGGACCAGGGCCAACCCTGCATGCCCCAGTCGCAGAATTCCAGACCCTTGTCCCCTCCCCACCAGCACCTTCCTCCCCATGGCCCTTTTCCAGTGCCTCAGAGAAAGATCAGCCTTCAGGAACAGGGAGGCAGTCAAGGCACAAACTGGACTCCTGGGAGCATAAGACATTGGTGGAAGCTGGTGCACGCCCACCCTGGGTGCAGTGTGTAAGCCAGGGAGGCCCACCAGGCCCTTTCCTAAAGACACCAAAGAAAGGAAGTCAGCTGTGGTTTGGAGAGGGAGCACACTACGCTCCCAGAGCTGGCCTTAGTCCCTCTGCTGCACCTCTGTCCGTGCCCAGAGCTGCCACAGGAAGTAGCAAAGACACCCTCTCTTGTGATGGTTTCAAGACTCAGAGGCACTGTCAGCCCTGCCAGGAACTGCAGGTCACTCAAAGTGGTCTCACAGCTACCCTCCCCCTCAAAAGAGAGCCCCACACTTCAGCCTCATGTGGCCAGGCTCCTGAGGGCACCCGTTGGGGCCAGCTCCTTCACGCTGTGAGGGCCGAACCTACAGCTGTCCCTGTGTGTATCTGCCCCAGCCACCCCCTCTTAACCCCCCTGATGAGATACTCAGGCAGAGGAACGTGAGGGACATGATCACAATTTGGGGGTTACCTGATAAAAGAAGAGATCATGAAATAAGGATTTTAAGGCACCTTTTGGGGCTCAGGCAGTCTAGGTAAAATTGTAAGATATCCAGAATATAGCACCTGGCTTTAGTATATTTGCATATCAACAGGCTTTCCTTAGGGGTGGATAAAGATAGCTCATCTCCATATCAATGGGCAATTACCTGGGCAAGGGAGGGCTTATCTGAACCTGAGAGGTTAGGGGGGCGTCTTTTTTTTTTGCTCTGCCTAAGTAGGAGAGAAACACGGCCGGGACTGCAGTTTGTAAGCAATAAATGGGTTTTAAACTTTATTTCTCACTTTGACTGATTTCGGTTTTAGAGGTATTTTGCCCTGGGATTTCCTCTCCCCAGAGTTACATCTGGCGTTAGTCGGCAGGACCTCTGAACCCGAAATCTGTCTAAATGGGTGCGACCTATGGGAGGGCTGCCCTTAGAGATGGTGGGGAAATGCCTGGAACCTCCCCTGTGGATGGAGGGGAGGCCCCAGTGGCTGCAGTGGCAGAGGGTGCAGCTTCACCAGTTATTATCCCCCCAGTTGTGGGGCTTCCAATTTGGGAGCCCCTAGTGGGGAACTGGTCTAGGGTAAAGTACCTCCTAGGAGGGTGGGGTCTTCCCCAGAAGTGGGGAAGGGTGGAAACACCAGAAGCTGCAGAACTAGTCCTCTGTGAGTTGGAAGACTGCTTGGACACCCTAGGGGGCCGTGTGGCAGCTGGCATTGTAGGGTTTCTTTTCATCGAGATAGTGGGAAATGTTATACAGGAGAAAGAGAAAGAGCGAATTATCAAGAGGGTCAAGGAAGAGAGTTACTGAAAAGGCAGGTCACGCCCCTAGAGGACTCCTTGGCAGCCGTGAGGAGGGGGGCAGCAGGAAAAGCCACATTGCAGGAGGTCGTGGGGTCGGGGGAGGAAAGAGTGGTACCTTCATCCCCAGAGATGGAGGAGGAGCTGGCAGGGAGAAGAGGAGAGGGTGGGGTCATGGGCCGATCTACTACCGAGACCACCACCGGAGGTACCATCCTCTCCTGATTTAAAGGCCCACCCGGCTGAAATTAAGAAAATAAAAACAAAATAACTGCAGGCTCCTCAGCGGGAGGAGCTGCCCCCTCCCCAGGTTGTGGAGCACTCCATGCTCCGTCCCTATAACCAGGATGAGCTGGTGGATATGAGCATCCAGTATAGGCAGAAGCCATCGGAATCTCTGCCTACATGGCTTTTACTTCTCTGGGATATGGGGGTGGAAAACATTGTTATGTCGGGTACTAAGATGAGTAGAATGGCTTCCCTGACGACTCACCCTTCCCTCTGGCAGCAGTTGCAGAATGCCTGTCACACCCCAGGGAAGCAGACACTCCTGGAATGGCTGACAGCTGCCACCAGGGTAGTTTGGCCTAATCAGGCTGATGTACCATATTTACCCAGTAGTTTGCAAAAGTATGCAGAGCTCCAACAGGTACTGTTGGAATTGGGTATGAAAAATATCATCTGTAATATGGACTCCCAGGGCCCTGATGAGGAGGTGTTCACTGTAGGAATGAGAAATCTGGTGCTGCATACAGCTCCCACATCTCTTTGGGTCCCTAGTGACTACTCTTGCCCCCAACATAGGGCAACCCATAAATGAGGCTACTTGTACTTTAGCAGATCTGGGGGAGGTTGAAACAATAAGGGCACAGAGGGAAGTACAGGCCATGACTGAAAGGAGAGGTGCAAAAGGCCCTGCCCATGAAGGTCTCGAGGACCCAGATGTGGGCTGATTTGATAAATGCTGGGTAGTAAAAGAAAAACTTGATGGGCAGCCTAATAGAGTCTTGGTAGAACTGTGGCACCAATTAAAGCCAGAGCAGCAGTTCTAGCCACTGAGGTCCAGGACATGGAAACCAGAGTCAAGGCGTCATGTCTGGCCTATGTCCTTGCAAAACTTCCTGGGAAACAGTACTCAGGATTCGCCTGAAGCCTCACCCCCACAGGAGGATGATTGGGCATCGCGGTTTGACTGAGGGGGGAGCAAATTCCCCACCTTGGGAGACATGGTGGGGACCAGAGGCCACATGTAGAATTAGCAATTCATTGGTCCCCTGTGAATGTACGTGTCCTGGTGCTGGTGGACACAGGAGCTGAGTGGGTCTCTGATTCATGGCACCCTGAGCGTTTTCCCGGGACCCCTGCTGTGATAGACGGCTATGGGGGTAAGGCAGTTAGAGTAAAGAAAGCCAAAGTTTCATTGGGGATAGGGTGTTTCCCCCAGAAGGAGTACACCATGTATATTTCTCCCATCCCTGAATATATTTTGGGGGTAGATACCCTGCAGGGCCTGTGGTTACAGACCACTGCAGGTTAGTTAAGACAAAGGGTATGTGTGGTAAAGGCAGTTCTGAGGGGACCTGCTAACAACCCACCTGTAGCTCTGCCTGTACCTCGGTCAGTGACAAATACCAAGCACTATAAATTGCCTGGGAGGCACAAGGAAATTGGAGAAATTCTACAGGGGTTGGAGAGGGTGGGCAGCATAAAGCCCACTCATAGTCCTTTTAATTCCCAGTGTGGCCAGTGAGAAAGCCAGATGGCTCCTGGCATATGACTGTGGACTACAGGGGATTGAATAAAGTCACACCCCCTTTGCATGCTGCCATCCCCTCTATAGCAGACATTCTGGACACCCTCAGCCATGAACTGGGAATGTATCAGTATGTAGTAGACCTTGCTACTGCTTTCTTCTCTATTGACATGGCACAGGAAAGCCAGGAACAGTTTGCCTTCATACGGGAAGGCCAGCAGTGGACATTCACTGTCCTTCCACAGGTTTATCTCCACAGTCCCACCATCTGTCACAGACTTAAAGCCCAGAACTTGGCCACATGGAAGAAACCGCAAATGGTGTGGTTGTACCACTCCATTGATGACATGCTCACATCTGATTCTCTTGCAGATTTAGAAGGAGCAGTTCCTAGACTGCTGCAACATCTACAGGAGAAAGGATGGGCTGTGAACAGCACTAAGGTTCAGGGACCTGGTTTGTCTGTAAATTTCTTGGGGTTTGTCTGGTCAGGTAAAACTAAAGTTGTTCCTGAAGCAGCCATAGAGAAGGTCCAGGCTTTCCCCACTCCTACCACTGTGGCAGTATTACAAGAGATTTTGTGTCTTTTGGTCTACTGGAGAGTGTTTATCCCTCACTTGGCAAATTCTGAAGCCCTTATACTGGTTGGTACAAAAGGGCATCCGGTGGGACTGGGATGAGATATGTGCAGCTGCTTTTACTGATGCCAAGCGGGCAGTCAAGTCCGTACAGGCCTTGAGTGTAATGGACTCATCAAGGCGCTGTGAACTAGATGTTCATGTAACCGAAGATGGTTATGGATGGGGTCTTTGGCAGCGGCTTGAACGGACACGCCAACCTATTGGATTCTGGTTACAACTATGGAAAGGAGCAGAGGTCCGGTACACCTTGATAGGGAAGCAACTGGCTGCTGTGTACCACGCCTTGCTGGCTACAGAGCCCATTGCCAAAACAGCTCCCACCAAGAACCACCTATACCATTGTAGGGTGGATGCAAGACTGGACCCAAAGGCCACGGAGTGGTGTGGCACAGACACCTACACTGGCCAAAGAGTAAGACTGTTACTGTATATCATGTGATTGGCCATTTGCCTTTGGCATCCCCAGGAAATGATGAAGCAGATACACTGGCCCAGGTGCGCTGGCTAGAAGGAAAGCCTGCCTCTGATGTGGCTCAATAGCTACACCAGTGTTTGTTGCATGTGGGGTTAAAAGATAATGTGGGCTATAGCCCATTGGTGGGGCTTGCCATTGACCTTTGAAGAAGTGAGCAGAGCCCGGAAGGAGTGCCTTGTGTGCTCTAAGAGGGACTTACACCGAGTCCTGCAGCAACATGGGACAATAGTAAGGGGGCCAATACTCCTTGTCAGGTGGCAAATAGACTATATTGGGCCTCTTTCCGTATCAGAAGGATATCGGTATGCCATGAGTTGTGTGGACACGGCTACTGGACTGTTGGTTGCTTTTCCTGCACATCATGTAGATCAGCAAACCCCCAAGAGGGGTCTGGAGCGTCTCTCTGCAGCCTATGACTGGCTGCAGGTAATTGAGAGAGATCAAGGCACCCACTTTACTGGACATGCATTACAAGAATGGGTGCAGCAATTCAATTAGGAATAAAGTGGAAATTGCATGTACCATATAATCCTACTGGGGCAGGCATGATAGAGAGGTACAACCATTTGTTGAAATCTGGCCTGAAGTCTTACACCAATAGTCTATGGGGTTGGTCAGTTCGCCTATGGACAGTGCTGTGGCATTTGAATGACAAGCCACATAAAGAGCTTTGAGCCCTGTGGATATGCTTGGACACCTCGCCGCCTCTCCTGTACAATTGTACGTCCAAACCAAAGAAGAGCTATTGAAGCCAAGATATGGCCAGCAGAGCAACATCCTGCTGCCAGCCTCAACAGCATTAAGCCCTGGAGACACTGTTGAATGGACCTGGCCCTGGACATTTTGACACATGGACCAGCAATGGCTGGCCCTTCTGTACCTTGGGGAGAAGGCCTGGAAGCTGGCTTCCTGTGTATTCCTGGAGTAACAACAAAGTGGCTCCCAAAGATCACAGTTATTTGCTTCTACAGTCCTTGTGGCCTGAATGTGGCCTCTCACTGCATCTGCCACGTGATGGCTGAAATGGACGAGCTTTGAACTTAATCTGGATGGGACTTTGAACCTAGCTGAATCCTCTGGCTTGAGAATTATGATTGTATTGATGTTGTCAAGAAAAAATGCTTAAAAAGAGGCCTGAGTTTGTCTAATGTTCAGTAAAAGTTTTGTGAGTAATCTAGCATGGTTGCTCGGAATGAGTAAACAAGTATAATAAGTAATAATAATAGTGTGTTAGTGTATTGAACATATTTTGTGCTTAGTGAGAGATTGTGTTGTAAAGTACATTTACTTAATCTGCATAGGCTGAATCCTCTGGCTTGAGGATTATCGTGATTTTATTGCTGTTGCTACTGTATATCATTAGTTTGGTCAGAAAAGGGGGAATGAGTAGATTGTAAGGCAAGATTTCTGGAGGTGTGGCCTGTGGGTATAATTGTGATATTTCCTGAGTATCTCGCCTGGCTTTAGTACATCTGCATATCAATAGGCACTGAGAGGTGGAAAGAAGTGTGGGTTTAGTGCATTTGCATCATTCCTCAGGGGTGGAGAGAAGTTCATCTCCATATCAATGGGTATTACCTGGGCAAGGAGGGTTTACCTGTCTCTGAGAGGTGAGGGGGAGGGCCAGTTTTGCTTCTGCTGGAGCAGGAAAGAGAGACGGACCCAGACTGAAGTTTGTAAGTGATAAATGGATTTTAAACTTTATTTCTCCCTTTGACTGATTTCAGTTTTAGAGGTATTTTGCCCCGGCATTTCCTCTCTCCGGATTTACACCCACCCATCCCCTTTTACAAAGAAGGAATGTTCCATGGCTAGTGACTGAATGTTGTGAGCCATAGGAAACTCAGAGGAGCAGCCAAGGTCTGCAGGAGAAGCCAAGGGAGAAAGGTGACTCAGCAAAGCAAACCTTCCCATGTGGATACTCTGAAATGCTATTTTAGGGCTCTGGGCAGCAAGTTCTGGTAACAGGTTGACATTCCCACTTGTCCAACAACAAATGCAATGGTGTATTTTTTCCCTACATATAGGTATAATAATAACAATATTAGACACGGCAGTAATAGTAGTATAACTTCATTCAGGTACCAGGACCCAACTCCAATGTGTGTAAGTGTGTGGGAGGGAGTCTTCCCACACATGCTTCACCAGGCAATTCTCCAACACCAGCAGGGGTCCGAGAACTCAATTCTGATGCTATCTGCCTGGACACAGCACCAGCTTCCCAGGGTAAGGGCTCCATCCTGTTGGGGGAGCATTGTGTATTTTCCTCCGTCCTTGCCGCTGCTTGCCGCTGCAGCAACAAAGAACTGAAGGGCAGAGACATAGTAGCGAAGCAGAATATAAGTTTTTTTAAAGTTACTTAGAGAAAAAGTACAGGCCACCTCAGGAAGGAGAGGCACCCTGCAAGTTTGGAGAGAGAAAGTTGAAGATTAAAAGGTTACATACTTAGTGTGGGCGACCTCAGAGAGAAGAGCGTCCTGAAAGGTTCAGGGTTCCCCCTTTCAAGGATTCCTCAGGAATGTGACAAGGGCTCGGGGTGCAGACTTGTTAAATGATCTTTGAATACTTAGAATTAACTTATCACAGGAACTTCCTGCTCTGATTTCTCCCTGGGACACTGGCATCTTGGTCTGGGAGCATATCAAACAAGCCCACCTGCCCAGCCCCCAAGGTGGGCTGAGTTATTGTCTGTTTGCTAAAGAGTAAATTAAGAATCTTCTTAACTTCCTGGGTATTAAAATGCAATCTTATTTGTAAGATGGAATCCTTCCTGCCTTTTACTATGTTGTTTACAGCTGGGCTTGCTTGCCTTTATTAATTGCCCAGATTGAAAACTACTTGATTAGGGCTGAAGGAGAAAAAAAAACAGCATATAGGTAAAGTTAAAAAAATAAGCTGGGCCTGCATGATTAACACAATAAAGACATGGGCGATGCTGAGGTGCCCTCCTTTATCTGGGGAATATTCAAACATTCCAAGCCAAGTTGCTCCTGGCTTTTTGAGCTTTGATTAACTCTGGGTCTTTTTAGTGGACTTTCCTGGCTTCTTTCTTTCCACCTGCTCGTATCTATTTTCCTGCCTAACAGTCCTACAAGACTGCACTCCCCACCAACCCAGACACTGGTCGCAAGCCCCAGGCAGTTACCTGTGCTTCTGACCTACTGGCTCCAGTTTGGAGGTTCCCACGACCTCCCCTCTAGGTTCAATTAATTTGCTAGAGTGGCTCACAGAACTCAGGAAAACACTTAGGTGTACAAATTTAATAAAAGATACAAGTTAACAGCCAGATGAAGAGAGACATAGGGCAAGGTCCCAAGTAAAGCAGCTTCTGTCCTTGTGGAGCTTGGGGCCTGACTCAGTGGCACGTGGAGGCGCTCTGGTTCCCCAAGCACAGACACTCCAACCAGGAAGGAGGATCCAAGCCAGCAGAGCAGAGCCCAGAAAGAGAGCCAGCGAAGAGCTCTTCTCAGGGGTTTTTGTGAGGGCTTCGTTGCATAGTCATGATTGACTAAATCACTGGCCATTGGCTGATTCAGCCTCCAACCTCTGCCAAAAGTCTCTCATTAACATGAAAAAACACCTGTTTCACCTTTAAGACTGCAGTGTTTTCAGGAACTGTGGATGAAGATCAAGTCATATGAATGACCAAATGTATTTCTTATGACTCATTATATGCACAGGTGCTTGGTATTCAAAGCCTGGCTTCCCATATGTCAGCTGTAATACTCACACCCATTAGCCTAGAGAATGACAACCAGGAGGCTTGGCAAGGTCTGGTGGGCAGGCCCGATTGTTGCCTCATCCAATATAAGACTCACAAATGCCTTAATATCAAAGAGGGAGCAGTGTGCCCTGGAGAGGCATCAGGAATCAGAGGGGATGAGAAAATGAAGGAAGGGTTTGGGACTGGCACCAACCTGCACCATTAATCCTGGTTCCTGATCGGCCTCCTCTGAGGAACTGCATCTAGGACAGGACCTCAGTGTTGGGGGTGCAGATGATGCCAGGGTTCTTGTTTGCAAAGTGGAAGAATGAACTTAGCAAACACCCAACGCAGGAAAGCCAGGAAGAGGCTCTTATTTAGACATACAGTGAGAGGACAGAGCTCCCGGCTCACGCCAGGAGGGGAGCCCGTAGTGATGCGTTGTCTAGGGGTTTTATAGGCAGTTGAGGATTTGGGAGAACATGAAAAACATCTTAGGGGTGTGGATTTAATAAGTGATCCCTGAATACTTAGAATTAACATAAGGAATTTCCTGCTTTGATTTCTCCCTGGGATACTGGCATCTTAGTCAGGGAGCATATCAAACAAGGCCTCCAAGGTGGGCTGAGTTATTATCTGTTTGCTAAAGAGTAAGTTAAGAATCTTACTTCTTAAACTTCCTGGGTGTTAAAATGCAATCTTATCTTTAAGGTGGAATCCTTCCTGCCTGTTACTATGTTGTTTACAGCTGGGTTGGCATGCTGAATTAGTTGCCCAGTTTGCAACATCACCTCACCAGGTCTGAAGGAGGGAAGACAGCACATAGGCCTGGGCCTTTTAGCAAGCTAAAGTGTGAATCTTACGCATGATTACAAATGATTAGCATAATAAAAACATCTGCTACTCTTCTTTATCTGGGGAATATTAACTGATCTCACTGAAGAATGACTCTATAGCTGAATGTTTAACACAGAGTTTTGGTAGAGGGTTTCCTTGCATGTAGTTAAATTGCCGTGACTGCAAATATCCTGCCTTGCTTTTTCCAGAGGCCCTCACCCTACTCTGACTACACCCACGATCCCTGGGCACATAAGAGCTTGTCTTGCCCTGCCATCTTCTCTGGGACAGCCTCTGAATTCTAGGGACAGAGAGCCTGTCATTTTAAAAGCCACCCAGTGCTAAGCCATCCTTATTAAAAACATCTGCCTTAAATTGAACTGTAATTGTCTCTTTGAAACCTGTTCATAGATCTCCTGAGCCAAAGATCAAGTCCAGTCCAATGTTCACTGGGTAGCCTTGGGCAATTTGATGAGTTATGTTAGCTGCCCACCTGATTTTCCAGCTCAGGCCTTTCTTAGAGCTTCAGGATGCCAAGTATCTCTCTACTTCTACCACCTTTCTTCTGATTGACAGATGGGACCACAGGCCCCCCCACAGTGTTCAGGAAAAGCCACCCCAGGTAAGAGGTTTGCAGAGAGCTCAGAGAGGCGACACGTACAGGCTCAGCTCCCCGTCTCCCAGCAGCACCCCAGTGTCAGGCTTCAGTCAGGTGTTTTGTAAGTGGCAATACCTGCTGGTGCAACAGCCTCAGCTTGTTTTAGTTTCACCTCAAACCAGCATCTTCCCTGCTGTGAGCACCACAGATTCTGATGTGCAAGCTTGGTGGTCAGTGCAGCATTTCTAGAGAACCCACGTCCATCCGGATGGACCCGCCTTCACACAGCAGGTCCTGACCCTGACCTGATGGCCCCATGAGCAGACTACCCTGGCGGATCACTCGCTCCTACCTTGGGTTGGGAATTGTAGTCATCCGTCATAAAAGGTTGGCTGGGAATCAGTGTTAGAAATAACCTTCTCATTACAGGTGAGAAACAGGTTGAAAGATGGGAAAAGGGCAGCCCTGCCCTCCTGCTGCCTCCTCTGTTCGGGTCCCACGCTCTGGCTTTCCCCCCACGCTTGCCTCCTTCTGCCACATTCTCCACAGTCCTCTCTGGGAATGAGCTCTCCCAGCCCCCAAACCACAATGTGCCCTTTGCTGCCATGCCTTTGTCTGCAGGCCCATCTCCTTGAAATATCCGCTTTCCTCACTTGACCCATTTGTACTTCTTCAAGATTCAGCTCTGGTACCCGCTTTCTAGAAAGCTCCTCAATGGTGTTTGGGAGCCTTTTCCTGTTGCCTCCCCTGGTGCCTTGGGTCAACCTGTGTCCATTTTTCATTTTGAGGTGCTAGCTCCCACTGGGCATGTGTCAAGGAAAAGCCTGATGCCTGGCCGACTGAAGGAAAGGCAGAGAGGTGAGGTGGACAAGCCTGAATCCAGCCCAGCACGGTGCTAAGTACCTTATGGATGATTTTCCATAAGGCTTTGAGAGAGAGAGAGAGAGAGAATAAAAGGTAACCTGGTGAGGAGGGGCCCTGCCCCCTATTATGCCCAGCTCAGCTCTAGCACATGGAATGGTGGGCAAAGGCTGCCCAGTCAGCAGGGAGTCAGATTGAAGCCCTGAGAATCCAACAGGAGCCTGACTGCCGCCCAACTGCCACCCGACGACCAGAGGGCTGATGATTCTGAGCCTGGCCCCGAGGAGAAGCTGGGGTGGAGAAAAACTCAGACTGTTTTCTAGCTTCGTGGCCCTGCCATCAGCTGCCAGGCAGACAGCAAAGAAAGCACCGCATGGTTTCCTCCAGGAGCTGTCAGATGGTGTCCCATGCGATGAAGCCCCTAGTTACAAACAAGCTCCCAACGACTGCGCCTCTCCGGGACCCAGACCAGGGCGAGCGCGCTCCAGGTCTGCCCTTTACCCAAAGAGCGGCTCTCAGCTGTTCAGTTCTCAAAAGTGAAGGCCCTGGAATAGAGGAAAGTCAACTCGCTTTTCTCCAGACCACGATCAGTCTGGTTTGGTTTCCCAACCAGGAGGTGGGTCTAAAGAGACTTCAACCCAAACCTGAGGGCTAGTCTGGTGCTATATTTTGGTAATATTTGTAATTTCTCTAGTTTCTGAGATGTTGCTAATCCCAGATGAAAAGGGACTATATTTCACTGTTGAATTTCACATGCAGTTCCTTTTAGCTCAAGAAAGCAGTGAACAAAAATCTCCACTTTGACCCCCAAGCATTTCTCTCCCTGTCTACCTGTACCTCATCTCCAATTATGTCTTCCCCTCCTTTACTTTCAAGAGCCATGAAACACGTCACACGCAAAGCTTTTTGACTGGAGGAACGTGTTACCCATTAACCCAAACCCTTCCAATACAATTGAGTTAGAAAGTTCTTCAGTTTCTTTCAACAACATTATCAGCCTGTTTGTCCTGGCACCTTGCCATTGCTGGACTCGTAGTGACTTTAATACACATTTAAATTGCTCATCATAATGACTCAAGCCAAAATCCACATTCCAAAGCAAGGCTTACTTTGTTTACTAAATAATAGCCAGAAAACTACTGAGCCTGGGTGTCTAATTTTAAATAAATCAATTTAAAAGGCTTTGTAAATGTAAGCCCACACCTTTGTCAATAAACAGAATCCCTAGTTGAACCCTATATAAGGGACAGAGCAGAATCAGGGCCTGTGTTAGGACCTTCGTTTTGCTTTAGAACTTTTGTTTGTAATTATCAGGTTTCTAGGGTGTTGTTCTTACCTTTCAATTGGGAGGACGGTGGCCACCACCCATAGGGCTTCATTTACACTACATTCCGAGGGAACTTCCTTATTCCCAACCGGTGCCGGTCACACTCTACAGGGCGCTCACTCGCGTTGCTTGTTCCTCTGGTACAAACATCAGATAGCCTATCTGAAGATTATGCAGCTAAATTCAAGATATAGTGGAATTAATTTTCTTAGCATTTGTCACTTTAATGTACTCACTATTTCTATCTGCTTGTTAGTCTCAATTCAACAAATAACTTGAGTCCATATGAGGTGGGGCAGGGACATGGGACAAGCATCATGATTAATTTTTCCTGCCTATGATGAAAAATGCCAAGATATGAATCATATACTAAGAACAGGAGGGAATCCATCTTAAGGCTAAGATTCCATTTTAAAAATGAGGGAGTTAGGAGGTAAGATTCCTAACACACATTTTATAGTAATCAGCCAATAACTGACCCTATCTTAAGGCAGGGCAAGCAGTCCTAAATAATATGTCCCCACTACTTGAGGGTAACAACTATCTTGGAGAAGAATAGGATCAAGTAATTCCTTGTCTTAAGTTTATCTACAGAATATCTAGAGGATTGACTACAGATGGTGACATAATGTCTCTCACTGGAGACAGACATCCTGAGACCACATGTCAAGCCTACTGACCCACCCCCACCCTGTCTTATGCCCCACTCGTGAGTCTTAAAAGACAGAATCCTAAGCCTTGGAGAGTGCCTCCTGAGGCTGCCTGCACTCCCCTTTCTTTGAGTGTGTAGTTTGCCTTAAATACAGCCTTTTTGCTGCCCAATTTACTGTGTTTTGTCTCTTTGCTCTTCCAGTAGTGTCTTTGTTACTTTGCTATTTCATTCAGTTTTCTAGACTTGGACAAGTCTTCATTCTCTCTGTCCTACTTCAGACAAGTAGGGAAGGACTAACTGAGATCTCTGATTCGGGTCTGCCTGGGTGACCCGGACAGGACTGCAGCTGTATGATAATGATCGCGCTCTTTGGTAGCCTGCTTGAGAATCTCCTTTCTTTGCCTTTGGGAAGTTCTCAGAACATACTCTCACTCCATATGCAGTGCCCTGCAGCTCTCTCAAATCCTGGGCTGGTAGGGGCTTAGTTCCCACACCGTGCAGATTCAGGCGGACACTGGACACCAGGTGCCCCTGGCTTTAGGAGCTGGCAAGGGATCGGCCTTATGTTGAACAGGAGTTCAGTGAGCTTCCCTCCCCTCCCTCTATTCTTCCTTGCTCTCTGCTGCCTGCACGGCTGCTGCCATTCCCTACTCTCACTTTAATGAATTTCTTCCTTCCCTATACTTGTCTGACTTGTTTGAGAATTCTTTCTCAATCAGAGGCAGGAACCCTCTCCTGTCAGGTTGAAGCTTCACGAAGTGTGCAGGGAGAGGCCTCCCCAGACACAGCTGCCCTGCAACGCACAGGTAAATCTCTATTTGGAGGACCCAATTTTTAAAAAATTGAAGTATCATTGATACACACTCTTATATTAGTTTCAAATATACAACACAGTAGTTCAACAGTTACCCATATTATTAAACTCTCACTCCCCACTAGTGCAGTTACTATCTGTGGTGGACCCAATTTTAACAGAATCTCGGTCATGGTAAAAGAGCCAGCCCATAGCTTGTCATTCCGCGCACTGTTAGCGGGAAGGTTAAAGGCAGGATCGAAGCCTCAGAGGCAGCTTGGTGATCCTTACCAGAATCATTTTCTTCTTCACTGATTTGCCAGTGATCAAATTAGTGTCATTAGCATTTAATATTATTATATCACTGTTTCTCCTAAATGAAACATCCTCACGCTCTAGCATCAGAGAAACCTGAAAAACTTGTTAAAGATTCAGATTCCTGTTTTCCACCCCTACTCTAGGTGGACAAAATCACAGTATTTGGTGGGATTTTTGTGTGTGTGCTTTACTTCAGGCTCCCCAGGAAATTCTAATGCACACTAAAGCCAGAGAACCAACTGGTTCTCTTTTCTGCCTGTTCCGGTTGCCTTATTTTTCACATTTTAGCTAAGTCAGCATTGTAGAAGTCCTACTTCAGATTGCCTATAAATTTTTCAGTCTTCCAAGGCAAATTAGATATTGGTACTTATGCAAAGGTTCCTTGGAATCTTTGTACAAAAGGAATATTATTATCTTTGTAATTTCAAAGTCCAAGAAATTTCTAATGAGCAAAGTTGAAAACTGCATTTGGATGATAAAAATGGAACTCAACACTAGTTTTTCAAAGAACAGGTTAGCATTTTATTTTTCTCTTCCTGACACTCAAATTCATATGAGGTGAAGATAACAGAACATAATCAAAATAACATACAAACACAATTTAAGAACATTTAACCATCTATTATAGCTATTCTTTGTAAAATACATAAAGGTAAACAGAAACATCTTCATATAAATTATGCTTAACAATCTGAATACACTGTGAAACAATTGTTGAACTTCACACTGAGATGCTAGTGCAAGCAATGGAGTACAAAAGTGCAAACAAGGTGAGCGATGAAAACTTATCACCACCTTACCACTTCAACAGACTCTGCATTCAGCCGAACACTGGAGGCCTTGCTATAGAAAACACTTTGATCATTGTTAAAACACCTTGACTCTGTTCGCCCTGAGTGCGCTGGCCTCAGTACGGCAGCTGCTCAGGAGTCCAGGTTAGCAGCGGCCCCAGGGGACACAGCAGCCCACGCGGAGGCGGCCATTCGGATGTGAATCTTTACACTTGATGATGAAAACAATTCCAGAGACAACTTATATGTCAAAAACTGTAGAACTGTCATTCCCACTTTACTCCAAAATATTTAAAACTAGAATTAAATCTACCCTTCCCTCTGCTCCATCTCAAACACATGCTGAAGAAAAATTCATCCACTCCAGTGTAGCTTTCCCCAAAATAATTCTGCATGAAATCACTCAAAAGCCCTTTCCATTTCTGCCCTAAAATCTATTTGGGGTGGGGGAGGTGGTAATCCCGAAGCAAAATTTACTTTGGTGTGTTCACTTTACTTTGACTACTTTGGGTTCAGGTCAAAGCCCTGAACGATCAATTTGTGGTAATACATTAGCCATTTAATGTTCTAAACTATGAGGACACAAATTGACTGGTTCTAATCTACATCTTCAGTAGACTCTGTTACTGAACAAAGCCCTTCATACTTGAGAATCGTTTCATCCAGGTGTGGTGAGGGATGTTGGTGGGGAGGAGAGAGGGAGTTTGGGGGTGGTTGCAGGGTTCAGAAATGGAAACACGGTCTTAACAAAATCCCAATTACTTTAAACAGAGGCACAGCCCCCATATGCCAGGAGTTTGTTCTATTCTTTCTTTTCTTTTTGGTTAAAAGAGCACTAATTTGCATTTCAAAAAGAGAAGCACAATGATAGAAATGACCAGAAGTATCAAAACGTAGCTCTGACTATTCAGACCTCACTTTCTGAACTCTTATATATTTATAGCAAGAAAATTAAAGGTTTATGTAAAAGCTTGAATTCCCTATTGATTTTGCATTAAGGACTTTATATTTGCTAATCTCTATTTTCTCATGTTTTCTTGGAGATTTTTTGAAGTTTTACCAACTTTTACACATGTTTAAAATGATCCAAACAATATACTCTAAATAAAAGAAACACAAGATATTTTGAGAGACTTCCCTGCATATAAACTATTCTCAGTGTACTCTGGTCAAAATTTATTTGGCAATAAATTCTTGCAAACTTCAGTTATGTAAATGACTAACAAGACTGAAACACCACATTGAGTCACATACCAAATAACCTTTCTTTCAAAACTCTTAAGTCATGTCAACTAGAACTATACTGTTTGTTTGTTTTTTTTAACTATACTGTAAGTGTTTTTAATCATGGGACTTGTAAAAATGCTTGCTTTTGAATGCGGTTGATTAAATAATTCTGCAGAAGGCAAGAAACAGTATTATCACAACCATTACCCTATTTTAATAATTCACAAGTAGTGTATGTGCTCAAAGCACTATATTGAGAAGTGTGAGCCAGTTGAAACTAAGGAAAAGAGACAATGTTCTTTCTGCTTGTAATTGTAAGTCACACTAAATTTGCATATATACACAGGCACACAAAACTAAACTTTAGATCTATGTGGGCAATATCTGAATTGTACATCTTTGGCACTCAAAGATACTGTCAACTAAGCCAATGGTGAGGAATATTTTTTCATACATTTTAGTAAATGTCTATGCACTAACTTTTAAAAATGCTATTATCTCCATTCTAAAAATTCACTGACATAAAGACAAACTGGAATCTATCAATGTAACCAGTTAACCAAAAGTATAATTAACAGCAGTAAATGAAGCAGGTGTGGGGTAAGAATCTCTTTAAAAATATAAAAATGGGCTGAGACATTTTATTTTTAAGAGTTTTGGACTTAAGATTTTAAAACATTTTTTCAACAGTGCCTGATTTATATGGAATCCAATCTCAACTTGTATAGAACAGTGTATAATGCCATTTTCCCACCTTACAGTGGGAGGTACAGGCTAACTGGTGAGCCCAATACTACCGCCTTCTTGAAATACACACCACGGGTGCACATACTCCACTGCCACATACGAAGCGTATGTCTTCCTCGTGTGCTTCTACTCTGTCTTGCCATTCTCTTAATCTGCTTCTCTTGGAGAGGAGCAGTGACTTAGTGCATGTGCCCTGCAGGCTCCTGGAGCTGGATGGTAAGCCTGAGGGCTGCAGGACTCTGCAGGCCCAGCTCCCTGGACCCGAGAGGGAAGCCGGTTGCTGTGAAGGGCAGCTTCATTTCTAAAGGTTCAGGCTATAAGAATCCTACATCGTTGGAAAGATACCCACAATTTAGGTGTGGTCCACAAAGCCTTTGTTTCTTTGATTTGAGTGTCAGAACTAGAATGAAAATTCTGGAGCGAGATATTTTGTACCAGAGAACAGTTTTCCTCTAGAGAAACCAGAAAGCTTTTTCCTTTTTATCAACTTATGACAAATAATTAACTTTACAAGTATCCCAATAATACTAGGAAATACTTTAAGAAAGGCATATCTATGTAGGTAATGAAGACAGGTATCAGTGGGAGGCAGCTAAAAGTAAGGCTTAGTTCTGTTTAGTCAGGACATTAGAAGTACTTTACACATATCTAGCAGAATAAACAAGCTGAAATATATCACTTCCTATTTTTCCCGTGGTACTACTGATGTTTCTAAGCAGGGAAGAAGCTCTTTTATTTTCATTTAGAAGGAAGCTGAAAGTGAAATGGGAGAGCCAAGTAACTAAAACCAAATGTCATGTTGAAATGACCTTGGTGGTACAGCTACCTGGCAATTCCTTCCAGTACCTACTCCTCAATCCTAACCTGCCTCACAGTACATTACTGATGACAGAAAGAACTATTATAACTCTGACTTGGACAACAGCTAGAGAGAACACTAATCCTGCTATTAAAATTATTCTTGATGAAATTACAGCAATCTATTCTCAATAGAATTGGTTAAATATACTATAAAATCTTAGAATATAACCAAAAGAGAAATCCTAAGCTTGAAAGCCTTTAAAAATACCTATTTGGCACTTAACTTTCACTTATTTTATTAATTATGGAAATCTCAGACATATGGGGGAAAAACCTAATTTCTTAGGATAAAGAAATTCTAGGATAAAGAATGTCATTAATAACTCTATGAATGAAGCTTGCAAACCCTATCACACAGCATTTTATCTAAAAACAAAAGCCTTTGTACTACAGAGTAAAAGCTAGTTGAGAGCATGTAGGATAAAGAAAATTAAATACAAGGATGCATTTTCTTTCTACCAAGAAATAAATTACACCGAAGAATGCAAAAACACTATAGGATAGGAGCAGAATCCGCACACATCTCAGAGACAACTGAAGCAGACGGGCTTTCTTTTTCCTCACATATGCAGGCCTCCACAGTGAGACTGTGCACACGACCCTACTTGCTGATTGCCCTGGAAGTGCCACTAAGTATAGGGACTGGGGAGGACCTCAAAATGTGGAGAGATTGGTTCTCGTCACTACTTCTGATAGAGGCACGGATTATAAAACCTGGCACCAACAAGATCTGAGCACTTCAGAATTAGATGATTAGAATGGAGTTATAGGGCCTATCAAATCAAAACTTGATCTTGTGTTGTACCAGAAGATGTACTTTTCTTCAGAAAGTCAATCCCACAGGGACTAGGACATGAACCCCCAACAGCACTGATAATGGTAGTGTTACTGATAAAAATACACAATTCAGAAATAAATGTGACATAAGGTGCAACCAAATGCAGCTTGTCTCCTGGTAAACGCAAAAGTCTCTAGGGACTTAAACATTATTCTAAATAATCTCAAGCAATGTCCTTCTGCAACAACCCTTCATTTGTATACTACTAAATACTCAAAATTTCAGAGCACACTAGCTAGATAAGACACATTTAAGTGAAACATTTGCCCAACAAGGATGCCAAACATTAGGGTTTGTTTTATTGCATGACGTTTGCATTAGAAAAAATATTATTGAAAACTGTAAGGCATCATGCAATCATCCATAAGCTAATTATTAACTGTACCCTTAAGCTAGGTGGACATATAATCTAAAATTTAAAAACTAGTTCCAAAAAAGTACATAAAAATTTAACATGATGAACTTTTAAATATGGTTTGTATTTATAGTTTCATGTTGTTAAAAATTGCTTAAAATGTACTGCTGGAAAGTTGTTTTTTATAAATGCACTAGCGGGTAATGTCAGATTAGAAATTGTAAAAACTAATTATTTTAATTATTTTTATGGAATTAGAAAGCAAACATTGTGATATTCAAACTTTCTTGAAACAGTTTTCAATTCTCACTCAAATTAAGTTGATATAATATAATATTAACAATCTAAAAAACATTTGTTTTCTAACCAACAAGTCTATTGAATTCAAGTTATGCACGTTGAGTGATCAAATCTCTGAGGCGGCCTGAATGGTGAGCCCTAGAGCCGATGCTGGTTGGTGTTAATCAACGTACTGTGCCATCCAGCGGAAGCCTTCTCCATAACCTTGTCTTTTGAGCACACTGCACATGAAAACTTCTAAGGGTCGAGCATTCAGTTCTTTCAGAGATACATTGCCCTAGAAGGGAAGATAGACATTATGTTGCATGACCCCTTTATGAAAAAAAAGCTCCATTCCAAGTAGAATTGCACCTCACACATCTTAGAACAAAGGGTGACTGATCAAGTCATGGCTGTTTAGCACGAGGTGCCCTAAACACATAGGAAGCACCCTTTTCTCACGCTGCTTTCGGATGGGATGTCCACTCAGAGGGGAAGAGATGAATTTGGGAGGCACATGAGAATGAATATAATTGTTGACTTAGAAAAACCATAAGTTACCCAAACTGGCTTCATTAATATTAAAGACAAACATAGTCTGAGTAGGTTTATGACTAACCACGTTGTTTCATAAAATTAAGACGGAGTTGACATTTTAAAAAGTCGACACAGAAAACAGACTAAAGTCTACCTTGTCTAACCTGAGAGTCTTCTTTCACAGGCTGCAGTTACTTCTCTACTCTGGAAGGGTATGTAAACCAAGGAAATTTTATTTGTAAACCCTAGGATTTTTCAATACTAGGGTTCCTCCCCCAACCAAATCCTAGTAAAAAATGAATGCAAAAATAATGCATCTTAACATCATAAAGTTTATGCTCAGAAAACCCCAAACACTCATGTCCAACTTTTGTATTTTAATTTTATCTCTGGTGAATTAAGGGTTTAAATACCAAGCTGGGGGCCTAAATATACTACTGGTATGCTTAAACATTCAAGTATATTATTTGGTGGCTAATTCTGAAAATTTATGGTAAATAAAACTTAGAAAGTTTTCATGTAGTTTCCCATAAGCATGAGCTTTGATATTTTTGTTACCAGCAAGGAAAGGTTTCATTCAGTGGTAGAAAGAAAACAAATAAGGACATTAAAAAAGACCCAAATGTATAAAAGATAGTTTTCAAGAAAAAAACACAACACAAAACAATAATGGGCACATGTAGCTGGACAATAGTAATTTAAAAAGACACTTGGTTGTATACTTGAAACTAATAAAATGTTATATGTTAATAATACATCAATTAAAAAGAAAAAAAAGCCAGACTATACCAACTGGACTAATAAACACGATTACCGTTAGGGCTAGTACTGGAATAAACTACTTCAGAAAATGAAAATAAGTAAATACAAGAAAAAGATATTTGTGTTCTTGACTGAAATATTCACACTTGTCAAAGTAAATTATTTTTTTACCTTTCCTGTTGTCTGACCATATAAACCAAACATCTCTCGTAACCTCTCTTCACTGATGGCTTCAGGTCTGTCGATCTTGTTCCCAAGGATCAGTATGGGCACATTGGCAATGGTCTCATCTGTCATTAGTGACTGGGAAAAATGAAAACAAAACAAAACACAAGACAAGATGTTGATATGAAACCACCTGAAGGGCTCATTCTGACATGACACCAAATGGGTATCAAGGACTCCTTCTCTCCTATCACGTTAACTTTGCTTTCTTTGGCAAAATTTTCCTACATTTTAAAGTGAGCTCAATGAACCCATAAGCTCATTTCTTCTTCTGTAAATGCTCACTCTGTGAATCAGTGACACACACTGACTAGAACTAACACTGTGAAGGTGGGCGGGCTTGGTTTCATTTCTAGTAATGCTGCTTCTGAATTATGAGATTTTGATGCTTCGCTGAAGTTTAAAGAGAATTTAGAATAGTAGCACCTACCTTAGGGAGCTGATTTCAGAATTAAATGAGGTAAGATACACAGTGCCTGGCATAAAGTAGGAGTTCAGGAATTCCCTGAAATGTGTTTCATGACCACAGAACCTACCTGGACTTTTCCACATGAACAAGTATTTGCCTGCTCTGGGAGATGTATGGCCAGGCCAACCTGAGGTCAAATCATGGACCTGCTTTCTCTTTGTCCCAGATCTAGCACTGGCTTTGCCTGCTGCTTCTGAGCCCCTTTACGAAGAAGCATCTGACCTAAGAGAGGGGAGACAGGGTGGCTACACATGGCCCTGCTCACTCCTGGGAGTGAGGACAAAGATAGCATGTCATACCATTTCCAGGTTTGGGCCAACTCCTGCAGAGACTAGCATCCTAGGGACTCAAGACCAAGTCACCCCAGGAATGTCACAGATGTGAGCTCAAGTCTTCAGGAAGCAAAGTATGTGTTCGTACTTCCTCAACAGCTACAATTATGCCAAGCTACTCCCTCTGCATTCTAAGCAGAGTGATCACTGAGCTTCACAAATTGCCAGGAGTTACATCAGAGACTGCAGAAAAGCTGCACTATGATACCTAAATCTCCAACCTATTTCTTCAGGCTTACCAGAGTGATTCAATAATGTTTAATTTTAATTATTTAACTTACATCAAGTTCTTCTTTTGATTCTAACAGCCTTTCATAGTCTGCACAATCCACCAGAAATACAATGCCATTGATAGCAGGAAGGTAGTTTTTCCACACTCTTCGAGCTAACAAAAATAATCAGGAGTTAGATTTTATTTGCTGATCAAACCTAGAAGATGGTTTTATGGAAGAGTCCAATAGGGTATTCAAGTGTTATTATCCCTTAGCTGATGCTACTTCATTAAATACTTAAGTTAACCTTTCGTCAATATAATGTGCGAAAATCTTTCCAGAAGACCAAAGAAGGTATTTCAGGCTTTCCTTGATTGTGGACAAGTCAAATACTTTACTCTGCCCTAATTTTCCCATGTTAGAAGTAAAGTACTTGCTACCAATGAACAATGATACAATATTAAGTTCGCTGGAGGACCATTACTATTTTATTATATGTAGTATTCATTTTTTGACATTTCTAGTTTATCAGTTTTTTGCCAGTGATAAATTTGAAGTCAACAACAAAAGGAAATTAGTATAGTGTACAGACTTAAAATAATACAAGCAAAGCAAACTGTTCTATTTGTAACAGAAATTAACTAAAGTCTATGAAACCATTAGGGTAATTTTTCCATGACATTATTTTATAAAAGAGAAAACAGTTTTGGGGGTACCCTGGGGGAAATAACTTTCTTTTCCAACTTCAGTTTTGTGACATATCTTAAAAACAATATAGAAACAAAGTCTCAGGCAAACTCCATTAGGTTGTAATTCTAATCATTATATTTCATAGTCCATAAATATACTTTATCTATATTTCAAACAATTTTTACATGTTTCAAATACATTTAAGGCACTTAAAGTCTTCCCAACAATTTGTTATATGAGGTTTTTAGAATGCCCACCAATTTTGTAATATATATTATTTATCAGTTACTATGTGCTGGATACTGCAAAATCCTTCTAGGAATATAAAAAATGAAGGATTTTAGTCCTAGGAAGTTTAATAGAGGAGATAACAGGCTTTCCAAACTTGCAGACATGTACACAAATGCACTAAGTGTGACGGGGCTCCCCAACTGGAAATGGCTTCTCCGAGGAGGCAGCAGCAGTGATAATGGCCCTGAAGGTGGGTTACTCCTGTGCAGACAGGGACAGTTCGAACCAAAGCACAGAGGAGAGAGAACACCAAGAGGGTTTGGTTGGTGTTCAGAGAATGGGAAGGAGAATAAGGGGAAATAATCAAAAAGTAAACCTGAATTAGATTCCCAAAATCCCAAGTGCCAGGTCAAGTTTGGCCTTTATTTTGTAGGTTAGCCATTGAAGTTGTTGCATAAGCAGCAGTAGATATTCATAGCATGATAATGACAGTAAGTGAAAGGTGGACTGGAGCAGACAGAGAATGGAGGCTAAATTCTACTTACATGTTTCACCACCAAAAGCAATTCAGGCTTAAACTGACCAGGAGTATCATGAAAATCACCCTTGCTTTTAAAGCATCCATCTAGGGTAATAATTCCTAAATTTTAAATCTACTCTGGCCTTCCTTGAATAGAATGAGATTTCATGCACTGGAACATACTGGTCACATTTTTGTTAAATTAAAATACAATAAAGCAACTGTAAGAGTAACAGAATCTTACCTTGAACATGACCACCCAGATCAAAAGTTGTAAAGGTCATGCCAGCAATGGTTAGTTCTTCTGAAGCTAAATAACAGTACAAGGTATTTTTACAACATGAAATCAGAAATCCCTTCATAGTATATATTGCTACTAAATGTTTTATTAATTGCAAACAAAGTCAACTCAAACATTTAGGAACTAATAAAGGAATTTTGTTGTGATTAGATATACTTCAGTTCATATGGGCAACTTAACACAAGTAATGATGATACTCAATTCTATTATCCACCACCCACCACAAACCCAACATTTATTTTTCCTTCTTTATTTCTCCTGGTAAAAATGATAATCTATTCAGATAGTTACTGCTGTGAATTCAAGTAACTGTTCCAATCTAGTAATCTTTTCTGTAAAACATCTTAAATGATACAAGTGAAATAGTAACTTTTTCTCATGGCTGTCACATTTCACAGGTGACAATATTTAATGACAAATACAATAAAAATTTTTGGTCATTACTTCTTCAGGTATTTTCTCTGCTTCCTCCTTTCCTCTTCTGGAACCTTAAAGGTTTGCTAGACTGCTTGATATTGACCCCACCAGTCACCAAGGCACTCTTTGTTCTTTGTTCATTTTTTTAAAGTTATTTTTCTCTTTATGCTTAATTTTATATAGTTTGTATTGTGTTGACTTCAAGTTCACTGTTCTTTCCTTCTGCAGTACTAGCACTCTCTAATTTGCTGGTAATTCTATCCAGTGAAAATTTCATTTCAGGTAATGTATTTTTCATTTCTTGAAGGTGCACTTAGTTCTGACTTATATCTTCCATTTCTTTCATAACATTCATGTTTTCCTTATATTTTTGAGCACATTCATAATAACTGTTTTAATGTCCTTATTTGTTAATTCCATCATCTTTGTCACTTTTGGATCTGTTTCTACTGATTTTCTCCTGGTTATGGATCCAGATTTCCTGCTTCTTTGTATTTGTACTAATTTTTGACAGGGTGCTGGATTTTGTTGGATTCTCATGAAAAAAGCTGGATTTTGTTCTGGCAGGCAGTTAAACTGCTTGCAGACCAATTTTAAAGTTTCGTTAGGGCAGATCTAAAGTAGTCTTTATTTTGGGACTATTCAAGCCCCATTACTAAGGTATGATCCTTTTGGCATCTCTATTGAATGCCCTGTATATTCAACAAGGTGTATCCATCTGGCTGGCGGGAGTATGAATGATTTCCAGTCACATGTGCACTCTGGGAATTATTTGGCCAACAGCTCTGCTTGCTGTAACTCTTCTTTCTCCAGAAATTGTGCTTTGACTGGCCATGTGGATTTTACCCTATGCATGCAAAGACTGGTGCCACTGCTTTTACTCCTAGGACTTAGAACAATGTTTGACTTAAGGTAGGTGCTCAATATTTGTGAGTAAAAGAGAGGAACATCAAAAATTTAGCCATGAACATTTCTGGAGCTCTTCCTCTGCAAAGCTCCTTCCTCTCTGCTAGTCGCCCAGCATATTCTAGTCACTTAAGGACCCCCAAATTCTGGTTTCTGTCTCCTCAACCTAGCCATACTACTGGGTTATGTTTGGGTTTCCTCTCCCTGTACCATGGTCTGAAAATTATCTCCTGTGAATAAAGAAAGGGTTTGTTTGCTTTTTCTCAGGAATCATAGTCCTGTGCTAACTATTGCTCAATATCTGAAAACAGTTGCAGTATGTTTTTGTCCAGTTTTCTGGTTGTTCATACAGTGGGAGGTTAATGCCAGACTGTCGCTCACTCATGGCCCAAGTGGAGGTCCCCTACAATTAAACAAGGAAAGGTTCAGTGTAATTGTTAATTATTCAGTATAACTGCCGTGGCCCCATAGCTTATCTTGTTAAAAAATTCTGTATGTAGAGTGCCAAATGAATGAATAATTAATGCAATTTGTGTTTAAGTGTATCCCTTTCCATACGTAAAACACAAAACTTGGGTGTGATTGGCAAACTACCTCTATGGTTACAATTCCCAGAACACTCTCTGCTTTATAAAAGAAGTCCCAATTTTATTAGTGAAGATACAGAACACTGTTAACATCCCAAGAAGCCCTCTTGCCCCTGCCCAGTCAATCCCCGCCTCCATTCCCAGAAGCAACCACTGATCTGAATTCTATTACCACAGGTTAGCTTGCCTGTTCTAGATTTTCATATAAATGGTATCATACAATTTATAACTTTTTGTGACTTGCTTCATCCATGCAATATAATATGCATTGTATGTATCAGTAGTTCATTCCTCTTTCTTGTTGAGTAGAATTCCATTGTTTATCCATTCTTTTTTTGACAGACATCTGAGCTGTTTCCAGTTTTTGGCTATTACAAATAAAGCTCGTGCAAACATTCTTGTACAAGGATTTTGGTGAATGTGTTTCATTTCTCCTGGATAAATACCTAGCAGTGGAATTGTCAGATCATAGGTAAATATATGTTACCTTTTTCACATATGCTTCTGATTAATTGAAAAATGTAAATTGAATGAATGTGAGCTGCAAGAAGGTTGAGGTAGCAATTGTTTTGTGCCACTGCTTTTACGCCTAGTACTTAGAACAATGTCTGACATAAAGTAGGTGCTCAATATTTGTGAGTAAAAGAGAGGAACATCAAAAAATTAAAAAATGACTTACACCTAATATAATGCCATTCTATAGTCTCTTTCAATTCTGTTTTTGCAGACAATTTTATATACTTAATCTCACATGACCATTTTTTTTAATAGTATTGTTCTTGTATCAGAATCTTATTTGTCAAGCCTCACTCTTTTCTCCTAATACAAAAAAGAATTTATCAATTTTGTGAAATTTTCCTTTTCCAACTTCACTTACTAACATTTTATAGATAAAATGGTATTTTTTTGTTCTCCTTCCTTATTGAGTATTTACTATATTTACTAAATAGCTATTACATGATCTACTTTTTGTTCAGTTCTCAATTTTATACTCATTATTAAGGCCACACTTTATTTCATAATCAATCTGTGGAGTAGCTCATCTTTAAATTCTGTGTCTACTTGATTCATAGTCTTTTCAACAGTAAAAGTAAGGTCACAGCTATTTGTAAGTTAGGCCTCTGTTTCTAATAATTTTGTTACTTTACTTTCTCAAACAGTACCAATTACATAATACATATAGGATGGAATGTATGTGGTGTCCACCAGGTAGTTTTCCTTAAAGAATGCACAGTAAATTATTTTTCGAGTTGTTTTAAAACTTCCAATAAATGTATCAACACATGCCCTGCTTTTGGAATAGTTCCATGGTCTTTATATTAGATATCCTTGAGGCTGTTAATACTAGGCAAATAACTGGTTATAAATTGAGAGTTACTAGCAAAGTATAAGACTATAATCTGTCCACTAAATAATGATTAAAATAGTACAGTTTTCAAATTTGAAATTTAACTTATTTAAACAGGGTAAAGGAGACTATTTACAACCTAAGCAATGTATGGTTGGATAGACCTCAATCATGTGATAATCCCTGAGACAATAACTTTTTAATCCCTCTAGCTAGATGGGGGTGACTAACTGATAAGATTATTTCAATATCTAAATATACTCCCTGGGAGTTGGGTAACTTATTACTTACTGTACTATGTTAAGAATAGGTTAAATCACCTGATCATAATTTATCCATACACAAAAAAACAAAACACCCAAAACAAAAATTTTTAGTTAGCACCTATGAATTGGTATCACTGGACAAAGTAATCCATTGCACAGAGGAATATACTTACTGGGATGTAACGTGGGGACATGTTGTCCAAGTCTGTCATCTTTTAGCATGTGTAGCAATGTCGTTTTTCCTGCATTATCCAATCCAAGAAATACCAATTTACCGGTTTTCTTATATAATCCTGCAGAGTAGTAGCTATGATTAATCAAAGTAATACCTGACACAGTTATTCAAATAAAATGGCTTTAAATAAAAGTATAATACTTATAGCTTAGTTATTGAGATGTTTTCCTAATTACTCTAGAATTCTGATAAACAACTATTAACTTTTTACACTTTTAAGATTTTATATTGGCCTGAACAAGCATAGATTTCTAATCTATTTTTAGTTTTGAAAAGCTATTTTAAATCTATTATGATTGGGGAATTCCAGTCATAATAAAATTAAACGTTGCTCCAATCAATGAATGTGTGTTATGTAAACTTATCTGCAATGCCAAAATGTCAATTTCCTTAATAATTTAGTGGTAAATATTTGTGTCCTTGACTACTGAAACACTCACGAAATACTTGACCTCATGTATTTATGAAGCTAGAGCAAAAGATAAACTGAAGAGATTTTTCATGGATGAAAATAAATATTATTTGGCAATAAAAATTATGGTGAGTTTTTTCAGTAAAAAGATTTTAGTTCATTGTCAAATCATCCCTGAAAATAAGGTTAAACTATTCACAGGATTGCATAACTAAGCAACAACAACAAAAAACTCCAAGCAAATAATTTTAGATACATCAACCACATACTACTAGATCAAAGCTAGAGAGAAAAAGAGAACATTGACCAATTTATAGTAGACTGGCATTTACTGCAGAATTACATATTGACCTTTTTTTTTAAAGATTTTTTCAGAGCAGTTTTAGGTTTAAAATAAAATTGAGAGAAAGCTATAGAGATACCCCATATACCCTGTTCCAACACATATACAGCCTCCTCCATTATCAATACTCACCAAAATGGTATATTTTTAACCAAGGATGAACCTACATTGATACATCATAATCACCCAAAGTTTACCTTAGAGTTCACTCTTGGTGGTGTACATTGCGTGTTTGGACGTAAGCACAATGACATGTATCCATCATCATAATATCACAGATTATTTTCACTGCCCAAAAAATCCTCTGTGCTCTACTTATTCATCCCATACCACCCCCGCTGCCTGGCAAACTACTGATCTTTTTATTGTCTTCATATTTTTGGCTCTTCTAGAATGTCATATATTTGGAATCACATAGCCTTTTCAGATGAGCTTCTTTTACTTAGTAATATGCATTTAAGGTCCCTTGATGTCTGTTCCTGGCTTGATAGTTCATTTCCTTTTGAGTGCTGAATAATATTCCATTGTCTGGATGAACCAGTTTATCCATTCACCTAATGAAGGACATCTTGGTTGCTTCCATGGTTGGCAAGTATGAATGAAGCTGCTATGAACACCTGTTTACAGGTTTATGTGTGGACATGAGTTTTCAACTCCTTTGGGCAAATACAAAGGAGCACTACTGCTGGATTGTATAGCAAGGATATGTTTAGTTTTTTAAGAAATCAAATCCAAAGTGGCTGTACCATTTTGTATTTCCACCAGCAGTGAGTTAAAGTTCCTGTAGCTTCACATCCCTATCAGCGTTTGGTGTTGTCAGTCTCTGGATTTTGGACATTCTAATAGGTTTGTGGTGGTACTGAACTTTACCTTTCATGTGTTTGATTGCCTAATACCCATGGAATTATGTGAGGACAGGGAACACAGTAGCACCTCAAAAAACATTTACTCAATCAATAAATGAACTTTTAAAGATTTTAGGCAATTGTGATGCTATATTTTTAACATAAAGATCCTCACATTATTTTATACTATCACTCCACTACAGGTCAAATATCAGATCTCTCTATGCTACCTCCAAGAGAATTCTTAAATCTTTTTATCGGACTGAAATATTTTGAAACATTTTTTACAGAGGGGAATGAGGCCACCCTTTTTCATGCCAAAACAACACCTCATTCTTTATCCACATTTAAGGTTAAGAAATAAATTGTTTGAAATAGCAGTAGACTCATAGACACTGAGAAGTGACTAGTGGTTACCAAGGGGAAAGAGTTGGGGAATGGAGCAGGGGAGGAGGAGGGGGACAAAGGGCCCAGTAATTCGTAATCACAATATAAGTTGGTCCCTGGGATGGTAGCACAGCATGGAAGAAAATAATCAATTATTCTGTAATATCTTGCTACCCTGACATATAGTAACCACACTAGAGGATGTAAAGATTAAATAATATGGGTAATTATTGAACCACTGTGTTGTATATTTGAAACCAATATAAGATTGTGCACCAGTGATACTTCAATTTTAAAAAAAAGCAATGAACAAAAAAAGACATGGAAGTCATAATCATTTTTTTAAATTAAGGTATCATTGACATACAATCTTATGAAGGTTTCACATGAGCAACATCGTTTGTGGTTTCAACATTCACCCAATTATCAGTCACTATCAGTGTAGTAAGATGCTACAGTCATGCTCCTGTCTTTTCCGTGCTGTACTGCTGAAATCATAATCTTTTAATCACCTACTGAACAATAATTCTGATCCTAATGGGAAGATTATCTTCCACATTTGAGATTGAACTGGAATACTACATTTCTCCTTTAATTATGAATTCTGAGTAATAATTTATTTAAACATTTCTATTTCTTAAAAGGTTTCTACAAAGATTGTTTCTAACCAACACTATGAATCTTACCATCCTAACTTATAAACAGTAAAACTGCACTGAAGAGTGAAAAGGGAACACCTAGACTTTAACATTTAAAGTGGGTTGGAACAAATTCTTTTGTGGTAGGCACAGTTAAGCACACCTGTATACACTATTTCATTTAATCCTCAAAACAGTTCTTTGAAGTAAGCATTTATTATCCTCTTTTTTACAGAGGGGAAACAAAGGTTAATTTGCTCAAATATTGGAAGTCAGATTTGAACCCATGAATGATCCGAAAGCCTTGGTGTGCTTCCGTTTCTGTATGCTGCCTCTTAATGTTACCCCTATAAACCACCCTGGTTCCTGATTGTGATGTAATCTTTTTGCCTTTTTAATTTAGCAGATTCATTTTTCTATAAGCCAAGATATAGAGTCCTAACTGTTACAACCCAAAATCCCAGTATAATAAAGTTTAAAACCCCTATTTCTGACCCAGTTATTCTAAGTATATGACAAAATACTTCAGTCCAATAAGAAAATTTAAGAATTCTCACTACGCTGACGGACAGTGACTGTAATGGGGTATGTGGTGGGGACTTGATGGGGGGAGTCTGGTAACCATAATGTTGCTCATGTAACTGTAGATTAATGATACCAAAATTTAAAAAAAAAAGTGCCAGGAAGCCTGGGGGAGGATTGAGCCAATTTTTTTTTTAAAATTCGGTTTGCTAATATTTTATTGAGTATTATTGCATCTACATTCATCAGGGATATTGGTCTGTAATTTTCTTTTTTGGTGGGGTCTTTGCCTGGTTTTGGTATTAGGGTGATGTTGGCTTCATAGAATGAGTTTGGGAGTATTCCCTCCTCTTCTATTTTTTGGAAAACTTTAAGGAGAATGGGTATTATGTCTTCTCTGTGTGTCTGATAAAATTCCAATGTAAATCCGTCCGGCCCAGGGGTTTTGTTCTTGGGTAGTTTTTTGATGACCGTTTCAATTTCTTTGCTCGTAATTGGTTTGTTTAACTTTTGTGTTTCTTCCTTGGGCAGTCGTGGAAGGTTGTATTTTTCTAGGAAGTTGTCCATTTCTTCTAGCTTTTCGAGCCAATTTAAAAAAAAAATAGCATGACACATCTGTGTGTAATTGTGCACTAAATAAAGGCCAAGAATGAAAAAAAAAAAGAATTCTCTTGGAGGTAGCATAGAGAGATCTGACATTTGACCTGTAGTGGAGTGACAGTATAAAATAATGTGAAGATCTTTATTTTAAAAATAAAGCATTGGTTTTTAAAATTTTGCAAATATTGAGGTTCAACTAGGAAATAAAAACACTGTGATAAAATATGATCTTACATTTTATGCTTTTAATATATAGTAGTCAATAGCCAAGATACAGAATCAACCAAACTGTCCAACCCTAGATGAATGGATAAAGAAGATGTGGTACATAAACACAATGGAATATTACTCAGCCATAGAAAAGAATGAAATCTTACCAATTTGAGTCAACATGAATGGACCTTGAGGGTATTATGCTAAGTGAAATTAAGTCAGGAAGAGAAAGACAAATACCATATGATTTCACTTACATGTAGAATCTAAAAAACAAAGCAAATAAATAAACAAACATATAAATAACCCAGAAATAGGCTCATAAATACAGAGAACAAACTGGTAGTTACCAGTGGGGAGAGGAATTGGGGATAGGGAATTAAGGGGATTAAGAGGTTAAATTTCTAGTTTAAAATAAGTCAGTCACTGAAAGGTCTAGTCGGGGGAGTATAGTCAATAATATTTTAATAACATGGTATGGTGACAGATGGTAACCACACTTACCATGGTGAGTATTTTGTAATGTATATTAATGTCGAATCACTATGATGAACACCTGAAACTACTAAAATGTCAACTATACTTCAACAATAACAAAAATAGTTATGTGTGTGTATGTACATGTATCAGTCAAACACAATTTATATTTCCCAAACAAAATTTATTTCCTTGGTTAAGATTGTTATTTGTGGAGAAAGAAATATTTACATAGGAGATACTATTCCATTAAGTATGGTCGTGACCACTTTGGAACTATGTTGACCACTCTGTAATTACATGAAAAGCTTCTCTTTCTGCCAATGCACATGATGATGATTACAAGGAGACTACCCTTAGGGCAAAATTGGAAAATAGGAGGCCAGAAATATTTTCATTAATTATTACAATAATAATAGAGTTGTGTCTATCCCAACATAAAAGTTAATCAAAAGCTTGTTCCACTGAAAAATGTGGCAAGTCAAGTGTATCAATAAAAGAATGAGAAGCAAAGATTTCTCCTATCTTTAAATCTATAAAAAAAGGAAAATCAGTAATTAGAACTGTTGGGTAAACAAGTGCTCAGTTAGTAGATTGTAAACTGCCATTTATGATAAAGAAGGTGCTTCATGGAAAATGAACTTTTATAATAACAAAAATAAGGCAGTGGATTCCTATGAGGCTGAATGAGATAAAGTATGAAAAGCACCTAGGTAAACTGGCTAATAAATGGTAGCTATTCCTGTTAAAACTATTTCTATTAACAATCTTAAGAGATAGGAATTACTACTGTTATTTTACAGATAAGGAACCCAAGGCTAACATGGAGAAAGTAATGTACTTAAGATTATGTAATTTATTAGGGATACAATGAGTAATTGAACATATTTGTATTATTCAAAGCCCACATTAGTAACTACCGGGTTACATATAAAGATGCTTTAAATAAATAAGCGCTTTTATTTAAGTAGGCTTAAATGAGATAACAAAGATAATAAAGGGCCAACATTACCTAAAAACTGTAGCACACTGCTGAAACCACTGTAAATCCAGTCAAATATGAAGGACATATCCAAATCTTATAGGGTCTGGAAAAAAAAGAGTTTTGAATTTAGTCAAGCATTTAGTCAGCATTAAATACTAACAATATCAAACGTCAACTCTGAGTAAATCAACCTCTAACAACTGTACTACAAAGAGTTAAACACTCTTATCCAGGCTGGTCTAACCTAATATATACTGGTGCATAAAAAACAAAATGCTGTTAAAGTACCAAGTAGAGACCACTCTGCCCACAGAGTAGCAAAAATGAAAATGAGTTTTAACAGCCAGGACTAGAAAAGATGTGGTAAAAGAGCACTGTTAGTGGCAGCAAAAATTGGTACAAATCTTTTTCAAAACCAACTTGGCAATGATGTATCTGTTGATGTCATTTGACCCAATAATTCTATTTTTATTAAATTATCCTAAATATGGAAAGGCATTATGTGTAAATATATGCATCAAAATGTTACATAAGAAAAATTTTGGAAATAATCTATGTTCAATAATAAGTTAAAGTTAAATTAATTATAGTATATATGGCTTATGGAATATTTACTAAAACCTTGGAGTTGGGGAGGAAGATCAGGGAGAAGAAAAAAAGGAGAAGAAAGGAAATTTATGATAATGAAATTAAGTTTTTAAGTCACATTATACCTATACAGAGTATAAAAACCCTTTTTCTATTTCTTTTGGTCTTTTTTAGCTGTTGGTAACAAATGGTAAATTCCTGGGTTTATTACCTTTTTGCAGTTTTAAAATTTAAGTATTACTGAGTGTTAAAAAAATTTCTTACATCACAGTGCAGAGTCTAGTTCAATTCAGCATTTACTTGACATGTGCTTGATAAACTAATAGAGCTAATGTGGAAAATAGGAGAAAAAAAGCTTCTTGAGAAAAGAAAGATCACATACACAAAAATACACTTTCAGATCAACAGAGTTCATTTTCTAGAGCTTAACAAAAGAACCCAGGCCCCAAACTAGGGCCAAGTCCAACAAATTTGAAGGGTTATGCTATCTTTGACATTTAGACAAAGTAAGACACACAACACTGCTTTCTTTAACCCTCTCTCATTCCAGTAGGCTGTCAAGCTGGCACAGATGGGCCCACCAAACTCAGTTCCTAGAGGATAAGTTGTTAAGAGACCACACTGTCTTGAGTGTGAGAGATACAGAAAAGAGACAGCCTACTTCCAATATGTACAAGGCCTGGCAATATTTACTTGGAGATTCCCTGGATCCTGACAATAGTCTCTCCCCTCTTCTATTTCTTAACTTGAACTAGCATAAGCAGAATTCTGTTCTTGCAACCAGTAGATTCCTGATTAAGACAGAGTGACTGTCAAATTTAAATAGTTTCATTCACAAGAATGAGAACTACAACAGCAACATATACATAAAAGAATCTAGTATCTTACAAGTTCTTATTTAACTCCAGTTGAAAATTATACCTCCTTCTACTATTATCATTCTTGGTCGTGCAGAAAGTAAAACCTGTAGTCAGAGAAAACACATAGGGTTGGGATGTCTTTTCTGAAGATTTTCAGGTATGATAGATGTTTTTCAAAGAGGATCATACTTCCACTGCAGAGAACCAAATAAAGCAGTGATGTGTTGAGATATTTAATTCAGTACATGTTTACTGGGCTCATATTATATCCAAGGTGCTGAGCTAGCCACCATGGGAATACAAATATTAATGATAAACATGAATCTTTCTTTCAAAAAGGTTATAGTCTAGAGTGATAAGTCAGCTACACAAATGGGATTTAACTTAAAAATGTTAAAACTGAATAAGATATTATCAAGGATGGTAACAACTTATCCTATAAAGTTTCAAGACTTACACAAACACACACAAAAAAATTGCCCATACTGTAAAGTATAAACTTAAATTAGGGGATTAATGATCATCAGAGCACAAAAACAGAATAAATACTGCAACAAGAAGAGGTGTGGTATGCTCACAAATGTACTTTATATTATGCATAAAAATAGAGAAAAGAAAACAAGTCCT
This sequence comes from Manis javanica, assembly GCF_040802235.1. Lineage (NCBI taxonomy): Eukaryota > Metazoa > Chordata > Mammalia > Pholidota > Manidae > Manis > Manis javanica. Next base: position 82,469,335 of record NC_133169.1, read on the forward strand.
TCTTGTCTCTACATCCAAAGTCCTATTTCCATAGCTCTAAGGTGGCAACAAGGCATGGTTAAGGAAAGGTCTCCTGGATGATGTTAGGCCTGAATCTTGAAGATTATGTAACAGTTTGCTAGAAGACTGTGAAGGTTATACAATGTACAGAACTGCGAAACTGAATGGGTACAGCAGGTACAGCAAAATATTAGGTACTGCTGGATGATGACTGGGACCAGGGAACCACAGACTGAGAGTAAAAATTAATGGTGCTAACAAGTGAGGCAGGAGCCAGAGTGATAAACCTGGGACTAAATCTAGGCACCTGCTCTTCATGCTTGCTACCTATAACACGTGGACATAAGAAACAGCACTGAATCCATTTTTCAATTTAATGAAACAAAGCAAACAAAAAATAGCAGCTACCACTTCTTGAATCCCTAGCAGCATTATGGTCTAGAGGTTAAGAGCAACAGCTCTGGAACCAGGACTTTACTACTTATTATCTACCTTACCCAACTTACTTCACTTTCCTTACTTGTAAAATGGGAATAGTAGTAGCTGAGATGGCAGTTGTGAAGATTAAATGAATGACTACACACAAAGCACTTAGAATCTGGCAAGGAGTAAGCATTCAATGTTAGCTGCTGCTATTTTTTTTTTTTTACTATATAACCCACAGTACCAGACACTTTATATATATCACCACCAAATACCCCAATCTTTTAAAGTAAATATTTCATTGTTCCCATTTTATAAAAGAAGAAACTAAAGATATAATAATAATTAAAACTCAGCTACATATTAGTGATTGGCACATCAACGTTTCAAACCTAGGTCTCTCTGATTTCCCTGTTCATGACCTTTCCCTTATAGTGCAGTGGTTCTCTGAAGTTTTATAATAAATAGTTTTAAAGGTTTATTACATTTGTTTAAATGATTGGGTACGATTTTTAATCACCCCAGCTTACGACTGTGACCACATGCAATTCCTTCCTCTACCTCACATCCCACATACATTCCCCAAATCAATTTCTGCAGTGAAGTCTCAGCTTTCTTTGATTCCCACAGGAGCCACCTAGTGAAGAACTTTATGTTGCATTTCTAGTTACCACCTTAACTTCAAAATCTGTTTCTACCCATCTGTACACAGCCTCCAGAGCAGCTTCATCAAAATGTCACCTTGGACTTGACTTGTTGCATAGCCAGAGTGACTATAACTCCCAGTTTGTTATGGCCAGTCTCACAAAGTTATCTCAGTGTAATTATTTACAGTCCTTCCTTTCATTCGCAAAAGGATCCTGATTTAGGTGTGAAACTAAATGGTTACCTTACACATGTGGATGGCGAACCACTGGAGGTTTGACAAGTGAGCTCAGAAATAATCCAATCAAATGCCTAGTCCAGTATTCCAGAACTTCCATTATCTACCTCTAGCTACCTTTCCAAGCTTAATACATATTACTTCCTTATTTATAAGCTTTCCCTGGGTCAAAGTAAACCATTTGCTATTCACTACTGGTGACCTGTACTTTACCACCTTAAAACCTCTGTCCGTTCTCCTTCCCAACATTAGATTTTCTCTCACTATCTCTGCTTAAAGTCCTCCTGCCTCAAGCACCAACAAAATGCTATGGAAGAAATGAACTGTTGCTTGAGATGGTCTTTAAAGGACAGATGGGGCTGAAGAACTAATGGAAGGTAGAAGAAGGAGAAGAGATACTGAGAAAGTGGGAACGAGTCAGCTCCATCAAATCCACTACAGAGATGTCTCAGCTAGCGCTGGTGACAAGGAGACAGCTGCTGAGAGCATGAGCAGCCTGCAGTGGGTTGGCAGTGCTGAAGAGCCTATGGCCAGTACTTAAAGCACAGCAGAGCCTATGTAACAAGTTACAAGTTTCTTCTGCAAAATCTCTCAGGGTGCTGTAGAGATCAAATGAAATAAAATGCTCAAAGTATTTAACACCTGGTTGCTGTTATTATTGAGAAGTGAACAGGATAGGAGGTTAATAGGTGGAGCCACTGAGGAATTTGAAATGGAATGAGAGAAAGGAGATTTTTTTCTTACGGAAAGTGAGGCTTGAGTATGTTGATGAAGTGAAGGAAAGGAGCTAGTGGACAGGGAGAGATTAAAGATGAGAAAGAAGAGGGAATTAACCAAAAGGGGAAAAGTCTCAAGAGTAGTCAGGGCTGACAGCACATCTCTTCCTCTAATACTAGAAGGCAGGCAGGCCAGGAAATGTAGAGGGGAGGTGGTAGGAATCTGGCTCCAAAAGTGAAGAAGGGGCAAAGAGAAATTCTGAGGAGCACAGTGAAGATTAGAATAGCCACACTGGCAACGAGATCAAGTGAAAAGTTGGTTAAAAAAGAGCCATGTGACAGTAACCATAATGTGGTTGTTAGGGGGACCTGATATAGGGGAGAGCATAGTAAACATAGTATTCTTCATGTAAGTGCAGATTAAAGATTAAAAAAAAAAAAAAGAAAGAAAAGGGGGATTACTCCTTGATAGGATAAAACTATTGGTAAATCAAAGATCAACGCATGCTTTAAATATCCTTAATGTTGATCACTTAAAGGGTGTCAGATGATCAGCTATGGAGGTACTCTTTTCTGATAATATTCCTTTCTCTTAATAAAAAAAAAAAAAAAAAAAGAAGCAGTTCTTGTGTGCTGACCTCCAATGAGTTCTGCACAGTGGTATAGAGGGCATGTCAAAGTGTGGGCAAAGGGTCTGTTTGTTTCTATGCAGAAGATCAAGGCCTAGCTTGGATACCCAGAAAATGAACTAAGATACAATATGAGGAGGAGCTTCCGGCATCAGCACTCTCTGGGGGACTCGTGCCGGGGAATCATCATAAAAAAGCCTCCACAGGGATCTGGGTGATGCTGCGGTTGTGGCTGCATCCACCCCACCGTTTCCTGGACTTGCCATTGGAATGAGGAGGGAGATGTCTAGGCTGGCATGTGCATACAGTGAGACAACGAATTTGACCGGATCTGTACTGTTGGAACTCAACCAGGAGTTGGGAGGGGTGCAAGTTGTAGCACTCCAAAATCTCATGACTATAGACTATCTACGGTTAAAAGAACATATGGGATGTGAACAGATCCCAGAAATGGGCTGCTTTAATTTGTCTGATTTCTCTCAGACTGTTCAAGTACAGTTGGACAATATCCATCATATCATAGACAAATTTTCACAAATGCCTAGGGTGCCTAAAGGTTTTCTTGGCTTCACTGGAGATGGATGGTAATTATAGATTTGCTTTGTTTATGTCACCGTATTCCTATTATGTTAATATGTGTGTGCAAATTAGTTAGTAGTTTAAAACCTATACATACTTAAGGTACTCTACAAGAAGATATGTTAAAGAAATAATCAATCCTCCCATGTTTTCTTCCATATGCTACCTCTATAGCTTTTCTTCTTCCTTCCTAATTACAACCCTTAAATAGAATTCGTGCCTCATATCGAATTTACCGAGTATCATAATTCCTCCAGGTGGTAAAGATACCTTGACACAAGTGCTGGGCATAGAAGCCACAGGGCATAAATCTGCAAAGAAGTAAAAAGCTAACCTTTTCAAACAATATGGCTTCTCTCTCACTTACCAACTTTACATTTCCCTGTATGGCCCCGGAAGATGACTGGTTAGCCAGAGACGGGTAAGATTCCTCAAGGGAGGAACAACCTAAGACAGGCACAGTCGCAGGGGGGCCATCAGGTGAGAAATTGGGGATCAACAGAGGTGAGACTCAGAACCTCACCCCCCCTGCTTTGAGAGAAATCTTCTGCATCCGTGGATGTTTTGCTGCCCTTGTCTAGCTTGGATTAATACTTAGTCCATAGGCACACACCTGACCATCTACATTTGCCCTCTTACAGCACTAAACTATGTTTTCTACCTTTATCTTGCATCTACCTACCACTTCAGCATTTTAAAAATAAAAATAAAAATAATAATAATAAAGGGAGAAATGTGGGATCAACATATAAATCAAGTGTAAAAATCAAACAAATATTCATATTTGACCTGATTGTTTATAGTTCATAATGTGTGATCAAAACCGAAAGTTTCTGTGATTAATGCCCTTGTACTGTTCACCATGTAAGATTTTATTCACTATGTAAGAATTCGTTCACCATGTAAGAACTTGTTCGTTATGCTTCAGAAGATTGGAGACTGACGAGAATTAGGCTTGAGATGGATTAATTATTGTACATTGGGCATTGACCCCCCTATACTGAATTTTATTGTTGTTAACAACCATTTGATCAATAAATATGAGAGATGCCCTCTCAAAATAATAAAAATAAATAAAATAAAATAAATTAAAAAAAAATAAAAATAAATAAAATTAAAAAAAAAGAGCCATGTGTTCTACATATGGCCAATTAATATACAATGAAGGAGCCATGGACATACAATGGGGAAATGACAGCCTCTTCAACAGCTGGTGTTGGGAAAACTGAACAACTACATTTAAGAGAATGAAACTGGATTAGTGTCTAACTCCATACACAAAAGTAAACTGGTAATGGATCAAACACCTGAATGTAAGTCATGAAACCATAAAACTCTTAGAAGAAAACATAGGCAAAAATCTCTTGACTCTCTTGAATATAAACACGAGCAACTTTTTCCTGAACACATCTCCTTGGGCAAGGGAAACAAAATAAAAAATGAATAAATGGGCACATCAAACTAAAAAGCTTCTGTACAGCAAAGGACACCATCAGCAGCACAAAAAGGCATCTTACAATATGGGAGAATATTTTTGTAAACCGTTTATCCGATAAGGGGCTAGCATCCAAAATACATAAAGAATTTACACACCTTAACACCCAAAGAACAAATAACCTGATTAAAAAACAGTCAGAGGATCTGAACAGACACTTCTCCAAAGAAGAAATTCGGATGGCCATCAGGCATATGAAAAGATGCTCCACATCACTTATAATCAGGGAAATGCAAATTAAACTGCAATGAGATTTTATCTCACACCAATTAGGATGGCCAACATCCAAAAGACAAGAAACAACAAATGCTGGCGAGGAGGCAGGGAAGCAGGAACCCTCCTACACTATTGATGGGAATGTAAATTAGTTCAACCACTGTGGAAAGTAATATGGAGGTTCCTCAAAAAACTAAAAATAGAAATACCATTGGACCCAGTCATTCCACTCTTAGGAATTTACCCAAAGAAAACAAGATCCCAGATTCAAAAAGACATATGCACCCCTATGTTTATTGCTGCACAATTTACAATAGCCAACACATGGAAGCAACCTAAGTGTCCATCAACAGATGAATGGATAAAGAAAATGTGGTACATATACACAGTGAAATATTATTCAGCCATAAAAAGAAAAGAAATCCTGCCATTTGCAACAATGAGGATGGAGCTAGAGGGTATTATGCTCAGTGAAATAGGCCAGGCAGAGAAAGACATGTACCAAATGATTTCACCCATTTGTGGAGTATAAAAACAAAGCAAAACTGAAGGAACAAAACAGCCAGACTCACAGACTCTGAGAAGGGACTAGCGGTCACTAAAAGAGAAGAGTTGGGGAAGGTAGATGGGGAGGGAGAAGGGGATTAAGGGGCACTATAATTCACAATCACAATACAGGTAGGTCATGTGGAAGGCAGCAGAGCATGGAGAAGTAATGACTCTATAGCATCTTACTATGCAGACAGACAGTGACTGCAATGGGGGGGGTGAGGACTTGATAATGTGGGTGGATGTTGAAACCACAATGTTGTTCATGTGAAACCTTCATAAGTGTACATTACCGATACTTTAATTTAAAAAAAAAAGAGCCAAGTGCTCAGCCGGAGTTTAAAAACATTCACAGCAGTGCCAATCTGCACTATCTTCCAATCTCCCACCTCTCTCCCCACTTCCACCCTCCAACAATACTTAGCTTCAGATACATGGTGTGAATGGGGATTACGAATTTTCAGAAAAGGAACTGAAAAAAGACATGGGAACAGGAATTTGAGAGTACTAGTGAGAGAGGCTGAAGTGATCTGACTGGAAGTTCAGGCTGAGTGGATGAAGGTATAGGGGTAGTTAGTACATAGGAATGGGGTAGGGATCAAAGGCAGCCTTCCCACAGAATGGAATAGGGGGAAAGTCTTAAGTCAAAAAGCTGGTGCAGACCTAGTAAAAGGCTGAGAAAAGTGACAGGCGGGCCAGAGGTGTGCCAGCAAACTGAACGAGAATGTGGGATTCAAGAATTTAAAAGATCAGGTCTGGGTGGTAGCAAGGTCCAGGGCCTGGCACTGGCACAGACAGCTGAAGAGACCTGGAAGTGAGGTGAAAGATATGCGAAGCCAGGCTACAGGGCATACCATCCACAATAACAGGCGACAGAATCACGCAGAAGGACGGAGGTCATTACTAGAGAAAGCAAGACTGACTGTCAGGTGAGAGCTATGAGGGCTGATGGAGGGTGGGATTGAGGTAAGACTTGAAAGAAAAAGGAGTTTTTGCATAAAGATGGTACCAATATGCTGCTGTAAAATTTGTCCCAAGAGAAATAATCTAATAACACATGGGGAAACTCTGCTTTAGAAGATAATGAGATATTTATATTTTCATAAAGTCAGTTTCTAAGAACCTTAAAACAAGCTAGGAGTCATTAGCCATTTAAAGTAGAGGTAAAAATACCCAACCAGGAATAAAAGTTATTTAGACACAGATACCTGGGCCCTGAGAACAGGTTACACAACACCAAGAACACACTATTAAGACATGTGAAGAGCAAAGGTCAAGAACAAGGAAACATATACACGTCAGCAGATTTATTTATTGCATGAACACTGAACAGGAAAAGTACCGTATGCAGATTAGAAAAGTGACCTACTCAAGTAACATCAAAATCAGTGCAAAGGGTGTAATGGAACACAACCTCTCAGATTACAAATAACTTCTTAAAGCCTCGTCCCATTAAACTTATATAGATGACTCCATTTATACGAAATGTCCAGAACAGGCAAATCCTTTCAATAAGTAGGTTAGTGGTTGTCCGTGGGGAAGGGAAAGCAAGGAGTGACTGCTAATGGATACTGGGTTTCTTTCTGGAATGATGAAAATGCTCTGGAATTAGACAGTGGTGACAGCTGCACAACATTGTGAATATACTAAAACCACTGAAGTGTGCACTTTACAAATGTAAATTTTACGGCATGTAAACTGTCTCTCACTAAAGCTATTATAAGAAAAATTAAAGGCATAGTCTAAAAAGGCAAATATGACACCTGAGTAGGATTAAAGAATACATTAATAATTGGGGTAAGCAAAGTATGGCAGAACTATGAAATGGAGTGAAATGGAGTACCTATCCTGGAATTTAAAAATCTGGATTTTTATATGCATTTTTTGAAATGCTATTATTTCATTCTGGGAAAGCCAGTCTTTCTGAGTCCTAGTTCCCTCCTCCCAATAACAGGAGCACCACCTGCCTCAAAGAGTTGTAAGAATGATTAAGTATGAAAAATACTCCAAAACACCAGAACTACATAATATAAGATGGTATTAACTCATTCAGACTAAGTTAATTGAAATTCCAAATTTAAATGCCAACTTTCAAATTAACTTTAATATTAACAACTTCTAATATGAAAATGGTTTTAATGATATTCTGATTTTACTTTCAATATTAACACTACCATCACTGACTGTCACCAGAAAAGGCAGTCATTTCCTTCAACTCCAAGTAAAGAAATTTCACCAGAAGAGATCATAATTTTCTACCTATGTCAGATGTATGATTAAATATGTACACATTCCATAAATTAGTATATTATCTAATTAGTATATTAAGTATAATAATATAGTATATCAGGCTAATTTAGGAATTACACACATCTCTCTCTAGAATTCAAACAGTACTAGAAATACAAAGAAAGTAAAACTCTGCTTGACTGTTTCGTAGCATTTGGCAAGACCCTGGCTGGGCATTACTAAGAATGGACAGTAACAATGATGAACATTTCAAAACGATCTGCTTTGTACATATTTTTCCTTAAAACTGTTAGAGTTCTTTTTATAAACTTTAAAGTTTTGAAAAACTGATGCAAATAAAAATAAAACATTTTAGGATTGAATGCACAGCCATCATAATAGAACTAAACCTTTTGGTTCATGTAATCAACAAAAAGTCCATACTCAAGTTTCCTTTAGTGAAACTTAATTAAAAAGTAACACGATTAAAAGGTTAAATCTGTGGCAAATATAAGAAGTTGGATTCTTTCTTTCAAGAGTGAGAAAAGGGGAAAAAATTCTGTATTATGAAAAAAGCTGGTGAGTCTGAGTAATGAACTTAATTATAATGAATTAAGAAAATGAAAACTGACATAAGCAGTGACAAATTTCAATCTTTAAAATACTTTTAATTGAAATTGTTCTAAAGCTATACACAATCATGAAAAATTTTTCAACACTGTGATTTTAAAATTATTTGTTTAGTAATGTTTTGCAGAGAAATAGCTTCAAAGAGTTTCAGCCAAGAGTACTTAAAGAGAAGGGTGGAGAAATAATGAATCATTACTATGGAATTCTGATTTGTAACCTTCAAATGATGCGGCAGTGATTTTCATCTCTGACGGACATAATCTTTTGTCTCAATTCTTGCTTAAAATTCAAGGAAAGATTAAAATGTATCATATTTAAACTGCTAATCTTCATAATTACTGACAATGCTTTTCTAACATTTCTAAAATAAAGGCAACACCTTCCTTTTCTGCAACTCAGAAAATGCCAATGAATTATGATTAAAAATTTTTAATTCAAAGTATTTTGCTAACGAATGCAAATCCACTAAAACAATATTAAACATATACACATTGCTGTGATATATCAGCAGCACTAATTATTAACAAATAGTAAATCTTCCTTGATTTTTCATCTGTAAAATAAAGACAATACTACTACCTTCCATAGCCGTTGTGAGAATAGCTAGCGCCTTACACATATTAGAAAATCAATAAATGTTCCTTTCCTTTCATTTGCTTCATGAGACTTATTTTTAACTGATATTTTAGCACTGAACATAGGAGGACATTCTTCAGAGTAAGACACGTAGTAATACAGAGCTTGACATAAGAACATGAAAATAATTGCTTTAATTTTTCAAGTTAAAAGGATTTCTTCACTTGCCTCATTTTGTTTAACGTACCGAACACCTGACATCCCTGAAGAACTTGGTTCTTTTGGCCACGATGTCAGAGTTTTAGCTGTTGCCAAAACAAATTTCTACCTTGTTGGGAAATCTTGGAACAATTCATAAATCATTACAATTTTCCCCCAACAGTCTAACTTTTCCCCACTCAACTGGGACCCGGGCTATGGCAAAACGTTAACTACTATTAGTAAGGAAGCTCAGTTTGCCCCCCACACTGAGAGCTGAAACAACGCGCCGAGTCACAGCTTCTTGAGTGGTCAACGATCCCCGCCGCCTTCATCTCACCTCAGGAAACTGAGGGCGGAGGGTAAGGAAGGGCTTGCCTGTAGTTTCGAGTCATCTCCTCCTTTCCTGGAATAACCCACCGTTTGACAGCAGCGGTGTCCTGCTTGGAGGACCATAAGAGCTGCCCTGCAGACCAAGAAAGGAATCCGTCCTCCCTAGCGCCGCGTGACTGCGGGGCGAAAAACAGGCGCCCCTTCCTCACCCCCCGACAGGCAGGGGCCCTGAGGGGGCCCAGGAGCGACAGGTGCACCTTCCCCGGGGTCCGCGGCTGCCGCCTTCCGGTCCTCGCGGGAGGAGAGGTCGCCACTCACCTGAGATTGCGGAGAACACAACTTCTTGCTTGGCGTCAGCCCTACGCTCTCCGACTCCCAACCGCAAGGCGCGATGGCTACCGCGGTCTCAGGTTGAGTCAGCAACTTCCGGGCCGGCAGGTGCTTCACTCCCGACCGTCCGCAGGACCGCAGCGCCTTGAGCCCGAAGTTCCGCCTCCTCGCAGTTCCGCCACCAATCCCCTGGCTGAGCGCCCTCACCTACTTTTGAATTGTTTTGGTTTAATAAATACTTTTAAGTGAACTGAGGCACTTTACTGAGCTCCTAGAGATTACTTTACAGCTCTTGTCCTGGATAGCCTTTTTTTTCTCCTGCTATCCATTTTTAATCAGCCTTTGAAAAGTCTGAATTATGGTTTCTGCTGGCTTCAGCAACGAAGTGTAAAATGGCTGGGAATGGGGGGATGTGTGACAAAAAGCAAGACAGTGCCTTCCCTCAAGGACCTTTTGCTTGGCAAAGATATGTGTTAGGTCACAACTAACTATAAAGTAAGGTAGGCAGAGAGAGAGGATAACAAAGCACAAAGTGGCGGCAGACGTGAAGGAGTAGATAGGCTGGAGATGCCAGAGTTTCAGGAGAACCTTAAAGGATACATAGGCTACTTTCCCACAATTTTCTTGATGATTTTGATATCAGTTGTAAAAGTAATACACAGCAATTGTAAAAAGTTTGGAAAAATCAGAAAAATATAATGGAAACAAAAATCACCACCAGTTGTACCTTGGCAGATATAAATAGGATTATAATCATACCACAGTTTTTGTAAAACATTTAAAATTAAAAACTTATTTATTACAGGCACTTTCCCATGTAATTAAGTATTCTTCTGAATCATGAATTTTTAGTAGCTGTATTTTTAAAAGTGCAATAGTTAAGAGTACAACCTCTAGCTATAAGCTATGGTTCTAATATTACTTAGCCACTCAAAGATTCAGTTCCTGCATATATAAAATGGGGATTAAAATCTCAAAAGGATGAGAAATTATAACAACATTCAAAAAGGAACTGAGATGGGAAAAGCACCAGACAAGTATTATGGTTTGACTGGATAGATTTGGGCTGTGCTATGGGAATCTTGACTCCCAAACCATAGAGCTTCTGGGTGGTTTTGAGCATAACAGAAGCATGATCAGGGGTGTTTTTGAAATTCTGCTCTGACAGCGGTGTGTGGGCTGTACTGGAGGAGGTCAAAACTGAAAACTGAGGTCAGTAATAAGGCTGCTACAATCATGCAGGTGAAAGGTCTCCTGGGCCTGTTTTGGATCAGCGGGAATAGAGAAACAGAGGGTCACGTGTGAGAAAGTCTAAAGGTTGGAGCCTACAAGATTTCATGATTGATTGCATATTGGTAGCAAAAGTAGATTTCAAAGTCCAAAGTTTTTATTTGGATTAGTGAGTCTACTCTCTATCGCCACTACACCCACCTTACTACATACAGGCTCCCATCATCTCTGGCCTAGGTTACTGCAACAACTCTATTATTTCCCTTCCAATCAACAATCCTCAATGCTGGATTGGATCAAATTACTCCTCTGTTTACAGATCTTCAACTGCTTCCCAAAGTCTGTAAACTCCTGATGTCTTCCTTATCATGCTCTGTTGCTTTGGACCCCTTTATTTCTCCAGTCTTATTTCTTGCCATTCTACCTTGCTCACCAGAGGAAGCTCATTACTGCCCCTGAGCCTCATGGGTGCTGTTTCCCTTGCCCAGGGCCCTTCTTCTCCCCATTTCTTTTGCATAGTTAGTTTTCTTATACTTTAGATCATAGCTTAAATGTCCCCTCCTGTGCTAATCATCCTATCCAATTAGGTCCCTGCTTTCTATCCTCTATCTCAGTACCAATACCTCAATAGCACTTACCAAATTTTAAACTTGAAAATATGTATTTATTTACACTTTTATTTCATTTGCTCCACCATAAGCTCCACAGAAGGAAGAGACCTCATTTGTCCTGTTCTGTTTTTGCTTGGTGCTTAGCACAGTGCCTGGCATATGGAAGGCATTTAATCAATATTTTCTGAATGAATTAATTCATCAATGAAGGAGGCTGGTGATGTCAATTCAGCAGAAAGTATAATGAAAAGGATAGGTTTAGAGGGGATGTTGCATCTCAGATCTCTGATACTATGGTGCTAAGGTGTTTGTAGAGGGCGTTAAGGGCAGAGGGACATATTTGGGGTTAGAAGAGGAAAAAGAATTGGCATTTGATATTGCACCTCTAATGCTGATCAGGGGGTATGGGGTCTGACACTATTTCAGTTACACTATTAGGTCTGCATCAAATGGGACACCATACAGCATAATAGTTAAAATAAACTAAAAGAATTACAGAGGATATAGTTTAGAAACAAGTGCTAGGGATGTGGTTCAGGCTGTAAGTGCAATATGAACTTGTAGTATTGAATTAGTGAGGGTCAAAATAGTGAGAACAGAAGATTGGAAGAGATGACTATTTTTTTATTAAAGTATCATTGATATACACTCTTATGAAGTGTCACATGAAAAACACTGTGGTTACTACATTCACCCATACCAAGACTCCCCCATACCCCACTGAAGTCACTGTCCATCAGTATGGTAAGATGCCACAGAGTCACTACTTGAAGAGATTTAAATTTATTCACTCAAAAATATTTACTGAACACCTGTTAAGTGTAAGGCCCCAACCCAAGGGCTGAGACTACAAATGTGAGCAGGACATAGTCCCTGTGTTTCTGCTCTCTGACAGTCTAAACTAGTAGACAGACATGAAATCAAAACGATTATCTTAGAATTGGCAGGTTATGCACAGAATTTTATTCCATTAAAGATAAACACAGACCCAGATATATAACAATGATAAGTGTCACAAAGAAAAACAAAAACAAGCAGTATAAGAGGGATAGAGAGTTAGCAGGGAGGGTATGCTCTTGCATAGGGTGTTCAGAGAAGCCCTTGTCAATAAGGTCTTATTTGAATAAAGGCTGAATGGGTGAGAGATTGAGCTACATGGGTGTCTTGGGGAAGAGCAGTCCAGGTAATGGAACTAAGTGTAAAAGGCAGGTTTTTATACTTGATTGATTGCATGTTGGTAGCAAACAGCAAGTTTGGAGTGGAATAAGAGGGAGTGTGGAAGAAAATGAGGCCAGGTCAAGGGACGCCTTGCAGGATATAGAAAGGACTTGGGATTTTACTCTGCATGAGATAAGCCTTTCAGAGAAACTTTAACTTGATAGAGTAGGCACAGGGAGCAATTTACAGGTTTGGCGGTACAGGAAAATAAGAACAGAATCAGTATTTAGGAACTCATTTCACCATGTAGGATAGATTGGAGAGGAAACCAGAAAGGCTATCCCAACAGTTCAAGATGATGAAAACTAACCAGTGGGCAGTGGGAATGGCAAGAACTATGTAAAGATGAAGTTTCAAAAAGAAGCAATGGGATTCACCTGCTTGGTGTTAGATGCCCGCACTTGGGATGCAGCTTCAGAGTACTGACTTAGGATACAAACAGATGTCCTGCAAGAGGCAAATGAGGCTAAAGGAACTGTTCCTAAAATGGAGCCACAGAGAGTTTCAGAATAAACTTATTTGTAATCGAAACCATTTTTTTGTTTGTTTGAAATAGAACAAATTTAAAAAAATAATTAAAGGACCTAAAATAATTCTCCTATCCTGAAAAGTAAATATGATTCAGTTTATCATCTGACAATTCAGCATTCAAGAGCAGGCAGGCAAAGGGGCCTTGGTGTGAGCTGAAGTTCACTTCTGCAAGCCAGCAGACTTTATTAGGAATGACTGTTTTCCTCTTTTGAGTCTAAATAATCAACTTTAATGGAATACTTTTTTGTAGTGCTGTTTCCTCACTGAAACGTTTTTATATCACTTATTTTGTTGCTTATAATTTTAAGTAGGGTTGAAGGCTTTGCAAATAATGTGCATGACACCTGAATATACATATGAAGGGTGTATATGTGGCAGAAGGGTCCTGTTATTCTAGAAAACAAGGATAAAAAAGTAGAATATATTAGTGACATCAATTTAGGAAAGTGTGTGGTAGTACAGGGCAGATAAAGGTAGTTGACCAAAGAAATACCAATACCTTCAACAACTGGTAATTGCACTAATAATTTTTTCTTGATGTTTATGTGGCAATACTTTAAGAAGTCAGAGGAGGATTTGACAATGTGTGGATATTTCATGTAAAAATTACTTAACTGTTTTTAAGTGCTGTTTCACCTCAATTACTTAAACTTACTTTCCTACTATCCCTGAGGGCAGGCAAATGACAAACGTTGCTTTTCTCCTCAATATTTTAAAGCTGACTACAGTGAAAATTTTAAAAACACTTGAAAGACTTAACCAAATTTTGGGGGGAATAAAAGCAACATAGAGACTTAGGAGTGGAGAAAATTTTAGAAAAAGTATTGTTTAATTACCAGCCAATTATTTGTTTATTTAACCTGATTTAATCAATGAGATTATTTATGTTTAAAAATGTCTAATCTTTTCCATCAGTTTTTTTTTTCCTTTGAACCCACAGATATTGCTTGAACAGAACAAAGTCCAAAGAAAACTTGATTTAACCAAATCAAACTCTTGAGCTAAGGTCAACAAACCAAGATCATTAAGGAATTGCCTTAAAAAAAAAAAACTAAACTAATATAAGTTTGAGATCAAATATAAGCATGTGCCCCTTTGAAGAGTGACTCTACTTTTCCACCTGACCTCAGAAAGATTCAGTTTCTAACATCTGTTTCTCTTGAAAACATTGAGAGGCTTGTGTTTGTCTATCTATTTAAGTGTTCCTGGGATAGAGGATTTGAGATTTTGTTTATAGGGGCTCTAAGAGGAAAACGGTTTGACCAAAAGCAATCTCTTCATCCTAAAGAAGACGTTGCACTTGTATGTTGAACAAAGGAGTTTAATTGTTGAATTCCACACAAAGCAAGTATATTTTTAAGTATGGTTCTGGGGTAACCGATAAAAACATGGTTAGGATAAAATTTAACAGTTATGTGAATTCTTACTGTATGCTTTTCAGGTCTGACACAGGAGTTTAGGTCTTCCTCATTTTTTACCTAATACAACATTTCATAGCAGGGATTTGATATTAAATAAGTAAAATGTACTTCACCCTTCACAGGTTGCGAAACCCTTGGCATGACACTTTAATCAACAGTACAAATTTGTAGTTTAAAGAAGGGCTTATCATTAGCTCAGAGCAGGAAAAACCTAAGTAGAGTAAAGACAGTTAAAATGATTACTGAGATTGTCAATTAACTATGTTGTCTAATCACTCCAGTTTCCACCTCCCTCTGGGGGGAGGTGTAAATTAAAAAATCTACTTGGGGGAAAAAAATGTCTACTTGCCCAGAAAGGAAGTTTCAACGTTTTACCTTACTGTAAACTCTTAGAAGAGGAACTGAAACTGCCATTTAAATGTGCTATTCAACGTGCTGTTAATGAGCTTTGGCGTGACTATGCTGTGAATCCTCCAGTCCAAAAGCAAAGGCCTCCTCCTTGATCTGATTAACTTTTAACAAGTGTACATATCAACCACCCTTTAAAAAAAAATTCCCTTACAATTTACACCTGGAAAAAGATGAAATATAAAGGTGCAATAAATATTCATTGCTTCAACTACCAGAGGTATAGTTTCAACAGAAGACGATGACGTCTGTCGTCTCAGGTAATCTTCAAAAAAAATCCAAGGAGACGCTCCGTAAGTCCCCCGGCAACGAAAGCGGCTACCGAAGCACTGATTGCCTTAAGATCCTGACTCGGCCGACGAGATGACGTTCACGACTGCGGGGATTTCCGTGGCGGTGACACACGCCACTTCCGGCCGGCGGTGAGAGTCAGTGACGTGGCAGGCGAGGCCGAGCACGGTCTTTCTGGCCGGGACACCCGAAGCTATCAGGTAACCTTCCAGGCAGTCCCGTGGGGAGAAGAAAGCGGACCGATAGCAGCGGCGGCTGCTAGCCCGGAGCCGGAAGTGCCACGTGTCCCGATTGCGCTTGCGCGGCCGGCTGCTGACAGACATTTCCGGCCAAGGCCTCCCTCCTTCTCTCTCCGCTTGGGTGCTGCTTCCAGCCCGGCGTTCTGTCCCCACCTTGCCGACTCCCAAGTCTTAGCTCCCAGGTCAGGCCGTGGCCGCCGGCGGGCTGGGAAGAATGCCGCGCCATGCCTAAGGCTGGGTGCGCTGCCCTCTTTCCCCGCCTTCATTCCTGAGTCGTACCCCGTTCCCTGGCTTCCAGCAGTCGTCTTTCAGCTCTTCGTTTGGCACTGTCGCCGACCCGACCAGCCCCTTCCAACTCCGATAACCAGCGTTGTCATGTCCCAGCCGGGGGTACCGGCCTCCGGCGGCGCCCCAACCGGCCTCCAGACCCAGAACGGGGCTGCCTCGGCCTTGGGGTCTCCTTACACCAACGGTAAGTACCGCCTGGGGACGGGGGCAGGGCGCAGCGAGGGCCCGAGCTCCAGCTGATACTTGGTTGCTGCCACCGTCCGAGGCGACGGGAGGAGAGGGTGCACTCCGCGCCGGGGTAAGTAACGAGTGGTTGGGGGGCTGCTGGGCACCGAGACCGCGGCGAATATGCTCCCGCAATCCTGGGCTCGTTTTTATGTTTCATAGTTATTTATTCATTTGCTCATCAAACTGTTAATGAGCATTTGGCGGTATTCAGTCCTGGGTCTGCATGGCTGAAAAATATAGATTCGGTCAATACTTCAGAACCCGCATACAAGGCTCATAGTGTCTATGTGCTTTCCCACTCCGTGTCACCTCACTCCTGTCTTCTGGAGAGCAAAGTTTGGGGTTTGATTCGTTTCAGTCCACAGGGGGGTTCGCACTCAGTCTGAATTTGCGGAGATGAAGGAATGATTGTGCTTTTGGGAGACCCCCTGGGGCCTGCTCATTTCTCTCAGAACCGTCCCAGAATTGTACTTAGGCCACCTGTTCAGTTTTTCAGCTTTAGAAGAACCGAATAGAGGGGAGAATCACCTGTTTGATTTCCAGAGGTCTTTTCACCACTTGAAAAATGATTGGACAGAACTCTCTGAACCTCTGATGAGAGTGTATGGCACTATAATTTGTCATTTGGTGCGAGAGTGTCTTATAATTTTATAATCCTCTTCTAGGATTCTTTAAGTTGTTCTGCATTGTGATTTGCTAAGTTCGCAATTGATGAAATGGAGAAAGATATTTCCTGCCAACAGCTTATCAAGTAACCAATTTACTTATAACTGGTTAATTGAAACAAAACTAGTAGAACAATATTAATATACTTAAATTGCACATTGGAATCTAAGATTTCTGTGAAGCTGGTGAAAACAACCAATAATTAAAATAGTTCGTTTACATTGTTTTTAGAGATGACTACTGTTTTCTTTACAAAAAAGCTCTTAAAGATTTTTAAAAATGTGAGTAGGCAGGTATGTAGGCAGAAGCAAGAATAAGTGTGAGTAAACACTGAAATGGTGTTACGTTGAATTAATTGTTTACTCAAATTTATGGTAACGTTATGTAAACTACGTCTTATTCCAGGCTATTTTTAGTAACATTTCCACTGAAGATGAACTAATTTTAAGATACTTTATGGTCAAAAAACATAAGATGCCATAGGGCAATGGCTTCCTCTTATAATCTGTAAATCATCATTTTACATGAACTTTAAATGGTAAATCCAACAGATATGCTTGTAAGCTTATATTTAAGGGTATTTTTTATAATTTTGAAATGTTAAAGGAATTCAGCTGCTGTGATGTGCTGTATTGGTTATGTTGTCACTATTTTGATTTGATTCAGCCTAACAGACATTTGTTGCACACTTTTTAAGTTATGTCCTTGAGAATTTAAATGAGACTGAGTAAACAGTGATGTACACAGGTTGCCCAGAGCTAATTGTGGATTCAGATTGGGAAGAAAATTATAGGACTGCAAATACACCCTTTTTAAGATAAAATTTTTAGTCTTTTTATAGGCTCCATTTCTAAAGTTTTTTTATAGCAGTATTCTCAGTGAAATGGCTAATGTCCTATAGTGGGTTCCTTTATTATTCATCCCACTAATAGAGAGTAGGGATGTGGTGGAGAATTGTAGGGGAGGATATTTCTCTAGAAGGATAAAACAAAAGTTAAATGTTAGAGTCTAGTTGGTTAACTCTTCCAAGGCAAAGATATCCTATTGCTGCTTAAATATCCTAATGGATACTCCTAAGCTTTAATTTTAATATAGCTTGCTTAAATTATGTAATACCATTCAGTGGGCTCTTCAGCTATTTTTTAGATTATAATCAAAAGGCTGAATAGTCACCTTTTTCATTTCTCTGTAACTTACTTTCATGTTACACGGTGTCATAGAATTCCACACACACCAAGACATTTATTTCTGTGGTAGATTGTTTACACTGCACTGCACTCTAAAGGTCGTCTAGACAGGTTTTTCTAAGTCTTTGTGTAGACTTGTGTACACAATTTCTTTGCTAAAATTTATAGTGAAAGTGGGAAACTACTTCAATTCGCAGATTTCATCTGATTGCCATATAATAAGGCTAAAGGCAAACATGACTCCCACTTTTTTTTGTATCATTAATCTACAAGTACATGAGCAATATTATGTTTACTAGACTCCCCCATCATCAGGTCCCCCCCACATATCCCATTACAGTCACTATCCCATCAGCGTAGTAAGATGCTATAGATTCACTACTTGTCTTCTTTGTGTTGTACATCCCTCCCCATACCCCCCGCCCCCGCTACATTATGTCTGCTAGTAGTAATGCCCCTTTTTCTTCCCCTTGTCCCTCCCTTCCTACCCATCCTCCCCAGTACCTTTCCCTTTGATAACTGTTAGTCCATTCTTGGGTTCTGTGAGTCTGCTGCTGTTTTGTTCCTTCAGTTTTTTTCTTTGTTCTTATACTCCACAGATGAATGAAATCATTTGATAGTTGTCTTTTTCTGCCTGGCTTATTTCACTGGGCATAATACCCTCTAGCTTCATCCATGTTGTTGCAAACGGTAGAATTTGTTTTCTTCTTATGGCTGAATAATATTCCATTGTGTATATGTACCACATCTTTAAACATTCATCTACAGAGGGACACTTAGGTTGCTTCCATTTCTTGGCTACTGTAAATAGTGCTGCAATAAACATAGGGGTGCATATGTCTTTTTCAAACTGGGCTGCGGCATTCTTAGGGTAAATTCCTAGGAGTGGAATTCCTGGGCTAAGTGGCATTTCTATTTTGAGCTTTTTGAGGAACCTCCATATTGCTTTCCACAATGGTTGAACTACTTTACATTCCCACCAGCAGTGTAGGAGGGTTCCCCTTTCTCCACAACCTCGCCAACATTTGTTGTTGTTTGTCTTTTGGATGATGGCCATCCTTTCTGGTGTGAGGTAATACCTCATTGTTGTTTTAATTTGCATTTCTCTGATGATTAGTGATGTGGAACATCTTTTCTGAATGTGTCTGTTGGCCATCGGAATGTCTTTGGAGAACTGTCGGTTCAGCTCCTCTGCCCATTTTTTAATTGGATTATTTGCTTTTTGTTTGTTGAGGTGCATGAGCTCTTTATATACATTGGATGTCAACCCTTTATCGGATCTGTCATTTATGAATATATTCTCCCATACTGTAGGATGCCTTTTTGTTCTATTGATGGTGTCCTTTGCTGTACAGAAGCTTTTCAGCTTGATATAGTTCCACTTGTTCATTTTTGCTTTTGTTTCCCTTGCCTGGGGAGATATGTTCATGAAGAAGTTGCTCATGTTTATGTCCAAGAGATTTTTGCTCATGTGTATGTCCAAGAGATTTTTGCCCATGTTTTTTTCTAAGAGTTTTATGGTTTCATAACTTACATTCAAGTCTTTGATCCATTTGGAATTTACTTTGTGTATGGGGTTAGACAATGATCCAGTTTCATTCTCTTAGATGTAGCTGTCCAGTTTTGCCAACACCAGCTGTTGAAGAGGCTGTCATTTCCCCATTGTATGTCCATGGCTCCTTTATCAAATATTAATTGACCATATATGTTTGGGTTAATATCTGGATGGTCTATTCTGTTCCACTGGTCTGTGGGTCTG
The DNA here is from genome assembly GCF_040802235.1 of Manis javanica. NCBI lineage: Eukaryota > Metazoa > Chordata > Mammalia > Pholidota > Manidae > Manis > Manis javanica. Next base: position 82,489,198 of record NC_133169.1, read on the forward strand.
TTCTTGTGCTAGTAACAAATTGTCTTGATTATTGTGGCTTTGTAGTAGAGTTTGACAAACTGAGATGAGTGGTCAAGTAAGTAGCTCAAGGTGGAACCTAGAACCTAGAATCTCTTTGATTCTGAAGCTGCTGGTTGGTGACTGAGAAGCAATCATCTGCATTTATTTTAATCTCTTGTTTGCTTCTTTGCTTCTCTAACCTTTCTAATTTAGCTTCTGTTCCCATGCACCCCTGAAAACTGCCCTTAATGAGGCCACAAATGATGTTTCGGATATTAAGTATAAAAAACATTTTTCAGTCCTCTTTTTATTTTCTAAGCAGCAATTGATAAGCTTTCCAATACTCCTTTTTGTTTCATGCTCTTCTGGTTTTCTTTCTACCTTTTTGGTTGCTTTTCATTAATAGCAGTATTTTCAATATTTCAACCCTTTTTGATTGCTTCTTCCACTTTCTCTCTCTGTCTCTCCCCCTCCATCCCTCCCTCCCTTAAGTGCTGGTGTTCCTCAGGGTTCTGACCTGTTCTCTTCCTTTTCTTTCCCCCTTTGTTTTCTTTCTTTTAAAAAATAACCATAAACACATAGTTCACATGGTTTCTTTGACTGGTTGTCTTCTTTTCATACCCTATACATACGTACTCCCTGGATGATGTCATTAATTTCCATGGTATCAAACATTGTATATATGCCAGTGACTCCCAAAGTTATAAGCTGAAACCCACCTCTTCGGCTTCAGATAGATGTCTCTCTGTTGGACACCTTCACTTGGATTTCTTGGTGGCACCTGAAAGTATGTTCAAGAACATTCTTCACTCTCTCTTCCCTTTTCTCTCCTCTGCAGTTCTTTTCTCTTCCTTCTGTCCCAGTGAATAGCACTGCCATCCACTGAGCTGCTCCAGTTCGAATCCTATCATCCTTGATTCCTTTCTCTATTCAAGTCCACATCAATTCCCATATTCAATTCATTTCCACATAAAATCTCATGAGTTCCATTTCCTCATTTTTTTAAAAATTTATGTAATGTATAGGTGCTAAATATTTCTTTGCAACCCTAATGTTAAATTATTTTTTATAAAATATGTATACAAACACAAAACTTGGTTTAAACTTTCTCTCTTTATAGGTGTTGTACCATTGTAAAACCAAACAAATTAAAATAAAAACGTCTACGAAGGCAAACAATTCAAACACAAACATCAGATAATGTGATGGATTATGTTTGGCCAAAGCCCAAATTGATTAGACTGTTCTAATTTTGAACATGTTGAAACATCATCATTTGGGTAATTTTCATGGTCACTATTTCTCCTTTTTAAAGACGAAACCTGTTTTCAGTTGTTGGGGGAGAAAACTTTTCCTCTGCCCACTCAGTTTTAGTGCTTGGAACTCTTCAAATTAAACTGGCTGGACAGATTAACAAGAGAAAAGACAAAATTTACTCATGTACTATGAGAGTTCACAAAAATGTAACTCAAGGAGGTGAATAGAATTTGGGACTTACATATCATTTTAATAGAGGAAGTGGGGAGAGCAGGGCACTTATGGGAAAACACATGATTTTTAGGAAAAAGAAATGAGTCCTTAGAATAGATGGAAGATTTGATTGTTTGTGACAGTATATGTTTAGGTGTGGCATGAAGACTTCTCATCTCAGTCTTCCCTGGTTGCTCCTGTCGTGGGGGAGATTTATGATAATTGGATTCTTTTGCGTTCTTTTGGGAGGCTCTGTTTTTAGGCAGATAAAAAAAAATTTCAGGAACTCATGCCCTTTGCTCAAAGTCATTTTTATGCCACAGTTGTGTATTCTGGACCCTTTTACAATTTCTGATCCGTTATTTTGATGAGTTATTATTAATGACTTCAGAGTAAAAAAATTAAAATCCATTTAATGAAAACTTCATTATATATTTACTACTGTATTTCTAATGAAGTACTGCAAATGGGTACATATAAAAATAAAGTTTTCACATTATAGTCACAGTGGATCTATGAGAGTGGTTACTACAAAGCAGGTTCTGTTGTATTTGTCTTTCCACCATGTGGTCTTATGACTGTGTATTCTCATTTTCTTTATTGATCTACTGTAAAACTCTTACTTATTTTGTGGATTTTGATGACATTTGGTTTTCACTTGGTTGCACCTGGCTTGAAGGCCTCTTTAGTAATAGCCTATGATAAAACAGTAAATAAATATTTGAAAGTGTACCATGAAGTCTTGTGGCAGTACTAGGCTGTGAGATGTCCTATTTTATTCCAGTTGATCCAAAATATTCTTACAAATTAACTTTATAAATGTTTCCATCAATTCAAACACCTCTTATATTCTGACTGCTGCTATTTAGTCAGTCGGATTACTGCTGAGGACTCCATCCAGTCTCTAATATCTCCTCCAGTCCCCAAGAGGTTCTTTTATGTGCAAATTTATGTCTCACAGGCATATGTCTCCAAGGCTCCCATTACCCTTAGTTTCAAATTCAGACACCTTAAGGGTGTAGCCCCAAAGTCCTGTTTCATTCAGACACTTGACTCGGTCATTTGACTTTTGTTCTGCCATACTGAAAATTTTCAGAATGCCCTTTCATCACTGTAGGTCATTGCACATGCTTCTCCCTTTTTTGGGAATACCATTGAAACTCCTTTTCCTGGGTGTAACTCCTATTATATCTGTAAGATTTCAGTTTAAAATTCCCATCCTCAGGAAACCGTCTTTGCTACCTTTCTGCCTTCAGTTTCAACCCAGTTCTGCTTCCGCCGTGCTCTCATAGTGCCCTGTGTTTCCACTCTCACAATTGCCCTTGCCTGGTTATTTGTCTTCCCATTTGGACTGTGAGCTCCTTGAGAGCAGGGATGGAGTGGATCTTACTCAAATGAGTCTTTTTCATCTGGGAATGAATAGAATGTTCTTAACTATTTGAAATAAAATGAATGATTAGCTTAAATAAAGGCTCAGTATTTAAATGGAAGAATAGAAAAATACTAGTTCAGATTTAATTATTTGGTTTACTGATAACAGTGTTGCAGTGTTAAGGACACAAGTACATGCTTCTTAGATGATGGCAGTAGCAAACATTTATTGAGTAGTAACTAAATGAGAAATACCATTATAAGTGTTTCATATAAATATGATCACTGTGCTAATTTCCTATTGCTGCTGTAAGAAATTGCCACAGGCTTAGTAGCTTAAATACAAATTTATCATCCTATACATGTGGAGGTCAGAAGCTTGAAATGGGTCTTCAGTGCTACTTTCGTTTCTGGCAGAGAATCTTGCCTTGTCCACCTTTGGAGGCTGTCCTTGTTCTTGACTCTTGGCCCCCTACCATCTTTATTTCTGCCTACCATACACATCAGCACTTGAGTTTAGATATGATCACTATTCCCATTTTATAAATGAGGAAACTGAGGTCTAGAAAGGTTAAACATCTTGCTCAAGGACAAACTACTACTAAATGTCAGAGCCAGAATTTGATCTCAGGTGGTTGTGCTCTTACTACTTTATAATGCCTCTTTGCATATATGTTCATATAGAGTGACATGCACTGTCATCAGGAAGTTGATTTGTATGGATTTATGATATTCCTTTAGATAGTTTTCTTAGAAAGTTCCAGAGATTGAATACGCACTATAGAGTTAGACTATATAGAAAATGTTTAGGAGTTTAGTGAACTGTGTTGACTTGTAGTGTGGAATCTGTAATCCCTTAAATCTTAATTTCTCAGGGAACCAGAATCTTGAGTCCTTTGAATAGGTCGATTTTGTAATTCATATATTTGTGTTAGGTAAATCATACATAATAAGCAAAGTATTAGAAACTGTAAATAGTTAATTTCCCAGAGTGTTAACTCTCTGATTTGATGTCTTGGAGATCAGCCAGGGTAATTTAAGTTACTTGTGTATTCTTTCTCCTTCCCTACTCTATGTGTTGTTACAAGAAGGATTCAAGATGGTTTTATAAATGGGTTATATAAACATTGAGAGAGGTAAAATTTAGGGAAAGTGAAACCTTTTAAGCCTGTGTGTATGATAAGATAATCACAGTATTTGGCTGCCTTCCATATATGATCAGAGTAGGTCAGTCTTATGGTTCCCAGAATATTTTCTTGGTTCTAAACATAGATTTATCATTCCCATTGGTGACTTCTAATTGGTGCCATTGAATAGTGGCTTTTCCCCTCTGACCGGTGTTTTTGTCTGCTCATAGTAAAATGATTCTAGGTCTAGGGCCACCATTGAAGTACTTTAAACACTTTTCTGTTGGCTAAGCATGGCATATTCACATTTATAAATAATATTGCTTTCTTCAGGGTCTTTAGACAGGGAGAATGCACTTGAAAGGTGCCAGGACTAAATGAATTTATTTAACTGTTCCTTTGGTCCCAGTGTTTTTCTTTCTTTTCTCTCTTTTTTTTTTCTTGTTTGGAAAGATGACTGTGATTTTGGTAATCTTTGATTTTCTGAAAATTTATAATGCCCTAAGTTTTAATTTATCAATTAAATAGGAGAGGGAATCACATCAAATATCTGATTCAGAATGGTACCATGCCGTATGGGGGAGACAAAGTTTATTTTGTGTCCAAAGAAGTTAAAATGATATTTTGACAGTAAAATTTAGTCTATTTGGCATCCTGTGGGATGAAATACTATATATGCTTAAATATAAGGTGACCCCTAGAAAAAAAACCAGTCCTCTATTTTCCCAATGAGAAGAATTCCTCCTTCCGAAGTTTTTTCAACTCACTTGAAAGTATGAAACTTTAGGGATGTGGATTAAGTGACCAAGTGACTACTTGTAATATTTAATGTTTTTTTATACTAACATGTACATATTTAAACTTTATGTTTAAAAATATATGTCTAAGTAACATTTCAAATGTTATATATATTAGATACATATACACAATGGAATATTATTCAGCCATAAGAAGAAAACAGATCCTACCATTTGCAACAACATAGGTGGAGCTGGAGGGTATTATGCTCAGTGAAATAAGCCAGGCAGAGAAAGACAAGTATCAAATGATTTCCCTCATCTGTGGAGTATAACAGCAAAGCAAAAACTGAAGGAACAAAACAGCAGTAGGCTCGCAGAACCCAAGAATGGACTAACAGTGGCCAAAGGGAAAGGGACTGGGGAGGGTGGGTGGGAAGGAAGGGAGAAGGGGAATAAGGGGCATTATGATTAGCACACATAATGTGGGGGTGGGGCACGGGGAAGGCAGTGTAACACAGAGAAGACAAGTAGTGACTCTACAGCATCTTACTATGCTGATGGACAGTGACTGTAATGGGGTATGTGGTGGGGACTTGATAATGGGGGGAATCTAGTAACCACAGTGTTGCTCGTGTGATTTTATATTAATGATACCAAAATTTAAAAAAATAAAGTCATACAATTTGTGGTCTTCTGTGATTAATTCTTTAATTTAGCATGCTATTTTCAAGGTTTATTAGTATAGCATGTGTCAGTTCTCCATTCCTTTTAAGACCAAATAATATTCCATTGTATGGATATGCCCCATTTTGTTTTTCCATTCATCAGCTGAAAGACTTTTGAGTTGTGTCTACCTTTTGGCTATTATGAATAATGCAATGAATTTTCCTGTGAAAATTTCTATATGGACGTATTTTTTCAGTTCTCTTGGCTCTATACTTAGGAATGGGCTTGATGGATCATTTGGTAATTCTAAGCTTTACATTTTGAGAAATTGCCAAACTATTTTCTAAAGTAGCTGCAGCATTTTGCATTCCCACTAGCAATGTATGAGAGTCTCTAATTTTTCCACATCCTTGGCAGCATTTGCTATTGTCAGTCTTTGATTTTAGCCATCCTAGCAGGAGTGAAGTGGTATCTCATTGTGGTTTTTCACATTCATGTTTGACATCATTGTTGTCAACATTACTAGAACAGTTCTCCATACTACATAATTTTCACTTTTTTTAAAGTTGTTTGATTTATCACACTTTGAATCTGGGTAAGATGTTGTCCTTGATATTTTACCCTAAGCCACTAAGCTCTTATTAGCCTTTCTTATTTATTAAATATGTGTGATTTGTGGTCTGTACAATATAACCACTTAGTATTTCTTTAAACATTTTATTTTGGACCAATCCCAAATTTGTGAGTTGCAAGTACATTACAGTGAATATTTCCTTACTTTTTATTCCCTGAGCCATTTGAGAGTTAAGTTGCTGACATGATGTTTCATAACTCCTAAATACTTTAGTTTGTTTGTATTTTCTACAAATAACAGTGCTTTCCTAAGTTACTATCTTCTATTGCTCAGACATCATTCAACTTTCACCAGTTATCCAGTAAAACGTTTTATTTATAGCAAAATAATCCAGTCCAGAATCACAGTTAGCATTTAATTGTCATGCCTCTTTAGTGTTCTTCAATCTGAAACAGTTCCTCAGTCTTTCCTTAACTTTCATGATCCAGATGCTTTTGAAAATTACAAGCCAGCTGTGCTGTAGAATGTCCCTCAGTTTGGGTTTGTCTGATATTTCATTATGATTAGATTCAGATTATGCACAATACCAGAACTGTTACAGAAGAGATGCTGAATTCTCACTGCACCTTATCAGGTGGTGTATGATTTCATTTTTTTCCATTATTGATGATGTTTACTTTGATCACTTGATTAGGGTGGTGTCTGCCAAGTTTCTCCATAGTAAAGTTGCTCCTTTTCCCTTTGTAATTTGTAACTATTTTGTGGGGATATACTTTAAGACTAGGTAAATATCTCATTCCATTTTAGACTTATGTATTTATATTGGCATGGACTGTTTATTCAGTGGGTTATAATCCATCATCATTGTTCATTTTGATGCTTACCTTATATCAGATTTGGTCCATGAGTGCCCCTTCAGGCTGTCTTTTGTGTCCTTTTATCATGTCTCATCATTCTTGGCACTTCCTTGCTTCCTGGCACAATTAAGGTGTTGCAGGCTCATCTTGCATTTTCTAGGCTCAGGAATCAGCCATGATTACTTTTAATGGAGAATAGTATTTAGAAATCAAGAGCTTGGTACTAGATGTGACCCGTGCTATGAAAAGATGTGTGCTTCCAGTTTCACACTAGAGCTAGGGAATCTATCTATATAAATCCATTAGTTTCGATTGTAACCTCTAATGCAGGCCCACCATCACAGGTTCATTCTGGTGTCCCCCTTTGCATATATGTGACACCTTCTCTGAGAGTGAGAGACCTTGCTTCCACTGTCCTATACTCTCTATTTGATTAATTTCCCGTATGTAACCACTCTCCCATTGCTGGTGCTGCCCCCTCACTGTATTCCAGCTTCCTCACCTAATGTCTTTAGGACTGAATTTTTCAGGAAAGGGACTGTTTTGCTTTTCAGTTTGCTTGCAAGAATATCCAACATTATGGTGCTATATCATGGAATAATTTCTTTACCTTTATTTTAAGGGATCCCATCAGGTGATCACTGTAGCTAATGAATACTAGCCTTTATTAGAATTTATTCTCACTTTTCTCCAAATAATACTTTATTTTTCAAAGTAAGAGAGATTTATTCTTTTACTCATTTAACAGGCATTTATTGAGTACCAACTATATCATAGGCATGCTTTAGGTTCTGAGAATATAATAATGAACAAAAAAAGTCACTACCTTCATGGAGATTATGTTCGTTTTTGGTTTTGTTTGTTTAGTTTTTTTTTTTCCATGGTACATCTCGCCATTTATTTAGTTCCTCCTTAGTTTCTATCAGCATTGTTTTGTAATTTTCAATGTAAAAGTTATATACATCTTTCATTACATTTAACCACTGAGCATTTCATGTTTTTGATTCTTTTGTGAATGGAAATGTTTTTAGATTTTCCAAATGCTTGTTGCTAGAATATAGATGTGCACTTGAATTTAGTTTTTATTTTTAAATTTTTTGGAGCTTATGTTATAGTGAGGTAGACAGACTACAAATAAATAATGTAGTGTCATGAAAACACTAAAAAGAAAAATAAGGCAGGGTCAGAGGAGAAGAGAATAAAAGGTGCTATTTTAGATCCAGTGTTCAGGCAATGCCTTTTTTAAAAAAAATAATTATTTTAAATTAAAGTGTCATTGATATACAATCTTATGAAGTTTTCACATGAGCAACATTGTGATTTCAACATTCACCCATATTATCAAGTCCCCCCCACCCCATTGCAGTCACTGTCTATCAGTGTAGTAAGATGCTGTAGGGTCAGTACTTGTATTCTCCGTGCTCTGCTGCCTTCCCCATGACCTGCCTATATTGTGATTGTGAATTATAGTATTCCTTAATCCCCTTCTCCCTCTCTCCCCATTCACCCTCCCCAACCCCTTCTCTTTGGTAACTGCTAGTTCCTTCTTGAAGTCTGTGAGTCTGCTGCTGTTTTGTTCCATCAGTTTTGCTTTGTTGTTATACTCCACAAATGAGGGAAATTATTTGGTAGTTGTCTTTCTCTTCCTGGCTTATTTCACTGAGCCTAATACCCTCTAGATCCATCCATGTTGTCACAAATGGTAGGATTTGTTTTCTTTTTATGGCTGAATAATATTCCATTGTGTATGTGTACCACATCTTTACCCATTCATCTACTGATGGACACTTAGGTTGCTTCCATATCTTGGCTATTGTAAATAGTGCTGTGATAAACATAGGGGTGCATATGTCTTTTTGAATCTCTGATCCTGTTTTCTTAGGGTAAATTCCTAGGAGTGGAATTACTGGGTCAAATGGTATTTCTATTTTTAGTTTTTTGAGGAACCTCTATATTACTTCCACAATGGTTGAACTAATTTACATTCCCACCAACAGTGTAGAAGAGTTCCCCTTTTTCCATATCCTCACCAGCATTTGTTGTTTCTTGTCTTTTAGATGTTGTCCATCCTAATTGGTGTGAGGTGATAACTCATTGTGGTTTTAATTCACATTTCCCTGATTATTAGTAATGTGGCACTTCTTTTTTTGGTGTGCCACATCTTTTCACATGCTGGAAGGCTATCTGAATTTCTTCTTTGGAGAAGTGTCTGTTCAAATCCTCTGTCCATTTTTTAATTGGGTTATTTGTTTTTTGGGTGTTGAGATTATTATCCAAGAGAGAGACCTGAATAAAGAGGGGAAGTGAGATTTGGGGGAAGAGTGTTCTTGGCAGAGTAAAAAGTGAAGACCCTATGGTGGGAGCATATTTAAGGTTGTTATTTAAGGTTGTTGATGTAACATTAAGGTGGGTTTGACCATTTAGAGAGGAAGAGTAGGAAATTCTTTTTATAGTTCACTAGTGAACGAGGCCTTTGGCCATTAAATATACTAATTTTGATGTCAGTTGACATAGTAATCTCACCATAGGCATTTACTAAACTCAAAAGACGAGGGTTCCATTTATATATACATATTTAAAAGCAGCTTTCAGTTTTTACTGGAAATTATTCATTAAGCCATTTTATATTGTATGGTAAACTGTTGTAAGGTAGACTTGTGAGGATTTACATTTGTTTGGAACCGTAGATCTGCTCCAAGTTGGTTTAAGTACAACGTGCATAACCACATCTCCAAAGTTAGAGATATCAGATGAAAAGACTGCTGCTTGCCTATACAGATGATTAGTTATTGACTAATAGTATAATCAAATTAGGACTAGGGCCTAATGAGAGAAGAATGATGCTTGATTAAAATAAGGAAGAGAGATCTATAACAGCTTTAAAGTGTACAGTTCAGTGGTTTTTAGTGTATTCAGAGTTTTGCAACCATCACTGTGATGAGTTTTAGAGTGTTTTTATCATCCCATAAAGAAACTCTATATCCAATAGCAGTTACTCCCCACCCCCTCCTTCTCCCAGCTGCTGCAAGCACATATTTACCTCTGCATTTTTGGATTTTTCTATTTTGGACATTTCATATAAATGAATCATACAATGTACAGCCTTTTGTGACTAGTGTCTTTCACTTAGCATAATGTTTTCAAGGTTCATCTGTGTTTTAGTATGTTACCAGTACTTCATTCCTATTTATGACCAAATAATATTTCATTGTATAGATAAACCTGTTTTGTTATCTGTTCATCAGCTGATGGACATTTGGGTAGTTTACACTTTTTTGGCTATTACAAATAATGGTGTTATGAACATTCATGGTCAAGTTTTTATGCAGACTAGGAGTGGAGTTGCTGGATTATATGATAACTATGTTTTACATTTTGAGGAATTCCAAAAATGGTTTCCAGTGTAGGTTGTACCATTTTATATTTCTACTAGCAACGTAGGAGGGTTCCAGTTTTTCCACATCTTTGTCAACAGTTGTTATTTTCCAACTTTTTTATTTTAGTTGTCCTAGTTGGTGTGAGTGATATTTGACTTGCATTTCTTTAATGACTAATAATGTTGAGTGTTTTTGCATGTGCTTACTGGCCATTTGTATATCTCTTTGGAAACATATCTGAATGTCTACTTAAATCCTTTGCTTATTTTTTAATTGTTTTTTTAATCGTTTAGTTGTAAGAGTACCATATGTTTTGCTGTATATCTTCTAAAGTATTTCTTTATTTGTTTGTAAGACTAATTTTTCCTCCTCTTATTGAAAGGTCCTGTCCAAAGTGCACTGATATCTTCACAAGTGTCAGTGAGCCAAGAATATAATTCTCAACTTCCAGGATCCTACCCTCATCTAATGCCAGCAAGGACTTTGAATCCAGTCTCTGGACAGTCTAACTATGGTGGTTCTCAAACTGTTTCTCCATTAAGTAATTATCAGGGACCCAGGCAGACTCTTTATAGACCACCTGTGGCTTCTAATCCAGTGACACCTTCACTCCATAGTGGTCCTGTTCCCCGAATGCCACTAACCACTTCTCAGAACCCAACTGCTACACCAATGCCTTCTGGTAACTTTCTTCCTGGAGCCAACGTACCACCACCTTTGAATTGGCAACATAACTATCCATCCACAGGATCACAGACAAACCATCGTCCGCATGCGTCATCCCAACCAGCTGTGTCTGGGAATACAAATTTGACAACAAGTCATCAATATGTATCTTCTGGAGATCCTTTGCTTCAAAACAACCTCATAAAACCAGGTAGAGTTCTTAGAGGAGGGATTTAAATGTAAAAACGGGAAGCTTTTGCATATTTGGATGTTTGAATTAATATTTCAAGCCTTAAAACCACATTAACGACCATTCTTTTTTTAAAAATTATCATTAATCTTTAAATAAATTACCTCTCTAACTTTTGAATTAACTTAAAATCATGGATTGTTCCTGCTTGGCTTTTTTCCTCTGAAGGTATCCTTTGTATTTCTGTGAGTCACCCATGGTATTTCAGGGATTCCCATATGCCTTCAGAGCCACTTCTTTAAGGACTGACCATTGCTCTTAGTAACTGGTTTCCATATTGTATTCTAGGGAAACTTTATCCCTGTGTTCTCTTTTTGGTCTTGATCTGAGGCTTGGTTATCTTTTTGTTATAGCTTAGACAGTTTTTGGCCCCAGAAACTGAAGGATCCTGTAGGGGCAGGTCAAAACAGGCAATACTTCTGGAGTGAGGAGTATTATTGCGCATAACTGCTGTCAGAAAGCAGTGCACAGAGATTCATATCAATGTTTTCTTCTAAGAGTTTTATAGTTTTAGCTCCTACATTTAGGTATTTGATCAATTTTGAGTTAGTTTTGTGTAAGCTGTTAGGTTAAGGTTCAGCTTCATTCTTGTGCATGTGGATATACAGTTGTTCCAGGACTATTTTATGGAAAGACTTAGTTCTTCCATTGAATGATATTGGCACCCTTGTTGAAAATGAATTCCTCATAAATGTATGGGTTTATTTCTAGAATCTGAATTGTATTCCATTGATCTATATGTCTATTTTTATATATCAGTAGTTCATATCTTGATTACTGTAGCTTTGTAGTAAGTTTTGAATTTGGGAAGTGTGATTTCCCCAACTTTGTTTTTCGTTTTCAAAATTATTTTGGATCCCTTGAGTTTCCATAAGAATTTTAGGATCAGCTTGTCAATGTTTGCAAAAAAGACAGCTGGGAATTTAAGCAGAACTGTGTTAAATCTGCACATCAGTTTGGGAAGAAAACTATATATTCTTGGACTAGTTATCATTTTCTTTTTTAACTTCAGTGTTTGGTCATACCTGATTCAAACAGAGATTCATTTAACCATTTCACTACTTTTTTTCTATTAAATTTAGTGTCTCATACACTTATCAACATTAGTAGTATTACTTTAAAAAGCATTTAAAAATATGTTTTGAGATCTGCAGGTTGAGTCTGCTCAGCAGACGTCATCGAGGACATTTACTAGTAAAAGCTTCCAAGTGAAATAGTAATATCAATAGTTACCTTTTATACTCGCAGTGTTTCTGCATCCATTTACTACATATACTTCATCAGGCTTATAGTATGTTAAATGCTGAAACTGTTTTTCTTGGTTTCCGACCAGCTCTTGGCCCTGGTAAATGCATTTTGCATTTTGACCTTGTAAAGGTTAAAGCTACTTCTAGAAAATTAGTTTCTTTGTAGAAGTCTTCTGACCCATAATTGTTAGAACCAAAATCCTCTGGTTACTTTTTATTGTTGTTCATTTGATATCATGAGTGAGCAACAGTCACTTGAAATTAATGAGTATTCTCTTCATTATTAATAATTATGGATTACATTTATTGAATATTATTTTCTGGCACTTTACCAAACTTTTATATGTGTTATTTAATCTTTATAACCATCTCTTTTGCAGGTAAGAAAAGTAAGGCTTGAATAATTTGCCCAATGACATAAGAAAATAGTTTGGGAAAATATTCTATTTAAGAGTAGGTATAGCTTCTCATTAAAAGGTAAATGACCAACAATCTGAAATTATTTTGGCTGTAACAGAAGCCCTCATAGAGCACCTTGACTGCAGCACAAATGGGGTGAGAGAGGCATAAGCAAGTGCCAAAACTTGTAAAGGTTCCTATGTAAAACAAAGGGAAAGAAAGATACATAAACTAATAAAGTGAACCTAAAATAAATGTATGACTACCCTTCTTTTTTCTTATGAGACCTCTAAAAAAATTCCTCATTATTTTTATCTCTGTTTTTTCAACCCATCATTGATAATAGGTGACTGACTGATTTCATAAATTGTATCTAGATGCTACTTTCTAGTCCACGTATGAAAATTCTTTTTTTTCTTAATATACCATCTTTTAACATCCTCATATTAGCTTTCGGGATCTCAGAAGAGAGGTTCTAAAACTCTAGCTGTTAATGTTATAAATAGTAATTATTCAGCTTGAAAAAATGATGTCTATTTTGTAAAATGTAGCCTATTCTGGATTCAAAAATGTTTATAAATCTGAGAAAAATCTCTGTAAGCTCACTTGTATTCTGTTAAACATTAGGTTGGTATATCTCTGCTGCTGTATCTCTGTGACCAGATGTATCATACATTCTGGTTCATGCTGAGTTAGTAGTGTACCTTGCCCTTTTGTTCCTTTGACTTGTCTGTATTGCCATAGATACGTGTGGGTGCTTCCTCGATAAGGGAGTTACATGGCAGTAATCTTTGTCTTCCCTTTTGTCAACAGGGCACTGATTAGTCTTGTTGGGAGCTGTAAGGTTCAGTAATATCATTTTTCAATTTGGCCTTTTGGGGAATTGAACAGTAATGAAGCATTGAAAATTTTTGTATCTGAGTATCTTTATTCCTTTGGTTTTACAAAATAGAGTTTTACAAGATAGTTAGAATATAAGTAAAATTTATTACTATTTCACTTACAGAATTGGCATAAAAGTCTTATTAAATTAAGTATAAAAAATTAAATCACTTATTTTATCAGTAATATTCTATCTACTTTGTAGATTTTGTTCCCCCTCTTTGGCAAATGAGAAGGTAAATGCAATATTGTTGACTTGAATGAAAGGGTGATTGTGGTTTTTGGAACTTTTGATACCACATAGAAGAATTTCCCCAAAAGTAACTAATAATGCTTTCACACTAGTCAAAACTTAATGTCTTAGAAAATTGGCAAAGGTGAAGCAGTGAGATACTGGTAGAAACGAGAACAAATAACCATGTCATTCTAGTTTAGTTTGATGGGTGCTTTTAAACCTTTTGGATATCTATGTTTTATAGGGTATATACATAAACTTTGGATTGTTTTCTAATTTTTAAGCTTAAGGAGTATTCTCAATATGGTATTTAAAAACCATCAATGAAAGTAAATGTCTTAATTATTATGAGGTTAACATTTTGTACAAATTTATAATCTTTATTTTTAACAGGTTATATACCAATAAAAATGAAGCAAAATGAAGTAAATGTAGAGTAACCACAATACTTTGTAATTTTAGAAAAACTAACTGTAAACCTAGTTGATGTTAATTGAATGGATTATGTTGGTAAGCCACTAGTAAAATTTTATTCTTATTAATTTCTACTAGAATATTGTATCTACCCTGTAAGTGATTTGATGCTGATTCTGTATTTATACTGCTTTACTAATTGAGAGCTAAGCATGATAGGAGAGACTTGGAAATGTGTAAAGTATGCATATCTGGTAATTTGGTGATTATAATTAAAATATAAATTTGGAAGTTACTCAGTTTTGGTAAAAGGCTGTTGTGGCCTTTGTTTTAAGTTCTTAAGCGATATGTGAAAAACCAATGTTTCCATAGGTTCTGCACCCCCCTTAGTGAATCCACCTCTGCCTACCACTTTTCAACTAGGAGCTTCTGTTGAGCGCCCTCCCAGTGGAGGACCACCTCCAGTAAGGGCCCTCACTCCTCAGAAATCATCACTGAGAGCTATGCCCCAGCCCTCACTTAATTCAGCTATCAACCAAGGTAAGCACCGCAAAAACCAAGTCGGGTCCTAAGTTTTGACTTGAGGCAGAAGGGTGGATATTACTTGAGGCAGAAGGGTGGAAATTCCTGCTTTTTTGAACATAGTGTTTGAACTATACTTTTACTATATTGGCACTTTTCTATGGAAGCAGTATTTTGATTTCCACTATTATTGTAAATATTAACAAATATTTATAGACATAACTGAAAAGGCAAAAATACGAGCATTTTGAAGTTATATATAAATGATAAAAAGTTTATAAACACTGTCTTTGGATGTAACTTTAAAATATATTTTCTAATTAAATGAAATATTTTATAAAGTAAGAAATTTGATTTTTAGCAGTAATACAACCATTATAGCAAGATGTGGGAAGAGGAAAACAGAAGAGGGGAAAAACGTTGCCTGCATCTTACTACTGACTACAATCAGTATTACTGTGTTTATATTTTCTCCCAGCATTTCCTTTTTTTTAGTATTATAAATAGGGAAAAAACTGACCCATGAGTAGTTTGAAAATAATGATGTTAACAATGAGTAACAAAGTGATAAAGCAACGCCCTACTGGCTGCCACATTGTAACTTTGAAAATCAAGCTACAATAAATAAGTACGTTTTTAACCAAATACAAATATGCCCGTTGTTTTTGTTTGTTTTAACAAACAGTTCTAGTAAAGTTTTCCCTATCAACTCATCACTGTAGTCACGGTAGTCTTGAGAATTGTAAAGAAGTTACTATCTTTATTAAAATCATTAAGCTCATCTGGTGTTAAAATTACTATTAAAGTTAGTGCTTTTGCACTTAAGAGCTAGAGGTTGAGGCTAGTCACTGATTTTAATTTCTTCTCTACCTGAATTAAAGCTCATAAATTATTTGAGGTACCTAGAAATAAATGTTTATTCCTCATAAGCAGATGGCTTAGCATTTATCTTTAACTCTTTTAATTGGGGAAAAACAAGTTAAGATTTTATTTTATTTTAATGGTAGTTCTTTAGACTAAAGCAATTGTTCTAATTTATATCACCTTCAGATTAATTCTGGATTCCAGAATTGCACCTTAAAGGTTTATAATGCTGCCCTCACAACTGCTGAAATCTTTCAGATAGTATATAATTTTGTATACTCCAGAAAGAAACATCCTTTTTAGAAGTTTATTAAAATTATTTGATACTTTCATTATTTTGTCCATTTAAAAACTTGCATTGTTTGAAATTTTTATTTCGACATTTGGCATTGTTCCTGGGCTATGATTTAAATTGTCATTTGGAAAGTACCTTAAATTTTAAACATTAGCTCTAAACTTGCAGAAATTGTAATAATTGTTCTAATTTAAATATTGTTAATAAACTCCCTTCTTAGGTATTGCATCAAATACCAATAATGGATCTATGGTGGTTCACAATAGTTATGATGAAATTGAAGGCGGTGGCTTCTTGGGTGAGATGCTATGAAAGTTTTTTTTTTATATATATATATTCATTGTAGGAAACAATGAAGAAAACTTCTTAATCATGTCACACAGTGATACCTCCTATTAGCATTTTTGAACTCCATGCGTTTAGATTTTCATTAGATTTTTTCATGGGCTTTATTATTATTATGTTATGATTATGGAGTATTTTTATTAGATCTATTTAAATTTATTTAACCAGTCAAACATTTAGTATGTTTTCATTTAAGTTGTTTTGAATTAGAATTTTAGTCTGAATACAAAGTTGTAGTATATTATATGAAGGTAAATTATACCAGACTTATTTTTATGTGTTCATGGCTATGGTTCTACATTAACTAGATTTCAGTCTTTGATATTACTTTGTTACTAGTGTTTGTTTGTATTATTTTATAAAATTGATAAATGAAAATATCAATACCCAAAGGATTTTGGAATTATAATTCCTATAATTTAATGGATCAGTGTGTTGATTTTAAGTGTTCTGGAGTATAAAATAGAACTTAAAAGTTACATTGTTTCTAGCAACACCACAGCTTACTAATAAGAATCCCATCATGAGCCGAAGTGTTGGATGTTCATATCCCTCCTTACCACCTGGTTATCAGAACACACCACCACCTAATACAACCGGAATGCCGCCCTCTTCCTTGAGTTACTCAAGTGGGCCAAAATCCTTTACTCAGGTATACTTCTTGTTTGTGTATTTTTTTTAGCCATTTTCCGTCTTTTGGTTTAAACTGTATACACATAAAAAGTTTTAGGAAGGCATAAAGAACATTTTTAGCCAATTAGAATAAGAATGGATCTTTCATAAGGCCTTTGTTCTATTACATATCTTTAGAACCAGAAAAATTGACCAGGACCAGTGAGATAAGTCAGGCAGAGAAAGACAAATACAAATGATTTCCCTCATTTGTGGAGTATAACAACAAAGCAAAACTGAAGGAACAAAACAGCAGCAGACTCACAGACTCCAAGAAGGAACTAGCAGTTACCAAAGGGGAGGGGTGGGAGAAGGCGGGTGGGGAGGGAGGAAGAAGAGGATTGTGGGGTATCATGATTGGTGCACATGGTGTGTGGGGGGTCACAGGAAAGACAGTGTAGCTCAGAGAAGACAAATAGGGACTCTGGCATCTTACTACATTGATGGACAGTGACTGCAATGGGGTATGGGGGGGACTTGATAATAAGGGTAAATGTAATAATCACGTTGTTTTTCTTGTGAAACCTTCATAAGAGTGTATGTCAATGATATCTTAATAAAAAAAAAATTGACCAGGAAATCTAGATTACAGTTTTGTTATTTAGGGAGAAATTGAGTAACAAGTCCTTACACACTTCTGTTTTCAACTTGGAAGACATTATAAAGGCTACTTACTTTTAAAGTATATATTTTTAGACTCCCTTAGGTGCTAATCACTTAACTGCAAGCATGAGTGGATTAAGTCTACATCCAGAGGGGCTAAGAGTTCTCAATCTTCTTCAAGAAAGAAACATGCTTCCACCAACACCTTTGCAGCCTCCAGTTCCAAATTTGCATGAAGATATCCAGAAACTCAACTGTAACCCAGAGTAAGGCCTCAAGTAATGTTTTATTATTAAGTATGACATTCTACTTGTTCTGGAAATTTTGCAAAGTTTTTTGGAGCTCCGTGTATTATGAACAAGCTATGCAAATATATTAATTTATTAAAGTAATTGTGCATGCAGAAAACAGAACACTGTTAGTTGCTTACTTAACTAATAATCTGACATGTTTTAAGTCTAAATATAAGGTTGTAATACCTGAGTTGATTGCTGCCCTTATCAGCAATAATAGGACTATGATATTCATTATTATTATTATGGTGACTACATTTCTTCAGAGTCCAAAGAACAGGGATTTTATTCTATATAATCCTTTATTTGCTTCTCATTTAAAAATATTTTTTGTAACAATCATAATTATAATATTCTTTTCTCCCATAAGATTGACTTAATAAGTTTAAATGTATATGGTGAAGGCTTTCTGATAAATTGAATTTTATTATTTTTAAATCTTTTAAAAACTTTCAGCCAAACTGAACTTTGTTCATAAACTTAACACTGCATTTGCAAGTTTGGGTCATCATATTATAATTCCAGTATAATCTAGATTTATATAAAGAAAAATATGTTATTTGATAGTCTGTACTGTCTTATGCTCAAGCTGATAGGAGACTTTTTTTAGTTATATAATATGGGTTTAACTGTCTACCTTTTCTGAACAGAGCTTAATTATTTAAATGGGATGAAATTTGAGAGGACCTATGGAAATATTTCACTTGTAATCTGATCCAGTGTTAAAATGTGTGCCTTTCAAACCTTTTATATTTTTTTGATCCAAAAATAATCATAGTAACAACTGATATGTGATTTTCACTTCAATACAGATTATTTCGATGCACCCTGACTAACATTCCTCAGACTCAGGCCTTACTGAATAAAGCCAAACTTCCTTTGGGACTGCTGCTCCATCCATTCAAAGACCTAGTGGTAGGTTTCACTAGTAAAGTAAATGCCTTAAGGAAATTAGCTTGGTGGTGAGGAATTTTCTACAATAGTGCAAGAATCATATATAGAATTTGAGCTATCTAGGAATTTGACCTTTGACAGATTTATTTGTAATTCAACCAAAATTTTAGTTACCAAATACTTTCAACATGAGGTAAAATAAGCACATTGAAAAGTCTAAGAGGTACTGAATAGAGGTACTAAAAGAAAATCAATAAATGAATCATACTATTTTAAAAAGTTGTAAATTACTTACTCATTAAAATACTTTACCCAGTCTCCCAGTTCTGCCATTCTTAGAGTAAAATTTGTTGCTTTAAGAAGCCGTTCCAAAAAAAGAAGAAAAAGCCCTTCCACTTCTGTCCTAAGGCTCTGGGACCATGACACAGGGCCACACACACTTGAGAGGATTAGTGCATAAGAGAGGTGACTTTCCCACAGCCAACCTCCTTTTGGTGATAGGATTGTAATGCCTTTATTTTGAATTTTGATATTCAACTTTAGAATTTTTAGTATATAGGATTAACTTTAAATAGGAATATAATTGAAAAATTTAATTGAATATTTAAATATAATTTAACCTTATTTACTTTGTGACAGTTCTTTTAAGGAGAACTAAGTGAGTCTATTAATGTACCATGAAGAAACTTCCTAATAATTTCATTAGTCATTAATTTTATAATGTTGAATCTTCCTTTGCCACCCATCTCAAGAATGTATTGGGTATTTACTATGTTGGTTTTATAGTGTAAATGTTTAATGAGAAAATAAATACTTTTCCTGGAGAAAAACAATAGGGTTTAAAATCAGTACATTTTTGCAACATAATTTTTTGTGTGTGGCAATTTGGACACGTCTTTTTACCATGGGTTTTTTCCTCCAAAATTATAATGTCCCAACACTTATTTAGAAGGTATGGATTAATGCGTGACCTTCAGACATAATGATCATTGCCTTTAAAAAATTAGTTTTGTTTTTTCAGCAATTGCCTGTGGTTACCTCCAGCACAATAGTGAGATGCCGTTCATGCAGGACATATATCAACCCTTTTGTCAGCTTTCTTGATCAAAGGAGATGGAAGTGTAACTTATGTTACCGAGTCAATGATGGTATGTTGTGTATTTTGGAAATATTTAAAAATTTCTACTTGAACTGTAGGGAAATCAGATAATACAAATGCAAAGTTTGAAAAAGAAAACTCTTATTTATCTGTTATCCTTCCATTCAGAGAGAAAACTTCTGTCACCTTTTTTCTAAGTATTATATATATGTAAATAATTACATACTTTTTAAGCAAAAAAATGTGATAATATTATTTTGATACCTTTTTTTACATTTATTGGGCATATAATGAATGGCATATTTTGTGGTATTATTTAAGCCTGCAATTTAAGAAATATTTTTATTTAGAAATTGTCCCATGCCTTTTCTCTAGGGTGAACGAAAATAAGTCCACAGAATAGCTGCCATTAGCTTCATTCACTGCTGTATGAAGGGAGGTGGGCAGTGCTAGAAGGTTAGTTGAACGTAGTTTTCTCAGTAATTTAGGAAGAGAAGATCTCTTTCAGTAACTGTCTCACAGTTCATATTCAAGGAATATCATCTAAACAATAGCACTCTATTAGGATTAGAGAATAACAAGGGTATGCTGATACCCATTAAAAATTAGGTCTCTCTTTGGAAGGAAATTTCATTAAGCATGGGGAAATAGAGGAATTTAAGAGATTTTTAACAAGTATTTTTATTGTTTGTGTCTTTTCTTAAGAGTAAAGGAAAATGAGGATAGAGTAAACATTCTTTTTACTCTATAATGTTTCAGGAAAAAGTATATATTGTTTAATAAGTCCTTTAAAGTCTTATGTGTATGTGCTTCAGTATATGAAATGAAATTGTAATAAAGGATGAAATCACTTTCATATACAGCCCAGACTATTTCATGCTATAGTTTACCCTTTAGCATACATAGGAATTTGAATTTCTAAACAGTTACTGGGAAGACAGATGCAACAATAATTAATTTAGAAAATACTTTTTGAGCATTAGTGTAATGTAAGTGGTAGGCAACTGATGTTCCATAGAGACTTCATTAATTAATGAAAGTCACCAAATCCTTAGGCTTTAACTTTTGAAGTGTTTTTCCATAGCTTTCTAGGGACAGCCAGAATTTATACATTTCATATGTCAAATGTTAGTATCTTTGGTACCACTGTGATATTTAAGATAAATTTAGTCTTTCATTTAAAAAAATAATTGGCTTTGAGTTCTTATCGTCTTTTCAAACTGTTTTAGGAAAGCAGTTGTAGCAAGAAATAAGACAAAAAGGGTATTAGAAGATAGGAAAAGAAAAATCACAGTGATTGAACTTGTAAAAGCAAGACATACTGTTGAGTAGACCTCAAAGTGTGTTTACTCTTAATATGTAGTTTATATTGAATTACTTATAAATCCATTTATATTGAATTACTTATAAATTAAGAAAATGGCCAAATATAAGGTATCTTAAACTTAATTCTTTCAGTTTTATCATTATATGTTGTTAATTTACATAGTTCCTGAAGAATTCATGTACAATCCCTTGACCAGAGTCTATGGCGAACCTCACAGAAGACCTGAAGTTCAAAATGCTACTATCGAATTTATGGCTCCTTCAGAATACATGGTAAGCCTTCATTTTTTTATACAGCATATTTATTTCAGAATACTAGGTTTTAAATAAAAGAACATCTTAAACAAAATTTTGTGTTTTTAAATTTATAAAAGTTATACTGTTCATTATAAAAGTATTTGTATATAAGGGTAAGTTTGAAAAGTAAAAGTGTATGTAAAGATCCACTTATTTTCTTGTACATCCATTCAGAAATTTGCAATGCCATATTGGGATTATATTTACTTTTAAATCACTTCCAATCTTTTCTATTATAAGTAATGCTCTGATGAATATCCTCCTGCAGGTACTTTCATACATTAGTGTATCTGAAGACTTGCATTTAAAAAATAATAATTATACTTAATGTTTAATTAGCACTTTTCATTTTAGAAAGCACTTCCATATTTTTGATGATCACTAATAACCCCCTGAATTAAGCTGGGGGAAAGCAGTTAATCCTGTTTTACAGATGTGAAAACAGATTTAAGTTGAGTGAGTTGCCAAATAATCCTTTAGTAAATGGTAGAGCCTGCACAAAAATCCAGGACTTTGGATTTGGTTATTCTTTACCCGTGCTATAATTGCATCTAAGGAAGAGGAATGTGAAGATAAGACTTAACACCAATTTTAAATATTTTATTTTAGCATATTTTTGTGGGATAATCTCTCTCTGGGTATGGGGCCATTCTAATACAGGAATTATGAGGGTCCAATCTCTTTTCACCACAGAAAAGTTTCAGTGTAGAACACATTTTTGTGATACTCAAAATGGTTGGTAATAACTTTCTGCAATATAGCTGTCTCTTTTTTGTATTAATACCAAAAAATCAGAAGCATTTGTTCTTTTGAATTGGTCTTCCTTGGTTCCTTTTATCTCCCAGGTTTTTCAAAAATGACTTCCTTTAAATCTGAAAACTTGCCTATAGCAAGACATTTTGCTCCTTCCTGACTTTTCTCTGGGGCAACAGACTCTATGAATTCAGCAAGTGATACATGCGCAGAAAAAAAAAGTTAGTACACTATATGCCCAGTTCTGACTATGGTTATTCGATGCTTTTTATTCAATTGAAAACAGATGTTTGAATTTGGAACTTTAAAATATAGTTGTTCATTTTTTATGGAACTTGACTGAAATGTGTTGTTAAGCAACCAGCTCAGGCTAATTTGATTTATTACTTTCAGAACTGTAATTTTCCAAAATAGTGAAATATAATGCACATATGGAAAAGTCTGTAAAATATAAACATATGGGTTACCAAATAATTATAAACACCTGTGTTAGGTTAGTACCAGCCAGGTCAAGAAATTGAACATGGCCAATACTCTCAGAAGCCCTCTGATCACATTTCCTCCCTTCCCAGTCCTAGAGAAAACCCTCTTCTGATTTATTGCAATCACATCCTTATTTATGTTTTCTTAAGTATGCATCTGAAAACAATATAGTACAGTTTTGCCTGTTTTTAAACTTCTTTCTACATTTTCTTAATCCATTATTATTTATTAGTCTCCACTTAATCCATAAATAATGTTTATATTATTGTTTTGCTATATGTGACATGACAGTAAGTTTAAATTTAATCACACTAAATGGATTTAATAAGATCCATTTTTTTTCTTCAGTTACGACCACCTCAACCTCCGGTGTACCTCTTTGTATTTGATGTGTCTCACAATGCAGTTGAAACTGGATACTTGAGCTCAGTTTGCCAGAGTTTGTTAGACAATCTGGATTTGTAAGTACCTCAGTTCAGCTTAAATTTGAAACTAACAGTGTATGCAAAATAAAGAGTTTCAAAATATGAAAAAAAAAGCTATGTAATTATGTTCTAAAAGTCCACTTAAATCAGTGTGAACTTCAGGCCTATTTTCTCTGAGACACATTAATTTATTTTAACTTTTTATTTTGGAAGAATCTCAAGCATGTAGTAAATAGGACAAATGTAATGAATTTCTGTGTACCCATCCCTCAATTTCTACATTTTTACCATTTGGATGTTGTTGCTTTATCTGATCCTACCCAACCCCCCACAACCTTTTTCCCCCTTGAGCTTTTTAATGCCAGTATCAGTCAGTGTATCATCTCATCTGTAAATACTTGAAATTATTTTTAACCCTAACTGAAATATGAATATAACACCCAACAAAGTTAGCAATAATTCCATAATTAGACCTAATAGCCAGTTAAATTTTTGTTCCAGGTTGTCTCAAAAGTGTCTTTTTACTGTAGGTTTGTGGAATAAGAAACTAAACTATGCCCACACATTGAATTTGGTTGTCATATTGCTCAAGTCTCTTAAAATAACTGCATTTTAAATGGGTACTTAGATACTTAGTGTAACTCATAAAAACTAGTGTGACCTTTCGGTGTAATGAAGTATATTGCTCCCGTGTGGTATGGAAGAATGTGGAAGATGAAATCAGAAATGGACTAATTCCCTCACCTTGCTGAAAAAGACATCTTGTTTTTGTTAGCATTTTTATTTTAATGTTGTAGGTTGTATATGGGGATTGTCTGTCGATGAGACAGTCCTCTGATTCTCCCATCATAAACTACAAGTTTGTCTTTCCCCATATGAAATTGTACATCCACATACTTAAGTCTTTAAAATAGATCCTTTTACTTCTTTTCTTAAATGAATGCAATAAGAAATATAGGAGGAGATTTGGGCAAATTTTCTAAAAAGGTATGCACTACCTAAATTATTATATTTTAGAGTTGGTATATGGTAATTTTTAAAAATACATTTTATAAATTAAAATCATCTACAAAGTTTTATATATACTTTCCAGTATTTTTTATATGCCATTTCCCAAGTGATTTATATAACTTTATATAGGTGTAAGGAGTTTTGGATTGCTGTATTATTGCTGAGTTTTGTTGATTGTTTGGCTACTGCATAGTCATTTCACTTAGAGTGGGGTCTGTTTTCATTGTGAATTAAACATTTATGCTGGGACAATTTATATAATATGAAAGTAGATATTTGTATGTAACTTAACAAATATGTAATATATATATATATATATATATATATATATATATGTATATGTATATGTATATGGGAAAACATGATTAAGTACTCTTCTGAATTTGTTTTTAGGCTTCCTGGTAACACTAGGACAAAAATTGGCTTCATAACATTTGATAGTACAATCCAGTTCTACAGTCTTCAAGAAGGTCTCTCGCAGCCTCAGATGCTGATAGTTTCAGATATTGAAGGTATGTATTATACACTGTAAGATTATTGAACTGCCTTAGGAATTGTCAGTTTCAGAAATACTTCATGATTATTTAACCCAAATTAGGAGTGTATGGTATGATTCCACTATATTGAGAAAAAAAAACCTTGAGTATAAAATCATAAGATGGTAGGAATTTTAAGAGTCCTTCAGTTCAATCCCTCATTTTATAGATGAGGAAACAGAGTAATAGAGGTAAAGTGAATACTGAACAAGGCAACAAAGACAAGTTAATGTTAAAACTCATATTAAAATTAGGTTTGTTTTTCCCTTCTCATTCATTCATTTAAAAAGTATTTGAGAATAGACATACTGACCAATGGAATAGAATAGAGAGCCCAGAAATAAACCGTCACATATATGGTCGACTGGTTTTCTTTTAAGCTTTTTTTTTTATTAACGTATCATTGATACACAATTTTGTGAAGGATTCACCTGAGCAATATTGTGGTTACAGCATTCACCCATATTATGAAGTTCCCCACATTCAACCCATTGCAGTCACTGTCCATCAGTGTAGTAAGATGTTATAGAGTCACTACTGGTCTTCTCTGTGCTATACTGTCTTCCCCGTACCCCCCCCACTACATTATGTGTGCCAGTCATAATGCCCCTTAATCCCCTTCTCTCTCCCTCCCAATCCACCCTCCCCAATCCCTTCCCTTTGATAACCACTAGTCCCTTGGAGTCTGTGAGTCGTCTGCTGCTTTTGGTTTCTTCAGTTTTGCTTCGTTGTTACACTCCACAAATGAGGGAAATCATTTGGTATTTGTCTTTCTCCACCTGGCTTATTTCACTGAGCATAATACCCTTTAGCTCCATCTGTGTGGTTGCAAATAGTAGAATTTTTTTTCTTCTTACAGCTGAATAATATTCCATTGTGTATATGTACCACAACTTCTTTATCCACTCATCTACTAGTGGACACTTAGGTTGCTTCCATATCTTGGCTATTGTAAATTGTGCTGCAGTAAGCATAGGGGTGCATATGTCTTTTTGGATCAGGGATCTTGTTTTCTTTGGGTAAATTCCTAGGAGTGGAATTCCTGGGTCAAATGATATTTCTATTTTTAGTTTTTTGAGGAACCTCTGTATTGCATTCCACAATGGTTGAACTAATTTACATTCCCACCAGCAGTGTAGGAGGGTTCCCCTTTCTCCACATCCTCGTCAGCATTTGTTGTTCCTTGTCTTTGGATGGTGGCCATCCTAACTGGTGTGAGGTGATATCTCATTGTGGTTTTAATTTGCATTTCCCTGATAATTAGCGATGTGGAGCATCTTTTCCTGTGCCAATGGCCATCTGAATTTTTTCTCTGGAGAAGTGTCAGTTCAGATCCTCTGTCCACTTTTTAATTGGGTTATGTGCTTTTGGGTGTTGAGGTGCGTGAGTTCTTTATATATTTTGGATGTTAACCCCTTGTCAGATATGTCATTTATGAATATATTCTCCCATACTGTAGGATGCCTTTTTGTTCTGCTGATGGTGTCCTTTACTGTACAGAAGCTTTTTAGTTTGATATAGTCCCATTTGTTCATTTTTGCTTTTGTTTCTCTTGTCCGAGGAGATGTGTTCAGGAAAAAATTGCATATGTTTATATTTAAGAGATTTTTACCTATGTTTTCTTCTAAGAGTTTTATGGTTTCATGACTTACATTCAGGTCTTTGATCCATTTTGAGTTTACTTTTGTGTATGGAGTTAGAAAATAATCCAGTTTTACTCTCTTAAATGTACTGTCCAATTTTGCCAACACCAGTTATTGAAGAGGCTGTCATTTCCCCATTGTATATCCATGGCTCCTTTATCATATATTAATTGGCTGTATATGTGTGGGTTTATATCTGGACTCTATTCTGTTGCATTGATCTATGGGTCTATTCTTGTGACAGTACCAAATTGTTTTGATTATTGTGGCCTTGTAGTAAAGCTTTAAGTTAGGGAGTGTAATCCTCCCAGCTTTGCTCTTTCTCTGGATTGCTTTGGCTGTTCTGGGTCTTTTCTGATTCCATATGATTTTTGAAACTGTTTGTTCTAGTTCATTGACGAATGCTTTGGTATCTTGATAGGGATTGCATTGAATCTGTAGATTGCTTTAGGTTGGTCAAATGATTTTTGACAAGGCTGCCAAGATCTTTCAGTGAGGAAAAGATAGGCTTTTTCAATAAATGGTTCTGGGAAAACTGAACATACAAAAGAATGAACCCTTACCTTAAACCATATTAAAAAAAAATTAACTCAGTGGACCAAAGATCTAAACTGAAGAGCTTAAACTATAAAACTCTTAGAAGAAAACATAGGGGAAAATCTGCATGACATTGGATTTGGCAGTCATTTCCTGGATATGACACCAAAAGCAGAGGCAACAAAGGAAGAATAATAAATTGGACTTCGTCAATATTAAAAACTTTTG
Organism: Manis javanica; assembly: GCF_040802235.1. Taxonomy (NCBI): domain Eukaryota; kingdom Metazoa; phylum Chordata; class Mammalia; order Pholidota; family Manidae; genus Manis; species Manis javanica. The sequence goes on from NC_133169.1 coordinate 82,516,299, forward strand.
TATATCAAAGAGTACTATTGAGAGTGAAAAGAACCAGTATAATACTCTATATCAACTTTATTCCAATTAAAAAAAATAGAGTGAGAAGACAAGTCACAGAATGGAAGAAAATATATGCAAATCATATATGTGATGAAGGATTAAAATCCAGAACATATAAAGAACTCAATTCAGCAAAAAAAAAAAAAAAAATGACAGAATTCAAAAATGCACAAAGGATTTGAATAGACATTTCTCCAAGGAACATTTAAAAATGACCGATAAGCACATGAAAAAATCCTGAACATCATCAGTTATTAGAGAAATGCAAATCAAACCACAATAAGATTACTTCACATCCATTAGGATGGCTATTATCAAAAACAGAGAAAAACAAGCACTGGCAAGGATGTGGGAATGTTGGAACTGTCATGAATTGCTAGTGGGAATGTAAAATGTCTTGGTGCTATGGAAAAGTTTAATAGTTCCTCAAACAGTTAAACATACAATTATCATGATCTAACCAAATCTGTTTCCCGGTATATACTGAAAAGAACTGAAAGTAGGCACTCAATACTTGTGCACCAATGTTCATAGCAATATTCTTCACAGTGCTTCCACCAAAAGGTGGAAACAACCCAAGTTTTCATCAACAGATGAGTGGGTAAACAATGTGGTATATAGACATGTAATGAAATTCATACCCAAGAATGAAATTCTGTGCATGGCACAACATGGATGAACCTTGAAAATATTATGCTAAGTGAAATAAGAGGACAAAGATGGTATGGTTCCACTTATATGAGGGACCAAGAGTAGGCAAATTCATGGAGGTAGAAAGTAGAATGCAGGTTTCCAGAGGTTGAGGGGGTGGGGATGGGAATGGGGAGTAAGCAGTTATTATTTAATGGGTACAAAGTTTCTGTTTGTGATGATGAAAAAGTTCGGAAGGTACATTATGATGATGATTACACAACATTGTGAATGTTGTACTTAATACCACTGAATTGTATGCCTGAAGATGGTTAAGATGATATATTTTGTATATTATGTATATTTTACCACGATTAAAAAATAGCTCAAAGTGGATCATAGACCTGAGTGTGAGACTAAAACTATAAAATTGTTAGAAGAAAACAGAAATAAATCTTTGTGACCTTGGATTAGGCAGTGATTTCTTAGATATGACACCAAAAGCACAAACAAAAAAGAAAAAATAGATAAATTGAGATTCTTCAAAATTAAAAACTTGTGCTTCAAAGGTCACCATCAAGAAAATGAAGACAACCCACAAAATGAGAGAAAGTGTTTGCAAATCATATATCTGATCAACAATTTATATCTAGATTATATAAAGAACTTTTAAAACCTAACAATAAAAAGACCACTTTCTTAAAAAGTGGGCAAGTATTTGAATAGACATATCTCTACTCAATACACAATATTCAATATTCTCTGTATACAGTTGACACATAAGCAATTAAAAAGATGCTCCATATCATGAGTTATCAAGGAAATGCAAGTGAAAACCACAATGAGATGCCACTTCACACCAGTTAAAATATTCTCAAACTTAAAACTCAAATTTTTTTGCCACTCTGAGCATGTCTGTGAATAACCATGGCAGCACCATGAGTATTTGTTTGGGCTTAGAAATAAATGTTACTGAGTAGGCAAATTTGCAAAATACAGAATCCATGAATAATTTAAGAATTGACTGTAGGTCTTTAAAGGGCAATCAATAGCTGAAGAGAGCCCCCTTCTGTCTTGGTTGTTATAAATCACACAACAGATCAGCCAGGTCAGTCGGTCATTCCCTCATCTGTTCACCCAGATAATTATTTAGCATAAAGTAAAAGAACTGATGTGATCATTATTTCACAATCTTTGTGTAAGTATATATATAATTAATATGTATATCTCTATATAAGTTGTACACATTAAACATGTATATTTAAATAAATATTTAATTAATTAAAATAACTGAACAGGTGACTCTGATGATGGGCCAAGTTGTGAATTCACTGATGGGGTCCAGCCTCTCAGTGTTACACATCATGAGCTGATAGATGGAATAGCCATTGCTGGACATCACATATCAAAACAAAAACAAAATAGTAACAATGTAACTGCTGCAAGGACCTGGAGAAATTGGAACCCTTAGGTACTGCTAGTGGTAATGGAGAATGTTGTAGCCACTATGGAAACAATCTGTCAGTTCCTCCAGAAGTTAAACAGTTAACCATTTAACCCAAGAATTCTACTGAATAGGTATATACTCTAAGAATATTAAAAACATGTCTATACAACAGTGTTTACATGAATATTCATAGCAACATAGCTAAAAAGAGGAAACAACCCAAATGCCCATCATTTGATGAATGGATAAACAAAATGTAGCAGTATATCCATACAATGAAATGCTATTCATTATTAGAAAAGAATAAAGTACTGATAGGTGCTACAAGGTGGATGAACCTTGAAAACATGCTAAGTGTTAAGAAGCTAGTTACAGAGAATCTCATAGTGTGACTCCATTTATATGAAATGTCCTGAGTGGGCAAATCCAGAGACCGAAAGACTGGCAGCTGCCTAGAGCTGTCGGACTTGGTGGGGAAATGAGAAGGGACAGCTAATCAGTGTGAGATTTCTTTTTGGGACAATGAAAAGGGTCTGGAACTGGGTAGTGGTGATAATTGTACAAGTCTTTGAATGTATTAAAAGTCACAACTGTATCTTCCATAAGTGAATTTTATGGTTTGTGAATTACATCTTGATAAAACTAAATTTCTTTTGATTTCAAAGAATAGGAAAAAATCTAAAACAATAGAGTACTTATATGACAGCTAAAGTAAATAATGTTTAAAATTATTTGTTATTATTTTTTACAAACAATAGAATAAGCTTTTTTTTTTGTTAAAGTATCATTGCTATACAATCTTATGTTGGTTTCAAATACACAACATAGTGGTTCAATAGTTACCCATATTATCAGACCCCCCCCCTCCAGTGCGGTCACTATCTATCAACATAGTAAGATGTTACAGAATCATTAACTGTATTCTCCCTGCTGTACTACCTTCCCCATGACCAACCTATATTGTGATTGCAAATTATTGTGCCCCTTTATTCCTTTCCCCATCCCCTATCATCCTCCCCCATAACCACTAATCCCTTCTCTGTGTCTGTGAGTCTACTGCTGTTTTGTTCCTTCTGTTTTGCTTTGTTTTTATTATTTTTATTTTTGTATCATTAATATAGACTTACATGACAACATTGTGGTTACTAGATTCCCCCCATTATCAAGTCCCCACCACATACCCCATTACAGTCACTGTCCGTCAGCGTAGTAAGCTGCTATAGAATCACTGCTTGTCTTGTCTGTGCTATACTGCCTTCGCCATGCCCACCCCCCTACATTATGTGTGCTAATTGTAATGCCCCTTATTCCCCTTCTCCCTCCCTTCCCACCCGTCCTCCCCAGTCCTTTTCCCTTTGGTAACTGTTAGTCCATTCCTGGGTTCTGTGAGTCTGATGCTGTTTTGTTCCTTCAGTTTTTGCTTTGTTTTTATACTCCACAAATAAGTGAAAGCATTTGGTATTTGGAATGAGCCTTATTTTTTTGTAACAAAAAACAGCACAGTAATTCCCCACCACCACCTTACCCCCATGGTTTTGCTTTCCATGGTTCAGTTACCTGCAGTCAGCTGGGGTCTGGAGGCAGATGATCCTCCTTCTGACTTACCATCATTAGGTCAATAGCCTAATGCTCTATCACAAAGCCTATGTCATTCACTTCACTTTATCTCATCATATAGGCATTTCATCATCTCACATCATTATAAGAAGAGCAAGTACAGCACAATAAGATATTTTGAGAGAGAGACCACATTCGTATAACTTTTAGTACAGTATATTGTAATTCTTTTATTGTTTTTGTTTATCTTTTACTGTGTCTACTTCATAAGTAAAACTTTATCACAGATATGTATGTATAGGAGAAAACATATATATAGGGTTTGGTACTGTCTGTGGTTTCAGGCATCCATTAGGGGTCTTAGATCATATCCCCTGTGAATAAGTAGAGACTACTGTACAAAAATGTAGAAAGTGAGGCCCCTCATAACCTCACCACCCACATATCCTGCCCAGTTTGCATCCTTCTAAGAAAGGGAATTTAATTCCTAAGCAAGAATAAATTTGAATCCTGAGAAGCTCATCTGATGTGGTCAGTCAGCACACCTTGATTCACTTGATTTTCTAGTCCCATATGTAGAAGCACTGGTCGGGGCCTTCTTTATGAGAAAGTATCTGCTTCTAAATGACAGAGCTGTTGGTGGGCTGTATTACTTCTATGTAAAGACATAGTATTCTTGTGTGTCAATTTAGTCAACGTTTTTAAAATTCCAGGAGTGTTTCTTTGGCTCCCAGGATGAAGCAAGAATATAAAGCAGGATTCTAAACTGTTGTCTTTAACCTAAGAGGCAGAGCACTTGTACAGATGTTTACTGAGTGCTTACAGGTCAATGATCTTTAATTGAATGGCTATTTACCTTCTACATGGTAGCAGATAAATTGCAATAAATACCTGAATCAGTACTCCTTTAGTGGCTTTTTCAATGTATGTAGATATGTTAGTTGAAGAGAGGTGGCTTTTATGTAAGTATGGGGGTGGCTAATTATATCAGTGTTATATATTAGAACATCTTTAATAATTAAAGTTTGTGTAAAAGAAATATTTATTTATTCTTTCAGATGTTTTTATACCTATGCCAGAGAACTTATTAGTAAATTTAAATGAAAGTAAAGAGGTAAGACACATTTTCCTATCTGACATGTTTAATTGAAATATTGAAGGAATATATTTTTGAAATGGACTTCTAAGTCCATCTTGCTTCTTTCTGTGACATTTCTAAGGTGTGTAATATTTTATATTTGCTGATAGTTAAAATTCATCAGATGAACAGCTCTTGAGTTTGCCCTTGAACTGAATAGTTTTAAGTGTAATGTCGCAAGCTATTTGTACTAGGGTAGAAGGTAAGCCTGTTCCATTAAGGAGGAAAACCTGAAGGAAACCTGCCTTGCCAGCCATTTGGGAAATTGGGAGGGTTGCTGAGATGAGCTTCTGGTCACTGCATAGAAGCACTTTAGCCAGGCTGCTTTCAGTGCCCTTTGCTTTTCTGATTCACAGAGTGTCATTGGGGTCAGTTCAGAAGAAACTCTTATTACCTGCCTGGAAATTGCCATGACATAATACAGTGAGAGGTGAACAGAATGTGTCTGAAGGGGGGATGTTGTCTACCCTGTATATGCACATATGCCGTAGGGGTAACATTTTAACTAGCAAGTCTATAGTCTCAGCTGTTGGCAATGGTGACTTCACCATAGCGTGAAGTAGTTTTTTTCCCCATTAACTCTCTTTATTTGTACAACCTAACATGAATAGGTAGTTGTTTTTTGTTTTGTTTTTCTTTTGTAGTGTTATTACTAGTTGGCAAATTTACTGGCTATCTTAGATTTTACCATAGGGAAGAGTTAAACTCACTTTAAACTGAAAAGAATAAAGTGTGTAGAGGTGATTGAGGCCATATTTCATGGCATTAAAATAAACCAAATCTCTAGACTGTGATAGTTCTTTTGATACATTTTGGACTTATAGTCTTGCTGGACTACTGCATGTGCAAGAAGAGTAAGGCCCCAATTTTGATTTGTCTTGCTTGCCAATTTACAATGTTGACTTAAAATGGCCTTTTTGTCATTTGACCAACTTCATTGTTTACTGTACTGTCTGTAGATTCCGATCATCATCATGACTCAGTGTCTTGTCTGTTGTACTAGTTACTGACTTACTGTTAAAAATTATTTTAATCGTAACGGGCTTGAGTTTTCTTGCTTTATTTCACAAGCTTGTTCAAGAATTACTGAAAACTTTGCCGCAAATGTTCACCAAGACCCTGGAAACCCAGAATGCCTTGGGTCCTGCGCTTCAGGCTGCCTTCAAGCTGATGTCCCCAACTGGTGGTCGAATGTCAGTTTTTCAAACACAGCTCCCAACGCTTGGTGTAGGAGCCCTGAGACCCCGAGAGGAACCTAACCCAAGGTCCTCTGCTAAGGTTAGAAAGTTTTCAGATGTGTTTAAGTTAAGGTAATGATGCTCTTGTCCCTTTGAGCACAAAACTTGGTTTCTATTTATTTATTCTTTTGGTTGTGGAAAAAGAGAGTATCAGGAAATGGATTAAGTGTTTCTCTTTTATGTAGATATTTATTACATTATCTTCTACCTAATTATTCATACCTTATTTTTTGTCTTTAGCAGGCCACTAGAAATGCAGCCTGCCTTTCATGAGGAAGTCTGACAGACTAAGAGAATATGCCTGCTAGGGGCAAAAAAGAATCTGGATGACCTGTAAAAAGTAGCCATAGTTTGGCTTATTGACTGCCATGGATTGATTTTGAGCACCTTGTGTGTATAAACTCAGTTTGAGAATTGTGTTTCTCAAAAGATTATGAGAATGCAGCCATATATTATACTGCTTATAGTGTCAGTCCTGGAGTCAACCTAAGTTCCACTGCTTTTTAGATATGTGAGCTTGAATAGTTACTTAATTTCTTTGCTCCTCAGTTTTCTTGTATTTATGAAGTGAAAATAATTATATTACACCTCTTAGGTAGTTGAAAAGACTAAATAGATATTACATATGAATTGTTTAGAACAGATTTTAACATACTAAGCATTTAGTAGGTTATTGAAATGAGCGTAATAGATGTATTTTTTTAAGTAAAACAAAATAGAAAATTCTTAAGCAGAACCTGTTTTTTACAGAAAAAAAACCCAAAATATTACAAAGCAAAATAATTTTGTAGACTGCCCAAGTGTATTGTTAACACCTTGGTATATATAGATAAGTATTTAAGTTTTATGATAATTTAATGATTTTTAACTTTTTCTCTTTGTAATTTATTATTAATAGGAAATTCACTTGACACCATCTACTGACTTCTATAAGAAATTAGCCTTGGACTGTTCTGGTCAGCAGGTAGCTGTTGACTTATTCCTTCTCAGTGGACAGTATTCTGATTTAGCCTCTCTGGGTAAGTTATTTATGATGATTATTTTCCTCAAATAAATGCTAGAATGGTATTTATCTGATGGTATTCTAAATAGAAGACAAAGTGAAATAATTTTTATTCCTCTGGAGAGTTTAATCTATTACAAACCTTATAATCTTCTACTCTAAACAGTTAGAGTAGAGAAATTTCTATACTTCTATTTAAAGGAATGAAATAATCGTTTTTTGACAATACTTTGGATGGTTAAAGAAATATTGATTTAAATGCCTGGAGTTACTTTGGTGCAATAATGGTAGTTAATGGCAGAATTTAAAAGGAGTGTGTGTTTTCTTCCAGGTTGTATTTCTCGATATTCGGCAGGCAGTGTCTATTACTATCCTTCTTACCACCATCAGCAGAACCCAGTCCAAGTACAGAAATTACAGAAGGAACTACAGAGATACCTTACTCGGAAGATTGGCTTTGAGGCAGTCATGAGAATTCGTTGCACCAAGGGTGGGGGCATTTTTTTTTTTTTGGATACTTACATAGGAGAAATGTTTTTGATATTAGTAAACATGCATGTTTCTCTTTTTCTTTTTTATGGTAAATGTTATTGCAAGTGAAATAATACGTATACTCTTGGTAAAGTTAAAAAAAAAAGGTACAGTACAAAAAAATGTAAAATGTGAAATGAGATTTAACCCAGGATGTTTTACCTCACAGTTTCTCTTATGCCCTTGAAAAGTTTTTCCATGCATATATGAGCTTTTATTTTAGCTTTCAAATAAAAGCAGAGGGGATCACATCTGGCTTCATTTTAACCACTTTTTTTTTTTACATGAAGATTTATATCCTTTTTTTTCTGATGACTGTTTTAAAGTTGGCATTTATTTCACAAGCAATGTATACATCCCTTCTTGTAAAAAATGAAAACATTATTGAAAAAGCTGAAATCTTGTATCAGCTTGTGTGTGCGCATACTTTGACTTTTCTTCCATCCTTATGTAGTCACTGAAACCATATTGGTTGGTATATTGGACTTTTCTATCCATTTATATACTTACATATGTATCCATGGAAAATATATAGTAAAGTGCATTAGCCTAAATAATATTGTACATGTTTTTAGCAAATCTTGAAGATCCATTAAAATTAGTTAATATAGATCTGTCTCATTCTTTGTAACTTCTAGTATTCAGGAGAAGGTACTAATCATGAATTAGTTATTTTCCTACTGATTGGCATTGAGGACATCTCTGATATTTTTTGTTATGGTGAACAAAAACAGTATTGCTTTATTTTTTTGCACATAAAATTTTGGCACTTGAATGAGTATATCTGTAGGATAAATTTTTAGATATGGAATTACTAGGGTTAAAGTAAGTATTCATTTAGAATTTTAGTAGAGATTGACAAATTATCCTCCAAAAAAGCTTTTTGAAAATTTAATCTCCACTTTCATTTAACAAGGTATGTATTATATCTCCTGCCCTTAATATGGTGTATTAACTAATATGATTCTGCTTCTAGTTCCAGTGTGAGGGTTGTTCTTCCCCACACCACCAAGCAGTCACCTCAGTTCTGACACTGTCTACCTAGAGACAGCATCAGTTCCCACAGGTTAAGTGATCAGCCTCACAAGACTCCTCACACACACACTGCAGCCACCAACTGCAAGTCAGAAGTGCTTCTGACCAACTAGCAATACAGTGGAGGTTCCAACTACCCCCTCTGTGGCTTTAATTAATTTGCTAGAGTGCTTACAGAACTCAGAAACATTTTGTTTCCTAGATTACCAGGTTTTATAAAAGGATATAACTCAGAAACAGCCAGGTGGAAGTGATACATAGAGCAAGGCATAGGGAGTTGGCAGAGAGCTTCCATGCTTTCTCCGAGCAGTCCCCTGTCCCCAAAGCTCCCTCCTCGTGTTCACCAACCTGTAGGCTCTCCAAAGGACCTCATCCTTTTGGGTTTTTAATGGAGGCTTCACTGCATAGTTGTGATAGACTAAATTATTGGCCAGTGGCAATTGGTTCAACCTCCAGCCCCTTTTCCCTCCCTAGAGGTGGAGGGGCAGGGTGTTGGACTAAAAGTCCAACCCTCTAATCATATGGTTGGGTTCTCTGGCAGTTAGCCTCCATTCTTAGGTTACCTAGGTGCTTTCCAAAAGTCACCTCAGTAACAGCAGAAGACACCTTTGTACCACTCATCACTTAGGAAATTCTGAGGGTTTTGGGAGTTCTGTGCCAAAAACAGTGAACGCCAAATATATATTTCTTATTACAAATCACAATGTCATACCTAAACTTTAAAAATTTACTCTGCTTGTCTGATAAGTGAGAAGGATAAAATATAAATATCCATAAGCAGGTGATATATAAACCATTATAATAACTTTTTCTCTTCTAGGTCTTTCCATTCATACTTTCCATGGGAACTTCTTTGTTCGGTCAACAGACTTACTGTCTTTGCCTAATGTAAACCCAGATGCTGGGTATGCAGTACAGATGTCAGTAGAAGAGAGTCTTACTGACACTCAGTTGGTTTCCTTTCAGTCAGCACTCTTGTATACGTCCAGCAAAGGTAAATTTTTGTCTTTCTGTGTGTGTGGCAAAAAACACATGAGAATTACCGTCTTAACAAAGTTTTAAGTACACAGTATAGTATTGTTAAATATAAGCACAATGTTATAGCAAAAGTAAGTTTTGATTTGGTCATGATTGTATGGCTTGTGATAAATTCCCTCTTCTTTGGAGGTAATACCAATTTCTATTAAGCCAAAAAAATATTCCAAACCTTAAGAGCTTTGTTGCTGTTGTCTCTAAAGCTAAGGTGTGTGTTTCCCTCGAAGGTGAAAGAAGAATTCGCGTTCATACTTTGTGTTTGCCAGTAGTTTCAACTCTGAATGAAGTCTTTCTTGGAGCTGATGTTCAAGCAATTTCAGGGTTATTGGCCAATATGGGTAAGAATTATTATCATCTATTATAAATACTTTGTAAGTAATAATATTAGAAAAATCCACATAGCTTTGTTTTCCCTTAAATAATTAGCTATAAGGGTTTCAATGTTTTGGATCCTGTCTGTGCCTGCTGAGTAACTATTTGAATGACAGGATCTACTGCAGATAAGCTTATCTCTTAAAAAAATTTTAAGCAGCTTTATTGAGGTATAATTTATGTGCCAAATCACTAAACCCATTTTAAATTTACAATTTCATTGTTTTTAGGGTGTTTAGCATTGTGTGGCCATCGCCTCAGTCAAATTATAGAACATTTCTATCACCCCAAAGAGAACCTGATGCCCATTAGCAGTTACTGCCCACTCCCTTCTGCTTCCCTCTCTGGTCTCAGGCAACCACTAAACCACTTTCTATCTGATAATCTGCATTAAATGACGGTATTTTACTTTTTTTTTTAAATTAAGGTATTATTGATGTACACTATTATTAAGGTTTCACATGAAAAACAATGTGGTTACTACCTTCACCCATATTATCGAGTCCCCCCACATACCCCATTGCAGTCACTGTCCATCAGTGTAGTTAAGATGCCAAAGAGTCACTATTGTCTTCTCTGTGCTACACTGTCTTCCCCATGATCCCCTTCACACCATGTGTACTAATCATGATACCCCTCAATCCTTTTCTCCCTCCCTTCCTATCTGCCATCCCTCACCCCTCCCCTTTGGTGACCTCGAGTCCCTTCTTGGAGTTTGTGAGTCTGCTGCTGTTTTGTTCCTTCAGTTTTGCTTCGTTGTTATACTCCACAAATGAGGGAAATCATTTGGTATTCGTCTTTCTCTGCCTAACTTATTTCACTGAGCATAATACCCTCTAGCTCCATCCATGTTGTTGCAAATGGTAGGATTTGTTTCTTTCTTATGGCTGAATAGTATTCCATTGTGTATATGTACCACATCTTCTTTATCCGTTCATCTACTGATGGACACCTAGGTTGCTTCCATATCTTGGCTATTGTAAATAGTGCTGTGATAAACATAGGGGTGCATATGTCTTTTTGAATCTGAGAAGTTGTTTTCTTTGGATAAATTCCTAGGAGTGGAATTCCAGGTCAAATGGTATTTCTATTTTTAGTTTTTTGAGGAACCTCCATATTGCTTTCCACAAAGGTTGAACTAGTTTACATTCCCACCAGCATTCTCCGCATCCTCGCCAGCATTTGTTATTCCTAGTCTTTTTTGATGTTGGCTATCCTAAGTGGTGTGAGGTGGTATCTCATTGTGGTTTTAATTTGCATTTCCCTGATAATTAGTGATGTGGAGCATCTTTTCATGTGTCTGTTGGCCATCTGAATTTCTTCTTTGGAGAATTGTCCATTCATATCATCCACCCATTTTTTAATCAGGTTGTTTGCTTTTTTGGGTTTTGAGGTGTGTGAGTTCTTTATATATTTTGGATGTCAACCCTTTTATCAGATATGTTATTTATGAATATATTCTCCCATACTGTAGGATGCCTTTTTGTTCTGCTGATGGTGTCCTTTTCAGTACAGAAGCTTTTTAGCTTGATATAGTCCCACTTGTTCATTTTTGCTTTTGTTTTCCTTGCCCAAGGAGATGCGTTAAGGAAAAAGTTGCTCATGTTTATATTCAAGAGATTTTGCCTGTGTTTTCTTCTAAGAGTTTTATGGTTTCATGACTTACATTCATGTCTTTGATCCATTATAACCGTATTTTACTTAATGTTTAATATTGGTGGTTAATAGCTATTTTATGAGCTCTGTAACTTGGGTTACTGTAAAGATGATTAGACTTAGGCATCATGGATTTGGGGATTGAAAACCAGTATCCTGTCATATGTAAATTTGTAGCCTTGGCCAAATCACATGGACTAGGAGAAAATTTACTGATACCTCATCTCTTTACTTCCATCTCAGATATAGTTGCCTTCTTGATTTTTTTTTTTTTTGTCCCTTTTTCAAATTATAGAGCTTAACATGATTTTGGTTCTTGGTCCCTTTCTCCTTCAGGAAGAACTTCCAGTGAGTCCATTTGCTTCAAACTCAAATTGCCTGTAATAGGAATAATTACCCATTTCCTAGAATTTCCTAGTGGGAAAATTGTTCCTTATTGGAGCCTGGTAAAAGATCCAACCCCACTTTAGTCTCATGTTGTTAAAAGTTAAAGATTGTGACATAAGAGATTTGAGAATCACTGCCTTTATATTTTGTTGAACTAATACTTTTTGGTAACAGTATGAACATTATTATCTTTATCATCATCAACAACAACTATAAATCAGGCAGTATATGTGAATTTAAAAATACTTGCCAGCAACTTGCTTCACAAGAAGTATTGGTTCTGTTACTAAATTTGGTTGATCCCATTATGCATATTTTTTCACATTTTATCAGTCTTTAAAATCAGGATATCTTCAGTTGATGAAGGCTTAGAGTTACTGTTGACCCAGTAATAGTAATCTTGATTTATTCTTGCCTATGTATAAATTTGGTCTAAGCAGTTAATAACATCACTTCATTGTATTTTTGGTAGCACATAACTTAAGTTTAATTGTAGTTTGAGAAGTCTTCAAAACAAATGTAGTTTTTTTAGTATTGAAAACATTTTTTGAGTATGCAGAAATGCATATACACAAAGTGTGGCATGACACTAAGAGCTCTTGCAATAAATATAAAATAAAAATTCTCTCTGTTAAGAAGGCATGTGTATTTAACTGCAGAGTTTTTCCTTTCTCAGTGGTATATAAAACATGGTGGATTACAATAACATCTTAGGCTGACAAAATAGTTTTCCCATTTTATAGATAAGGAAACTGAGGCTTATGAAGGTGAAATTACTTGCCAAGTTGCCACACAGCTAGGAAACAGCAGAGCAGCATTTCAGCACATGTTGGTTTCATTCTCCAAAGTATGTGTCTTTTAACTGCTATGTTTACTCCTTGTTTGTATAATAAATTGGAGAGAGAATTTGTACAATTAAGAAATTGTTTCTTCTGTCCGTAACAGTGGGGTAGGTAAACTTCTGTCTTACTGCTCTTTTGTCTCTACCTCCACCTCTGTTAGCTGTTGACAGGTCTGTGACTGCCAGCTTGAGTGATGCCCGGGACGCCCTCGTCAATGCCGTCATAGACTCTCTTTCAGCTTATCGTTCTTCAGTCCTAAGTAACCAGCAGCCTGGACTCATGGTTCCTTTCTCTTTGCGGCTTTTCCCACTCTTTGTGTTGGCTCTTCTTAAACAGGTAAGAGAAGCAAAACCAGAAACTGATACAGAGAAAATGTCAAAAGCCAAAGTTTTTATCCTGGATCCATTAAACATTATGTATATAAAATTTATGCCAGTTAAATTTTCCGAGGACAGGAACTCTAACTCTTATTTGAAACTTGAAAGGATTTGTAACCAAAAAAAGTTACAAAATACTGATTTAAAGCATGTGCTTTGTTTGTAAGATATGCTCACCAAGTATTATCTGATGTTATTAGAGATGGAAATGATTATCAGTTTTCCAGTTTTCCAAAACAAGAACTGAATATTTTCCTGCTAGAGTAAGAAGTCACATTTGAGACTTTTCTTTTGCCTGTTTCGCACTCCGTATTGTATTTCAGCCACATTCCACTGCTTAATCTTAGATATACCTTTTCATTCCTGTGTACTGATTTCCATGGCCTGCATTGCACTTTCCTATCCTTTTCTTTGAGCTCAAATGTTAACTCTGGCAGATACCTTTCATTCTGTGGTCCTCTAGCTCTTTGTGCATATACTTATTTATACAGTTTTTTATTTAATAATTTTGTCAGTTGTCTCCTCTACCTGCCCTTTGCCCCTATCCCTGGCTCCCTTTGTCCCCTCTTCCCCCTCCAAAAAAAAAGATAGAGAAAGGAAACTCTGGGTTGGTGGAAGAGGTTTATATTCCCAACATCTAAAATACATAATGTGCAAGCTTGTCGACTCAGGATAACCTTCCCTTATAAAATTTTACTAAAAAGCTCATGCTAATAAATCACCTGGGGAAGCACTCCAGATTCCAGAATTGATCAAGGACTGCTCTGGATCCTGTCAAGTTTTATACTTTTCTGAACTCCAGAGTTGAACTGTCCAGTATATGTTGTCTCTTCTAAGTGAGCAGAGTAACCCACTATACCCTAACAGGAATGGCTTTTGAATCTTCTAATTTCTTTGACTCAAATTATATATTTCCACTTCTGGATACAATGTAAATACACAGAGGTTACATAAATATTTAAATTTTAATGCTATAAAATTTGAGCTTGTCCCTTTTTGCCTTGAATGGTGTCCTTTCACTGTGACCTGCCTTCCCTGACCTCCCCAGTGAATATGCAGCTCTCTCCTTCCACACCACCCTGGCGTTCTTTATCTTTCTTCCCTCATTTGTTTTTTTCCATAGCACTTAATCCTGACATTCCTCATATTTTGCTATTTACTGTTTACTTAGTAATGCTATTTACTTCGCCCTTACTAGGATTTTTTGTCAATGAGGACAAGCATTTTATTCTTTTTTAAATTAAAGTATCATCAATATACAATCTTAAGAAGGTTTCACATGAACAATACTATGGTTGAGGACAAGCATTTTTTATCTTTTTGTTCACCACTTGGTCTCAGCATCTAGAACAGTTCCTGGCACATACTGGACACTCAGTAAATGTCTTTTGAATGAATAAATGAAACTTTTCCTTCTTCCATTTCCCATTTTTTAGTTGTTATGCACATACAATTTGGAAAACCTAAGAGCATTTTCTAATACTGCTTTATTTATAGTTAGTGCATTTGTTTTAAAGTATAAGTTCATAGCTGAAATCTCTGCCTCTTTCTATTCTTTCTATCAATAGGAATGCTTAAACCTTACCTCAAAACTTCATTATCTCCCTAAAGTTAATACATCAGTTAAAACTCATAAATACTTATTAACCCTATTCTACTACATAGCTACCCCCATATTTAAAATTTTTTTTCCTGGTTGATTTATAAATTTTATTACGTTATTTAATTTCTCTAACTGTAGAAGAAACAAGGATACTGTTTAACCACCATTAATCATCACCTAGCATTTATAGAACACTGATATTCTGGTCCTTCTTATGTGTCTTTATTTTTGTCATCTGCAAGGTATAACTTTACCCTTCTCTGGGAGATGTTTGGATTTTTACATCACTATTGCTATATAGTAGTGTTTAGAACTATTTCACTGTTTAGGAAACAGGTACCAGAGAGATCTAATGATCTTGCTATGGTCAGGTAATTGATTTCTTAAGACTTTAGGTAGGGATATGGCCACAACTTAATAAATGTGTGTCACTTCTTGAAAGGTACTTTTCAAAGAATAATTAACAGTACATCTGCTCATTCTGTCCGAAGATAGTCTTTTAACAACTGATTTGCAAAGTTTATATATATTTGTTAAATACTTCTTTTTTGGGTTGGGGGGTGGTTTTTATTACAGAAATCATTCCAGACTGGGACTAATGCACGTCTGGATGAACGCATTTTTGCTATGTGTCAAGTGAAAAATCAGCCCTTGGTTTACCTTATGCTTACAACTCATCCCAGTTTGTATAGAGTTGACAATCTCTCTGATGAGGTAAGATTGAGTCTTTTTTTTAGTGGCTTTTATTTAAAGATTTATAAGCCTAATTATGTTTAATCAATTGCAGAAATGAGAAAAGGCCTGTTTTAAGTTAATTAAAACAATACATTTTATTAAGTTTATTTAAGGCAAATCTCTGGAGCAGATCTAAGTAAATGAAGAGGTTGTCAGATTGACCAGAGCAACCTCTGATTTATTTATTTAAACAAGTTGATATAAAAGGCGTATCCTAAAGTGAAATTACATCTGAACACCCCAGCTAATTGTTTATTACAACACTGCTCTTGAATTAAAGAAACCAAACTTATCTAAGTTGTATCACTGCTTGCCCTTAATAGGAAATTTACCTAAATTAAAGTCACAAGCATGAAAATACTAAGTCACAAGCTTTCTAAAGTTGGTAGCAAGTTAGCATATGTATGTTGGAAAAAATTTTGGTTAAAAACCTAAGGATTTTAAAATAACTTACACATATAAAGGACAAATTGCCTCTGAAATTATTTTTTTATTAAAGTATCATTAGTATATGATCTTATGTTGGTTTCAAATGCACATCACAGTGCTTCAGCAGTCCCCATGATCAAATTATATTGTGATTGCAAATTATTGTGCCCCTTTATCCCCCTCTCCCTCCCTGCCACCCCCACCCCTTCTCCCCCTTGGTAACGACTAGTCACTTCTCAGTGTCTGAGTCCAATGCTGTTCTGTTCCTTCTGTTTTGCATTGTTTCTATATTCCACAAACAAGCGAAATCATGTGGTATTTGTCTTTCTCTGCCTGGCCTATTTCACTGATCATAATATACTCTAGATCCATACATGTTGTTGAAAGTGGAATTTCTTTTCTTTTTATGGATGAATAATATTCCATTGTGTGTATGTACCACATCTTTATCCATTCGTCTGCTAATGGACACTTAGGTTGCTTCCACATCTTGACTATTGAAAATAGTGTGGCGATAAAAATAGGTGTGCGTATATATTTTTGTATCAGGGACTTTGTTTTATCCAGGTAAATTCCTAGAAGTGGAATTATGGGTCAAATGGTATTTCTGTTTTTAGTTTTTTGAGGAACCTCCATACTACTTTCCACAGCGGTTGCACCAATTTGCATTCCCACCAACAGTGTAGGAGTGTTCCTGTTTCTCTGCATTGTTGCCAGCATTTGTTGTTTCTTGTTTTTTGGATAGTGGCCATTCTAACTGGTGTGAGGCACTGTCTCACTGTGGTTTTAATTTGCATTTCCCTGATGATTAGCAATGTGGAGCATCTTTTCATGTGCCTATTGACCATCTGTATTCCTTCTTTGGAGAAGTGTCTGTTCGGGTACTCTGCCCGTTTTCTAATCAGCTTACTTATTTTTTGGGTGTTGAGGCACATGAGTTCTTTATGTATTTTGGATGTTAATGCTTTATCAGATGAGTCATTTACAAATATATCCTCCCATACTGTAGGCTACCTTTTTGTTCTGTTGATGGTGTCCTTTGCTGTATAGAAGCTTTTAGTTTGATATAGTCCCACTTGTTCATTTTTTATTTTGTTTCCCTTGCCCTAAGTGATGTGTCCAGGAAAAAATTGCTCATGCTTACGTTCAAGAGATTTTTGCCTATGTTTTCTTCTTCTAAGAGTTTTATGATCTCATGACTTACATTTGAGTTTACTTTTGTGTATGGAGTTAGACAATAATCCAGTTTTATTCTCTTTCATGTAGTTGTCCAGTTTTCTGAACACTATTTGTCGAAGAGGCTGTCTCTTCCACATTGTATATTCATGGCTCCTTTATCATATATTAATTGACCATATGTGCGTGGATTTATATCTGGGCTCTCTATTCTGTTCCATTGATTTATGGGTCTGTTGTGCTAGAACCAAATTGTTTTGATAACTGTGGCTTTTTAGTAGAGCTTGAAGTCAGGGAGCTTAATACCTCCAGCTTCGTTCTTCTTTCTCAGGATTTCTTTGGCTATTTGGGGTCTTTTGTGATTCCGTATGAATTTTAGAACTGTTTGTTCTAGTTCATTGAAGAATGCTGTTGGTATTTTGATAGGGAATGCATTGAATCTGTACATTGTTTTGGGCAGGATGGCCATTTTGATAATATTAATTCTTCCTATCCATGAGCACAGGATGTATTTCCATTTTTTGGTGTCTTTAATTTCTCTCATGAGTGTCTTATAGTTCAGAGTAAAGGGTTTTCACCTCCTTGGTTTAGATTCATTCCTAGGTATTTTATTATTTTCTTGATGCATTTGTAAATGGAGTTTTTTTTCCTGATTTCTCTTTCTGCTAGTTTGTTGTTAGTTTATAGGAATGTGACAGATTTCTGTGTATTAATTCTGTATTCTGCAACTTTGGTGAATTCAGTTATTAATTCTAGTAGTTTTTTGGTGAATTATTTAGTTTTTTTTTAATGTAAAATATCATCTCATCAGCAAATAGTAAGAGTTTAACTTCTTCCTTACCAGTTTGGATGCCTTTTATCTCTTTGTGTTGTCTGATTGCCATGGCTAGGACATCCAGTGCTATGTTGAATTAAAGTGGTGAGACTGGGCATCCTTGGCTTTTCCTGATCTTAGAGGAAAAGCTTTGAGCCTTTTGCTATTAACTACATCAATGTTGGCTGTGGGTTTGTCATATACGGCCTTTATTATGTTGAGGTACTTGCCCTCTATACCCATTTTGTTAAGAGTTTTTATTATGAATGGATGTTAAATTGTCAAATGCTTTTTCAGCATCTGTTGAGATGATCATGTGGTTTTTATCCCTGTTTTTGTTAATGTGGTGTATTATATTGATTGGTTTATGAATATTGTACCATCCTTGCATCCCTGGAATAAATCCCACTTGGTCATGATGGACGATCTTTTTGATGTATTTTTATATTCAGTTTTCTAATATTTTGTTGAGTATTTTTGCATCTATGTTCATCAGGGGTATTAGTCTGTAATTTTCTTTTTTTGTGGTGTCTTTGGTTTCGGTATTAGAGTGATGCTGGCCTCATAGAATGAGTTTGGGAGTATTCCTTCCTCTTCTCCTTTTTGGAATGCTTTAAGAAGGATGGGCATTAGATCATCCTTAAATGTTTGGTAGGATTCGGCTGTGAAGACATCTGGATCTGGTATTTTGTTTTGGGGGAGTTTTTTGACTACCCTTTTGATTTCATTGCTGGTAATTCATTCAGATTTTTCTGTTTCTTCCTGGGTCAGTCTTGGAAGGTTGTATTTTTCTAGGAAGTTGTCCATTTCTAGGTTATCCAATTTATCGGCATATGATTTTTCATAATATTCTCTAATAATTCTTTGTATTTCTATGGTATCTGTTGTGATTCTTCCTCCTTTATTTCTGATTCTGTTTATGTTTGTACATTCTCTTTTTTTCTTGGTAAGTCTGGCGAGGAGTTTATCCATTTTGTTTACTTTCTCAAAGAACTAGCTCCTAGTTTCATTGATTTTTTTTCCTATTCTCATGTTTTATTTATTTTTGCTCTGATATTTTATTATGTCCCTCCTTCTACTGTCTTTGGGCTTCATTTGTTCTTTTTCTAGTTTCTTTAATTGTGAGTTTAGACTTTATTTGGGATTATTCTTGTTTCTTGAGGTAAACCTGTATTGTTGTGTACTTTCCTCTTAGAACTGCCTTTGCCGCCTCCCACAGATTTTGGGCTGTTGTGTTTTTGTTTTCATTTGTCTCCATGTATTGCTTGATGTCTGTTTTAATCTGTTCATTGATCCATTGATTATTTAGAAGCATATTATTTAGCCTCCATGTAATTTGCAGGCCATTTTGTTTCTTTTGTGTAACTTATTTCTGTAGTTTCATATCATTATGGTCTGAGAAGCTGTCTGATAAAATTTCAGTCTTTTTGAATTTATTGAAGCTCTTCTCATGGCCTAGTATGTGATCTGTTCTGGAGAATGTTCCATGTACACTTGAGAAAAATATGTATCCTGCTGCTTTTGGGTAGAGTGTTCTGTAGATATCTGTTAAGTCCATTTGATCTAATGTATTGTTCAGTGCCTCTGTTTCCTTGTTTATTTTCCGTCTGGTTGATCTGTTCTTTGGAGTGAGTGGTGTGTTGAAGTCTCCTACAATGAATGTATTGCAGTTTATTTCCCCCTTTAATTCTGTTAATATTTGTTTTATGTATGCTCCTATGTTGGGTGCATAGATATTTATAATGGTTATATCCTCTTATTGGACTGAATCCTTTAACATTATGTAAAACATTAAAAAAACTTGTCTCTTGTTACTTTCTTTGTTTTGAAGTCAATTTTGTCTGATATAAGTACAGCTAATCCTGTTTTTTTCTCCCTATTATTTGCATTGAATATGTTTTTCCATCCCTTCACTTTCAGTCTGTGATGTCTTTGGGTCTGAAATGAGTCTCTTGTAGGCAACATGTAAGTGGGTCTTGTTTCCTTATCTATTTTGCCACTCCACATCTTTTGATTGGTGCATTCAGTCCATTTATACTTAAGATGATTATTGATACATATGTACTTACTGCTGTTTTATTAACTGTTTTCTGGCTGTTTTTTATAGCTCCTCTCTGTTCCTTTCTTTCTGTCTTATTGTTATGGATGGTTTTGTCTAGTGTTGTAATTGGATTTCTCTTTATTTTAAATTTATTTATTTATTTTTGAGTGTGTATTTGCTGTAGGCTTCGTGGTCACCAAAGGTTCAAGGATAGCTTACATACTACATAGTAGTCTATCTTAAATTGCTGGTTAATCTATTTCAAACACAATATAAAGGTCCTTTTTTTCCTTCTTCTTCTTCCTCCTCATTTTTCATATTAGATGTCATAATCTGCACTTTTTGTGTATACCTTAACTGATTTTTGTCTATAGTTGATTTTGCCCCTTGTTTTGTTTTCATTTTGTACTTGCTTAGTAATTGGTTGGTCTATTACCTGTACTGTGGGTTTATATTCACTTGTGAAAGCTATTTAGCCTTTGGGTCATTTCCATCTACAGCTGCCCCTTTAACATAGCCTGTAGGGTTGGCTTAATGGTGGTAAATTCCTTCAACTTTTCTTTATCTGGAAATTGTTTAATTCCTGCTTCAAATTTAAATGATAATCTTGCAGGGTAGAGGATTCTTGGTTGGAGGTCCTTCTGTTTCTGTATGTTAAGTATATATCATGCCTGTAGTGTTTCTCTTGAGAGGTCTGATGATAGCCTGATGGGATTTCCTTTGTAAGTAATCTCTTTTCTCTGCTGGTTGCTCTCAACACTCTCTCCTTATCCTTGATCATTGTGTTGCTGGGGTTCCTCTTGTTAGGGGATCACTGCACTTCCAAATCCAATTACAACACTAAACCAAGGAAATAGTGTCTATTTCCTCCCCAAATTGGGCAAGTTTTCATCAGTTATTTCCTTAAAGAGACTTTCTATTCCCTTGTCTTCCTCTTCTCCTTCTGGTACCCCTATTATGCAAATACTGTTTCATTTAGATTGGTCACATAGCTCTCGTATCATTCTTTCATTCCTAAAGATCCTTTTTTCTCTCTGTTTTTCAGTTTCCTTGTTTCACTGTGCTCTAATTTCCATTTCATATACCGTTTCCTCTACCTGTTCTAGTCTACACTTAAATTCGTCCATTGTATATTTTATTTCAGATACTGTATTCTTCAGCTCTGAGTGGCTCTTTTCAGATTTTTTCTCTCTTTCTTAATATCTTCCCTGAGATCTTGAATACTTTTCTGTGTAAATCTATGAGCATGTTTATGACTTTTATTTTGAAATCTTTATCAAGAAGATTGGTGATCTGTGTTTCATTTAGCCCTCTTTCTAGGGTTCTATCCTGTAGTTTTGTTAGGATCATATTCCTCTGTCTACTCATTTTGTCCAGGTTTTTTTTGTTTCTTCCTTTTTATTAAATATCTCTGCTATGCTTTCTGACCTACAGAGTAATAGCTTTATGAAGAAGGCATCTTATGGTGTCCAGAAGCTTAAGAATCTTTACTCTCTAGTGCCTGGTTCTATTGTGTGGGGGCCCCAGCTTTTGGTGTGCTGTGGGCGGGGCCACCTTTCTGCCTGGCTTCTGTAGTGGTGTAAGTCTAGGTGGGCAGTTTGCTTGGCCACGCCTTTGTGATCAGCTCAAGAGCCTGTCAGGTCACTGTGGGTGGGGCTGCGCTCTACCTGGGCTGCAGGGTTAATGGCTTGGGTGGACTGATGTTTGGCTCTGCCCCAACCAGAAGTGCAGCATTGGGTTTGGACACCTGCAGGGAGTAAGAAGCTCTTGGGACTGGCTCCTCCAGGCATCTCTCTTATTGGGCTGAAATGGAGCAAAGCAGGCTAGGAGAGCCTCCCTCTGCCTGCCAGGCAGCAAAGTCTGATGCTGCCACTGGACCAAGTGGGTTGGCTCTCAGCAGCTCACACAGGGAAGAGCCTTGGGTCTGTGTGCCAGCATGGGGGATGGAGCATCTGGGGCTCCCGAGAGTTCCCAATTGTTGGGCCAAGGGAGGGCTGGAGAGGTGTGGTCCACCTTCCTTTCCTCCTGTGGTGAGAATTCCATCCAACCCTTACCCCTCTGGTACCCCTCCCACTTCTGGTAAGTCTTTCAGACTGCTGCCTCTGCTTTGGGTCTCAGGACTGGTGGAGCGTGCCTGCCCTCCACACTGGATGGAGTCTCAGCCTCCCAGAATGTTCCTCCTGCCCCTGGTGTCCAGCCCTGCTATTCACCAGAACCCAATGTAATGTGGGCCCATGAGCCTAAGTCAGAGCTCCAGGGCCAGGTGGCAGTGCTCCTGGGCTCTGACGCCTTCCCTGCTCTGCTCCTCTTTCTTCCACCTATAGGCTGGGGTGGAGGTCGTTCTTGGGTCCCACTCAGTCTCAGCTCTGCCACTTTCCCCTTTTCTGTGTGGTCTTTTCTTCTTCCTCACGTGTAGGGGGTCTATTCTGCAGTCTTCAGGCCATTTTCAGGTTTAGGTATATTTGCTGTATTTTCTTCTTTTATGTGTTTTGGGAGGAGATTGCTGCCTTTCCTTGCCTTCGTATTCTGCCATCTTTAATCCAATCTACTGCCTATGAAATTTGAAGTAACTTTTTAGCAAATGAAAACTTGAAAACATCATTGGTTTATATTATAAAAATAACAACTCATGATTCTGTGTTTGACCTGTTCAGCTAACTGTGCTTACCTTTTTCTCACATTAAAAAGTGGCAAACTAACATAAAAATATAAACGCAATATATTGTAAGTCTATAATGTGGAAATTACCAGAAAGATGAAGAAATCACTCATAATAGTTACATCCAAAAATAAGCACTATTACCATATCAGTGGTGCATTTCTCAGGGAGCCTTTTGGTAGCAAGTATTCTTAGGAAGGAAAGGGGGCTGCTGTGGCACTCATAAACAAACCACAGGAGGGGCTAGGGTAGAGTCAGTCAGGTCTGGCTCAGAGATACTCTTTGCAGATGCATCTTCCAACTGTAAAACAGGAAGTCATGGGGATGAAAACACAGCATAGGGAATAGTCAGTATTAATGCAACAACTCTGTATGGTGACAGTGATCACATACACAGTGGTGAACATTTTATGATTTATCTAAATGTTGAAACACACTATGTTGTATACCTGAAACGTATAATATTCTAATTTCTAATAAGTTAACTATTCTTCATAAAATATAAACAAAACCAATCAACCAACCAAAATCCCAAGGACTCTGTACATTGCATCATTCTTTCAGATCAGCCCCCTCTACAAGACTGGAAAACTGAGCCACCAAAGACAGACAAGGCTCTTTTCTTAGTTCTGATTAGAAATCCTCTCAGATAAATTACTTATTGACTATATTTGGGTTATAGTTTCTCTCCTGTTCACCACATGCCCTAAAGTCAGAGGTATTAAGGTACTGTGGTTAATAGTCCCTGATAGAAATAATGCCTCTTCACTGGCAGGGGAGTACCCCTTGTTAGGTCGGTATTTTATTTACTTCCTCCCTTAGATAAAGCTTAATTAAGTACCTAGTTTAAGTGCTTAAGTTTATTTTTGGTCAAAATGAATACTTAGGAATATTCAAAAGGTATGTGTATGTTTTCAGATAACAGTATTATGGTCAATTATAAATGAGAAACTTCCATTTCTGGTCTTAAATAAATTTCAAATTGGAGAGAACTATTAAAATCTCATTTGTATTAGGGTTTTTATTCCTCCCTGCCTAAGCCATGCAGTCAGCCATTTTTATCAGCTAAGTTCCAGACTTTATTTGGATTTCACTTGTGTAATTTATCTGTCCAGGATGCATGGATATTGATTGTGTTCATTGTATTAGTTTTTAAAATAAGTTAAGATTGGAAGTTAATTTGGCTTTTGGGGATTCACAGTGGCTTTGTTTAAATAAGTGATAGATATTTTTTCATCTTCTTTATATTTAAATATGCATAATTGTGATTTACCTAAGTAGGTTTCAAAGTCTCAGAGGTAATATTCATTAAACATCTTTTGTTGCTGTGTGATTGCGCCTTCGTGTTACCTGTCTCTGAAAGCTTGACCCTTCTGCTTCATTCTCAGGGAGCACTCAGCGCCAGTGACCGCACCGTACCTCAGCCACCTGTTCTTCAGCTTTCAGTGGAGAAGCTGAGCAGGGATGGGGCTTTCCTCATGGATGCGGGCTCTGTGAGTAGTCCGGCTATCTGGATTCTTCTCTTCATACTACTGTACTTCCATTCTGCTTGGTATCTCTCTCTTCCGGTACAGATTGTATGCTATTTCATCTATATATTTTTGTATTGGCCACCTTCTCCCTCCATAGACTTCTTTCATGCCAGTATCTTGTCATGGTACATAGTAATCATTGTTAGTTCAGTTGAAGGCTGCACAGTCTCAGTAACCTTGCTCATTGTTTTGATCTTTTGAAACATACTCCATGGTAAAGATGAGTCAACAGCTCACTATTATGCTACATCTCAAAATAATTTTCTTCTTGTCCCCAGGTACTGATGCTTTGGGTTGGAAAAAACTGTGGGCAGAATTTTCTCAGTCACGTTCTAGGAGTTCAAAACTATGCATCAATTCCACAGACTATGGTAAGACTGTCTTATTATAGTGATTGTAGTAGACTTAAACATGGCAAAAACATGAATATCCCACTTTGAAATCATAGCATAATACTCAAG
This sequence comes from Manis javanica, assembly GCF_040802235.1. Lineage (NCBI taxonomy): Eukaryota > Metazoa > Chordata > Mammalia > Pholidota > Manidae > Manis > Manis javanica. The sequence continues at coordinate 82,541,039 of NC_133169.1, forward strand.
AGTTTTTCCAAAACAGAATATGTTCCCAGAGATTATGTTTTTCTACTTACTGAAAATACTCATTTTATGTTTTTTTTTAGAAGGCATTCTTTAGGTTATTTTGCATCACTGACTTACGTGTTCTTATGTATCTATGACAGTATACTATTTTAGGGAGAAAATAATAGTTTAACTAAGGGCAAAAAAAAAAGTAGTTTGCTGCAATTAGCATTAGTTTCATGGCTTTCTGTTTTTGTGATTTTGGCAAGTGATTTCATTGTTGCTTGGCTGGGTCCTTTTAACTTCTGCTTTAGAGAAAGAATTAAGTTAATGGCCTCACAAGAAAATCTCTTGTGATCAGTGTCAGTCAGATTAATATTGATGATTGAAGGAGGTAATAATGGACTATCACTAGCTCAGTGACCTTGGACAAGTCATTAATAGCCTCATTTGTGAAATAAGAATATTGTTGCTTATGGAAGAGTAATTGAAATAATCCATGAGAAAGCATTTATTAAATTATATAGCATTTGGACAGTTTTGAATTTTAAAGTTAGAATTTAATTATAACATGGTCTTAATATAGTGTCATTTTTCAGTCCCTGCCATCAGTTTTCACCAGCTTTGGAGTATATATTATAAGTCCGCACATTTTCATATTTACTGATTTAACTCTATTTACGGAGGTCATTAGGAGAGCAATGTAGGTAAAAGACTTCTAAATTAGGATTATAGCTAGGATAAGCATTAGCTTTCATGCTTTGAGTAAAACTACTGTTTCGGATTACTAGAAATTGTCATATTTGTAATAACTGCCTGAATGAATTGATTCTAATGAAGAGAAGGTTCAGGACTTGGCAAACTATGCCTAAAGTGGTGTGCCACCTGTTTTTTAAATGAAGTTTTATTGTAATATAGCTGTGTTGGTTCACTTGTGTATAGTCAGTCTATGGCTACACCAGTGGAACAACAGTGGAGTTGAGCAGTTGCAACAGAGACCTGCAAGCCTAAGATATTTATAGTCTGGCACTTTAAGAAGTTTACCCCTTACTAGAGAATTGTGGCACACAGATTCTCACACCTCTCCCCAGACCTCCTAAATCAGTATCTGCAGTTCAGCCAAATTCTTAGGTGGTTCATTTACATGATAAAGTTTGACAAGCACTGTAGGTGTACATTAGATATATGATGAGAATAAGTTGGATATTGCTGTTTTGCTCAATAGACAGACCTTCCGGAACTTGATACACCCGAATCTGCCAGAACAGTAGCTTTCATCTCTTGGCTTAGAGAGCAGAGACCGTTTTTCCCAATACTTTATATAATAAGGTAAGTTGAATTTTTCATTTGCTAATAATGAAACCATTTGGCTCTTCAAAGACCGTTTTTGAGTGATAGAAATATATGACCTACTGCATATACAAACCCTTCAGAATAATACAGAAAAAAAGAATTTTCAATAAATTATACTAAATTATGCTTTATATCTAATTTTAGTAAAAAGGATGTCAAAAACCTTATGACAAACCCAATGTTTATTTTACTATTACATTTTATCTAATGTATATAAATATTTTTTTATCTTTTATTCCTAAGGGATGAGAGTCCAATGAAAGCAAACTTCCTTCAAAACATGGTAGAAGACAGAACAGAATCTGCATTATCATATTATGAATTCCTCTTGCATATACAACAGCAAGTGAATAAATGAACAAATGATCTTTGACTTTGTTATTTCTAAGGAAGGTCACAATAATGCAGAACACCTGAGAATGTTTAATACCTTCTGTTTCTGTTAGGTTTATAGACTAATGTGATGTTTATATGTTCTCACTGTGATTTCAACAAACAATAGCAAATAAAGCACCACAGCAGAGAATCAAACATGCAAATCTGAAATACTGTATTTTTCAAATCAAAGTATATGTACATGTGATTGGATACCTTTTTTCCTTTGCTGCCAATTATGTTTAAGTTGTTACGGATTGAAGTAAGATGAGACAATATTGCAGAGGCAAAGTACATTTTGTGAAATAAAGACTTTTGTGTTCCAAATATATATTTCTCATTTTTTTCTTGAAATTTTGGCTGCTATGTTTAAAACCTCTCAAGACTAAGTGTTGCAGGGAAGTTGCAAATCCATTGATAATGCCTTTTTTGTTCTAAAAAAATTTCAGAAGTAAATTATATGTAGAAAAACTAGAATCCATTCCCCACAACCTGTTTTTTTTTTTCTTAAGGAAGAGAACAGATCATCATGTTAACTAAAACTAGAGTAAACTAACTCTAGTGTAGCTTGAGAAGAATATAATGTTCCTAAAATAATATAAAACTAATAACAGTCAAGCTTTAAAATCTGTCAGTATTTTCTATACTTGAAGAACAAAGTCACTTTGATTTGAAGAGAAAAGTATAATTAAGTGGTTTTCTGATTTGACTGCAGAAGACTTAGACATACTATTTTATTTTGCAGTGAAAAATATCTGAGGTGTCTTCATGAATATATTGGGACTGGCAATGATATAATAGGGAGATGAGAAACTTTAGTTATCTTGATCCTTTAAAAGTGGGTTTTGTTTGGTACATTTCTGCTCTGTGATGTCTAAGTGTTATATTGGTGAAATGAGGATGAATGAGAAAAGGCTTCTTAAATGTCTCAAATGCATCAGTAACATTTTTATGAGATTAATAATTAAATTGGAACTTGCTCATAAGATTTATTATTGGATAGTAAAACTTATTAAAGCATAAATGCTGCTGTTTGATTTGGTGGATATTAAGATTATACAAATCAAGTATATTGAAATTGATTTCTAAATATGCTAAGAGACTGCTTTATTGATTCAGCCAGAGAAATACTGTAGTCAAAACCATTAAGTGAATTTTGTTTACAAATAGGTGAATTACACATTTGTATATTTGAAGTGCTGTGATAGAATATTTTTAAAAGAGTTTGTCCCAATTTTCACAGATTCATCTTGTCTTGTATGAACTTCTTAAAGTAAAAGATGTTCATGTGTAATACTTGATGAAGAGATTTTTGTTTCTTTGTTTTAATGGTTTAGAAAAATGTGTTTACAATCTTGGTCTCATATGATCACCAATGAAATAGTAACTTTCAGGTTTACGTCAATATGAGCTGACTTTAACTGAGTTGTTCTGAGATAGGGAAGAAGCAGGTCTCGCTAGAGTAAACACTACTGCTTGCCAGCAAGACCAGAATAATTGTGTTTTATAAAAATATCATATCCCTTAAGCAGTGTTAAGATTTATTTTCAATATGCAAATGGTTCTTTGAACTGGAAATTTTCTCAAAAGCTGCTTCATTTATAAGGAAGCAGTTTTCAAATTGTAGCAAATTAGATTTACATTTTCCCCTCTGAAAGAAACTGAGAGTCATTATGCACTGATGTTTCTTAAAATAACTAAGAGTCTCTTCTTAATGTGAATTTTAAATGTTGGTATTTGTAGGTCCTTTCTTAATAGTAGCAAAGAATGTTCCACCGGGAAAGTTTGTGCTTCTAAGACAGTAATCTTCCTTGTACCTCACTTCATCCCTAAGTGAATATGACTCTTGTTATTCCCACATTCTTTGTTATCATATTTCACAAATTTACTTTTAAAAATTTACTTTAAAAAATTGTTTTAGATATTGTGTAACATGTGCAATCCAGAATCATTTTATAATAGCCAGGTCAAAAACATAACTTCAGTTAGGATTCACAGTATTTGTTCCCTGGATAATGAGGGAATGAGTGAACCTTTTGGAGATACTGATATTAAGCAATTATTTTTGGCAAGATTGAATGTTTTTTAGTTTAATTTTTTTTTTTGCAGTAGTGCACACTACCTACTGTCTCATCTTGTATTACTTTTTGATGGAAAGTAACTAATATTTACACTATGCCATATTTTTTTTATTGTAGTTGTAAATTATGAAAGATCCTTGAATTTTCTATGGATCTACAACTACTAAAGTAACAGACAAGGGCAATCTTGGTATTTAAATCTGAGCATGGCAGTTCTACCGTAAAAAGTACTCTATTTTTCTAATTTATAGATTTTTAAAATAACATTCTGTAAGTCTGACATACTAATATTCACTCAAGCCATAACATTTATTTTAGTTTGCATATACTTCATTGTTTTAATTTAATGTGATGTATTGAGTCTAACAGACTGTTTTAAAATAATTAGAATAAAAGATTTATTTCTTCTAATCAAAGATGCATAATAGCTATTATCTAGGGGACCACCAAATGTGATTTCAAGATTTTGTTAACTATTAAAATATAATCCTTGCATAGAAATTTTAATTTTGTAAAGTAGTGTATAATATTGTAACATTAAATTCTTGTTCTCAAATTCCAATATGTATTGATCTTCAATGTGCTGTGTTAAATCTTGTTTCTCTGATACACTACTAGAGACAAGATTTGTCTTCCTTTTTACAGTTTGTAATTTTCACTGTTTTATTCCTGTAAAAAAGAAAGTCATTTGTAACCCATGCAAATAATCGTTGAAACTGTGCTAACTTATCAATTTGGCTATTCAATAAAGTTAATTGAAAGAGCTTATATCTAGTGACTGGTTATTTATGGTGATATGGATACTTTGTCACTGCATAGTGTTACGTTGTACATCCAGGTTAAGTCGATGGAAAACTGCTTATGTCAGTGTCTGGGAGGTCAGAAACTGAATTCTTGATTCTTACTTTTCAAGGATAGCTAGATTTAAAATCTAGATTGAAGTGGCTTTTTTCATTCTCAGTATGTTTAAGATGCTACTACCTTGTCTTCTGGACCCTTTTGTTACTGATAAGATGCCTACTGTCAGTCTAATTGTTCATTTGAAGATAATCTGTTAGCCTTAAAGCTTTTTTCTTTTGTCTTTAATACTCTTTAATTTTATTCTGAGTTTCTTGTTTATCCTGTTTTTAAAATTTTTACTTTTTTTGAAGTGTAACTGACATTTAAAACTAATTTTCTTTTAAAATATTTGCTGCTTTGCCATTCCCTCTATTCTTTACCCTAATAATTCCTGTAAGATGTGTGTTTTCAATAATTTCTCTTGTGACTAGGTCCAGATTGGAGTTTAGTCTCATCTACTGAACTTTATATTTGCATGACTAGATTTTTCATTTATATTTTAGATTTTTTAATATAATTTTTATTTGTTTTTGTTCAATAATGTATGAAAACTATTCTATAAAATTAATTGCTTCTGCAGTGAGTTCCAATTCCAATTTTTAATTTGGCTGACATAATTTACATGTACTTGTGTTGGTTAGAATTTGGGTTTGAGTGGAAGGCTCACTTGAGTGGAAGGGTTTTTATTTTCATTTTTATTTTTGCTCATCTCTCTAAGTTTTCTCCCTCCCTACCTATGGGTTTTCTTAGTTGCATTTTCTGTCCCCTTCCCCAAAACTAGGGCTTATCACGGTGTTTTAGGGCTCCTGTCCTGCAATGTTTTGGGATACCACCAGCCCAGTCAACAACAGTGGGAAGTCTAGTTGTTACCCTGCTTAACAAAGCTGAGGTCCAAGGCCGTGTGGGTCAACAGCAAATGATGTTTTGAATACAGATGCCAAGCCCTGCGCTTGGCCTGTTTCATCGCTGGGTCTCATGTAGAGTACTTGCAGTGCCTCTTAGTCGGGGAATGTGCTACTGTTGCCTACTTCTGGACCTGCAGCTCAACAGGCACCCGACCTTAGCGCCACAGTGCTGTGTTTCTGATACTTAGATCTGCTGAGATGTTTCTCTTGTTTTTGAGTCCAGCAATTTCGTTTTCTCCCTTTATATTTTTAACTGTTATTACTGTGTGGAGTAGAGAGGGATCCAAGCATGAACTTAACTGCCTAAATTTAACCTCAGAAACTGAATTCTGGTTTTTTCACTTACGACTCAGCTGGTTCAGCTTTGTATCTACAGTTTATCAAGAAAGTATTAGTATTAGCCTACTTAAACAATGCGAGGGTCAAATAAAAATTAATGTAGAACTCATAGAAAATGCCAAGTTTCGACACTTCCTCTAAAAGGAAATTTTCTGCAACTATTGAGGTAGGTTTGATCTAGTGCTTTCAGTGCTAGGCTTGGGGCAAAGTGGTAAAAAAAAGAAAAAATGGGCTTACCCTTGGAAAATCTATAGTGAGGGAGATAGAAATTAATACAGAATTGTAAATATGCACATCATTTGTCAAAGAATCACATATGTCATGAGAAGTACTAGGAAGTTTAATTAATAAACTACAGAAACCCCAAAGGGAAATGGTTCCTCAGAAGTAAGAAGGCATATAATATGAAATCTTGATATCTTACCTGACTAAATGAGCCATTGTACATCAACACATCCATATAGAACCCAAATTTTCATTTGGTTTCTATAGGCTCTCTGAGGAAAAAAAATATTTTCTTTATCCTGGAATTACATTTGGTCTTGACTCGTCAGGACTGTACCTTATGAAGTTCTGCACATGTTACTATTTTACAATGAGTTCAACTAGAATTTTTTTAAGGCACAGTGAGGCTGAGAGATGTAGGTCTGTACAAATATGCAGGGCAACGTTTTCTAATGCTTTAAAGTTATTAACTAGGGCGTGTCTTGGGATCTATAACTCCCTGGGGGAAAATATTTTCCCAGCCTGGGGCAAAATACCTTTGAAACCGAAATCAGTCAAAAGGAGAAATAAAGTAGGAGAAACCCATTTTTGCTTCTAAGCGGTCAGCCGTCCACTTCTGCTTCACTCGTGTTTCTCGGGTCTCTCGCGACCTGGCTGCAAAAAGGGACCCCAACAAACTTCTCCAGTCCAGTTACACCCTTGCTCCCCCCACCTCTGTAATCATCTATTGATCCGGAGATGGTACTTTCCCCCTTGGAAGCATCTATTGATGTGGAGATTCAAAAGGCCAGGCAAGAGATTCTGGAAATACTGCAATTTACCCACAGGATCAATCTTTCATCCAATCAAGGGGGAAAGTTCAGTATTTATACTTGAGCTCTTTATATTGTTGAACTCTGAAGATAGTTTGTTTTTTTAATACTTTTTTTCTCAAGCTCCTTTTGTCTTGAGACAGGGTCAGGTGACTAACAGTTACATATAGTTATTTTATTACCTTCTGAGTGGAATTTCACCCACTTCCTGATTTTAAGCATGATCATGCAGAAGAATTCATTGCAGAGGACCCACTAGGTGGCCTCACCCTCTGCAGCCCCAAGTGTGAACTGGCCATGGTGTTCATACAGCAAGGGTTGATGGGGGATTCAATTCCTTCATTCATTTACTCATTCATTTAGTCCTTAGGAGCACCAGGGCTGCCGTCATGCTTTTGTGGGCCCTAGGCACTTTGGTTTCTTGGGATCCTTTCTCCATAAAAGGATACTTAAATTTACTTAAATTTGATGACTGTGTTAGTGATACAGGGCAGGGACCTGAGACAAGCATCCTTATTTTCCAAACAAGCTGAGATATAGGCGGTATAGTAAGAACAGGAGAGATTACATCTTAGGGCAAAAATTCTATTTTAAAAGCCAGGAAGTTAGGAAGTAAGATTCCTAACATATTCTTTAGCAAACAGACAATAACTCAGCCCATTTTGGGGGCAGGGCAGGCAGTCTCCATTGATAAGTTCCCAGAGGGAAGCTGCTATCCTTGGGAGAAACCAGATCAACAAATTTCTTGTGTTGTTTATTCTACAGAATTAGCTGTAGGACTGATAATAGAAGAAAGGAGGCATGGTGTCTATCATGGGAGATGAGCATCTAGAGACCATTTGAAATTTTACACCCCTTAGCCCTTTGTCACATTCCTGAAAAATCCTTAACAGTTTATAAAACCCCAGACCCTAAACGCTTAGGTATGCCTCCTCTCTGAGGACACCCACACTTTTCTCTAAGTATGTAACTTTAAATAAAGCTTTCTCATTGCTGAACTTAATTGCATTTTGTCTCTCTGCACTTTTCCAGTGGTAAGCTTTCATTTTATTTCCAAGTCTTCACCTAGTCTCTGCTTTACTCCTGATAAATAGGGAGAGGCTGCTGAGAGCTCACATTTGGGCCTGCGAGTTCCTGTTGCCCAGGTGACCTGGAGGAAACCGGAGCAGCCTACCTGGAAATCTCCCATTTGGGGGAAGTTCTAAGAACACAATCTCACTCCGTCCTGTGCTCTGCTGCTCCCCCAAATCTTTGGGTGGTAGGGGCTAGCCCCCACACTGTGCAGATCCAGCAGACAGGAGAGGCCAGGTGACCCTGGCTTCAGGAGCTGGTGAGGGAGACTTACCTATGCTGAGTTTAGCAAGCTCCCACTCCCTCCCTATGCACTTTCCCGCCCTCAGCTGCTTGCAAGGCCGCTGCCATTCATTACTACTCTCGCTCTAATCAATTCCTTCTTTACCTACACTCTTCTGACCTACTGGAGAATTCTTTCTCATTTAGAGTCGAGAACCCTCCCCTGAACAGGGTGAAGTTTCACCTGGTGCCCAGGGGAACACCTCCCAGACGCGGCTGTCTGGTGAGAAGGACGACTGTAATCCTGGTTGTAATCCAAGATACCTTATTTATTATTACATTTCAAAGAAATTAAAAACATTTTTTTGTTTTTTTTTTTAACACTATAGAGGGCCCTCAACACCAATGGCTAAGTTGCTGAGCACTAACGTTGTTTTAGGAGTTGCAGGAGTTGCAACAAAACACGATGCTTGTATTCATGGAGCTTTTATTTTAGTTAGTGAGAAACAATAAACTAAGTACATTTAGCTTGTGAGTCAATTACAAGTGTTGAGGAAAATAAGGGAGATAAGGAGAATACAGTGTTAAGGCGGGATGGTATGGATAAAATGAAGGTTCCTGTGGCCAGCATTCTCACCTGGCCCTGGTTGGCTAGCTCACTACACACATGTGGGCAATACGTTGCTATTGACTCTATATAAAGAGCTCCACCCAGTTGTCTGGGCGACAAGGTGGCATGGCTGCAAGGCTGCAGGAGAGCAGAGTGGAGGCTGGAGCAGTGGCAGCACCAAGGACAGAGGCCCACAGGCCAGCTGTGCGGGAGGACTGTGCAGGTAGAGAGGCCCAGAAGACAGCTGTGTGGGACAGCTGTGTGGGCAGAGAGGCCCAGAGGGCAGCTGTGCTGGCAGAGGGGCCCAGAGGCAGAGACTGGCTTGCTGCATGCAAATTCGCTCTGAGTGGATGGAATTTTAGTGATTGACCTGCCACCATGGAAATAAAGTTGGGTATAACACTTTTACCCCCAAGAACATTTTACTGTAATTTCTTTGGTCACATTGAATCCATAGTGAACTTGCCCGGGGCTGAAACCTATTGGCAAGACAGATGGCAATTTAAATAGAATGGACAGGGAGGGTTTCTCTGGGACAATCTTAAACAAAGACGTGAGGAACTCCTGGAACAAACTGTTAGGCAGCAAAATAGATATGAGCAGGGTGGAAAAAGAACAAGGTCGGTAAAACCCCCTAGAAAGGACTCCGTTAACCAGTTAATACTAGAAAGCCAGAAAAGAGAGTTAATCACTTAAAGCTCAAAAGGTCAGGAGCAATTTGGCCTTGAATGTTTGAATATTCCCCAGATAAAGAGAAATATCTCAGTGTGGGTAAAATTGTAATACTTCCGGAAAATCTCCCCTGGCTTTAGTACATCTGCCTATCAACAGGCATTCAGAGGTGGAAAGAAGTACGGCTTTCCTGCATTTGCATCATTCCTCAGGGGCGGAGAGAAGTTTATCTCCATATCAATGGATAATTAACTGGGTAAGGAGGGCTTATCTGTACCTGAGAGGTGAGGGAAGGGCCAGTTTTGCTTCTGCTGGAGCAGGTAAAAGAGAAGGGCCTGGACTGCATTTTGTAAGCAATAAGCAGATTTTAAACTTTATTTCTCCCTTTGACTGATCTCGGTTTTTAGAGGTATTTTGCCCCGGGATTTCCTCCCCCGGGACTTACACTCAGCATAACCCATATCTTCATTGTGTCAATTAGATCATGTGCCATTGTAAAATTTACTTTAGCCTGCCTGCTGAAAGGCCCAGATACATAAACGGCATGAGACAGGAGGATCTCACCTAAAAGCAAAAATTATATTTAAAAAAATCCAGGAAGAAATAAGATCCTTAACATACCACGTTTAGCAAAAAAATTATAACTTGGCCCATCCTGAGGGGCATGGCAAGTGGTCTTGATATGCCCCCAGACCAAAAAAGCTGCTATTCTGGGAAGAAATCAGCAGTGAATTTAACATTACTTTTGCAGAATTACTTGGACAACTAATCAAAAGAAAGATGTAATGCCTCAACAAGGATGAACATTTGGGACCACTTAACAAGTCCACAGCCCTAGCCCTTTGAAAATCCTCAACCGCCTATAAAACCCCAGACCCTAAAACCTTAGGGGCACCTCTTCTGAGGTAGCACACACTCTCCCTTCTCTGAGTGTGCACCTTTTTGCTTTTGCTTTAAATAAACCTCTCACTTATAACGTTGTGTCTCCGCGCTTTTCCAGTGGTGTCTTTATTACTTTGCTTTTTCATTCTAATCACCTTATACTCTGACTTCCCTGAGTCTCTGAACCAACTTCCCTCCAACAAAACCAGACGTTTATTTAGAAAAAGAGGCTGAAGACGAGGAGTCAGCCTTAAGGGAAATCCTTAAGCGCCACGCTACGTAAAGCGCCGCTCGCGCTGTTACGTATTCCAGTGACCTATAAACGAGGCCGCGGAAGGTCACTGGAAACCAGTGTTTACTGCTGCATCCTCCATTTTGCTTCCTGGCACTGCTCTCCCTACGTTGTCTTTGCTCCCATCCCTTTCCCGCTTGTCAGGTTGGATGTCGGTTTTCTTCACCCCGCGAGTGAAGCAGAGGCGCTTGGTGGCGAGACAAAAGAGCAGGGAGGGACAGTCGTGCGTGGGGAACGGGCGCCCAGCGTTGCCCTCATTCATGATGGCGGAGCAAGCCTCGCATTCGATCCCATGAGGCAGCGCGCGAGCTTAGTCCGCAGCTCCGGCCTTGCGCGGGCGGGGCGGGCCGAGGCTGGGCGGGGATTTCGCGCCCTGCAGTCGGGCCTGAAGTCGTGGGTGCCGCTGTGCCGCTGCGAGCACCGCTGCCGCCACTCCGTGATTGCGGAGAGGAAGATGGAGCCGGTGACCATCGCTCTTGATAGCGGGGACCGGCCGGAGGCCCCGGCGGGCTCAGGCCTGTCAGCTTCCCAGCGCCGGGCTGAGCTTCGGCGGAGAAAGCTGCTCCTGAACTCGGAGCAGCGCATCAACCGCATCATGGGCTTTCACAGGCCGGGGAGCGGCGCGGGTGAGAACCTCCCGTTTCCCTTCGGTCCCGCGCTCACACCAGAGGCTTCAGGATCGTTCCTTTCCTTTTTGCGTCTTCCTGACTTTCTGACCAAACCTGCTCTCTGACCTCATCTCTGTTCCCGCCCCTTAGGCGAATGTCCCAAGTCCACCCTTCGTAACCCCCCGACGCCTCTAGTTGCTCTCAGTTTTCCGGGGGGCTCCGTCCTGAGGTTGCCCTGCCTCCGCGACGGGCTCAGCCCTCGCCCCGGGATGCCTGTGCCGGTGCCCTCTGCCCTTTCCCTGAGACGGCCCTTCTCCCTTCGCCAGCCCCTCGCCTTCCTTGAGGGCGCACATTTGACTCCAGTTGGGCGCTGCCCGTTGTGCCTCCTGCTTTCCTCCTGCCGTCCAAATGCTTCCCCTTCTAGCGCCGTGTTTTCTTTTGCCTTGTGCTGTAACTCCTGTTGGCGCACATGAGCTTATTTTTACAAAATAGCCCCCTAGTTCTTCCTAGACTAGGGACTCTTACGGTCATATCCTAGTGTCTGTGTTGAGTGCCCTTAATACTGTCAACTGCAGGCATTCTAAAACGAGCGAAAAAAATTGGAGCGACTATTTTTTGTAGACCCCAAAAGTGGTATGTGCCCACCTGAAGTCTTTTTTCCTGGTGTGCTGGGATTGATGTCAGGAACTGCATTTAACCCTGAAGAGAGTCCTTAATTTTCCCCCAATGACATGTACAATGAGTTTCTTAAAAAAAAAAAAAATGTGAATGCTTATTGAACACTTACTATGTGCTAGTGCTAAGTAAGTTTCCCTGGAGTGCTGCCTTTAGTCACTAGTTGCAAACTCTTTAGAGCGTCGTGACTTCTGCTCTGTGGGGTCTTAGATACGTAGCTTTGAACTAGACAGTTCAAAGGTTTGTGGTGGAAGACCACCAAGAGTACTATTTCAAATTCTTCTAGAACAATAGTTAAAAGATACATTTCTTCCTTTAACAATAGGCTATTTATTATTTCCCAAAGTATTTATTGTCTTTCTCCGAGGTACGTTCTTTATTTTTTTTTACCTCGAAAATCTTAGCTGTCGGTAAAGGGTTTTTGTTTTAAACCAGAATAGCATCTTAAAACTGCCCTTAAAAACCTAGTAATGGCTTCTTGACTACAGTAGATGGATTGTGTAAATAGTAGCCTTGGGATATGCCACGCCCTGTGCTGGACTCTGTCCTGTCAAGGATTCTGGATTCAGAAATGCAGTATTAAAATACAGATTTTAAAAAGCTTTAATGGTTTCATATTTTTTAACTAAATAAACTAAAGCAGGCAATATAGTTATACTTCTGAAGGATGTATTATCTGAAAGAGATAGAGGGAACAGGTGAAAGAAAAGAGGGGGTAGATGAAAGAAAAGAGGGGGGTGCGAACTCAACAGTCCAAGCAGGTTTATTGCTGAACCTGAGAGGGACCCCTCTGTCCTGGCCAGCAGAACAAAGGAAAAGGTCTCTTAACAGGTCGAGAGGCTTTTTATGGCCTGGGTTTGGGGCGGGCTTTTTGAAGGGAGGGGTCGGCAAAGCTGGGCTTGTGGCTTGCTGACATGTCCTCTGGAGGATGCTTGTAGCCATGGTAAGATGACACCCTAGGTCTCTCTCTGATGGTGGGTGGGCTTATTTGAAAGGTGCTACTCAGGTCCAGATTCTATCATTATTCATAAAAACTTGGTCTTTGTAGGTTGCTGCATCTCCATGTTTCCCAATTTGTCCACCAGTCTTATTTTCTGCTCCCAAAGTTTGGATTATTTCTTCTGCAGGGATACTTTTTTTTCGGTGATAAATTATAAAGGTGTAGAGGAAGGAACTAGTTTATGTTTTATGCAGAACCAGTAATGATTTAGATAAAGAGACTGCCGAGTTCTAGATACAGTGGTGTATTTATTAATATTAACATGAAGGGCGTTGTCAATATGTAATACATAAGGCTTCTACATTTCTTTTCTCAGAAGAAGAAAGTCAAACAAAATCAAAACATCAGGACAGTGATAAACTGAACTCCCTCACCATTCCTTCAGTTTCAAAACGAGTAGTGATGGGTGATTCGGTGAGCACAGGAACAACTGACCAGCAGATTGGTGCGGCTGAAGTAAAAGGGACTCAGCTGGGAGACAAAATGGACTCTTTCATTAAACCACCTGAGTGCAGTAATGATGTAAGCCTTGAGCTCCGGCCGCGGAACAGAGGGGACCTGACTGCAGACACTGTCCAGAGGGGTTCTCGCCAAGGCCTAGAGCAGTACCTCTCCAGATTTGAAGAAGCAATGAAGCTAAGGAAACAGCTGATTAGTGAAAAACCCAATCAAGAGGATGGGAACACAGCAGAAGAATTTGACTCTTTTCGGATATTTAGATTGGTGGGATGTGCCCTTCTTGCTTTTGGAGTCAGAGCTTTTGTTTGCAAATACTTGGTAAGAAACATAATGGAAAGTGCAAATTGGTAATAATAATCATGAGCGCTTTTAATCCATAGAATTCATTGCGAATATTAACTTAATATTTACCAGATTGCATGGCTATTTGGAGATGTATTATAAACTGCTATTCACCTTAGTTATACAGTGAGGAGTTCCAGTTAAATACAGAGCCTAATAATAATTGCCAGGCTCTTTCTACCTTCTGAGTGCTTTACATTTATTAATTCATTTAACCTCATCCTTATAACTAGGTATGTTTGAATCTGTTTTTAGATGAGGGAATGAAGACTCAGAGGCTAGGTCATTTACCCAAGGTCACACAGCTGCTAACTGGCATAATGGAAAGTGCAAATCGGTAATAATGAGTGCTGAGATTAAATCTTGGCAGTTTCAATCCAAGACCAAAGGGTTAAGTACTTAGGTATACTATATATTAATTACCACTTTTCAAGCAATTTGAAACATTAAAATGTAGTTCCTGTCGTCCTGAACATTAGGTAAATTTTCTGTGGTTCAGAAGGCATTTCAGCATTTTGTAACGTAGTGTTTCCATAATGGCAGTTCCTGCCTGTTGTGCCCTCATGTGCCAGTGGCTGGCTCTTCCTAATCAGTTCGGATATACTGGTTGTTTTCCGGTATGTGGAGGAGTGAAGAAAAGCATAGTTCATAGTTCAGTGTCTTCCGCTTTAAGGTATTTCCACTCTGCAGACATTTTAAGAATACCTACCAAATACTAGGCACATAAGATAATTAAGGTTTGTACTATTAAAAAGTTTTTAAAATTTTTTTACGCAAATATTTTCTTAAAGAGAATCTGTTACATAGGTTTTTTTTAACTGATGGGAAATGTCATAGCTTTCAGCATTTAGAGATGTGTAACTGCTTTTTTTCTCATGTAGGTTGCTGTATGCTTTCATGCATTTAAAAATGATGTCATATTTTTGTGCCTTGTTTTCATGTGAGGGTTTTTTTTTTGGGCTTTCTGGTTTTCCTTGGTATCAGATTTTCAACTGTCATTTCTCAGTCCTCTGCTCTACTTCCATCTAGTAATACTTGCTTCTTCACTCCCTTTGTATTTTTATTATTAGAAATAAATGTAAGTTAAGTATTACTTTGATCTTTTCGATTTTACTGTGTGGAAAGCAAGATAACCAAGCCATTTTATCTATACTAATAATCACTTGATCACTTGTTGTTTGAAGGCCAGAAATGTGCTATATGAATTTCTTGCCCCAAAGTGAGGAATGTATGGCATCTATTTTGAGTTCTGGGCCTCCTTTTATGTGTGCTTTTAAATCGCCATCTAATTAGCTCTAGATGAGTGCGATGTAACTGCAGCATGGTACCTGTCTGTCAACCACTGAATACTTTAAATCATTTAAAAGGTAAGTGTTTATGAGAGAAGACATTTTTGGGGATATTAAAAGACCGACTTGAGAAACATATTTTATGATAAAACCTTTCATCTTCCTGCAGAAACAATACTATTTTCAGCTGCTAAAATTAAAGATTTCATTAACAATTTTATTTTGTTAGGAATTTTATAGCTGCTATTAAGTTTGGTTTATCTTCTCTGAATGATTATGTTGGAAATATATAATTTTATCTTTATCTTCACAGTCCATATTTGCTCCATTTCTTACTTTACAACTTGCGTACATGGGACTATACAAATATTTTCCCAAGGTAAACTAATTTTTTTTCTAAGTTATAGTGACATATTTAGATTGATGACTAGATAATTTTGTAAAATTAAAAAAATTTAATCATGCTTACAAGAAGAGACTAGCAGTTACCAAAGGGATAGGTGTAGGGAAGGTGGGTGGGGAGGGAGGGAGAAGGGGATTAAGGGACATTATGATTGACACACCTAAGGTAGGGGGGTCACAGGGCAGGCAGTATAGCACAGAGAAGACAAGTAGTGACTCTATAGCATCATACTACGCTGATGGACAGTGACTGCAATGGGGTATGGTGGGGGACTTGATAATATGGGTGAATGTAGTAACCATAATGTTCTTCATTTGAAACCTTCATATTATATATCAATGATAACTTAATAAAAAATAAAACAAAAAATT
This sequence comes from Manis javanica, assembly GCF_040802235.1. NCBI lineage: Eukaryota > Metazoa > Chordata > Mammalia > Pholidota > Manidae > Manis > Manis javanica. The sequence goes on from NC_133169.1 coordinate 82,556,844, forward strand.
TAGTCATACTTATGGTTTAAACCTTCAGACCTTTTGTTTGTAATGAGTTCAGAAAGTAATTAGAAATTCTACAGCCATTTGATATTGCCATAACATTTTTATTGTATTTTACAAAAAATACTGGACTACTATGTATTAGGGGAAAAGCTTCAGGACAGACTTTGAATAGTACTTGACTAAAAAAGTGTAATTATTTAGTAAACTTCACAATACGTTTGTTAATAATAGAGAAAATTAACTTAAAAAGGAGTTCAGTTATCTTATTACACTTTTGCTTTTACCATTAATGTATTGTATCTTTATTGTGAAAGGCCTGATAGATAAATATTTTGGCCAAAATTGCAGAACACAGTCATGGGGTGTGTGAGTGTTTACCTGTTCTGCTTGACTCCAGATGTATACAGTTTTATGGGGCTGTCATAGAAGATAACCTAACTTGTGTGAGTTTTTGTGAGTTTTTTTAGTTGTGAAAAATGGCTACTTGGCTGTTTGCTTAGTCATTTGTAATGCCTTGGTAGACCTCGTGTGTTTTTTTGTTTTGTTTTTTACTTAAGTATCATTCATATACAATTTTATGATGGTTTCAAATACACAACACAGTGGTTCAACATTCATCCATATTATCAAGTCCCCATCCACTCCATTGTGATCACTATCAATGTAGTAAGATGTTACAGTCATTAATTATATTCTCTGTGCTGTACTACCGTCCCCGTAACCTACCTATGTTGTGATTGTGAATTATTATGTCCCTTAATCCCTTCTCCCTCTCCCACCCCTCCCCCTTGGTAACCACTAGTCCCTTTTTGGTGTCTGTGAGTCCACTGCTATTCTGTTCTTTCTGTTTTGCTTTGTTGTTATACTCCACAAATGAGTTAAATCATTTGATATTTGCCTCTCTTCACCTGGCTTATTTCACTGAGCATGATACCCTCTAGCTCCATCCATGTTGCTGCAAATGGGAGGATTTCTTTTCTTTTTATGGCTGCATGATATTCCATGGTGTCTGTGTACTACATCTTCTTTATTCATTCATCTATTGACAGGTTGCTTCCGTATCTTGGCTATTGTAAGTAGTGCAGCAATAAACATAGGGGTGCATATGTCTTTTTGAATCAGGGATCTTGGTTTCTTTGGGTAAATTCTTAGGAGTGGAATTACTAGGTCAAATAGTATTTCTATTTTTAGTTTTTTGAGGGACCTCCATATTGCTTGCTCTCCACACGGTTGATGAATCAGTTTACATTCCCACCACCACAGTATAGGAGGGCTCCCCTTTGTCTGCATCCTTGCCAGCATTTGTTGTTTATTGTCTTTTGGATAATGGCCATTCTAATTGGTGTAAGGTGATATCTCACTGTGGTTTTAATTTGCATTTCCCTGACTAGTGATGTGTAGCATCTTTTCATGTGCCTGTTGTCCATCTCTATTTCTTCTTTGGAGAAGTGTCTGTTCAAGAGCTTGTGTGTGTTTAATGGCTTAGAGACAGAGAGTTTGAGGGGTCAGATAGGTGAAGTACAGAGGATGAGTAAAGAAAGAAATTTAATTTTGTTTTTAAATTTATTTGTGGGGGTGATATAGATGTATATTTATTAACCCCCCAAAAAATAATTTTAATTAAAACATTTGTTTAGAAATTTGATTGTAGTTTTGCAATAGCAAGAGTTTGGATTCAGCCTAAATGTCTACTAACAAGTGACTAATTAGAAAAATTATGACATATCCATTCACAATGATGCTTTCCATGTACTGATAATGATAACCTTACCAAGAAATAATAAGAAAAAAAGCCAAAATACAGGGTAATATCCATACTGTACTCATTTTTTTATAAAAAAAAAATAATAGGTTTTATTTTGCTTGTTGTGTATATGAAGAAACTGGAAGAATATTACATGAAACTATTGACAATGGTTATTTATGATAAGAGTGTGTATGTGAGAGGGGAGAGTAAGGGAAGGGAGACCACTGTGTACCTTTTCAACAAAACATTTTATCACAGTTTTTAAACACAGATGTAATTAACATTTTGTTCTGTTTATCATGTTTTCAATTTTCTATCCATTTTCAGTACTTTTTTTTCTTGGTGCATTTCAAAGTATGTCACAGATGTAGACATCAGTACACTTTACCCCTACACATTTCAGCTTGCATATCATTGACTATAATTCAGTGTTTGTTTATGGTTCTTTGTCTTTGAGGTAAAATTTTCATATAGTGAAGCACACTCATCTTTAGTATAACAGTTAATAAGTTACAACACCTTGTGAAATCCAAATCCTTTCAAGGTTTAGAACATTGCTGTCAGTCAGGAAGTTACATCATGACCCTTTCTGGACACCCTCAGCTCCTATATGTACTGAAGGTCTGCGTTTCTTTTTCTCACTGTGGGTTCCTTTGCCTGTTTTATACTTCATATAAGTGAGATTGTTCCTGTACATACTATTTTTGAGATTTATCCATATTGCTGAGTGTATCAGTTCATTTTCTTCTCCCTCCTTCCATTTTTTTTGGCTAAATAATATTCCATTGTATAAATATATCCATTTGTTTATCTAATCTGCTGGTGGACATTTTTGTTTCCAGTTTTTGATAGATTATTACTAAAGCAGCTAAGAACTTTCTTGTATGAGTCTTTTTGTGGACCATAAACTTTTATTTATTTTGGTTTAACTATAGCTTTTTATATTTTTAAAACTTTTGAACCATGTGACTGGATTTGGTGATACCAAATCAAGAAAATGAAAATTCAGCCTTGAATCTCTTAAAAAATGTGACTAGAAAATTATATTAGAAAATAAATGCTTGGTGATAAATTGCAAGTGTAATCAAAGTGTGATTCCTTTGCATGGCAATTAGGACTCTGCAGAATGTTCCTATGATTGTTACTCACTGTCCTCCAGTCTACCAAACACTTGTGACTTTTATTGTCATGAAACTTAACCATACAGTAAGATTTCTCCTCTTCTGCCCATTGCTCATTCTTTTTTTTTTTTTTTTTTTTTTGAGAGGGCATCTCTCATATTTATTGATCAAATGGTTGTTAACAACAATAAAATTCTGGATCGGGGACTCAATGCTCAATGCACAATCATCAATCCACCCCAAGCCTAATTCTCGTCAGTCTCCAATCTTCTGAAGCATAACGAACAAGTTCTTACATGGTGAATAAATTCTTACATAGTGAATAAGTTCTTACATGGTGAACAGTACAAGGGCAGTCATCACAGAAACTTTCGGTTTTGATCACGCATTATGAACTATAAACAATCAGGTCAAATATGAGTATTCGTTTGATTTTTATACTTGATTTATATGTGAATCCCACATTTCTCCCTTATTATTATTATTATTATTATTTTTAATAAAATGCTGAAGTGGTAGGTAGATGCAAGGTAAAGGTAGAAAAACATAGTTTAGTGTTGTAAGAGAGCAAATGTAGATGATCAGGTGTGTGCCTGTACAATTGCTCATTCTTGAAGGCCTTTTTCTTAGTGTTGTTAGTAGGCAATCTTATGTTGGTTTCATATGTACATCACAGTGGTTCAAGGGTCCTCTTGATCAATCACATGGTGATTGAAGGCCTGTTTTTAATTCCACTTGCTCCTGAAATCCTTCCTGTGCTTTATTCATAAAACCCTGGAGTAATTTCTGTCTTGTTTGAGACACTATACCACACGTTATCCATGTTATATATCTTAGCAATTATGTCATGTCTATGTTTTTCCTGTTTTCACCTTGTGCTGTTGTGTATATGCTAAATTGTTATTTATGTTTTGCCCCCCCAAATAAGACTGTTTTTTAAATTTTTGATAGCAAGAATGGTCTTCCCTACCACCCAGTAGTTTACTGCTTTACATATTAATATGCTCAGTAAATATGTGTTGATACATTATTGATTGATGTTTTGAAATTTTAGTAACAGTTTTGAAATAAAGTGAAAATCGCAGCACTGGCAATGTTTTTATAGAGCTTAAGTAGTCTTCGGAAAGCTGTAAGATTTACAAATTTATAAATTACAGATTTATAAATCTATCTTTGTACAGGGTGAAAAGAAGATTAAGACAACAGTCCTAACAGCTGCACTTCTGTTATCTGGGATTCCTGCTGAAGTGATAAATCGTTCAATGGATACCTATAGCAAAATGGGCGAAGTTTTCACAGATCTCTGTGTCTACTTTTTCACTTTTATCTTTTGTCATGAATTGCTTGATTATTGGGGTTCTGAAGTACCATGAAGCCTGCAGAATTCAGAAGGCAGAAGCTCACAAACAATTTTTCTTCTACACTCAGTGTCTCTAAAGTAAGCAAATTGTTTACACCTTTATGTAATTCTTCTGCAAAACCACTTAAAGTGGAATGGCAGATTCCCCGATTTATTTATTTTTTTCAAACAAGTTGGAAGTTTATTTCTCTCTCATGATGCAGCGCAGAATTTGGCAGGCAGTCATGGCAGGTAGGTCTCTGTCCTGTAAGGTCGTTAGAAACCCAGTTGTTTTCCTTATGTAGATTTCATTAGGATATTTTGGCCTGACAGTACCCCAAAACTCAACTCACTCTGCACACTCAGTAAGGTGATTTGTTAAATATTATCTGGAGTAGTTTCTAGATGGGTTACAGGATTAATTTAATGGCTCAACAATGCTATTAAGAAATAGGTTTCTTCCATTTTCTGCTCTTCCATGCCCAGTACATCCTCTTTAGTGAAGACTCCTCACAGTTCCACAATTTCGGGAGTACAACACAGCTATGGCAATATCCAGTAGCAGATGAGGGAATGTTTTCCTGCAACATCTTTTTTTTTAAGTTATTGAAGGCCCCCTCCCATCCCATTGCAGTCCCTGTCCATCAGTGTAGTAAGATGCCCCAGAGTCACTATTTGCCTTCTCTGTGCTACACTGTCTTCCTCATGATCCCTCCCACACCATGTGTGCCAATCATAATACCCCTCAATCCCCTTCTCCCTCCCCACCCGGCAGGTTCCCTGATTTAAAAGGGTTGAGTTTGTATTAATACTGATAGTGAAGAATAGAGCATCAGTGTCAATTGATTTTTCTTGTTTAATTAGAATTCCTAGTTTACACCTTTCCCTAACTTCTCAGATTTGTAATTTCCTTTTTTGAGGCTAAGCTAGTGCGTTTAGGAGAGCAGGTGAACATGGTCCCAGTCAGGCCCAAGGATTGCGTCTTGTGTTTGTGGTGGTCTGTCCTGAGAAGTGGAGCCATTTTAAAAATAAAATGAAAGAAACTGAATTGTCTAATGTTAAGTCTGCACATTTACCTCATAAGGGCTGAATAAAGTAGCCAAATTAATCTCATTGAGTATCTTTATTTTTACTCCAGCACAGATATTTAATGGAAGAAATGATTAATATTCATACTTGTGAAATTAATATTCATGAAATCTTTATTTTAACTTAGGAAAATTTTCATTACCAAACTCAGAATTGGAAATTTTCATTTTTTAATTTTCAGTTTTCCAAAGTATCTTTTTGGAGTAGAATGATTAGATATAAAAATGTAATTTGAAAAATTGACGTATGCAACCTAAAAGCATTAATACCCTTTTAACTAGATAATACTACCATATTTGGAAGGTTTGTCTTCTTGAGTATAAAACATGAGTGTTATATTGCTTGGAATTACATTTCCTTACAGATTTTTGTATGGTCTATTTGCTTAATCCTTGTGATATTAAAAACATAACATACTTTTTAACTTTACTCACCAGGTCTTGATTATTGTCATTTTATTTTGAACCAAAATAATGGAGAGTAAGCGTAATAGTAAAGTCTGGGCCTCTGGCTTAGGATAAGATTGCAAGCACACATTTTTCCTGTTGCTTTTCTGTAAGATTTCTTTAAGATTGGGAAGCATCCTTGGATTTGTCAACTCTCCCCAGTTCCTGGGAAGACACTAGTGGTCCTCAATTACTCTTATTTACTTTTTTTGTTTTTTAAAAATAAAGGCCCCATTTAGTCACTTCACAGTTTTAGTAATTGTAGATCATTGTTATATAAACTTCAAAGAGCAAAGAGATTATCTGTAACATATAGATGCTACTTTTCTACTTCAGCTGATCATTTGCTTAGATGTGTTGCATAATACCAGCTGGAAATGGAAGTTTCTTAGTGTTGGGATAGTAAAAAGATTTTTCAATTTAGAAATTTCAGGGACTTGAAAGGTATATGGGTTAAACCTAGATTGGTAAGTGACATTTTTTTGACCTGTAGCTTTTTAGTCTTGATAGTTGTATAAATCGACATGTGTGCATCATAATTGGTATTAAAAAAATCAAGAGGGGTAGGAGATACTCAGAACTGAGTTAATTAGAATCAAAATCTGCTTTGGAAGCCAGGCAGTTTGTTACAAGTGATGTATTTGAGATACAGTGGATTATAATTACTTTCACCTGTGCTAATGGATAATGCAGCTGCTGCTAGGATATAGATGTGCTATGAACTTATCCATAGTATATTGTAAACATAAGCATTTATGCCAGACAGAATTGTCATGTATGTTCTCTTAAAGGCGTTGGGAATGAAGTACAGGCATACCTCAGAGATACTGCAGGTTTGTTTCCAGACCACCACAATAAAACGAGCACCACAAAGTGAGACGAATTGTTTGGTTTCTCAGTGCATATAAAAGTTATTTGCACTACACTGTAATCTAGTAAGTGTAATAGCATGTCTAAAGAAACAATGTATATTTATGAAACCATAAAACTCTTAGAAAAAAATATAGGCAAAAATCTCTTGTACATAATCATGAGCAACTTCTTCATGAACATCTCTCCCCAGGCAAGGGAAACAAAAGCAAAAATGAACAAGTGGGATTATATCAAACTAAAAAGCTGTACAGGAAAGGACACCAGTAGAACAAAAAGACATCCTACAGTATGGGAGAATATATTCATAAATGACAGATCCGATAAGGGGTTGACATCCAAATTATATAAAGAGCTCACACACCTCAACAAACAAAGCAAATAATCCAATTAAAAAATGGGCAGAGGAAGTGAACAGACCCTTGTCCAAAGAAGAAATTCAGATGGCCAACAGGCACATTAAAAGATGCTCCACATTACTAATCATCAGAGAAATGCAAATTAAAACCACAATGAGATACCACCTCACACCAGTTAGGATGGCCTACATCCAAAAAACAACTACAAATGTTGGCGAGGATGTGGAAAAAGAGGAACCCTCACACACTGCTGGTGGGAATGTAAACTAGTTCAACCATTGTGGAAAGCAGTATGGAGGTTCCTCAAAAAACTCAAATACAATTTGACCCAGGAAAAACACTCCTAGGAATTTACCCTGAGAATGCAGGAGCCCAGTTTGAAAAACACATGCACCCCTATGTTTATTGCAGCACTATTTACAATAACCAAGAAATGGAAGCAACCTAAGTGTCTATCAGTAGATGAATGGATAAAGAAGATGTGGCATATATACACAATGAAATATTCAGCCTTAAGAAAACAAATCCTACCATTTGTTTGGATGGAGCTAGAGGGTATTTTGCTCAGTGAAATAAGCCAGGTGGAGAAAGGCAAGTACCAAATGATTTCACTCATCTGTGGAGTATAAGAACAAAGAAAAAACTGAAGGAACGAAACAGCAGCAGACACAAAACCCAAGAATGGACTAACAGTTACCAAAGGTAAAGGGAATGAGGATGATGGGTGGGAAGGGACGGATAAGGGGGGAAAAAGGGGCATTATGATTAGCATACATAATGTAGCGGTGAGGGAGTGGGAAGGGACACGGGGAAAGGCAGCGTATACAGAGAAGAGAAGTGATTCTATAGCATCTTACTACGCTCATAGTGACTGTAATGGGGTATGTGGAGGGGACTTCATAATAGGGGGAGTCTAGTAACCATAATCTTCAAATAATTTTACATTAACGATATAAAAAAATGTACATACTTAATAAATATTGCTAAAAAATGCCAACCATCATCTGAGTTTTCAGTGAGTTGTAATCACATCACAGACGAGTGTAACAAATATGACGAAAGTTTGAAATGTGGGAATTACCAAAATGTGACACGGAGATACAAAGTGAACAAATACTGTTGGGAAAATGGCACTGATAGACTTGCTCACGACAGGGTCACCACAAACCTTCAATGTGTAAAAACACAGTATCTGCAAAGCAAAATAAAGTGAAGCATAATAAAACGAGAATGCCTCTAAAAAAATGCTTGGGTACCAGATACCTGGGTTCTGGTTCCAGCTTATATTCCAAAAAGATTAATGATCTAGGATTCAATTTGCTTCCCATGTCTTGATTCTCTCTCTTAAATTTGATTAGATGGACAGTTACTCTAATGGGGTTTGTGGGGGGGACTTGGTTAAGGGGGGAGCCTAGTAAACAATGTTCTTCATGTAATTGTAGATTAATGATACCAAAAAAATAAAAAATAAAAAAAATTTGATTAGTGAATAAAAGAAAAAAATTCGAGGTATGTGATTTTAAAAATTTATTCCAGCTGTGACAGCATGGCTTCATCTAGTTCCACAGCTTCAAATACCATGTATTATTACACATCCTATACAATGCTTATGACCCTTATTTCTCCAACCTGTTTCTCCCTTGAACTCCAGACACATGTGTCTGCTTATGTAATCATCATCTGTATGTCTAGTAGGCCTCTCAAACATCACATTACTAAAACAGAACCGTTGGTTTTCCCTCTCGCAAGCCCCTCCCCAAATATGCTGCTCCCATACCTTTCTCATCTAAACAAATTCACTACAATGCACCGTAGCTCTGTTCAAATCTGGGTAGTCATTTTAATTCCTCCTTTCCTTTACGGTTCACATCCACCTTATCAGTGTTATGGGAGCTGCCTCCGGAATACATCCATAATCTGACCATTTCTCAGCATCTCCACTGTTTAAGTAACTAGTGTTTCCTGTTAGACTGAAACCCGTACTCTCAGCCCATATACAAGCATTTGACGATGGTTCTGATAGCTGACTCACTAATGTCCATTCTGTCACATACTAACTAGCTCAGGTCTTCCTTACCCTGCAGACACTGCACTACTGTCACAAGTGGGAAGTAAGTCACAAAGGAAGAATGGAGGCTTGGAACCAACTTTTTTTTTTTTTTTACATCACAGCATTGTTTATTATGTGGATTTTCTACAATACAAACAAAAAAATGTATATGAATACAGCTAAATGCAGAATGGTAACTTTTTTTTCCTTTTCAAGAGGTCATGAATTCCAGTTCTAGTAAAATAGACTGCACATAGGTAGAAATAGGTTGGTTGTTAGCTTTGCAATTTTGCCTAGAAATGAACTACAAATGCATTCCCCCCCTGCTACTTACCATGAAATGTAAAAAGGGAATTAAAGGAAGGTTTTCTTTTTGGTTTCCTAACATATGAAAGATGCTATATTCTATTTTAGCAGGACCAATATATGGAAAATACCTAAATTAAATGCTATTACAGAAATGAAGCAGAAATGAGATTCTGACTAAAGAGGGTACTAAATGAGAATATATATTTAAATAATCCAAAACAAACACACAAACAAAAGGTTGTTATAAAAAAAGCTCTAGGTGCATTGTAAGCATACAGGGTTTTTTTTCCATGTGTATTTTTAAACAATGGAAGTGTCAAAAAACAGTCAACTGTTTTAGACTAAATTACATTATTGTATACGCTGCATTGAATAGAACCTTTGTATTTTATTTATTATAGAGAACCATACTTTGCATCATATTATGGCAATTTATCCTCAGTGAAAACCTTCCAGAGGAATATCCTGTAAAGAATCAAACCATCAGAACATGATTGTACAACAGTAAAATATTTTCTTGCATTAAATTGAAGACATCTGTTTAATAAAAAAGAAAAGAGAATGTAGGAAAGGTACTTAGAGCTGTTAGTTTCTAAGTACACAACACCCTAGACAATTCAAGGCATCTTAATCTCCATCAACAACAAAAAATAATTTTGTCATGCTGTTAAATCCATCATTAAGGATTAAACTGGTGCAAATTGGTCAAACGGATCCAACAAACACAGATGTCCAAGCTGGCATACTGGCCACTAATACGTAAGTGGTGGTCAATTGAGGATTTAAAAGATCTTCCCCTTCTGTTCTTTTCCAAGGTCCTTGAAGAGTTAGTTCTGTTGTTCTAAAATACGTTGTTGGGCTTCCCAGGTTTGCTTTCTCATCTTCAAACTGATGACATTTTTCCTCTAATTCTTTGTGCTGGGTTTCCAGATTCTTTTTCATTTGCTCATGGTGCCTTTGGAGCTCAGGTTCAGAGTCCAGTTCTTGAATTTTTTCTTTGACCATCATCTCAAACACCTGCTCCATCTCCATCTCCATTTTCTTCATCTTAGCTACGTGCGCCCTTTTTTCTTCTTCCATTTGTGCAAGAGGGCTCTTAGTAAGCTGCCCTTTATTCTTGTCATTATCAACTCCATTATAAGTCATAGCTGCCAGTTTTCTGCTCCAGTAGTTTTCATAGTGTACATTATTAGTGACATCTTTCAAGTCCTGCGTGTGTGTTCTTATCAACATATTTCTTAGACTTGTAAAATCACAATGTTCACCATTTTCAATTTCAGCAGCACCCCAAGGACATTGTCTTCCTCTCATCCTTTCGCCATTAAATTCAATGATAGTATTACTACCTACCACAGCAAGAGGTAAACGGTCTTTTATCTTTTTAACAAGCTTATTTTCTTCTTCATCTGACTCTGGAAACTCATATATTTTAATTTTATGTTCTTGGATTTCTTTCCTTATCTGTTTTTTAAACTGTTGGCATTCCTCTCGTGTGAGTGTGTCTGCTTTGGCAATAAGTGAAATGATATTCACTTTTTCATGCAAACGCTTCAAACTCAACATCCTATGATTTAAGTTCATGTCCTGAAGGAGCAATGAAGTATAAACAACACTGCACCCTGTTATCAGGCATCTGCCGTCTGTTCACCCGAGATTCTGCATTTAGGTAGTCCTCCAATTTACTATCAATGAGTCAATAACAGGCTGCCAGCAATTACTATTATCCACTGCATCTCCAAATCCTAGGGTATAAACTATTGTGAGCAGCAACTGAACACCACCTTCTCTGATTAAAACTTTGGATTATTCCACCTATACAGTCTTTTTTATTCTATAGAAGGACCTGGATACTCTGGAGAATACAAATCTGTGAGGAATAATGAGTTGATTAATGTTGACCTTCCCAGTCCAGATTCACCCACAACCATAAGTGTGAATTCAAACCGTCTCTTCACTGATTTTCTCTATACTTGATCTGGGAGATTTGCAAAATCCCACATGAGCCATGGTGCTGCTGTTGACGCTCCTCTCCTGAGCAGCAGCGCATCTCGAACTGACCGACATCCCCTCCCCTCCACCACCAGCCCGGGCGCCGCGCAGCCCGCCGACTCTCCAAGGCCGCCTACGCCGATTCCGCGGCGTAGCCGCCCGGCGGCGCCGCCCCGCTTACGCAGACCACTGCGGGCGGACCCCACCGAAGGCTCTCTCCTCACTCCCGCTCCCCCCTGCCCCCTCTCAGAAGGGGCTTCTTGGCCGGCTCAACTCATTTTTTAAAAGTCAGGTTTGTTGAGGTAAAGTTTACATACAGTAAAATGGATCAGTTTAAAGTGTACAGTTTGACAAAACTTGACAAAACAGACAATGACCACAATTAAAGATACAGAACTTACCTATCATCCTTAGATGTAAAACAGGACAGAGGCATGTAAAGTAAATACTAGATACTCTCCCTAACTAACATTACAGCTTTCTGCTGAAACAACTGACATTTTGGTGTTCCACTCGGTGAGTGCTTCTCAACCTTGGCTGCACTTTGGAATCACCAGAGAAGATTGAAAATTTCCAATATACAGGAAGCACTCCAGACAATTTCATGAGGATATCTGGATGGAATACATGCATTTTGTTTTTTGGGTTTTTGTTTGTTTTTAAACTTCCAAGCACAGGCCATGTTGAGAACTGTTACAATCTTACAAATGTATTTTTAGCTCTTCATTAGCTTAACTCCTACTCAATCCTCAAATCTCACCTCAAAGTTCACTTTCTTAGGGAACTCTTTCTGAACCCCTCCTCTTTGTTGGAATTTCTTATGTCTTTAGTAATGCCTATATGCCCCCCTAGATTGTAAGCAACCGGGATCTAGCATCTGCCTGACACCAGTATATACATACATTCTTGTGAGTGAGCGAGTGAATGTAGATGTTGGTGGCTTCACTTAGCGCAGGTTAAGGCCGACGCCAGTACACGGTTTGGGACAGCGAGGGGATGTACACGGCTCATCGGTGGCCCTTGCAGACACGGCCCTCCCAGGGCCCTCAGGGCTGGGCACCTCCCTCTCCCACACACCCATGCTGAGGTTTCTGCGGGGGTCCAGGGAAAACGCAGCAGGCATTTTTCGGTGTGACCGGCGCTGTGCGGCCTCCAGCCGCGAGGGGGCGCTGTGGAGAGGCAGCAGCTTCCGGTTCGCTTTTCCCTTCCTTCTGCCTCGGCTCCATTACGTCCTGTTTTCGTTGGCCGCTTTCGGATGGCTGCTCTCGGTATATCTGCTGCTGCCCTTTGAGGCTGTACCGCGTTCGGCGGGCCGAGGGCAGTGCGGCCTTCTCTTTTGTCCGGATCTCCTGCGCGTCGTCTCGGAGGGCGCTGCTTTCTCGAGGCTGGCAACATGGGCCGGGAGTCACGGTGAGGGAAGCGGGCGGCTTCCTGGAGTGGGGGAAGAGGCGGGAGTTGAGGCGGCCGCGGGGCCATGCCTGGCTCGGCGCGGCCCACGTGCGGCCGGCGCTGCCCGCGGCCACTGGAGGGGCTGGGCGACTTCGGCTGGGGGAGCGGCTGTGCTTGGGCCGGCCACGGGCACTGGGTTCCCCTGCGCCACCTCGGCGGGTTCGAGTTCCTCCAACGGAGCACCCCTTTAGGACGTCAGTGATTGGGCACCACGTCCCGCCATTTCCGCGGAGCCTACCCCGAGCCCTCAGTCAGTGGTGATCGCGGTTGAATCACGCTTCGCATCTGCAACATTTCCTCGGCGCCCATAGCCCTCTTTTTCAGTTCTTTGTGTGTGTGTAAAGGAGCGTGTGAACATTTTCACATTACCTACAATACTGTACATGACTAGGCTTTTAGTGGGCTACAGTAAATACTCGTTGCATGGATATTTATTCCGCAAATAGATTTCATTGTTATGTACTTTCTCTCCTTTTAAAATTATGGGCTGGGCGATCTTATTATAAGTATGATACGTCTTCGAAACTTTAGATTGTTACGTTGTCTGGGACCTTGGAGTTTTATCTTAGTGAGTGTTTGCTATGTGTTTAATAGTGTCTACTGACTGAAAGACGCTTTATATCTAGGATATGAATAGTAAAATTAAGTAATAGTAGTTTATTAAAGTATAGTTAATATTCAAGGAAATGAACAAAGCATAAGGGTAGAGTTTGATGAAATTTAGCAAATACATAAACTGTGAACCCATAACCTGGATAGAGATAAAGAATATTTCCATTACTACAGAAAATTCCTGTAAAGGACTTTTAAATCTCTCTAAAGGCATTGCTGCGCATCTAGCCACCCAGACGAGAAGCCTGAAAGTGATATTTATTTGATTCATTCTCTTCTCTTAGTGCCTACAGCCATTAAGATCCAGTACTGTGACTCCATCCCTGGTCCCTCTGACTTAATTTAGGCCCTGACTTAATTTTTTATTGTGCAGACTGCAATACCTGTCTCAACTTGGTTTATCTTTCTCTAATAGATTTCTCACACTGCAGCCAGACTGGCACTTCTGAAATAAAGATCATGTCATTCCCCTGCTTTCATCTCCATTGGTTCTTCCTGCTTCCAAGATGAAGTCAGACTCTAGCACAACCTTCAAAACCCTTTGAAAGAAAGTCCCTTTCAACCCTCCCCTGCCATCCCCCCTTGGCCCCTCTCCCCCCATGCCTCTCTGCTCTGCATGGACTGTACTGTAAGTTTGTTCAGGAAATAATGAATTCAGAGATGGGAAAGAGCAGGGAGTTAAGAGAAATAAGTCAAGAGCCCAGTTTGCCTACATATATACGTAAGCTTCATGGAGGGTTGAAGATAAGTAGGAGGAGGTAGGTTCTGCAAGGATCTTGGGCCCAGAAGGTGGATGGAGTGTATACTTAGCTTTGAAGATAAAATTTATTTTAGAGCCTTTGAAGATTTTGAGTAAGAGAGAGTGTGTGTTTGTGTGTGTAATAGAATCAAAATTGTGCTTCATAAAGATTACCTTAACAGTGATGAGTGAACAGATTTATGAAATGTACTCAGTAGATGGGTCTGATATAGAGTAGCTACAGTAGGGACTCTGAGGAGGTGATGTGTGAAAATAATTACAGAAGTGAAATTGGTCATACTTGGTTTTTTTTTTTTTGGTATCATTAATGTACAATTACATGAGGAACATTATGTTTACTAGGCTCCCCTCTTCACCAATCCCCCCCACAAACCTCATTATAGTCACTGTCCGTCAGCGTAGTAAGATGCTGTAGAGTCACTACTTGTCTTCTCTGTGTTGCACAGCCCTCCCCCCATTATACATGCTAATCGTAATGCCCCCTTTCTTTTTCCCTCCCCTTATGCCTCCCTTCCTACCCATCCTCCTCAGTCCGTTTCCCTTTGGTAACTGTTAGTTCATTCTTGGGTTCTGTGATTCTGCTGCTGTTTTGTTCCTTCAGTTTTTTCTTTGTTCTTATACTCCACATATAAGTGAAATCATTTGGTACTTGTCTTTCTCCGTCTGGCTTATTTCACTGAACATAATACCCTCCAGCTTCATCCATGTTGTTGCAAATGGTAGGATTGTTTTCTTCTTATGGCTGAATAATATTCCATTGTGTATATGTACCACATCTTCTTTATCCATTCATCTACTGATGGACACTAAGGTTGCTTCCATATCTTGGCTATTGTACATAGTGGTGCAATAAACATAGGGGTGCATCTGTCTTTTTCAAACTGGGCTGCTGCATTCTTAGGGAAAATTCTTAGAAGTGGAATTCCTGGCTCAAATGGTATTTCTGTTTTGAGCTTTTTGAGGAACCTCCATATAGCTTTCCACAATGGTTGAACCAATTTACATTCCCACCAGCAGTGTAGGAGGGTTCCCCTTTCTCCACAACCTCGCCAACATTTGTTGTTGTTTGTTTTTTGGATGGTGGCGATCCTTACTGGTGTGAGGTGATACCTCATTGTGGTTTTAATTTGCATTTCTCTGATGACTAGCAATATGGAGCATCTTTTCGTGTGTCTGTTGGCCATCTGAATTTCTTTGGAGAAGTGTCTGTTCAGCTCCTCTGCCCATTTTTTAATTGGATTATTTGCTTTTGGTTTGTTGAGGTGTGTGAGCTCTTTATGTATTTTGGATGTCAACCCTTTATTGGATCTGTCATTTATGAATATATTCTACCATACTGTAGGATGCCTTTCTGTTCTATTGATGGTGTCCTTTGCTGTACAGAAGCTTTTCAGCTTGATATAGTCCCTCTTGTTCATTTTTGCTTTTGTTTCCTTTACCCAGGGAGATATGTTCATGAAGAAGTCACTCATGTTTATGTCCAAGATATTTTTGCCTATGTTTCTTTCTAAGAGTTTTATGGTTTCATGACTTACATTCAGGTCTTTGATCCATTTAGAATTTACTTTTGTGTATGGGGTTAGACAATGATCCCGTTTCATTCTCGTACATATAGGTGTCCAGTTTTGCCAAAACCAACTGTTGAAGAGACTGTCATTTCCCCATTGTATGTCCATGGCTCCTTTATCGTATATTAATTGACCATATATGTTTGGGTTAATGTCTGGAGTCTCTATTCTGTTCCACTGGTCTGTGGGTCTGTTCTTGTGCCCGTACCAAATTGTCTTGATTACTGTGGCTTTGTAGTAGAGCTTGAAGTTGGGGAGTGAGATCCTTCCCACTTTGTTCTTCCTTCTCAGGATTGCTTTGGCTATTTGGGGTCTTAGGTGTTAACATATGAATTTTTGAACTATTTGTTCCAGTTCATTGAAGAATGCTGTTGGTAATTTAATAGGTATTGCATTGAATCTGTAGATTGCTTTGGGCAGGATGGCCATTTTGATGATATTAATTCTTCCTAGCCAAGAGCATGGGATGAGTTTCCATTTGCTAGTGCCCTCTTTAATTTCTCTTAAGAGTGTCTTGTAGTTTTCAGGGTATAGGTTTTTCACTTCTTGGTTAGGTTTATCCCTAGGTAATTTATTCTTTTTGATGCAATTGTGAATGAAATTGTTTTCCTGATTTCTCTTTCTGTTAGTTCATTGTTAGTGCATAGGAAAGCCACAGATTTCTGTGAATTAATTTTGTATTCTGCAACTTTGCTGAATTCCGATATCAGTTCTAGTAGTTTTGCAGTGGAGTCTTTAGGGTTTTTTATGTACAATATCATGTCATCTGCATATAGTGACAGTTTGACTTCTTCTTTACCAATCTGGATTCCTTGTATTTCTTTGTTTTGTCTTAATTGCCGTGGCTAGGACCGCCAATACTATGTTGAATAACAGTGGGGAGAGTGGGCATCCCTGCCTTGTTCCCCATCTTAGAGGAAAAGCTTTCAGCTTATCGTTGTTCAGTATGATGTTGGCTGTGGGTTTATCATATATGGCCTTTATTATGTTGAGGTACTTGCCCTCTGTACCCATTTTGTTGAGAGTTTTTATCATGAATGGATGTTGAATTTTGTCAAATGCTTTTTCAGCATCTATGGAGATGATCATGTGATTTTTGTCCTTTTTGTTGATGTGGTGGATGATGTTGATGCATTTTCGGATGTTGTATCATCCTTGCATCCCTGAGATGAATCCCACTTGGTCATGGTGTATGATCCTCTTGACGTATTTTTGAATTTGGTTTGCTAATATTCATACTTGGTATTTTATTTGTTGTGTGGAATGAGAAAAAGAAATATATTGACAGCAGCTGAGACTGTGAGCCTACTGATGGGATGATAAATGGTTTGGGAAGGGAAAGGTAACAAGTTTGGGTTTCAACATTTTGAATTTCATGTCCTTGAAGAATAATCTGGTGCACTTATTCCTTAGTGATCTTATCTAGGTTTATTGTTTCAAGTAGCCTTTATACACTGATGACTTCATTTATATTTCTTTCATGAACTCCAGACTCATGTTTCAACTACCTTCTGTACATGTACACTTGGATGCCTAATATCCTTATTTTCCACCATACCTCTAAATCTACTCCTCAGCCTTCCCCTCTTAGTAAATGGTAACTTCTGACTTTCTGCTTGATTCAGCCAAGGATCTTGGAGACACCCATGATTTCTACCTTGTTGCCACACTTGACATTTAATTAATCATTAAATCCAACCACCTGTAGCTTCACAATACCCAGATTTAGACACTTTTCAACAACTCAGACCTGACATTCTCATCCAAGACACCACTGTCTCTTGGATGATCGTGACAGCATCCTGTTTTCCCTGTTTTCCCTGCTTCTGCCCTTGCCTCTCCTCATTCTCCCCTTAGGAGCCAGAGTAATGCTTTAAAAACTAGTGAGGTTACGTCACTCATCTATTTAGTATCTTCCAGTAGCTTCTCATCGTAACTCAAAGTAAAAGAGCAAGTCCTTATAATGGCCTAAGAGGCCCTGCACGTTTGACTGCCCTGCTGTATCTCGGACCTCGTCCCACGGCTGGCTGGCTGGCTCCTTCTCCCTTTCTGCCTCACTTCCTCTCTCCCTAGAAGGTTCCTCCCCCATCTGTTTACGTGATTCTTTTTACTACCTTCAGGCCTCTGAAATACCACTTTATTAGCAAGACCTTCTCTAATCACCTACTATAAAATAGCAAACCTCCTGCCTCCCATTTTCTCTTTTTCCTTTACTCTGCTCTGTTTTTCTCCATAGCACCACATGATGTATTATACATTTATTTCTTTACCTGTCATTCATCCCTTCCTTTACCACAGTGCAGGCTGCTTGGGACCTAAAAGCAGGAGCTTGGTCTGTTTTGTTTATGGTGTTTATTTCCCTTTCAAGACAGTTTTTTTAAAAAAAATTATCATTAATCTACAATTACATGAAGAACATTATGTTTACTTCAAGACAGTTTTTATACATGTGTTGTAATAGGACAGTTCATTCTTTCCCCCCAATTTAAAAAAAGTGTATATATAAAAAGTTCTTTAAGTGTTTAATTTGTCTGCTGAGATTTTTTGGGAAAACTTAATAAAATAAATAAGATACAGTGTAAGCTAACTGTGTTCGCTAAGCTTAATCTTTAACTTAATATTCTAGCCACTATCGGAAGCGGTCAGCATCACGGGGACGCTCTGGAAGTCGATCTCGAAGTCGCTCACCCTCAGACAAAAGAAGTAAACGTGGAGATGACAGACGGTCTAGGAGCAGAGATAGAGATAGAAGGAGGGAGAGGTCTCGTAGTAGGGATAAAAGAAGATCTCGGTCAAGAGATAGGAAGCGTCTGAGGTAAGACATTAATCTTCAAAAGACCCAGAGTAAATTGGGTCTCAGCTAACTCAGGCTTCTTCCTTAAAAAGTGTGTTTCGTCTAGAATTCACTGACCCTTTGTGAGCCCCCTGCTTTAACCCCAGCTTCTTTAATTAGGTTCAGAAGTGATTTGCTCAGAACAAAGACTGTCTAAACAATACATTAAGTTTGGAAACTTTATGCTGTATTTCCTTGTAATCCAGAGAGAACCCTTGAAGTCCCCTGAAGAGATTAAAAAAAGAAGTAAAAGGTAAGGTAATATGCCATCAAGGGGGTTCTATTCGAATTTGGTCCCAAGAGAGTTGACCACTGTTCAGCATAGCCACTAAAGGCGACAGAAGAAGGAAACAGGACAGAGCCATCTCCAAGCCCTGCTTGCTATTTGAAACTATTTTGAAGAGCTGTTTTAGACTTAAAACAAAGAATACCCCAATTTTTATATTACTTGTACTTGTTTACATATTTCTTGGCACCAGTCAAGCAGTCATAACCTTATTGGAGGTGAAAAGCAGTCTCTAAATAAAAGTTATTGCCCCTATACCAAAGTACAATTTTCTCATTAAAATAGGAAAGAAAACAAGTTGTATAGGTGCTGTGAACTGGTCACAGAAAGAACTCTGACTTTCTTTTCATACACTGGAAAAAGAGATTGAAAAAAATACATGGTACTGGGAAAGTATTCACACATGATGATGTGGATAATGCTAAGTTAACTCAATTTTATATTGCTTGGTCCCAGGGACAGTTTGATAAAATTCAGTTAAGTGATTGTTAAGTGAAATTGGTGACCTAAGATTGGGTCTTCCCTTCTTGGTATGAAAGTAGAATCATAAGATTTTAGAGCAAGAAGGATTTTGAGATTTATCTAGTGATTCTCCTTATTTTATAGAGAAAGAAACAGAACCAAAGAGTTGATTTGCCCACATCAAGTCACTAGTTAGTAGCTACACCACCATAGAAATTCTTGTCTCCTAATCTTGGTATCTGTGATCCTTCCACAGCCCCATCCTTATACGTAGATTTAGGCTGTCTCTGAAATTCAGATTTTCTGTTACAGGCCTTAGATTTCAAATAGCTATTATAGATCTATGTTTTTCAACAGACATCATTTTGAAATTTATATCCTCAGTTTTTTCTTGATGACTTGTAAGAATTGGCTTTACTTCTTCTGTATTTAGCTGATTTGGTAGTTAATTGAAATCTCTGCCTTTGATAATGGTGATAATTAACAAGCATCTTTCAGCATGGGGAAGAACCATGATCTGAACTAGAAGCACTCAGTCATAGAATAAATGAAGAGTGTCCCTATTTCAGGCGTTCCAGAAGTAGAGAAAGAGACCGAAGTCGAGAGCGAAGAAGATCTCGAAGTCGAGAAAGGAGACGCTCCAGGAGTAGAAGCCGTGGCCGGAGGTCCCGATCCTCCAGTCCTGGCAATAAAAGCAAGAAAGCTGAGAACAGGTAATGTTATCATTGGGTTGGATCTGTTGGGTAGGTTGGGAACTGACTCTCTTCCCTATACCTTCCTTTAAAAAAAAAAATTCTGTATAAATAACTACTGAATTTGGCTCCTACCATGAACTGTTGGCTGAATTTTATTTTAATAGGTTATAAAGCTTATAACCTATTCAATTGGAAATGCTAGATTCTATTAGTTTTAACATTCATAGTACATTGTTCCCTTATTTAATATCTACTATTAGTGGTCAGAAATAAATTTTAAAAACATCTCTATAGGAACTTTTTTCCTTTGAAATTATTTTCTTAGATAGTCTTTCTAACATTGATTGACAAATAATTTTTGACTCACGGTATGCATTGCTGAATTGGTATTCAGGATGAGTGAACTTAGCTTTGTATTAAATGTACATAGTTTTACCTCCTGTGCTCACATGTGGAAGAACAGATTTGTTTTTTAACTTTACGAATGACATAGATTTGAGACTGCTCTCTGTTGTGTGTAACAGTAGTTCATTTTCGTTGCTGAATACTATTCTGTGGTATAAATATACTACTATTCATTCTACTGACAAAGATGTTTGGGTTATTTTAACTTCTGGACTGTTTGTGGATTTTTGTATATATATCCTTGTATACATGTGCATGAATTTCCCCAAGGTCTACATCTAGGAGTGAAATTACATGGTCATAGAATAAAAATAGCTTCAGTTTTAGTAGGTAATCCCAAGTGCTTTTCAAAGGGTATGTACTAATTAGACTCCCACCAGCAGTATATGAGGATTGTGTTGTTTCATGCCCTTGCCAATATTTGGTGCTATCAGTCCTTTTAATTTTTGTTAATTGGTTAGACATGTAATATTAGTATCCTTGTGGTTTTAATTTGCATTTCCCTGATTGCTAATAAGGATGAACACCTTTTACATGTTTATTGGTCATTCCAATTTTTTTCTAAAGTACATGTTCAAATCTTTTGCCTATTTTCCTATGGGGTTATTTCTCTTTCTAAAAGTTGATTTATAGACGGTTTTTGTTTTTGTTTTTCAATATCCTGGATAGTTGTTTTTGACACTTACATGAGTGCAGATGTATCCTCTACTCTGTGGTTTGTCCTTTCACTCTGTAATGATACTTTTAATGAACAGAGACTTAAAGAAGAAACAATTCACAATTCATTGTATGAATTGAGACTAACCTAGGCATTAAAACCTGACAAGGGCGGTATGAGAAAAGAAACTTATAGGCTATACTCAATCTAAACATAAAAAATAGCATGCCAAATCCAACAATACAGAAAAAAGATAATAAAATCATAACCTACTTGAATTTATTCCAGGAGTGGTAGGTTGGTTTAACATTAGAAAATCAGTGTAATACTCTGTATTAATAAGATTCAAGGAGAAAAGTAATAGTTACCTAGGTAGATTCAGGAAAAGTCTTTTATTCACATGTATTCATGTTTAAAAGTTCTTAGCAGACATAAATAGAAAAGTATTTGACAAACTGATTATCAAATTAGAAATGTCATATTGTCAAACAAGTCAAAGTCTTGATATCTTACAGAAATTAAAATAGTGTGATTTTAGTGTAAGGATAGGCAAATGGATTGGTGAAAACATAAAGAGCCTAGAAAGATCTGCACATATATAGCAGTTTGATAAATTACTGTGGTGACAGTTTTTTTATTAAGGTATTATTGATATATACTCTTATGAAGGTTTCACATGAAAAAACAATGTGGTTACTATATTCACTCATATTATTTGGCCCCCACCTCACTGTCCATCAGTGTAGTAAGATGCCACAGATACACTATTTGCCTTCTCTGTTCTACACTGTCTTCCCCGTTGAACGCGCCCCCCCCTCAACACACCATGTGTGCTAAACATAATACCTCTCAATCCCCTTCTCCCCGCCTCCCCATCTGCTCTTCCACATCCCTCCCGTTTTGTAACCACTAGTCCCTTTTTGGAGTCTGTGAGTCTGCTGCTGTTTTGTTCCTTCAGTTTTACTTCGTTGTTATACTCCACAAATGAGGGAAATCATTTGGAATTTGTCTTTCGCCACCTGGCTTATTTCACTGAGCATAATATCCTCCAGCTCCATCCGTGTTGTTGCAAATGGTAGGATTTGTTTCTACCATCTAGTCTGTTTCATTGATTTGTTGCTCTGTTCTTGTGCCAGTACCAGTGAATAGTATTCCATTGTGTATGTGTGCCGCATCTTCTTTATCCATTCATCTATTGATGGACATTCAGGTTGCTTCCCTATCTTGGCTATTGTAAATAGTGCTGTAATAGGGTGCATATGTCTTTTTGAATCTGAGAAGTTGTATTCTTTGGGCAAATTCCTAGGAGTGGAATTCCTGGGTCAAATGGTATTTCTATTTTTAGTTTTTTGAGGAACCTCTACATTGCTTTCCACAATGGTCGAACTAGCTTACATTCCCACCAGCAGTGTAGGAGGGTTCCCCTTTCTCCGCATGCTCACCAGCATTTGTTGTTCTTAGTCTTTTCGATGCTGGCCATCCTTACTGGTGTGAGGTGATATCTCATTGTGGTTGTTATTTGTATTTCCCTGATAATTAGTGATGTGGAGCATCTTTTCATGTGCCTGTTGGCCATCTGAATTTCTTCTTTGGAGAATTGTCTCTTCAGATCCTCTGTCCATTTTTTAATCGGGTTATTTGCTTTTTGGGTGTTGAGGTGGGTGAATTCTCAATTTTGGATGTTAACCCCTTGTCGGATATGTCATATAAAAATATATTCTCCCATACTATTCGATGACTTTTTGTTCTGTTGA
Organism: Manis javanica; assembly: GCF_040802235.1. Taxonomy (NCBI): domain Eukaryota; kingdom Metazoa; phylum Chordata; class Mammalia; order Pholidota; family Manidae; genus Manis; species Manis javanica. Next base: position 82,579,642 of record NC_133169.1, read on the forward strand.
TGGTGTCCTTTGCCATACAGAAGCTTCTTAGTTTGATGTAGTCCCATGTGTTCATTTTTGCTTTTGTTTCCCTTGCTTGAGGACATGCCTTCAGGAAGAAGTTGCTTGTGTTTATATTCAGGAGATTTTTGCCTGTGTTTTCTTCTAAAAGTTTTATGGTTTCATGACTTAACATTCAGGTCTTTGATCCATTTAGAGTTTACTTTTGTGTATGGGGTTAAACAATAATCCAGTTTCATTCTCTTGCATGTAGCTGTCCAGTTTTGTCAACACCAGTTGTTGAAGAGGCTATCATTTCCTGATTATACATCCATAGCTCCTTTATCGTATATTAATTGACCATATATGGTTAGTTTTATATCAGGGCTCTCTAGTCTGTTTCATTGGTCTGTGGCTCTGTTCTTGTGGCAGTACCAAATTGTCTTGATTACTGTGGCTTTGTAGTAGAGCTTGAAGTCGGGGAGCGTAATCCCCCAGCTTTATTCTTCCTTCTCAGGATTGCTTTGGTTATTTGGGGTCTTTTGTAGTTCCATATGAATTTTAGAACATTTGCTCTAGTTCATTGAAGAATGCTGTTGGTATTTTGATAGGGATTGCATCAAATCTGTAGATTGCTTTAGGTAGGATGGCCATTTTAATTCTTCCTATCCATGAGTACAGGATGTGTTTCCATTTATTGCTGTCTTCTTTAATTTCTCTCATGAGTGTCTTATAGTTTTCAGAGTATAGGTCTTTGACTTCCTTGGTTAGGTTTATTCCTAGGTATTTTATTCTTTTTGATGCAATTGTGAATGAAATTGTTTTCCTGATTTCTCTTTCTATTAGTTCATCATTAGTGTATAGGAATGCAACAGATTTCTGTGTATAAATTTTGTGTCCTGCAACTTTTCTGAATTCAGATATTAGATCTAGTAGTTTTGGAGCAGATTCTTTAGGGTTTTTTATGTACAGTATCATGTCATCTGCAAACAGTGACAGTTTAACTTCTTCTTTACCAATCTGGATGCTTTTTATTTCTTTGTGTCCTGTGGTGACATTTTAAGCAGTGAAAAAGAGTGTTGTCAGACAGTACTAGGGACATTTGTTAGCTATAATGAAATAGGACTGCCTACCTCATTCTGTATACAGAAAGCATTTCCAAGCATATTTAAGACTGTATTAGATGGTAAAGCTGTGAACTTTTTATAATTTTATACAAGAGAAAATCTTTACCACTGGGTATCTTCATCTAATCTAGCAGAATTTCTAAGGCATTTTAACAAATACTGATCATAAGTAGGGAAAAAAGATCAACTAATTTAATTACATTAAAATTAAGAATTATAAGGTGTCATAAATAGGGTCAAAATCAAGGCTATGGGGATTTTAAATATTATTACATATATAAGTTATCTTGTAAAATATGTCTTGCTATGTTGCTCCATATGTTAAATTTTACCTCTCCTATTTAAATTTTGCAATTATGTTTATATGATATATCCACTGTTTTCTTGGGCGAATTTCCAAATATTTAATAATCTTTGCAGTTAGTGTTGTGGGATTACATTTTCATTATATTTTCATGGTGTTTGTTAATGGAATATAAAAATGCAGTTGACTTTCGGAAGTTCATTTCTTGCCTAAAGTGTAAAATGCAAGTCTGTAAAAGTATTTTTTTTAAATAAATGTTTCCTAGTGTAAGTGGATGATGTCTCACTCTTTTTCATCTCACTCATTTTCTCTCTCTTTTTGGTAGATCTAGGTCCAAAGAGAAAACAGATAGTGGAGAAGGTTCTAAAGAGAAGAAAAAAGACAAAGATGACAAGGAGGATGAAAAAGAAAAAGATGCTGGTGTATGTTTACTAACAAATAATCATACCTAATTTTTTTCTACAATCACAAATTCTTGTTACTTTTTTTAATGCCATGTTTTATTTTTAAATAAATTATAATTGTGTAAAATAAATATAAAATAATAGTTGTCCCCATGAGAAAATTTTTTTGAAAAATGTTGCATATCTATATGCATTATCTGTTTTTATAATTCTGTACCTTGTTTTTTGTTGATTTTTAAGTTACACATTTGATCGCTATGGAAGGACTTAAGAATGATAAACACCAGTATACCTTCCATCCAACTTAAAAAATATCATACTTGCTATTTTCATTTGTTATATATTGGAGATCTTTCTATAGCTGTATACATAGATTTAACTTACTGTTTTTAATGCCTTCATAGTGTTCTGCTGAAATGGGTAGAGATCTGTCCACCTTTTCATGGATATTTAGGTTGTTTCCATTGTGCAACTGTAAACAGTTGTGCATTAATCCTCATGCATAGTATCTTTTGTGAATATAGTATAAGGTAAATTGCTATCAGTGAAATGGTTTTGTTAATGTGTTTATTTACATAAATAGTGTCAAATATTTCTCTAGAAAAGTTGCATCAATTTTGAAGTAAGATTTTAGACATGAAAATGTTTGTTGCCTCATATCCTGGCCCACCTTGGAACTTTAGAACTTAATTTTTACCAGTGTATTAGGAGGTATTGGTATTTTGTTTTTTGAGTTGCATGTCTTAAAGATAAGTGAATATTTTTAAATGCTATGAACATAATATAAATTTATAATATACAGAAAGTATCTTAAGTTTATTTCCTATGTGTACTTTGAATTGTCTGTTCATATTTTTGTCCATTTTAGAATTTATTATAGCTTCACTTTTGTTTGAGTTCTGTTTTTTTAGTGGTTGTTTTTTTTTGAGGGACTTTATTGTTGATCAGGGTAGCTAAGAAAAAGGATACAATGTGAGAAGTTTGGAGGTCTGGTTTCTGAACTAGTTTCTTCTATTGAATCACCAGGTGACCTTGAGAAAAACTCATAAGCTTTCTGGAGCTCATCTTTAGAGAGAATGAAATTATAAAGGATATAAATTTAAGAGCAAAGCTTTTTTTTTTAAAGAAATTTATTTGAAAAATACAAATATAACCATATTCTAAAATATTTATAAAGTCAAGAATGCTTCTTTTTAATCCTAGCTGCCCAAAACATTATCACCATTACAATGTTGTTATATTTTCTTCAGCTGCTTTTCACATGTGTATTTCCATATGTGTCTGTAGCACTAGCATATATAAAATTTTGACTTCTATAATGCTTAATCTTTCAGTCCCTGGTTATGGCTGTGAAAATGATTTGCTGTCTCCTCTTGAGAATATTATTGATAATCTTAATAAAGGCCTTAGAATGGCTATTTCTAGGAAATAGACCTAAAGGCTAAAAGACCAAAATTTCTTTATCACGTTGAGGAGTAGCTTTCATTTACTCACTAGTTTATAATAAAAAATTGCTTTTCATGGGGGCAATTTTGGAGGAGTTTAGAGGATTTAAAGTAGAAAATAAGAAATAACTAGGGAACTTTGCTAATTTACTTAGTTTCTACTTTGAGGAAGAAATTGAATTCATTTGTGCATATTGCTTATGACTAAAATGAGATTAATTTATGGTTGAAGTCTTTCTGCTTTCTTAATTGATTTCATTTTGCTGGTTTATTTATAGATATATTTAAAAGATGTGATCTAAATCTGGTCTAAATTTAGGAATTTGTATGCACATCTATTTTTCATTATTTTTACTTTGGAAGTAATTTTTGTACTTTGGAGAAGTTATTGTTTACTTGAAGTAATATTTTTTATCCTTGTTTCCCTCTTTCTCTCTCTTTTTTCCCCCAGAATTTTGACCAAAATAAGCTGGAAGAAGAAATGAGAAAGAGAAAAGAAAGAGTAGAAAAATGGCGAGAAGAGCAGCGTAAAAAGGCCATGGAAAACATAGGGGAACTGAAAAAGGAAATTGAAGAGATGAAACAAGGGAAAAAATGGAGTTTAGAAGATGATGATGGTATATTCATTTGTTAAACTATAGCCTATGTAATAATTCATGTAGAGTATTTTAGAACTATGAGTAAATTTCATATTGGGATTTATTATGGCAAAATATATATAACTTAATGTTTCTTACTTAAACTGTTAATTGTACAGTTCTGTGACATTATGTACATACACGTGTTGTGCAACCATCACCACTGTCCCTTTCCAGAACTTTTTCATCATCCCAAACAGAAACAATAATTCTCCATTTTTCCCCATCTTCTACCCTGCATCCTGGTAACTTTTGTTTTTTGCCCATGAATTTGCCTGTTTTAGGCACCTATAGGTGGAATTGTATAATATTTGTCCTTTTGTGTCTGGCTTATTTCACTTAGCATAATGTCTTGTAGGTTCATCCATGTTGTAGTATGTATCAGGATTTCCTTTTAATGGCTGAATAATACTTTGTTATATCTATATACCACATTTTGTTTACCTGTTCATCTGTTAGATAAATGGGTTGCTTCCACTCTTTTGGCTATTGTGAATAATGCTACTATGAACATGGATGTGCAAGGATCTGTTTGAGTTCTTGATTTCAGTTCTTTAGTGTATATACCTAGAGGTGGAATTGCTGGATTCATATTGAGATTTTGAATGCCCCTTTTAATATTTTTGTTGAAATTTAAATGTAGTGTTCAGTAAGCATCACTGATTTTACTTTAGAATGGAGAGCTGGTGCTTATGGGCATAGTCAGTAAATAACCTTTAATTTTTTTACTACAAATGTTAGTAATGAGGGTAAGTTAAGGGCATGTTGTCAATCCTCTGATTTTCCATAACTTAGAAACATTTTCCCTCCACATCTGACTTTGACTTTTGAAGTTTTAGTAAAGTAAGAGAGTGTGAGATTTTATAGGAAAGTGGAATTTTGCTGAATTTTCTATGAAAATTCCTGTGAATGTTTCATTTTCTGTGAAAGTACCTCAGAGTGGTTTAAGTAGATGAATGGATTATATCTTTAAGTAGTAATGAATATCTTAGTTATATAAAAAAGATTAGATCATCTTCAGTTAAGAATGTGACATTTTTTCTGTGACTTAAAGAGAGGTAATTGAAAGGACAGAAATAATCATAGCATTATTTAGGAGACAATGTTTTAGTTCTATTACTAGTATTGTAGTTACAAAATTTAATACTGGAGATCCATTTTTTAGACATTATTTTTTGCCTCTTTTCAATTAGTAATTTATAATGTATTACTTTTTTCATTATTATTATTAAAAACTAATATGTGCTTTATATGAACACTTCCAGATGTGAGTATTTAAACTGCAGTATACCTGGGTTAATTGGAAAAGAGGGTGTTTGGGTAGTGAGAGAAAAAGTTATAATAGTGGGTGAGATCGGATTATGAAGTATCAGTATTTCTTTTTGACACATGTACAAAGAAAGTGTATTCTGGTATTTTAGATGATGAAGATGATCCTGCAGAAGCTGAAAAAGAAGGAAATGAAATGGAGGGTGAGGAACTAGATCCATTAGATGCTTACATGGAAGAAGTGAAAGAGGAAGTAAAAAAGTTTAACATGAGAAGTGTAAAAGGTGGTGGGGGAAATGAAAAGGTAGGAAATTTTTCTTATTTTAGTTCTAAAGATTTATGTGGGATAACTTTAATTCATTGTTGCATAGATCTGCTATTGACTTGTGTGACTTTATAAAGTTAATGTTTTTGTTTCTTCCCTGTCTCAGAAATGCTGATACTTTTAAGTATCAGAGATTCTAGTGTATTTTAGCTACAAACGTCCTCTCAAGTCACTCTTAGCACCATCATCTTGTTCAGTATCTTTACTTCCTGTTGCCTTCTCAATAGGTCCTCTTCAGACTTCTCCAGCACCTCCACTTTCATCACCTTGCATGCTCCTGATTCCCTTTACCATAATCTTTTTTTCTTTAATAGCAATTATTACCTTTTGACAGATTATATAATTTATCATGTCTATTGTTTGTCCCTTTTCTAAAATAAAAGCTCCCCAAGAGCAGTGACCATTACCTGTTTTATTTATTGATTTATTCTAGGCTCCCAGAATAGCATCTAGCTTGTTGAATGAGTAAAAGTATCATTTAGTGATATTTTGAAAATAAATGTTACATTATACTATATGTAATCATATATTATGCAATAAACTGATTAATATATTATAAAATATGTGATTATATTACATTTTAAAATTTAAGCAAATTAATAAGGAGAAAACAGTATTTTTTGTCTTTTACTAATTAAGTTGTCACTAATAACTGAGTTAATTCAGATTATAAATTGTGACAGTTATTGTTTCAGTTGGCATGTAATTTGTGTCTCAACTTTGCAAAATAGTTTATATTCCTTTTTTATTTTAGAAGTCTGGGCCAACAGTTACAAAAGTTGTCACTGTTGTGACAACCAAAAAAGCAGTTGTAGATTCTGATAAGAAGAAAGGTGAGCTGATGGAGAATGACCAGGATGCCATGGAGGTAATTCTTGGTTTTGTTAATGATGCTACCCTAGAGGTATTTATTAGAAAGCTTTGATGGAGCTGTGCTTTTCAGTTATTCAAACTGTTGGGAGGAATTCTTACTTTCTCAGCAGTGTTGTACATGAATGTCCAGTTGATAGAACATTCTAACACCTTTGACCTCTTAATGTATGCCCCTTTTTTGATTCCTCTTTGCCCCTCATGAGCTCACATCAGGTATATAATAGAGAAGAAATGAAGTGACAATAAATTAATTTTCTTCGTAGTAATATGCATTATAAAGATTTATATATAGAAAACTATAGTAAAACTTAAAGCTCTGTGGAATGATCATTCTAGCTGTATGTTACAATTTTCTGTTAGGGCAAAGAAAAAAGAAACAAGTTGAAAAATTAGGAAAGTAAAAAAATAAAAGCCAAATAATATTTTTTAGGAGTGGAGGGTTATTTTTTCCAAAGTGGTTTACTATTTGATTTATGTATTTATTTATTTAGCATTGTTTCTTTTTTTAAAACTTATTTTTATTGCAGTGAAGTTGATATACAGTGTTATGTTGGTTTCAGATGTACAACATACTGACTGGATAATTGTATACATTACTAGGTGCAGGAGTGAGGATTTTAAAAGCTAGGACTATGTTTTCCCATCAGGAGAAAATAGTAATGGGTATAAGCTTTCACTTTGTTTTTTAATTATAGTATTCTTCAGAGGAGGAAGAAGTTGATCTTCAGACAGCCCTTACAGGCTATCAGACAAAACAGAGAAAGCTTCTAGAACCAGTAGATCATGGAAAAATTGAATATGAACCATTCAGAAAAAACTTCTATGTTGAAGTTCCAGAACTAGCAAAAATGTCTCAAGAGGGTAAAAATTTTTTATTCATTTGTTGGGTTATTGTGAGAGAGCAGAGGAGAATGTACTTGACTTTGCCTGGGAGGAATGTGAATAGACCTGCAAGTTGATCCATGAGGAAGAGGAATTGGTTTACCTGGAGAAATGAGTGGAAACTAGTAGGTGAGAAGTCATTCTAGGAGTGGGAACATAATCTGCAAAGATTCAGAGCAGTGAATTATGTGGAAGTATTAAGAAAAAGCAAAAATTAGTTTGGCTCACATAGTTTAAATTTTTTGGGTTGAAAGTACTTTTCATATGAAGTTAAGCAAATAAAATATGGTTAGCCTTTTCCTTCCAGGATTTGAGAGTTAGGAAACAATGTGAATCTGTAATATTGGTAGAATAAGAAAAATCTGGTCACCTCTTGCTTGGACAGCAAGTGGTTGTGTTACTTGTCAGTCATTGTTGTTGTATTGCTGTTGCAATAAAAAGAAAGCCAAATTGGTGGAAACTAGGGTATTTCTTTTTGTCCTTAGTTGGTTACAATAGTAATTGCTATAATGATCTTTCTAAGGTGTTCAATGCTTTGTCCTGTAGCTTTTCTATAGAATTATCTTTGGTAGCACACACACAAAAAAAGGAATTGCAGTTTCTTGATATTACTGTAATTGAAAAGAAGGAGGCACTAATTGAACAATATTTATGAGTTCTTAATCTGAATTTTGTTTTATAGAGGTGAATGTATTTCGGTTGGAAATGGAGGGCATTACCGTCAAGGGAAAAGGTTGCCCCAAACCAATTAAATCATGGGTTCAATGTGGCATTTCCATGAAGATCTTAAATTCTCTCAAAAAGTAAGTGGTTTTTTAGGCTGTCCATATTTTCCCACATTTTTCAGTATCTTATTTCAAAATAGCTATTTCACATAAATATCTCCCTTGTCTGCATTTTTACCTTAATAGAAAAAGTTACTTTTTTTCCTTCAACAGCTTTATTGAGATATAATTTACATACAAATTTAACCTTCAAAGTGTACAATTCAGTGATTTTCAGTATAATTGTGGAGTTTTGCCATCTTCACCAAAGTCTAAGTTTAGAACATTTTCAACATCCCTCCAAAAGACCTGTATCCATTAGAAGTCTTCTTACCCTTCCACCCTAGGCAGCCACTAATGTACTATCCCCATAGATTTGTCTATTCTGGACACTTCATATAAATGGAATCATGCTAATGTAGTCTTTTGTGACTGGCTTCTTTCGCTTAGCATAAAATAGTTTCAGAGTTCATTCGTGATGTAGAAGTTCTCAATACTTCATTCCTTTTGGCCAAGTAATATTTCATTGTATATGGTTATACCATATCTTGGAAAACCTTATTCTTGTAGGACTTAGGCCAGAGATTTCAATTCTTATCTTGTCCTTTGGTTTGCTTTTTAAGGCATGGCTATGAAAAGCCAACACCAATTCAGACCCAGGCGATTCCTGCTATAATGTCTGGACGAGATTTGATTGGTATTGCCAAGACAGGAAGTGGAAAGACCATTGCTTTTCTCTTGCCCATGTTTAGACACATCATGGATCAGAGGTCATTAGAAGAAGGAGAGGGGCCAATAGGTACAATTCCTTTCATTAAACTATTGTTTTGTTAACAACTTTGTTGTCAGTTAACCAGAAAGATCTGATTCTTTATCATGTTCTAAATTATAACAATAAAGATGTCTTTATGTACATTTCCTTTATAAATTTGGCACTTTGGGGCTGATTTCCCCTTACCAGCAGGTGGAGTGAGAATCTTCAGAGCACTGGAGTGACATCTCAGAAGTACAAAAACAGCCTCTCCTGGCACAGCTCAATTTTTAAGCTCTGACTCGGCAGGTAGACCCCTCATGCATCTATCTGTTTATTTATACTGAGGTTTGTTCTTAGGCCAGTATCAGTGGATCTATAAACTCAACACAGAAGATCATAGGGAAATGTATTTTCCTTTTTTTTCCCCAGCCTTTTAAGGCTATAGTGCCAACATTTCATTCAGGATTAGGTATTCAGATTCAGATTTCTTGATTCATTTGGCAAAGATTTCTTTTGCAAATCGAGTAGGGTTTTGGAAGGTTGTTCAGGTCCTCTCTTGAAAATAGAGGGTATGGTATATTTCTCCTCTGCGCCCTTCAGACCAAGGTTGTTTCTGGAAGCCACAGTATGGCCCTGCAGCACAGTGAGTCACTTGATTATCTTTGCTTTGTGATTTGCCATTGAGAATGATTTGTATTCCTTTCAACCAAGATCCTTGATGATGGAATGAGGCATTTAACTTTCATTTATCTTCCTATAGCATGTTCTTAAAAATCTACTAAAAGTGTCCTTCACCACAAGCTCTACTATTTATTATGAAGTTTCTGAAATAAGATTTTCAGAGGTGTGTAAAACAAATTAAAACAGAAAATGAATTAGACTAAGCAATCTGAATTTTATTGTAGAGGTTAAATTTAATACTTTAAAGCATAGCCTCAAGAATTTTGGTGGCTAGGCTTTTGACATATTTATCTTTTCAGCTGTCATCATGACTCCAACTCGAGAACTGGCTTTACAAATTACTAAAGAATGTAAGAAGTTTTCAAAGACCTTGGGACTCAGAGTGGTCTGTGTTTATGGAGGAACAGGAATCAGTGAGCAGGTAGTTAAAAGGAACCTTCTATTCTTTTTTTAAATGGAATGATTTAATACATAATGTAAAAGTGATTTTTTAATTTAGTGTTTTGTGTGGTGATTGTTTCTAGAATCTTAAAAAAATAGGTGTGGAAGAACCCAAGAATGGACTAACAGTTACCAAAGGGAATGGGATTGGGGAGGATGGGTGGGAAGGAAGGAATAAGGGGGTGGGAGGAAGAAAGGGGGCATTAAGATTAGCATGTATAATATAGGGGGAGGCACGGGGAGGGCTGTGCAACACAGAAGACAAGTAGTGATTCTATAGCATCTTCCTACGCTGATGGACAGTGAGTGTAATGGGGTTTGTCGGGGGTGCTTGGTGAAAGGGGGAGTCTAGTAAACGTAATGTTCCTCGTGTAATTGTAGATTAATGATACCAAAAAAAAATAGGTGTGGAAATAATAGAATGAATTATGGTAGTTCTGTTTTAGAATTTTGCATCATTTTTATACCTTAGGTTTCCGGTTTTTCTTTGTCCTTCCTCACTCGAGGCATAATTTTTTTTCCATTTTACAGATAAGCAAATAGAAAGGTTAAGTAAGTTGTCTAAAGTCTTCAAGTTAATAAGATGTAGTCTTAGAACTTGTGTCTTCTGATTCCTGGACGAGCATTTATTTTCTCTTAATTCATGAGACATTCTTTAAAAGGTGGTGATGAATGGGATGCATTAATACTAGAGTTTCATCTGTAGTCTTAAATGATTTGACCAAGAATTATTTAAATATGTCTTCATTCACTCTTCAGTTTGACATCTGTCCAGGTGTCTTCTAAAGAATGTTATTATTTCATCAGATTACTTTGCTTTAACTAAAAAAAGGTTAAAAACTGGATTCTGTAAGCAAATAAATTTTGGAAATGTTGGATTATACAAACTTAAAAGAGGGTTGTTTCCTTCGAGACTTCTTAATCTTTAATAAGCTAATATATATTGTGATGTTAGAAAAATGAGATAAATTAAGTGGTGTTTTCTGAATTTAATTTAGCCACAAAACTCTTTCTGTGGACTAGTGTTTTCAGGTTCTAGATCATATTTGGGGAACATTCCTTTTGTTACCCCATTGCTGTTTTAAACATTTGAAGTTAGTTTTCTAAGTTTATCTGTCAATGTTTTTTTTTGACCACAGCCTGTAGTAAATACATTTACAAAAGAAACTGGAATATGTGCATATTTATGTAGATGTCAGACAAAAGCTTTATGATGTCTAATACATTCTGGTATTTTCCTGTTTCACTTTTAAAATACAGGTTGTGACTCACTAATATTCTGAGTCACTAATAGAAACAACTTTCAGTTTGAAAAACATTGCTCTGTATAATTATTTATTGCTCTATGTTCCTTTCTTGGTTTTGAGGGATCATGTCAGATCAAAGTCGGTAAAAATCTCTGGTTTTCATTGATTTCAGTTACAGCACTGTGTGCTCATGTTACCACTGCCTGTGCTGTTGGCCCTGCTCCAGCGTTCTGGAGACATACGGAGGAGGTGGGAGAGTCTCCTAATCAAACTTCATTGTCTTAACCTTTAGAGCCGTGCAAGGACCCCAGACAATATCATATTTTCAGATCTATTTAAGTATCAGTGATAAATAGACTATAAAATGTCATCTTTCTTACTAGATTGCTGAGCTGAAAAGAGGTGCTGAAATTATTGTTTGCACACCTGGCCGAATGATTGACATGTTAGCCGCTAACAGTGGTAAGTTAGGGGTATTTTTTGGTTCTCTCCTTTTTAAATTCTATACATTTTTTGTTAAATCAAAGCAAATACAAGAAACCGTCAAAGGTTTCTACATGTCTTCGTAAAGCTGTGATATCTTAAAATTTGTATTGTAACAAGATTGTTGTTGTAAGTTCATAGTATTTTTGCAATTTAATTTAGAATTTATTTTCAGAATTACCTGTCTGATCTTTTTATCACTTAATGTAGATTTTTAGTCCAATTTTGGCCTAACTTTCCTTTTAAAAGGGTGGGAAACTATCTTTTTTTTTTTTTTTTAAATTATAAAATGTAGTAGATTTTCCCCCAAGGAGCTAGTATTTTCTTACAATACTGGATACATTAAGATATTGCAGCTTCAGGAAGTTTTATCTTTTGTAAATACTGCATGTTTTAAGCTCAAATATTGTGCTTGTTAAATAATTCCCTGTCAAAACTGTTACTAAACTGTTGACATTATTTAACTTCTGTGGAGAAAGGCCCTTCAAGATTTATAGAACTGGGCTTCCGAGACTTAAACCATCAAAGGTAGGTAATTTAATGCTGTTCCCAACCTTGAAAAAGTAATTGGTGCTGCAAATATTAGTATGGAATACTTAAATATTAAAAAACATTTATTTTGACTTATTTCTATTTTTTGAAGAAAATGCTTTTAAGTGTTTCTGTTGCAGTATTCAGTGTATACATAATAAGAGTATTAAAATCTGAGTAATGCATGTTTCTAATAGCATTCTGCTTGAATTCCTGTGTACATTTGATTGTACATGAAGTTGGCAAAGTGACATTAAAATTATTTCATAAGTCATTGTGCTTGTACAACAGATGAAAAGTTTTGAGTTGGATGTTGATGAAATAATCCCTTGTTTTTTTCAATGCTGCATTGATTAAGTCTCCTGAAATTCATCTTGATTAATTTACCTTTTTCTCTTATTTGTCCTTTTGGTTTATATTTAATAACTGTTTTGTACATGTTTTTGCCAGGTGATTGGTTCAGCAATTGATAGAAATGCTTGTGTTAATCCTTTAGAGAGAATTTCCTATGTATGTATGTAGTTTTCACTGGCTAAGAAGCCAGTTGCATTTATGTAAACCAGTGGAGCCCTTAAAAAATTTGATTTAATATCTTTGTATGATATTATATATATATATATAATACATTTGGTATTTAGAGTTTTTGTGTAATATGTTACTTAATGATGTTGAATAGCATCTCATTAATGTTGACATGCCTATTAGAAGCTTCTAACTATATGGCATACATTATAAGGTAATGTAAAGAAAGGTTTTCTGCTTCTGAAATTGTTAGCACTGGAACTTGCTTTCCACACATACGCTGTAATCTCTAATATGTTTTTTCCTAGGTGATGCTGTCAAATAATGGCTGATGTGGCTCGATGCTTCATCTCAGTCTTAGTTTTATGATGTGTTTTGGAGAGGGCTGTTTTCTGAATTTTACAGGTTCTTCAGGCCCTATGATGGTATGCAAGAGACGAGTTTGACAAAATAAAGGGCCTCATATACCCATTGTCAGAAAGTATTTGCCATTAGATTAAGATATTGTAGACCAAAATTTCTTTTCTCTGTTTAAAGAAACCTCACTTACCCTTCTGGTTAAGTCAAGTCAGGCATTTTAGTTCCCTTTACAGTTTTTTTAAAGTTCTTGGTAGTCATAAAATGAATTGTGACTGATTTTTAGTCTTCTTTTTGTCTTTATATTTTTCCCTGATCTTAGGTCGGGTTACAAATCTTCGAAGAGTGACTTACGTTGTTTTAGATGAAGCAGACAGAATGTTTGACATGGGCTTTGAACCACAGGTAATCATGAAAGTTCTTAGTGTTTTGAAATGGAAAATAAACCTTGTAACTGCCATGGAAGTGAAATGTTTGTGTGGTTTCTGAAATTAACACATACATTTCTGTTGCATGGTAACTGTGGATTGGAGATATGGAATTGTAATAGGTATTTATGTTTTGAATTCCTCATATAACTTATTCAGGAGGTATTTTCAAAGGCTTTCCTTAGCTATCTAGAACCATTACTGGTAAAATTAGAATCAAGAGTTCTAATAACCGAAGCTTTAGCTTTTGTATTTTATAGTTTTCATTTTACTTCTGAATACTTCAATTCATGCTTTTGACTACTGTCTGATCTAAATAGCACATTACTTACATTCTCCAAATGTAAAAATTAAGGCCCAAAGCAATTGTCTGGCTTAGACTTTTATATTCCTTATACATGCTATTTGCTCAAACACAAATTTTCAGTGATATAAATTTAGAGAAACACATGTTAAAAGGTGGTAGAAATTTTTCTGTGAGGTCTTTTCCCCAGATGTAGGCAGTCTGTTGCAGTTTTCGGGTTGCTTTTTCAGGAGTAGTTGTGTATTTGCTGTATTTTCATGTTATATGGTTTTCGGAGGAGGTTTCTGCCTCACTTCTCACTTCCCCATCTTTGCTGAAGTCTACTCCCTCTTTTATTTTATAATCACAAGTTTGTACCTCTTGATTCCCTTTACCCACTTCACCCATCCTCCCACCCTCCTTACCTCTGGCAACCACTAGAGGTGGTTTGACTTTTCACAGTGGAACATAATAATTTATAGGAGTTCTCAAGAGAAGAGAAAACACGTGTGGTCGACCAGTAGTCTTTAACTGAAAGTACTCGCATATATTTTAAAGCCATCATTTTGGCTGCTGGGTGGAGAATAGATGTTGGGTTAGGCAGGAATAAAGGCAGGGAGACCTGTTAGGAAACAGTTGAAGTAATCCAAATGAGACAAGCTTGAGTTGTGGACCGGGAACCAAGTGTTTTGGGTAGGACTGCTCCTTCCACAGATTTCACATCAGTTTTGATTAGAATGAAAATGTGGCCCTAGAATTCTGTATCTTCCTTCAATGCCTTCACCTTCTAACCACCCATCACTGTCCACCTTGTAACCATCATCAATAATCTTATTCATTATGTCTTTTTTTTTCCAACTTAACACCAGTCACCACAAGAATCCTAGGATTCCCTGATACCTCCAGGCCTCTGTAGAAGGCAATTGTGCTTGTATCTCACCCACTTGATAGTATATCCACCTTCATTGTTTTATTTCTTTCTGTAGCTCTTACCACCATTTGACACATAATATGTTTATCTCTTCACCTCATTAGAATATACACTCCATGAAGGCAAGTTTTTGTCTCATAGTCCGAGCACTTACGCCTGGTACGTAATGGTTGCTCAATAAAAATGTGTTGAATAGTGAAGGAAAACAGTGATACTAATGGAGAACAGTTATGCCCTACATATAGCCTGAGGATCAATACTACTGAATTTGTTGATAGATTGGGTGTGAGATACATAAGGGAGAGAGTAGTCACACATGGTTCCTAGATTTTTGGCCTGCATCTGTGGATGACTTGAGATGTCATTTTTTGAGCAGGGGAAAGAAACTGTAAGGGGCAAATTATGGGGTAAAATTCATTGCACTCTTCTAAAGAAACAAGTTTAAAAGCCACTGAGTAGATGTCTTCAAAAGTTCTTTTACTTGGTTTTAATGTTGTATGATTTTTTTGAGACTACACTTACCCTATTTATTTGTAATGTTTTCTCAGGTCATGCGCATTGTGGATAACGTCCGTCCTGATAGACAGACAGTTATGTTTTCAGCTACTTTCCCCAGAGCTATGGAGGCTTTGGCTCGCAGAATCCTGAGTAAACCCATTGAAGTGCAGGTTGGAGGCAGGAGTGTCGTTTGCTCCGATGTGGAACAACAAGTGGTGGGTAGAATCCTAGGAAATCTCCAATTTACTAGATGTTTAGGCAGTGTATGATCCTTTTGGGATCATGGTTATGTAGGCAGATAAATTCTAAAATTAAGTAGTATACAACAACTGCAACCTTTAATATTCTACCAGATACACTTGAATATGCTCTTTCATATAACTGTGTAATGCTCTTTTTAGTTCCTCTCACCAGAAGTGGTGGGTTGGTAGATAGGAATGTTGCATGCCTGTCTTATTCCTTGGTTAATAGGTGAATTCAAGAGGCAGACAGAACCGATGTTCATTTGTCCACATAAGCAAGCTTCTTATTCTCTGAAAGTTACAGATTTCTGTCTTCCTGGTTTACCAATTAAAATCAACATTTTCCTACCCATTCCTAAGGAGAACTTACCCAATTGCCACAAATAAAGTGAATATTTTTGTTCAAGAGATGTATTTGCATTTTTCCTCCATTAAGTAATGATGTGGTGTTTTTCAGATTGTGATTGAAGAAGAAAAGAAATTCTTGAAGCTACTGGAGCTTCTAGGCCATTATCAAGAATCAGGATCTGTCATTATATTTGTGGATAAGCAGGAACATGCTGATGGTCTTCTGAAAGATTTAATGAGAGCATCTTACCCTTGCATGTCTCTTCATGGAGGTAATATTTAATGAAATATCTGTTAAATATTTAAGTTGGCAAAACACTATGCTGTATTCTGAATGATATTTACTTTGTACTTTAATTGAGAACTAAGTTTTATATTATCTCTCTCAGTCATTCATAGTAGCTCTGGCAGGTAAGTGTTATTACTCCATCTTAGAGATAAAGAAAACAATACATTGCTTTGACCAAATTTCATAGCCCATAATTGGCTAAGGAGGAATTGAACTTAAAAATTTTTGATTTGTGTTGAATTCCTTCCATTTTACCATGCTACTTAGAGTTTCATGTTTCACATTAGAGCTTTAATTGAAATATCAAAGTAACATTTTAATTTCTTTTTTGTAATTAAAGTATCATTGATGTACAATCTTATGTTGGTTTCAAATATACGACACAGTGGTTCAACATTTACCCATATTATCAAGTCCTCATTCCCTCCAGTGGTCACTGTCTGTCAATGTAGTAAGACATTACAGAATCATAACTGAATTCTCTGTGCTGTACTACCATCCATGACCAAGCTAAGTTGTGAATGCAAAATTTTGTGCCTGTTAATTCCCTCCGCCCAACCTTCTCAACTCCTCTCCTTTGGTAATGACTAGTCCCTTCTTGGGGTGTCAGTGAGTCTACTGCTATTCTGTTCTCTCTGTTGTTTTTTTTATTAAGGTATCATTGATATGCTGTCGGTCCCTCCCTGCTTCTGATCCATTAATAAGGGAGGAGATGCGATGAGTTATCGAAGATCTGAAAGGACCAGCCAGGGAACTCAAGGCATGACAGCACAAGAGTGGTGCTGAGAGGGCACCTCTCATATTTATTGATCAAATGGTTGTTAACAACAATAAAATTCTGTATAGGGGATTCAATGCACAATCATTAATCAACTCCAACTCTCAACAGTCTCCAATCTTCTGAAGCATAACAACCAAGTTCTTACATGGTGAACAAGTTCTTACATAGGGAGCAAGTTCTTACATGGTGAACAACGCAAGGGCACTCCTATCACAGAAACTTTCTGTTTTGATCATGAATCATGAACTATAAACAGTCAAGTCATATATGATTCATTTGATTTTTATACTTTATATATGAATTTTATGAAGATTTCACATGAGCTACATTGTGGTTACAATATTCAGACATATTATCAAGTCTCTCCCCACACCCCATTGCAGCCACTGTCCATCCGCGTAGTAAGGTGCTGCAGAGTCACTACTTGTCTTCATCGTGCTATACTGCCTTCCGCATGGCCCACCTACATTTTGTGTGCTAATCATAATGACCCTTAATCCCCTTCTTCTTCCCTCCAAACCCACCCTCCCCAACACCTTCCCTTTGGTAACTCCTAGTCCCTTCTTGGAATCTCAGTTGCCTGCTGTTTTGTTCCTGCAGTTTTGCTTTGTTTATACTCCATAAATGAGTGAAATCATATGGTATTTATCTTTATCCACCTGACTTATTTCACTGAGCATAGTACCCTCTAGATCCATCCATGTTGTGGCAAATGGCAGCGTTTCTTTTCTTTTTGTGGCTGAATAATATTCCATTGTGTATATGTACATCTTCTTTATCCATTCATCTGTTGATGGGCACTTAAGTTGTTTCCTTATCTTGGCTATGGCAAGTAGTACAGTGTAAACATACAAGTACATATGTCTTCTTGAATCAGGGAGGTAAATTCCTAAGTGGAATTACTAGGTCAAATTGTATTTGTATTTTTAGTTTTTGGAGGAACCTCCATATTGTTCTCTGGTTGAACCAATTTACATTCCCACCAACAGTGTAGGAGAGTTGCCATTTTTCCACATCCTCACCAGCATTTATTTCTTGCTTTTGGATGTTGGCCATCCTAACTGGTGTGAGGTGATGTCTCTTTGTTTGTTTTAATTTGCATTTCCCTGATGGTTAGCGATGTGGAGCATCTTTTCAAGCCTGTTGGCTTTCTGTTTTTCTTCTTTGGAGAAGTGTTCAGGTTCTCTGCCCATTTCTTAATTGGGTTATTTTTTGGGTGTTGAGGCATATGAATTCTTTATATATTTTGGATGTTAACCCCTTATCAGATAAATCGTTTATGAATATATTCTCCCATACTATAGGTGCCTTTCTATTCTGCTGATGGTATCTTTGCTGTACAGAAGCTTTTTAGTTTGATGTAGTCCCATTTGTTCATTTTTTATTTTGTTTCCCTTGCCTGAGGATGTGTCTAGGGAAAAGTTGCTCATGCTTATATTGAAGAGATTTTTGCCTATGTTTTCTTCTAAGAGGTTTATGGTTTCATGACTTAATTCAGGTCTTTGATCCATTTTGAGTTTACTTTTGTATATGGAGTTAGGCAATAATCCAGTTTCATTCTATTACACATAGTCCAGTTTTGTCAACACCAGTTGTTGAAAAGGCTGTCTTTTCTCCATTGTATCTTCATGGCCCCTTTATCAAATGTTAATTGACCACATATGTATAGATTTATATCTGGGCTCTCTATTCTGTTCCATTGATCTATGGGTCTGTTCTTGTGACAGTACCAGATTGTTTTGATTACTATGGCTATGTAGCAGAGTTTGAAGTCAGGGAGCGTAATCCCCCCAGCTTTGTTCTTTCTCAGGATTGCATTGGCTATTCATGGTCTTCTATTGTTCCGTATGAATTTTAGAACTATTTGTTCTAGTTTGTTGAAGAATGCTGTTGGTATTTTGAGAAAGACTGCTTTGAATCTGTACGTTGTGTTGGGCAGGATGGCCATTTTGACAATATTCATTCTTCCTATCCATGAGCACAGGATAGATTTCCATTTATTGGTGTCTTCTTTCATTTCTCTCATGAGTGTATTAAAGTTTTCAGAGTAAAGGTTTTCCACCTCCTTGGTTAGATTTATTGCTAGGTATTTTAATTTTTGATGCAGTTGTAAATGGAATTGTTTTTCCGATCTCTCTGCTAATTTCATTAGTATCATAAGAAAGCAGCAGATTTCTGTGTATTAATTTTGTATCCTGCAGCTTTGCTGGATTCAGTTATTCTAATACCTTTTTTGGTGGATTCTTTAGGGTTTTCTATGTATAATAATTATGTTAGCTGCAAGTAGAGTTTAATTTCTTCCTTACCACTTTGGATGCCTTTTATCTCTTTGTGCTGTCTGATTGCCGTGGCTAGGACCCTCCAGTACTGTGTTGAATTACAGTAGTAAGAGTGGGCATCCTTATTCCTGACCTTAGAGGAAAAGCTTTCAGCCTTTTGCTATTAAAAATTATGTTGGCTGTAGGTTTGTCATATTTGACCTTTATTATTTTGAGGTATGTACTCTCTATACCCATTTTGTTAGTTTTTATCATGAATGGATGTTGAATTTTGTCAAATACTTTCTCAGCGTCTATTGAGATAATAATTTGATTTTTTCCAATGTGGTCTATGATATTGATTGATTTCCGAATATTGTGCCATCCTTGCATCCTGGAATAAATCCAACTTGGTCATAATGGATGATGTTCTTTTGGATTTGGTTTGTTAATACCTGTCGAGGATTTTTGCATCTGTGTTCATCAGGGATATTGGTCTATAATTTTTTTTGTGTGTGGTGTCTTTGCTTTTGGTAGTAGAGTGATGCTAGGCTCATAAAACGAGTTTGTAAGTATTCCCTCCTTTTCTACTTTTTGAAATACTTTAAGAAGGGTGGATATTAGCTCTTCCTTAATTGTTTGATAAAATTCAGGTGTGAAGGTATCTGGACCCAGGAGTATTGTTTTAGGTAGTTTTTTGATTACCAATTCAATTTCATTGCTGGTAATTGGTATGTTCGGATTCTCTGTTTCTTCCTGGGTCAGTCTTGAAAGGTTGTATTTTTCTAGAAAGTTGTCCATTTCTTGTAGGTTATTCAATTTATTGGCATAGAATTTTTCATAGTATTCTGTAATAATTCTTTGTATTTCTGTGGTGTGTCCATTGTGACTATATTTTTGTTCCTGATTTTGTTTATGTGTAAACTCTTTTTCTTAATTAGTCTGTCTAGGGGTTTATCTATTTTGTTTATTTTCTCGAAGAACCAGCTCCTGGTTTCATTGATTCTATTATTTTATTCTTCTCAATTTTATTTATTTCTACTTTGATCTTTACTATGTCTTTCTTTCTACTGACTTTGGGTTTCATTTGTTCTTCTTATACTAGTTTCATTAATTGTGAGTTTAGACTGTTCATTTGGGATTGTTCTTGTTTCTTGAAGTAAGCCTGTATTGCTATGTACTTTCCTCTTAGAACTGCCTTTGCTGTGCCCCACAGATTTGGGGCTATTGAGTTTTTGTTTTCATTTGTCTCCATGTATTTTGCTTGATATCTATTTTAATTTGGTCATTGATCCCCTGATTATTTATAAGCATGTTGTTTATTTAGCCTCCATGTGTTTGTAGGCTTTTTTGTTTTCTTTGTGTAATTTATTTCTAGTTTCATACCTCTGTGGTCTGAGAAGCTGCTTGATACAATTTCAATCTTTTTGAATTTATTGAGGCTTTTTTTGTGGCCCAGCATATTATCTGTTTTGGAAAATGTTCTATGTACATTGCAAAGGAATGTGTATCCTGCTGCTTTTCAGTAGAATGTTCTGTAGATAATCTGTTAAGTCCATCTGATCTACTGTAATTTTCGGTGCCTCTATTTCCTTACTTATTTTCTGTCTGGTTGATGTGTTCATTGGTGTGAGTGGTGTGTTAAAGTTTCCTAAAATGTATGTGTTGTATTCTGTTTCCCCCTTCAGTTCTATTAGTGTTGGTTTTACATATCTAGGTGCTCCTATAATGGTGGATAGATATTTACAATGGTTATATCCTCTTGTCGGACTGACCCCTTTATCATTATGTAATATTCTTCTTTGTCTCTTGTTACTTTCTTTTTTTGAAATGTATTTTGTCTGCTCTAAGTACTTCTACTCTTGCTTTTTTCTCCCTATTATTTGTATAAACTATCTTTTTTCCATCCTTCACTTTTATTCTGTGTGTGTCTTTGGGTCTCAAATGAGTCTATTGTAGGCAGCATATGCATGGTTTTTTTTTTTTTTAATCCATTCTGCCACTCTGTGTCATTTGATTTTGCATTCATTCATTCATTTACACTTAAGGTGATTATTGATAGATATGTACTTATTGCCATTTTGTTAATTGTTTTCTGATTGTTTTTTTATCTCCTCTCTCTTCCTTTTTTCCTCCCTTATGCTCCTCCTTCCTTCCTTTCCTCAATACGTCTGAAATGTATGCAATTTTGTGCCCCTTTTGAAGAAAGGAATGTAAACTGCAGAACATTTGGCTCATTCTTTCTTTCTGCTTGAGTTGCTACAAAGAAGAGAAAATTCTGAGTATGTTCATTTGTAAGGTTAGAGATTGTGGTATTTCTGCTCTTTTAAGGTTGAACTTCATTAAGAGGCAGTCAGGCTAATTTTCAGAATCTAACACTTAATGGGTTAGTAGCTATTTATTTCTGTTTACTTTTCTGACTAATGAGAGGGATGCTCAGAGACACTGTTGTGTGCTGCCACTTCTACAGAGCCACCCATGGTCCTTAGGTCTTCAGTTCTACCAGGAGAAGGAAGGAGGGTAGGTCATGTGTTCTGCCCACTCCTAGTCTGCTTGAGAAAATTTTCTTAGTAGAACAATCAGAACATTACAAGATTATTTGACTTTTTGTTAGAGATATGTCAGAGCACAAAAGGCCAGGTAATTGTGGTTTATGAACAAAATATAAGGACAGCATGTTCTTAATACCCTTAATGACATCCCTACATTCACTTCAAGTGGTTTAAAAATGAAAGAAGAAATCTGCAAATATTTTCATTAAACCATACTACAGTTTCTATTTTGTCATCCTTTTATCACATTTGCACTAACATCAAATAATTTTGAAATTTCTTAACACTTGCATTTAATAATGGTAAATATCATTGAGATCCGGAAAGCAGCACAGTGGTTTCTACTTCCAGGTAATTATGGTATATGAGAACAGGGACCTATCTCTTTATGGGGCAGAATACTTCATGGAGGCCTTTGACATGTACTAACACTATTAGTTACTTTCGTCTTTTGTTTTTCTGTAAGTAACAGAAAATATGATCTTAGCTGCCTTAAATCCTGAGGAATTTTTATTTTACAAAGCATAAAATCACATGGCAAAGTGACTCTAGGATTGCTTCATTCAGTGGCTCAGTGTTAATATACTATAGTTTCTATACTGCCATACTAAGTGTATATCATGGCAGCAAAAAGACTTGCAGTTTCATTCATCACTTCTAGAACAGACAGCTTCCTGATGAACAAGACAGTTTTCCATATGTTTATGTGTCTTTTTCCCCTTGTTTTCTTTTTTTATTGAAGTATAGTTGATATACAATCTTATATTGGTTTCAGGTATACAGCACAGTGGTTCAACAGGCACCCATCAAATCCTCATGCCCACTAATGTGGCCACTACCTGTCAACATAGGAGGATGTTACAGAATCATTAACTGTATTCTCCATGCTGTACCACCATCCCTGTGACCGACCTACATTATGATTGAGAATTTTTGTGCCGTTTCACACCGCTTTCTCTCTCTCTATCCATCCAGCCAAACCCCTCCCACATGGTAACCATCTGTCACTTCTCAGTCTACTGCTATTTTGTTCATTTCATTTTCTTTTGTTTTGTTTTAATATTCTACAAATAAGTGAAGTCATATGGTATTTGTCTTTCTCTGCCTGGCTTATTTCAGTTAGCATGATACACTCTAGGTCCACCCACATTGTCACAAATGGCAGGATCTCTTTCTTTTTTTATGGTTGAATAATGTTCCCTTGTGTATATATAGCACATCTTAATCCAGTCATCTACTGATGCACACATTGGTTGCTACCATATCCTGGCTTTTGCAAATAGTGTGGTGATAAACATAGAGATGCATATATCTTTTCAGATCAGGGATTTTGTTTTCTTTGAGTAAATTCCTAGAATTAGAATTACTGGGTCAAATGGTATTTCTATTTTTAGTTTTTTGAGGAACCTCCTGTGTATAAAATGAAAGTTCCTGTGGCCAGGATTCTCACTTGGCCCTGGTTGGGTAGCTCACTACACAGGTGTGGGCAATATGTCATTATTGACGCTATACAAAGAGCCCTGCACAGTGCTCTGGGTGACACAGTGGCATGGCTGCAAGGCTGCAGGAGAGCAGAGCAGAGGCTGGAGTGGTGGTAGTGCTGAGGACAGAGGCCCAGAGGGTGGCTGGGAGGGTAGAACAAGGTCCAGAGGCAGAGACTGGCTTGCTGCATGCAGACTCGCTTTGAGTGAACAGGATTGTAGTGATTGACTTGTCACTGTGGAAATAAAGTTGGGTATAACCCTTTCACTCCAAGAACGTTCTACTGTCATTTGTTTGGTCACACTGACTCCATAGTGAACTTATCAGTGGCTGAAACCCATTGGCAAGACACCTCCATACTGCTTTCCACAGAGGTTATACCAATTTACAGTTCTACCAGCAGTGTAGAATGGTTTCCTTTTTTCCACGTGGTGGCCATTCCGTCTGGTGTGAGGTGATATCTCATTGTGGATTTTGATTTACATTTCCCTGATGATTAGTGATGTGGAACATCTTTTATTGTACCTGTTGGCCTGTATTTCTTCTTTGGAAAAATATCTGTGTAGGTCCTCCTCCTATTTTTTAATCAGATGTTTTTTTTGGTGTTGAGGCATATGAGATATTTATATATTTTGGATGTTAACCCCTCATCAGATAAATCATTTACAAATACATTTATTCTCCCATACTGTAAGTTGCCTTTTTGTTCTGCTGATGGTGTCCTTTGTGGTATAGAAGATTTTTAGTTTGATGTAGTCCCACTTGTTCATGATTTTGTTTCCCTTGCCCGAGGAGATGTGTCCAAGAAAAAATTTTCTCAGTTTTATGTTCAGGAGATTTTTGTCTATGTTTTCTTCTAAGAGTTTTATGGTTTCATGTCTTATATTTAGGTCTTTGATCCATTTCGAGTTTACTTTTGTGTATGGTGGTAGACAATAATGCAGTTACATTTTCTTGCATGTAGCTGTCCAGTTTTCCTAACATCAGTTATTAAAGAGACTCTTTTCCCCATTTTATATTCATAGTTCCTTTATTGTATATCAATTGATGACCATATATGCATGGGTTTATATCTGGGTCCGCTATTCCATTGATCTATGGATTCATTCTTGTGTCAGTACCATACTGTTCTGATTACTGTAGCTTTGCAATATAGCTTGAAGTCAGGGAGTATAATCCCCCAGCTTTGTTCTTTCTCAGGATTGCTTTGGCTAGTTGGGGTCTGTTGTGGTTCCATATGAATTTTAGGATTATTTGCTCTAGTTCATTGAAAAATACTTTTGGTATTTTGATAGGGATTGCACTGAATCTTTAAATTGCTTTGGGCAGGATTTTCACCTTGTTTTTATTACCAAAATTTTCAAATACAGGACATCTGAGAAAATCGTATGGTAAGTAAACATCCTTGAATAGCCAATACTAGATTCCACAGTTAACATTTTCCTTAGTGCTTTCAAGACATTTCAAAAAAAGTTGTAGCATTGGTACATTTCAGTTCAATATTAATTATATTAGTTTTACAAAATATGCTTGTATAAAGAAACAAAATATGAAACACATCAACTGGAAATTCTAGAGCTAAAAAACTGTAATAATTGAACTTAAAAATTCACTAGTTAGGCTTAGTTAACATCAGATAAAAGATAGCAAAACAACTGCAGTGAATTTGAGACTGAGTCAAAGAAGCATATAGATGGCTGTAGATATGATAGATGCATTTTATCTTTGAGATTCATTTGTGTGTTTTGCATATATTGATAGTTCTTCTCTTTAATATTGAGTAATACTTCATTGTATACAAATACTGTAGTTTGTTTAGTCATTTCTGTTGGACACTTGGGCTATTTCCGTTTTTTGTTTTTTTTTGGCTGCTTTAACCATCCCATGGGGTACACCACAATTGGAATACAGAGTAGTTCAAAACTTCCTTGTCCTGTCCTCCATAAAAGTAACTATAAGTTAACGCTTCTGTCTGTAACTCCTGGCTACCACTGACAGGTTCTTACAAGAATGTTTGTAAATGCAATCATACCTTAATGGAACCTTTTGTATTTGGCTTTTTTCACTAAGTGTAGTTTGAGATCCATTCAAATTGTTGATTGCATTGTTCATTTCTTTTTATTGCCAAGTAGTATATATTGTATAGATAACCACTCTTAGTGTATCTCTTCATCTGTTGAAGGACGTTTGGGTTGTTTACAATTTTTGACAATTATGAATTTAGCTGCAATTAAATACTCAAATACAGCTTTTTGTGTGAACATTAGTTTTCATTTCTCTAGATTAGATAACCAAGAATGGGACTGCTGGGTCATATCTAAATGTACGGTTTCTTTTGTATTTATTCTGCTTGGGTTCACTGAGCTTCTGGAATCTGTACATCTGTCTTGCATCTAAACTGGGAAATTCTTGACTGTTCCTTTTTTTTTCTTTATTTTATTCTCTCTTTTTGGGACTTCAATTATGTGTATATTCAACCTTTTGAAATCACCTCACATGTTACTGATGCTTTATTAAATCTTATTTTTCAGGCTTTTCCCCCCCTTCTGTAAAGATTAGATTTTCTTAGATGCTGTCTCAAGTTCACTACTGTTGTTGTTTTGCCATCTCTTATCTGCTGTTAATTAAGCCTAACTAGTGAATTTTTAAGTTCGATTATTATAGTTTTTTAGCTCTAGAATTTCCAGTTGACTCTGTTTTATGTTTTGTTTCTTTAATTAGAGTATGTAGTCATTCATTACTAGCATTTAGAAAAATCTTTGATCAAAGTTACAACAGTTTTTTAGAAACCTTTGACTTAATTATGACGTCTTGGTCATCTGAAGTCAATTTCTATTGACTGTCTTTTGACTTTGTGTTACATTTTTCTCTTTAAGTATCTAATAATTTTGGTTTATGTACTGGCCTTTGTGAATAATAAATTGGGGAGTCTGCATTCTCATGATTTTCTCAAGAATTTTTTTTTTAAATAGGGCATTAACCTGGCTTTATGTGTGTTCAGCACTCAGCCTTTCTTGTAATGGGTAGCATCTGAAATCTCTATTAAATAATTTCTTTCAGCATAGCTTGATTTCTGCCCTGTGCATATGTAGTTTAGGGCTCAGTTATTTAGGCAGCATTTTCATGCACAATTTATGCATGCCTGCTCTTCTATTCTTTCCAGGATTTCTCCTAATTTCTAGTCCTGAGTTTGTTTTATACTCTTTGTTCTGTATTGTCTTGTTAGACTGTTCTATTCACATTTTGTCTTCCTAACCAGAGCTGCCCATGGCTTGCCTCCAAACAAATTTAAAACAAATAAATGAAATCCTGTATGCTTAACTAGTGCTGTTACATTCTTCCAAATGTCAGCTCTCTGATAGTTCTGCCTGCTTTTATTTACTGTCTGATGTCTTCAGGTAGTTGGTCTTTATAGTTTGTCCAGAATTAATACTTGTTATCTGCAGAAGTGTTGGTCCAATAAGCACTTCTTCTACATAGATGGAAACAAATGTGTTTTTTTAATGCAAGTAAGGAAATTTTTTTGCATAATCCCCTGTCTGCACTTCTTTTACCTCTTTGGTCAGAATTAGATCTCTTGATTATCCCTAAACCGTTCATAGGGGAGGGGAATGATTAATGGTTCTTAGAGTATTGTCTTGGGACCCTTTAAGTGTATCTCTGAGACTTTTGGGGGTTTCAAGAGGTCAAAAGTATTTCCATAATAACTCCACCATGTTATTTACCTTTCTCACTCATTCTTTCATGAGAGTGTAGCATAGTTTTGTAGAGGCTACATGGCATGTTATATTGCTGCAGATTAAATGCAGAAGATAGGAGACTCCACCTTTCTTCTATTAAGCCAGACCTGAAAAGAGATTTGCAAAAATATGTTATTTTTCATAAAGATATGTTTTTTAATTTTCACATATAATGGCTTTATTGTTATTTTTAAACAAGTTAATAAGTATTTTAAAATTTTGTCAGTTCTGGTTTCTAATACATTAAATACTGATAGAGATGACCTACATAAACTAAAACTGTCTCTGGACCTTACCAATTTGAAGAATGTAAAGGTAATTTCAGCACAGAAAGTTTGAGAAGGGCTGGTTTATACTAATCATGATTTACCACCTGAGACTGAGAATTCTGGTTTGATATAAATGACCATGTACACATAGGTAGATATTTGTACAAAATTGGGGTTATGCTAAAAATGGAGAGTTTTAACGGTTGCTGGGCAGGCATCCCATAAACTTCATAAGCATATTACATTCAATTCCATAGAATAAAATATGTGCAATTGGGTTAGTAGTCAGGATATTCATTCTAAAGTAAAAGTTTTGGTATCTTTTAATTATAAACTTAATTTATTTTGTTATTGATTCCATTAATTTTTTATGAGATTTTTGTTGGATCTTAGTTTCTTTGACATAAGGTCAGAACACTGTTTAATTCAGTCTTTGAAGAGTACATTTAAAATTTCAAGCAATATAAATTAGTATTGGTAAATATTTAGCTACTGAATATTCTGTGTATGTTAAACAGACTTTATATGAAATCTTAGAATACCTCTTGCTGCAAAATAAATTTCAAGGTTTGAGTATTTATCCCATTTTCTTCACTAGTTACTAGAGATTCCTGGGTATCCCATCATAAAATATATATGTGGCCTGGACACCTTGTCATAAAACATTTTGTTATTTTATGCTTTGCTTTGTCACTCATTCTGAGTCTCTTTGGGTAACATTTAAGAGAGATCCAGTTGGGTACTTTTTAACCAGTGCACCTCAAAATTACAAATGTAACTATATACATAATCACATAATTACATATGTAATCTGATTCAGTGGCTTCGGAGTAGGATCTGATATTTTACATTTCTACAAGCTTTCATATGATGCTGTTTTTGGTCCTTGGACAAAACTAAGTAGCAAGGCTCTAAATAACCCATGGGGGAAGGAGAAAGATCAGAATCCTGTCAATATAGACAGAATGTACCTGCCTTTTCTTCCTTTTCCTTCAAAACAAGTATCAGTTAGTGATTCTGAGATTGGGCGTGTGCAACTTTAAGCCTTGTATACAAGACAGGGCAAAACAAAGGCAGATTGGAATATTGGTATGTGAGTTAATAGCAATAACCTTTGATCTTCTGGTTCAGTATCCTTTTTTTTTTTTTTCTGTATTGTAGTTGTTGGAAATGGGATCTATGAAAGTTGATTTTGTTTTGTATTCCGTGTTGTAACCTCTTTCTCTGTCAGAGGAAATGGTAAATTCAATTGGAACATGTGGTTTTACAGCTCTTTTCTTTATTTACTTACAGGCATCGATCAGTATGACAGAGACAGCATCATAAACGACTTTAAAAATGGGACCTGCAAACTTCTTGTGGCTACTTCTGTTGCTGCCCGAGGTCTAGATGTGAAGCATCTGATTCTGGTAGTGAACTACAGCTGCCCCAACCATTATGAGGATTATGTGCACAGAGCAGGACGAACTGGAAGAGCAGGCAACAAAGTAAAAATAAGAAAAATTGATTTCTATTTATATTAAAATGTAGGTGCGGCTTTAGGATTTTAAGGAGCAGATAATAGGAGCTTGGGGGACATTTTGAAAATCCTCAACCATCAGAGTGTGGGGAAGTGTTGATGTTCATCGTTTATATATGAATTCATGTCTAAGTATTACTAAAAGTATCAGATACCTAGCTGTTCTCTGTAGCAGATGATGTTAACCATACATGTCCCTTTCAGGATTTTTTTTCCCTGCCTAAGGATTTCTATATATACATATGCACACACACACACATATTATATATCAGTATCTTTCATTGCTTTTTAAAAAAATGTGGGATCCTAAAATATACTCACACCCACATATCACCTCTCTTCCCCCTTCCCTGTCTACATATATATTACTTGCTTTTTGACTCAGCTGTATCTTGGTAAATTTATAGAGCTAATTCATTCTTTTTGAAGGCAGCAGAATATTCTATTGTTGGAAACATTGATTAAGCCTGGACATTTCTTCATACTGAAGCAATAATATTAATTAATAGTAATAGGGTAATTAAGTGCCAGGCAGTGTTCTAATAGCTTAACATGTAGCATTTCATTTTATCCATGCAACTTTTCTTTTAGTGAGTAATATGACTTCATTTAATAGATGAGAAAAGTTGAGCATATAGAAGTTATTTGCTCAAGGTTATACAGCTAAATAAGTAGGGATACTATTTATTCTTTTAACTTGAGTTATTCTGTGAATTTGGAAAACTTTTTGTCTAAAGGGTCAGGTAGTAAAGCTAGCAGCTGTTCGGGGCCATGTACAGTCTCTGTCACATAATGTGTGTGTGTGCGTGTACATGTACATAACCTAAAAGGAATGTGATGCCATTCTTGTCATGGGTAGTGTAGAAAACAGGCCATGGGTCCAATCTGATGAGTAGATGTTACTGAAATAAAATACTAAACCATGTTTTAAAATTTCTAATAGTTCACTGGTAGGAGCAAAGTGTTTCTTGAAGATGGCAACTGGTTGTGGTTTGCTCTTTCTGTCCTTCCAACCCTGGTCTTTCTCTTGCCTGAACCAAAAAGCTGCCAGGGACATATGAAGCCTTAGGCTTTACAGAATCCCGGGAGGTGGTGTAGCTGAAGCTGACTTCATTTTTGTCTATACAGAATGCATTGTATATACATATATACACATGTTTTTCTGTCTTTATATAGTCTTGAGAAAGTATGGGAAGCTACACCCTGGTAAGTTATATTGGTTAGTTATATTGAGTAGAGGGGTGCAGTAGGAGGAAGGGAATGCAACCAGAAAAGCAAACAATAAATTCCTATATTAAGTTAATATGTATGACTGCAATTTTGCATTTATATATGATCACATATATTTCTACTTGCCTAAAGAAATTAGGAATTTTCTGGTTTTGCTTATTTTCAGGTATTAAACTTAGATATTTCACTGAACCACTGATGAATATAGTAGGACTCTTATGATCTTTAAAATTCTTTAGTAATGAAGTTAGTCTTAAGATTTATTAAGTGGTTTAGATTTTATATTATTTGTGATCTAAGTTGGATTCATCTTGTTAGTGATTGACAGTTTCCACTTTTTCATCATTTATTAGGGTTATGCGTATACTTTCATCACAGAAGATCAAGCTCGCTATGCTGGTGACATAATTAAAGCTCTTGAATTGTCAGGGACTACAGTGCCCCCTGATCTAGAGAAACTCTGGAGTGATTTCAAAGATCAACAGAAAGCTGTGAGTTTTTCATTCCCCTTGTTTTATGTAAACATTATAATATTTTAAATATTGAATATTAATACTTGTAAATCTTGGTAGGATAACTTTTGCTTATTTCTTTGGTGGGGAGGGAAGGAGTGAGAACAAAATCCTTTCTTTTGCTTCAACTCAATATTTGTGTAGTCTCCATAGGATACTTAGTTTTTTCTCACAAGCTAATGAAGTTTTTTGCTACATTAGCATACATCACCTTGAAAAATATTTAATTGCTGTAAATTCCTGAACATTAAAATTTTTTACCATGTAGTAAACTTGTTTTTCCTTGAAAGGAAGGGAAAATAATTAAGAAGAGTAGTGGTTTCTCTGGTAAGGGATTCAAGTTTGATGAAACAGAACAAGCTTTGGCTAATGAGAGGAAGAAGTTACAAAAAGCAGCTCTTGGTCTGCAAGATTCAGATGATGAGGATGCTGCCGTTGATGTAAGTATTCTTATTCTGTGCCTCTGTCTTGCCAATTGAAGTAACTGTTCCTTTTGTACTGAAGGTCTTGCTGTATGCTTGTTGGGATAGCCAATTATTGAAAACATTTTTGGTGTATACCTCAGTCAGCCCTTTTTTCTATATATATTTATTCACATATGCCCATATTTATGTATTTGCATAAAAATGAGATCATATTGCTTTTATAACTTTATTTACAATAGCAGTGTTATGTTGAAATCTTCCCATTTTAATAAATTCACTCATACTATTCTTGATGGCTATGTAACATTTCATTAAATAGATATTCCACAATTTAATGAGTCAAACCCCTATTTTTTAATATATGGGTTGTTTCTTTATATTCATTATTTGGGATATACTTTACTATTGTAAAATATACTTCATTGCTCATCTTAGCATATTCATCAGATTAAGTCTTGAGGATGGGTGTATAAATAGAATTGCTGGGATAAAGGATATATCTGATTTGATTTTGAAACTGTCAGATTACCTTCCCTCACAGTCAGTACTAATTTGCTCTCAGTGTAGTGGTGTATGAGAGCGCTTGGCTCCGTATATCTTTAACAACATTGGTACTAATACTGTTTTTTATATTTTTAAATTTGTTATAGAACATCCTTCTTAATAATAATGATAGTCAACATTTATTGAATGCTGCTAAGTCCTACGCACCATGCCAGATGCCTTACAGGGATTATTTCAATTATTTCTCAGAGTAGTTAGACTAGGTAGATACTCAAAGTATTCCTCTTTTGTAATTGAGGATTCTGAGGCTTAGAAATAATAACCTTCCCATGCTTACATAGCTGTTATTAAGCTATAGCATAGCTATACCCGTTCCATTTTTACTTCGAAGCCCATTTAGCTTAGGTCATTATTTGCGAACCAGTGAAGATGGACCCTAAAGACTCAGCAACTTGAGGTTTTCAGAGAAACTATTCTTTGGGACCCTAACCAAAGGAGCTCGACCTTTAGAAGAGGATATTTTCCTTATAAATTAAATTTGAAACGTCTCTCTAGTATATACTATTAGTAATGGGATTAGCATATCAAAGGACATAAAAAGTCCTTAATTAAGGAAGCTTGTTTAACTGTTTAAGCCAGATATCCTCCAACATTTATTTGGTCTTTGATCACAGAACTTTATTTTTAACATGCTATACTAAAACTTAGCTCAGAACACAATTTTGGAAGTCAGGAATTCAATCTGATCTTGTCATTGGAGGAAATTGAGGCCCAGAAAAAGTATTTGGTCTACGGCTGCGCTGGCTGTTAGACAGATCCAGGACCAGAACCCAGGTCTATTAACCTTATGCCATTTCTTTCTAGTGTACTATGCTGGCTTAAAGTCCAAAAGTCAATGTTTTAGTTATCTGTGATGGTATAACCAGTCAATCAAAAAGTTAGTATGTTAAAAAAATTACTTCTTGAGGGTCAGGAAACCAGGAACAGTTTAGGCAGGTAGTTCTGGAGTACGGTCTCATGAGGTTGCAGTCAAGCTGTTGGCCCAGGCTGTAGTCATCTGAGGGGCTTGACTGATAAGGACCATTTTCTTCCAAAATGGCTCACTGACTCTGATGTTGGTAGAATGTCTCTACTCTGCCTGTGTCTCCTCACAGCGTGGCAGCTGGCTTCCCCCAGAGTGGGTGATCCAAGAGAGAGAGAGCAACGAGAATGACTTAGTGCCTTTTATGACTAGTCTCTGAAGTTACATGCTGGTACTTCCACTTTATTCTGTCTGTTAGAAGCAAGAATAAGCCTGGCCCATACTCGGAGAGGCTCTACTTCAGAAGGGAAGAATATTAAAGATCTTGTGGCCTTGTTTTAAAACCACCTAAAGTTTTTTATGTTACTTTGCACATTTAAAAATATGTAAATATGTTGATTGTTTCTGTGGTTGGTGAAATAACATAATTTTTGTAAACAAATTTGAATAATACTTGTGAGTAAAGTCAAAAGTTAAGTTAGTGCTGTCAAACTAGCACCGTACAGGTTCCCCATTGCTGATTTTACCCATTCATTTTAGATTTTAATCCCAATGTATGCTGTTTAATTTAAAAGTTTTACTTAAAAAAATTAAATGTTAAGTTTAAAAGTAGTTGGTAACTAAAATCCTTTACTAGTAACAAGTATTTTAAAAGAAGCGAAGTTGTTCCTATTTCAGTGAAAGGACTTCCTAAATTAACCTAATTAATTTTAAACTCTGAACAAGCTTTTCTCTTTATTTGAGATTTAGAAGATAAGGCCTTAATAGCCTAATCTGAGTATATAGGAGGTGCATCTCCTTATTTGGTATTGTCAGTAGTAATTATTCGGCAAAAGGTATCTTTAAAGGGAAATGCAAATAGTTTAAGAGTGAGATGTGGCTTACCTGAGGGCTATCGAATGGCAGTAGGACTCTCGTAACTCCTGGAAAGCCAAAGGTTTTCGGCATTGCTCTGGCTTTGATGGGGAAAACAACCTTCATTTCTTTCCTTTCTTGCGTCAAAAGAATAAAGCAATAAAGCCTTTTCTGATTCTGTTGCCATTGTTTAGTGGAAATCCAATTGCATTTTAGGAGTTCAGAAGAATTTTGGGAGCTCTGCCTTAGGGTCATGTACCATTCCTCCTAAATCATTGACTATATTTTTACTTGTCTACTGGCCTCAAGTTATTGCTTCTTCCAGTCTTTTTCATTGCAGTTAATTTAACCTCCAGTCTTGGGTCCTGGAGCAGCTCATCTGCATCATATGGCTGCTCTGTTCTGAAAGCACATGCTCCTCATTTGCTGAACTATGATATATTTTCTGGACCACTCAGGAGTCTGCTTAAGTGGTTCTTGCAGCATTGTATCTCTCTCTCTTTTGTTTGCCATAGACAACTGAGTTTTTTAAATAAAATGTTCATCCTTAGTGAATAGGTGATGTATTTCCTTTTGATCTGTGTGGTTGAATTAACATAAATATAACTGATTCCAGTCTTTTAATAGAAATATTCTTTATTAGTTTCTATAGATGTACTTAGATTGGTATTTTAATCAAATTTTTGCTATTTTTTCCTGTTTAGATTGATGAGCAAATTGAAAGCATGTTTAATTCAAAGAAGAGAGTTAAGGATATGGCTGCTCCTGGAACATCTAGTGTTCCTGCTCCAACTGCAGGAAATGCGGAGAAACTAGAAATTGCTAAGAGATTGGCTCTTAGAATCAATGCTCAGAAGAATTTGGGCATTGAGTCTCAGGTATTAAGTAATTTGTTCCAAGTCTTAGTCAATACTTTTTATAAGTTCTCAGATTTAAATGCTTTTCAGGAATTATGTCCACACAGTTGAGTAACAAGTTATCTTAGACATTAAATTAGTGAAAATTTAAAATTCTGAATACAGAGTTCTTTAATTACTGCATTTGGATGATTTTTCTAGTGTGGTTAAGTGACGTCCTAATGCCTATTCTGGAAGGCCTGTTAACATGTTAGCTCTGGCTGGTTATAAAGTAGTGTTCTGATTGATAGTACCAAAATCTTAAAACACTTTTTCTTTCTTGATATGCTTTTACTGGGCACACAAACAATTCCTTAGAAGTAACAAATACCCAGTTACATAATTCCAGTTAACATGGGTTTAAATAGTGAAAAAATGTGTTAACTATTTCACATGCCATCTTTTTCTTGAGAACTTTTCTGTTCATTTCTAACTAAGGGTGAATTTTCATAGCACTCCCAAAGAAAAGTTTGTTCATTTTAACAACATTTTGAAGATTTTTGAAAGTTTGGGGATCTGCAGGGCTGTCCAATAGGCTATATAGATTCAGGTCTATAGTACCCAAGTTGTGATGCCAAGTCAGAGGCTAGTGGACTGACTCAGTAAGGCAGCCAGAATCCAGGCTTGGAACCTTGGGTATCTGCATCCTTTTTGTTCAGTGGGTAAGTTACCATGAAATGTTTACTGTACTCAAACTTGTGCCTCCTCTGAAAACAGGGATTACAGTCATAGTCTGTACTATAAATATTAATAATCAAATAATAATATTTGGTGAAATCAAATAGGTATAACTTATCACTGTTGTTGGAAGAACTTCAGGTATGAGTCATGAATTACAAAGAATTCTATACACATGAGGCTCACATTGTTTTATCTGTTAATGTCCACATTAAGTTCAGAAATTTTTAAAGGTTTTGAGTAAGTCATTGGGTATAATTTATTGTATGTTGGGTTGGGCCATATGGGGAGGAGGAGCTCAGTGGTGGTAGTGGACAATGATTCTAATTTCAGAGGAAACTCCTAGGAGTCACAAAACATGGAAACGATTTAAAAAATATTGTAGTATATTTGTACTATATATTGTACTTTATCAAGAGATCTCTAATTATCTGTGACCCAGTAGAATTTTCATATAAAGTTGGATGTTTAGTTTTCTTATCAAAGTAAGGGAGATAAATGCCTTAAACTATCAGTTATAAATATATACTGCTAAATTGCACATATGGGTCAGATTCTACATTAGGAAGATGATGTTAGTGGCTTTCCACAGAATAATTTGTGGTGGGTCCCTGATCTTGCCTCTACCCTCATTTGAGATTTGACTGTAGGTCTTCTTTAACTGCAGGATGTGATGCAGCAGGCCACCAATGCAATTCTCAGAGGTGGCACCATCCTGGCTCCCACTGTATCTGCAAAAACCATTGCAGAGCAACTCGCTGAAAAGATCAATGCCAAGCTCAATTATGTGCCTTTGGAGAAACAAGAAGAGGAGAGACAGGATGGTGGACAGAATGAATCGTTTAAGAGATATGAGGAAGAATTAGAGATCAATGACTTCCCACAGGCAAGTAACAGGTTTAAATCTTTCTCTTAAAATTACAGACTAGAATTCTTTTTTAGGAGTAAAAATACTTTGTCAATATGAAAAAATTTACAAGCCTATGAATGTTTATTTAGTAGGTACTTCACTATTTATCTACATGGGGAGACAACAATAGGAATTCATTTTTTTTAGTATGTTGTAGGAACGTGTTCCAGGATCTAAAAAGGCATGATGAAGGTGCTAATTATAATCTTAATGTTGACTGTAATTTGATTTAGCCAACTTATTTTATTCTTTGTCAGTATGCCAGGTCTTTTTATCTGGAAAATGATTTTTTTTTCCCCACTCCCTTTCTTTGATAGACTGCTAGGTGGAAAGTAACCTCTAAGGAAGCTCTGCAGAGAATCAGTGAATATTCTGAAGCTGCAATTACAATCAGAGGAACATACTTCCCACCCGGCAAAGAACCGAAGGAAGGAGAGCGGAAAATTTACTTGGCAATTGAAAGTATGTACTATTGGTTCTGTTTCAATCTTGAGTTAGATCAAAGTAGATATGGTACAATATACAGAGAATGTGAAGTCAGTTCTAAAAAGGACTGAAAATAAGGAACTCCTATAAGCAAAAATAGTTACATATATCATTGAAGGTCTTTATTTAGAAGTTCAGTACATACACGAAGGTGGATGATGTATGTGTTTGAGACTTTTGGTTTTGACAATTCAGTCAAATTTGAAAATCATTCTAAAAGAAAACATGCATCTTAAGTACTGACTTATTTATGTTTCCAGTAAGTAGAACATTCTGGCCAAAGTTTAAATTAGCAAGTAAGTGAACTATATTAGTCTGCTTAATGAATGATTATCTAAGCACTCATTGCCTCTGAAATTATCCTATAAAAGTTCATGCATACCTTCAAAAAATAACAAGAGGATAATCAAAATGCCATAACTGAAATGATGTAAGGAATGCATTATCCAAGAGCAGTCAAGTTTGCTTTTTAGTCTTATTTCATACAGTCATGAATGAATCCAAAAGACAGTTTCCATTTTGACTTTTTTTCCTGATGTGTTATCTTGTTGCATAATAGGACAACTTGCCTCCTTCATTTATGTTTAATCTGAACATGTTTGTGATAGACCTTTAAGTGTAGTCCAGCATTTCATCTATTCAATGAGCTAAATATTTGTTGAATACTCTTGCAGCTGTGGAGAGATTTACTCTGAATTGTAAGCCTAGAGTCTGCATAGCTGGTGCTTACATGGCTCAGACGGCTGCAGAGGAGCTCCTTCCACACCTCGTTATAAATTCAGACACCAGTCCGAGTCGTACATATCACTTATTTAACAGGAAGCCTTACCTCCTCCCACTTGACCAGTATAGCTCCTTACCTGCTTTGTTTTTCTTCACAGTCCTGGTCACATGGAATTATAGTATATTTTTGTTTGTCTCTCTCCTACTAGGTAGAGCCCTATGAATGCAGTGACTTAGTCATCTGCTGTATTTCCAGTGTGAGACATATGATGGACAATTGATAAATTTTTTTGAATAGTGTATGATAAAGCCCTATAGCCACATGTCTTCAGGACACATTTTTTGACAGGCATATCTGTTTGAACTCACTAAAGGTATGCTGTCCAGTAGAACTCTCTCTGATGGCTATGAAGCACTCGAAATATGGCCAGTATGACTGAAAATTTTTACATTTCATTTAATTTTTACTAATTGAAATTTAAATAGCCAAATGGCTGGTGGCTACTATAATGGATAGCTCAACTCTAGAGTGTGTTTTTGGAAAGATAAGTGGGAGATGCTTTGATCCATTGAAAGTATATTTTAAGTAAGGTGTGTCACTAGTTCATTTTTTTTTGGTTGTATCTTGGCATTACTTTGATTTTTGTGAAGACTTTATGATTTTAGGTAAGTTTGTTATTGAAATAAATATAAACTTAAAAAAGAGTTTAATTATGTATTAGGATTGATTCTTTCTTGGCCAAAACAATTTCACAAATGTTACTTAAAGCAAGTTGTACTGTGACTATTTTTCACTTCCCGTTTAGTTGGTGATTGTTTTTGTGTGGCTTCTTAGCGTAAAGACTACAGAAGGAGAAACACGTGGGCAGTGTGCATCCCATCCACTCCTAAGTAGAAATTGTTTCCTGGTCAAAATGCTTGATGAGGTCAGAGTAAGTTAAAGCATTAAAAAGTTCTCTTATCAAGTGTCTTGCCTGAGGATTTCAGCCCTGGGCAAGTACACTGTGGATTTAGTGAGACTGAGAAATAACAATGAAATGTTCTTGGGGTGAAAGGGCTTATACCCGGCTTTATTCTCTCAGCAGTAGTTCGAGCACTAGAATCACATCCGCATCCAGCAGTCTGCAGGTG
Source organism: Manis javanica (assembly GCF_040802235.1). Taxonomy (NCBI): domain Eukaryota; kingdom Metazoa; phylum Chordata; class Mammalia; order Pholidota; family Manidae; genus Manis; species Manis javanica. Next base: position 82,617,659 of record NC_133169.1, read on the forward strand.
CATAATCCACCTCCATCTCTGCCTCTGCCCAGAGCACTGGGCAGAGCTCTTTACATAGTGACTCAGTCACTAATAGCTTATTTCCTACGGGTGTGGAAGCAGCCGAGCAGCAGTCCAGTTACATCATCAAGTAGTTTAGGGTCAGGCAGGGATCCTGACAATAGGAACTTCCGTTTTCCCCGCACCAAGATTCTTTTTTTTTTTTCCTTCATAACTGTTTGTCCTGTTACTATAAACTTTTGATTAGTTTCCAGAGTTCTGATAAAGTTGATTTTAACAATTTTTACAAATTAATTCACTGCTTTTGTGGAGGGACAGGCTTTTGGAGTTCCGAGCTCTGCCATTTCACCAATGTCACTCACTTTTGGGTTTTTAAAAATTAATTACGCTGCATTGTTACAAATGTAAAACTCAAAACACAACCTTTATATTTTCCATATTATTGCCATTCTACCATTACTGTGCAGTAAGACTCATGCATGTTTTTAAATGGTGTACAAAGCATGTGGGTCCAGACTAGGCAAATTGCATTTCTTTATGATTGTGACTTTGAGAAATTAACTCATATCTATTTCAAGTCAGGTTTTTAAATGGTACCCTTTAATGATGGCTGAAAGTCCACCAGCAACTGTGTGTTTTTAAATCATGTAACATCATTCCTTATAAAGAAGTGAAATGGGGGCTGCTCTTACCTAGATCTTCAAGGAGAGAATATTACACTGACATCTTTCTGCAGGTGGAACTGGACAGGTGTCACTTGTTACTGTGTTCATTAGTCTATACAGGATGGAGACACAGAGTCATCCAGTGAAATCTGATGATAAAACCTTTGGTATACATGGTGTCAGCTTTTTATTCTCACCTCAAATATCATGGGTGTCATTTAAGCAAAACTGTTTTAAATGCTTGCATTATTGAAAAGTAAATCAGACATGACTGCTTTGAAAAAGGATCTACTATGTAATTTATTAATTTAAGGTAACTGCTTATTTAATATAGTAAAATTAGTGTTTAAAAGTTCAGTTTCTTGTTTTTTGTGCTTCAGAAGATCCGAGATTGATGAGAATTAGGCTTGGGTGGATTAATGATTATGCAGTGAGTCCCCTGTACAGAATTTTATTGTTGTTAACTGTTAATAACCATTTGATCAATAAATATGAGAGATGCCCTCTCAAAAACAAAAAAAAGTTCAGTTTGTATATAACTTCATCAAAACTCATCTGTGCTGTCAGATGAAGTGAGAAGCCCACAGCTGCTCTGACTTCTCATTCTACTAGAATGGTTCTGGTCACTTGTCTCCACTGTCAACTTGTACTTAGGAAATAATACTAATTTTATAATCTAAGCAAGCTTTTTCCCCCCAACCAAAGAAATGACCTTGTCAAAAATGAATCTTGAGAACTCTAGAGACATAATAATGCTGAATAAGAGCTGGAGATCGGTAATTTAGAAGATCAAAAGCTTTGAGAATTTTCATAGATGGTTAGATTTTTAAAGGTTGAAACTGCCTCTAAATCAGCTGAACACTAATAGGATGAAAACAGGTGTTGGAAGGAGCCCAGTGTCATGTCTTCAGTTCTGTAATTGGAGGGACCCCACTGCCTGGCTCCTTGGAGACTTTTTGTGGCTCGGCAGCTCCAAGCCTCTCACCAGACAGTGGGAAGGAGAACAGGAAGGACTTACATGCCTAGCCAACCTGTATAATTGATAGCCTGTTTTGTGACCCTCTCTTTTACTAGTGGAGAATCCCTTAAAAGCAGCCAGAGTTGTTTTAGGACCAATGAAAGGAAATGCCTCTTTTTCATGGCAGCTTATAAACATGTGTAACCCATTAGCTAAAGAAACTATCTAAGTAAAAAATTTTAACTGATCATAATGATCAGGCTCTAACTAAAGTAGGAAAATTACTCTTCTACTTGAGTCTAGATGAATGTGTTCATCCATTTTTCTTTTAAACATTGGATATCAATAAGCTTCACATCAAGTCATGCCAAGTAGCTTGTTTTCCTCCTGAGTTTCATTATAGTTTTAGTATTCAGTTTGGCTTGGCTTTTGTTTCTACCCTTATCTTCACTTTCATCCACTTCTCTTCTTTCCTGCAGCTTTAAAATGTGGTTGGTGGATGGTGAAGGTGTAGGATTTAAATGAGATGTGTTGCTATGACTTCACAGCCACGCTCATGGCCCTTTCCTTCTTCCTATTGTCAAAACCATTTCTCCCTTTTCTTCTTCCTCCTCCTTCACTGCCTCCCTCTCCTCCCCTCCTTCCCACTGTCTGCAGTCAAAAAGGCTATTCACATCTAATAAGGGGGGAAATTTTCCCATTTCCTGTGAATTGCTTTCTTCATTTGGTTTTCTTATGTAGAATGATAAAAATGTAGGTTTGTACATTGCAAGCCCAGTTCTCCTTTTAGTTAGCATTTTGCTCTTAGCCCGTAACTCTAGTCTACTTCTTTGGTCCAGCTTTTTTTTCTTCTTATCTGTGAGCACTACAGTAACTACCTAGACTTACCTACTCCCTTGCATTGTCTTCTGGCTTCGGATCCCTCCACACCTACCCTTGATGGCTCTAATCTCTTGTTTCTCCTCTACCTCTGGTCCACATTTCCATCTGGATGTCCCATGAGCATCTCAACTACAGTGATGTCAAAATTGAATTTTACCCACCATCACTGCTGATAACACCTGTTCTTCCTGTTGGATTCAGCATCTTCTTTGTTCTTTCTTTATTTGCTACTCAGCTCTCAGCATTTTACTTAGTTCCTCTTACTTAGTGTTCACATCTAGTCAGAAAAAAATCTTGTCCATTTTACCTCAAAAATGTACTTTCATGATGGTAAGAACATAATCCTATAAGACCCTCAGGAAAAAAATATTTAACTCTGCCTGGAGAAGTTAAGTAAAGCTTCCTGGAAGAAGTGATGTTTAAAAGTTAATCTGGTACAGTGTTTTCTTCCCACTCATCCTATTGTATTATCTTTACAAATTTATTTTTCTAGTATCTACAAGATCATAAAAAGCATGGAAAAGTTATTTGTATAATCTCTCAATGTATCACACATGGTGGGTGCTTAATGTTTCTTGAATTAATAACTGTATGAATGAATGTCTCCAGCCTGCCCCATCCATTTGTCTAGTTATGTTCTTTCAAACTCATTTTTCCAACCATGCTGTATTTACCTCTCTTACTCTTCAGTACTTCAGCATGTCTTTGTTAATCTCTACTATTGTACATATAATAATTCCCTTTGCAAAATACTCTCCATGTCATTGCTCCCTTCCAACTTGTCTAGTCCGCCGTTCAGCTTTAAGACTGCTCACATGACCGCTTTCTGAAATGTTTGCAAACTCTTTGAAGAACATAATAGATGTCCAGTAAATATTTGTTAAATAAATGAGCCAAGGATGTTTATTTCCTTTTTTAAATTAAACTTTGGACAAATTGTGAATCATCTTTTCTTCACTCTTTTTAATTAACACACCAGGTACTCTTTACATGTAATGTGGTCTCATGGTTACGTTTGAAACTCGAAAAGTAATCGGAATAATAAGCATCCAGTACATAATGTGGGTGCTGTCCCAGTTGGTATTGAAAGGCTATCATGGCAGGCAACACAATGTTACTGGAAGTTAACCTACAGCATTTTCTGCTGGATCTCCATGATATGGACAAACATCTAGTATAATTCTAGTGAAATGAATAATGTTTTTCACTCACCAGGTGCCAATGAACTGGCTGTGCAGAAAGCAAAGGCAGAAATCACAAGGCTCATAAAAGAAGAACTGATCCGGCTGGTGAGTGAAAACCTCAGGAGCTTAGTTGTTTTCATAAATGTTTTGTTGAACTATAATATAAATACAGAAAAGTATACAAATGATAAACATATAGCTTGATGAATTTTCACAAATCGAACACACTGATGTGATTACTACCCAGATAAAAAATAAAAAACATTACCCGCATCCCAGAAGCCCTCTTCTTATCACTATACATCTTTCCCAAATATAACAGTGTTCTCATTTTTAATATCCTAAGTTAGCTTGCTTATTTTTGAATTCCATATAGTGGAGTCAAAGGTCTGTGTACCCATGTATATAATTTCTTTCATTCAACAATTACCTTGAGGAAATCAATCTATATTTTTGCATAACAGCAGCACTTCATTCTCTTTCATGGCTATGTAGTATTTAATTATGTGATTATACAATTTATATTTTAGATTTTAGGGTTATTTTAATTTTTGGCTTTAATGAAGAATGCTTCTATGAACACTTTTCCATGTCTCTTTGGTACACAGTGTGCTTTTCTCTTTGGGTATATAGAGTAAAACTGCTAGTTACCAGGTATGTGTGATTTAGCCTTCAGGTGATTTTGCTAAATAATTTTCCGAAGTGGTTGTACCAGTTTTCATTCCTTCAAGCAGTGTGAGAATTCCAGTTTCCATACATTTTTGCCATTACAGGTGTTGTCAGTGTTTTTAGACTTAGGTAAGGACTTAATTTGGTTTTAGAAAAAGCAGCCTTTTTATAGACCACCTTCCCAAAGGAGTCAGACACATCCCTGATAGACACACACTGGCTTTAGTGCCAGTTGAAGCTTGTAAATTATCCCTGCAGTGAGTACATTGGGATGAGGGCCCTTTGAAAGGAAACTTTTATCCTTTCTCTAAGAATGTGTTTTTGAGGACTTTCTTAAATTCCCTTTACAGAACATTCTTTTGGGGGGATACAAAGAAGAATACAAGGTATACAAAAAAAGAAAAAGAAAAACAACTTTTATATCAGATACTGCGTAAGACTATTTCACCAAGGATTGATTAAAAACCTGATGCCCCCACCATTAAATAGGTTTGAAATAGTGGTGAAAGAGTAGTTGAATGAACAGAGAGAAATGATTAGTTATTGACCATTTCTTTCTTCCTTAGCAGAATAACATTAACATTTCAAATATTAAATTTATTTTGAAATCTCAGTTTTATAATATTATAAAGGATATTACCTAAACATACATATTTTTGTTTCTTTTTCTGACCATATATCTTATTTTCTCTTGTAGCAAAATTCATATCAACCCACAAATAAAGGAAGATACAAAGTCTTATAAAACATCTGGAAAAAACTTCTTACCTGTGCTGGACTGTGATAAATGTGGCAATTGTTGTCTGCAGTTTACAATGTATTATAAATTAAGATTTTTAAAATTCTGTTTTGCTGATTTTTTAAATACAAGAAACCAGTATTTACTAAAGAAATCATCTTTCAGTAAGTACCCCCAGAACTATCAAACTATATTTAAAGCAAGCCTGTTTTCAAGTATGATGTCCTTTAAGGTAAAACTTAAATATTAATATTTTAGCTCAGAAGTTAAAAAAAAGGGAAATATTCGGGCTTTCTATTGAAGGTGATAGAGTAACAAGTTGCTAGGTCCTCTGCAATGAAACTGTGATTTTTCACCACCATCTTCTCAGATGGTAAAAATTCCCTAATTTCGTGTCCTCCCTTGAGCTTAAATCTTACTTTATTCAATGGAACAATATGAACTGGATTTAAGAATGTTATAGTGAAATTTTTAGAAAATGGCTTCAGAGTTTTTGTTTCAATTTTTATCATCATAAACGGGCAATAATAGTTGAACTGTTTTTGGTTTTATAAAATTAAAGATTTGTATAGTGTAAGAGTTCTTTGCATTTCTTTACACTGCAAAGGGTTTTAGTATTTACTGCTTCTAGGTTCCCCTTACAACCTCTGGCTATATGCCTAGCTACTCACTCTTTCCTAACCTTCCTTAGAAGAAAGTGATTTGTAGCCTGTAAATGTTAATATGATTCCTTGTCCCCCTGAAAGTATTTGTTTATACATCTGTACATATAAGCACTCCTAATTTTAATCTGATTTTTCAGGACTATTGAGTAGATTGTGAATTTTCTCTTAAAAATTTTCAAGCATAATGGTACCCACATTTTAGACTTAGACTTATTTAGTTCATAAGGAATCATAAATTATATTTTTGACACCTCAGATATATTTCTTGTATACTCGTAAATTGCTATAATTGGATAACCTAGTAGTCATTTCAAGATTCCTCATGTGTTAGATCTTAATATTCTTGTTATTATTTCTTGAAAAAGAACATTTTCAGAAATTAAGATGTATTTTTTTCCTTTTTTTTTCTTAAGGTATCATTGATACACACTTTATGAAGGTTTCACAAGAAAAAACAATGTGGTTACTACATTCATCCTTACTTTAAATAGATGTATTTCTTAAGTTTCAGAAATTAAACAGAAGTTCCTTTGAATATTATTTACTTAACAGTTTTTTTGAAAAGAAAACCCAGAGCATACTGTAGCTGTTAAATAATTTTAATAGTACACTAATGGTTAAAGTGACATCTTCAATATAAAGTTATTCTACTGAAAGACTATGACATAACTGAGAAATATTCTTGGATCCCTTGCATATCCACTTTCTTCCTTAGAGGAGGAAAACAGACAAAACACATCACAGTAGAACCAAATAAACCATTTGCTCTGAAATTCTTGGCATCTTGGGCTCCCTTTTTCCCCCATTTATTTATTAGCTTATTTTCATTACCTAGTGATAGTGTACGTTGATAAATAGGTGGCAGTCCCACATGGGTAACAATTGGTGCTCCCTTCAGCTTGCTGGGTCACTTTGAGGTTCAGTTTTACATAATTTTAATATTACTACCTTTATGTTTGTGTAATCTAGTTGTAATAAACCACTGATAGCATTCTGTTTTAAAATGAAACATTGTTATTACAGTTTTTAGTGTCACACTGATTTTTAAAATTTGAGTGATGTATAGACTAATTTGTTTTTTTAATGCATTATCAATATTTGCTCGTGTTTTCAAAGTTCCTTTAAAATAAAGTTAATTCAGTATGCATTTTCCTAAAATCATCTTTGCTGAAATATGTTCTGCTGTTTATGTAATTCTGTTTACATCTGTAGGCATATGAGAAAAGTATTATACACTCTATGTCTCTTTAAAAAGATTCTAGCAACTTACTACCCAGAACATACAGAAGCCAGCTGTGGGGTCTGCTTAGAAATAATGTATCATCATCTTAAGAGTCACAAGCTAGAAACAAAGCCTCCAAAGTTGTAACTTGGCTGTTTGTGAGCCCTCTTTGCTGTGGGGTCTTGCTTTGCTTTATAAAACCATCAGCTGAGCTCCTTTAGTGACAGATAATGTAGTGCTTGTTTAAGATAGGAATTGGGAGGACAATGGTAGTTGAAATAAAGTCTAAGATAGGAAGCTACACTTTGTTTAGTAAAATGTCCCATTTTGGTGCTTTATAGGTGATGGATGCTAAATTCTTAGAGCAGGCAAGAGTTCTGAGTGGCTAGCTAGCCCAGTGTGTTCCATGAGAATACTCTTACTGTTAGATTTGAGTCTGGAGTTACCAGTTCAGTTCTTCACATTTTGGTATATAGTTTTATGTTAAATGAGTCTACTGGTGTTTTCATATGCCAGTAGATTTCATTCTTAAGGCATAGAAAGCTGAAGTTAATCTTTAAAAAAAAAATGTGTGTGTAAATACAAAAAGAAAGAGAGTGAATGAATATGCGTGGAGGGGTAGAGGGAATTTCTTAATTCTATTCAATTTAGATGTTGTGACCACCAGAAAACCTTAAAAAATCTCACTAGCGTGGGGCATTTATTTAACTTGGAGTTGAACAACATCATCTTACAACACTGCTCAATATTCTGTTCTTGGGCCAGCTCTCTGAAGCTAACAATGGCTTCATTTCCCTCACTATTTAAAGATTCCCTGATATGTTACCAATTGCAGATATTTGACAGACCTTTTTTGTGTGTATCAACTTACATTTTTCTTCTGGAGTCCAAGGAGAATTGTGAAGGAAAAACTGTAAACAAATGTATATTTTTCAAAATCCCCACAATGTCAGTGGTCTTACCTTTATAGGGCTTGAGGCTTGGCTGGTATGTATGTATATGTAAGTGCATACTGTTGAATCACATGACTGGTGAGGAATTTACTTTCGATTATTTTTCTTGACCTTATTCTCTTCTGTATGTGGCATCAGCTATAGGGGTCCATGACTTTGAAGTTCAAGCTTTTAAAAAGATATTCTATCTTTGCATTAACCTTGTTCTATGGGGGAGAAAAAAAAGTATGAAATGAAGAATTGTTTTAATACCTTTAGAGAATTGGAACTTATTTACTCTCAGATATTACTGGGATTATTGTCAAAGCTAGAGTTTAAAAGTCCCAATCATTTTTAATACATAGAAATACCTGGTAGTCCATGTTTTGAATATTAGTCCTTTTTCACATTTTTGCCTAATATGGAATAAAAAAATGTAAGGATTCAGCATGAAACATGTGCTTTGTCCACAAAAGAAGTATGTCATTTGAACTTGGCACTTGGTAGTAGATGGATTTTTAGTAGCTTAGTCACTCCAGGTACTTTTAGCATCTTTGAATGTTAAAGTATCTTTTACCTTTACCTGAGTTCCTAAGAGGTTCAAGTACCTGGGCCCAGCCAGGGAAAGGTCCTTTAAGGCAGTATGTTCTTTGCATATCCTTGCTTAGGGACTCTCTGGGAGCTGAGACTCCCAGAACTATACTGTAGATTTTTGAGAAAGAGTCCTCCCCATCCCTCAAGGCAGCCCAGGGGACAGGTTTCAGATTTGGAAAGTTTAGCAGCAAGGTCAGGGGAATGGATGCCTGGGCACTTCAAAAACAGCTCAAGTTCCTCTGTACCTTTGATGCTGGCCGGGGTTCTTGTTCATGAAGTTGAAGAATGAGCTTCACAAACACTCAAGGTAGGAGAGCAAGATACAGGCTTTTATTTAGAGATAAATTGAAAGGACAGAGCTCCTGCCTTACGCCAGGAGGGGACTAGAGAGTCCGTAGCGGTGCGTTGTCTAGGGGGTTTTATAGGCAGCTGAGGATTTTTCGAGAACATGAAAAAAGCTTAGGGGTGTGGACTTGTTAAGTGGTCCCTGAATATTTAGAATCAGTTTAACACAAGCAACTTCCTCTGATGATTTCTCTCTGAGATACCAGCATCTTGGTCTGGGGGCATATGAAACAAGGCCACCTGCTCAGCCCCCCAAGATGGGCTGAGGTATTGTTTGCTAAAAAGTAAGTTAAGAATTTTTAATGTCTTAACTTCTTGGGTATTAAAATACAATCTTGTCTTTAAGGTGGGATCCTTCCTGCTTTTTACTGTGTTGTTTATGCGTGGACTTACTTGCTAAATGAGTTGCCCAGTTTGCAAAATCACTTCATCATATGTGAAGGAGGAAAGACAGCACCTAGGCCTGGGCCTTTTAGTATGCTAAAGTGAGCCTTACACATGATTATAAATGGTTAGCATAATAAAACATGTGCTACTCTTCTTTATATGGGGAACATTAACTGATTTCTCTGAGGAATGATTCTAGAGCTAGGTGTTTAACAAAGTTTTAGCAGGGTTTTTTTTTTTTTTTGTATGTAGTTACATTGCTCTGACTGCAAATATCCCGCCCTGCCCCCTCTGGAGGCCCTCACCTACTCTGACTACATTTACGGTCCCTGTCTCACCTTCTTACCAGTCTAATGTGCTATTATAAGTGTGTCTGGGGTAGTATGATTTTATGATACACGTTCAAGTTTGTAAACCACTGATAACCTTCACTTTCTTTTGCTCTTGGATTTTGACTAATCTAAAGCACTGGTCTCAAAGTAGGACACATGTATTGTAAGCCATTGGGAAACAGGAAGAAAACACTGGAGCTTCTATTTAAATTTTTTTAAAGTAAGTTTTATAATATGTTGTTACATGATATATTGTGTAGAGTATATTGTTAGAGTTTTGGTATAACAATTCATATACATAATTATAAATAAATTCACATATATTGGAGGGTACTTGGACAACCTTAGGCAAGCTTAAATGCTTTAAAATGTCTGTTTTTTTCACGTATAAAATGAGGATGTGACAATACCTATCTCACAAGGTTGATGTGAAGATGAGGTAAATTAGTACATATAAAGCATTACAACATATACAGACAGTGCTTGGCAGATGACAATCATTCAATAAATATTAGTACTATTACCATTACAATGGGTGAATGGGAGTGGGTTTTCCTATGCTATCTTTCAATATTGCTATAAGCTAGCATATCTAGCAGGAATAGTCAGTGGCTATTGATAAACTAAAATCTAAGAAATGAGATTCATTTTTTTTGTGTATGTATTTCAGTTCAAATGCAAGTATTTAAGAACACTTGCTCCCCAGTTGAAAGGTCTTTAGAGGTAGCCAGCTCCCAGCTCTGTAGATAAATACTCTTTTTATGGCTTTCCTTTCACATATATTCAATCACTATTTATCATTCAAACATCGTATTAACTGGGGGTTTGTCTATATGATCTGGCCTACCCTGGGCCAGTCTGAAGCTGTTGGAGAAGGGATGAAAAAAGTTGGATTGAGTCCAACTTGTATTTCAAGGGTACACACTTTTGAAGAAGAAATACTGGGAGATAAATAGTGTGCTCTTGTTGCAAATGAAATGATAAATGTCTGTGCTCTTGAAAAAGCCTCTACATTCAGCACTGGCTGTACACCGTACCTGTATTGTTTGTACCATAGCACCTCATTAAGACCAAACTGAGTTAATTATCAGGAAAACAGCGGGTTATTGCATTTAACACTGATTCTGATTATCTATTTGAATTTTTGTCCAATATACCAGAAGGCAAACTCCCAGAAGGTAAGGACCATGGCTAACCTGCATTCCTAGTACCTTGTATTCAAAGAGATACACGGAATTGACTAGTCACCATTGTCTGCAGTCACACAGCTAATAAGTGGGGGCCCTAGGATTTAAATCCACATCTGTCTTCACCTATTAGGTCATTTAATTTCACAGCCCTACAAGGAAGGACATTGTCTTCATTTCACACATTTGGAAACTTTTGGCAACAGCCATGACTTGTGCGAGATGCCGTTGGAAGCAAATGGTAGAAAGGCATTCAAAACCAGGAATGTCTGGTTACTTCTTCATTGGGCCTGCAAATCATTTGACCTTGTTAGTATGAAAATTTCTGTGTCTTAAATGGTTTTGTGTACAAATGCCATTTCAGACAAAAGTGAGTTAGGGATCTGGAATAGTCATGGTATGGGAATGTTACAATGCATTCTTAAAGTCCAAGAATAAAAAAGAAATCTTGCTTAGAGAAAACTTGTTTTAAAGTTTTTTGAAAGGCTGCTTAATATGCTTTCACATCTGTGTACATTTATTAGCTTTTTTCTGTATCGGTATTTTCCTTTTATGAACAATACTAGAATGATTAGTCCTGTTTTCTAGTATTTCATAGGAATAATTAGAATATTTAGAAACATTATGAAACCCTGCCAGCCACAAGCTGAATGGGCCTGCCTGTTTTATGTACTCTATTTGGTCTCCCTTCTGGCTTGTTCATTCTCCCAGAAAAGTTGTTGCTCCTCCTTTTTTCCTACTGACATCAGCACCTGGCCAAGTGTGCTCATAGTAGGACTCAGTGCTAAGAATTACTTTCTTAGACAGGAAGATAATTCATTGCATGGGCAGAAAGGACAAGCACCCACCTCTGTTCTCATTGCACTGCCTAATAAAGTGCCTTCCACTCAGCAGCCTTCCTAATTCTGGATCCTCTTCCCTCTAACATCTTTTAATTCACATAAGAACTGCAGAAACTAATCCCTTCTGCTAAGTGGCTTTTATCTCACAAAGACTACATAAAAGGGGGATGTTTGAAAGCAAGCTACTTTTCCCATGGTGGAATGAAGAATGGTAATTCTGAGGAGGTCATGGATGTAAAACATTATTATAGGGTGTTCAGCAAAAATCACATGATCCTAGGCCTGCGGGTCCAGACACCTACTGAGTATTTCCTGTTTCTGCAGGTGGAGGTCGCATCCTACCCATCCAGGAGCAAGGGCAAATTTTCGGCAGCACCTGGCACAATAGGCATTCATATTTTTGACAAGTGATTAAAAGCAATTTCCCAGCAAGACTGCGGGGTTCAAATTCTGACTCCACCATTTATTAGTACTGTAATCTGAGAAGAAGGGTCAGTAGCAGTTTCGTGAAAATCAACCCACATAGGACAGTTCCCTTTTTGAAGGGGTCCTCCAGCGCAGCTACAGCACCCAGTCGGCATCATAGCCTTGTGGCCGGGCTCAAGCCCCGCCTCCTGCCCGTTCCCACGGTGCGCAAGCGCAGCCTGACTCGCCCTGCGCTCTCCCCAGGTTTGCGTGCTGGTTGTCGGCGGGAGATTGGGTCTCGCGATGTGCGTGCGCGGCCCTCGCGAGCTCGCGCACGCCGCCCCTCGCAGTACCGGCCTGTGGCGGCCTCCTCTTCTGGCGTCCAGGGCAGGACCCTGAGCGGGATCCGCGGCCGGGGCTGGGAGCCAGCGTCCGCTTCCTCGCCGACGCCCTCGCTGCCTGCCCCTTGGTCTAGGGCTCCTCTCTGCGCAGTGCAGAGGCGGCGGGCTGGGAAGGAATCGGCGCCCGCGTGAGGTTCCCAGCCGATGGGCAACCCCTGGGCGCGCTGAGGGGCCGGGCTACTAGCGGCTGAGGTCGGTGGGCGCGCAGGGCTGTCAGTCTGGCTGGGAGCAGAGTCGGGGCGGCGGGCGCTTGTGGGCAAGGAGGCCGCGAGAACGGGGGCCTAGCCAGTTGGACAGAAGAGGTCTTCGACCTGCGCCTGACCGGGGGGATTCTGGCCTAGCCCGGAGCGAGAGGAGGGGCCCCGGACGTGGTTGGCGCTTTCCTAGGCATGGAGCCATTATCCTCCTGTGGGGGAAAGGGGTCACCCTTCCTTTCCTTTGAGTGGGCAGAATCAGACGTCCTACCGCTCCCTTTAAATTGAAGCCTGCGGGCTTCGAGAAGAATGTCTAGATGGAGTGGCCTGCGGACCTCTACCGCTTGCAGAACTCCCGAGTGCACGGGGCTGTGAATTTTGATTATTGGAGGGTGGGAGGATACACAGCCCTTTCTCTAGTGTGGCCTTGTATTTCCTGCGAAGTTGTTACTGCTAATACACTAGTAATCGCTTTCGTGCACAACAGGTAATGCACTTCCTAATGCCTCAAGTCCAGGCTTCTGCCACAGGGGAATCTGAGCCGTGGGGTACAATTAAAGAATAGAAGGAAGACAAAGAGGGCCGTTATTTGTTAACTTCCTAGTTATCAAAACTTTATGGTGGGGCTTGGTGGATGGCTACTTGCCTTTGCTGAAGAGACTTGCGTGATTAAGGTGGCTCACAAACGGACTTTAATTTAGAATTATAAAATAGTGTATGATCCTATGTAATTGTTACAAGCCAAATGACCGGAAATAAATCTCAGAATTATGTGATGTTTGATTGTTGGAAGAAAGCCCAACTTAGATTTCTTGAAAGGAAGATTTTCTCCATGTTTAGAAAGCTTCAAGAAAGCTTTGTGTGTGAAGTTCTAAAGATAAAATTCTTTATGTTGGTAGTAATAACTGTCACATTCAAGAGAAGGGCAAGAAGTTATTTCATAAAACGGCTTACCAAAAGACTTTAGGAGTTAAACACAGTAAACCTAAAGGAATGGCAAGTTTAGCTTATGCTTTAGAAATTCTCATTTAGTCATAGTTAAAATACATAGCTTTTAGTTGACTCTTGTGTATTCAGTGAACCATTAAAAAATATAATAAATCTTTGGTAGGCTACAGAGTCTGTTCTGTAACTCTTGATTTTTATTTAGAACACACTTTCCAGAAATGTAGTATTCATTCTGACTCTTAAGAAATGTGGCCTGCATACTTTGAATGAATTCTCTACCGTATTACACTATGGGAAGAGTTAAGAAACAAGTTAATTGGCAAGCCCCTAGTAGGAGTAGGGAGGCATTATTAATGCTTAAATATGTAAATACTGCGTACATAAATATGATAATTATGCATACAAGGATCTGATCGTGCTGATTACCATCTGCAAAGGTTGAAATCTGAAAGCAGAAAGGGAATGATTTTAGTTCTGTTTCCTTTAAACGGTAAGTAAGTACCTGGGTAACTGTCATGGTAAATTTCTTGTCCAGCTTGTTAATCAGTTACTGAGTAAGCAGAATACTGTCCTGTTTTCTTGGCAGTTGCAGGGAAAGAAAACACAGAACATATAGAGGATAGGCCCTTTAGAAATGTTCTTCAAGTCTTCGTCTCATTGTCTTTCTCTTGGAATAAACAGCTTTACTCCTCAATTTTTTTTGTCGTGGTGCTTAGACAAGTTTATTAACAATGGAGTTAATAAATGTGAACTGTGTCAAAAGTAAATTAACGTGATACAAACCAAATAAATTCCTGGAGAAAATGAGTGGAATTGGAGGTGGGTGTATTTGTTTTAATTGCAGGGCTACTTTTTTAGTTTTTTTTTTTTAAGTATCTGAAAAAAGGATATATGGCAGCATCTTGCTTCTAAAAGCCTAAAATAACGTAAACTGCGATTCTGTATACCCTGAGTGCTAATAGATAGTGAATGTTCTGATATATTAAGAGAAAGTAAAGTTAAGGGAAGTAAGGTCCAGAGAGAAGGTTTTGGTAAGTTAGTAATAGGAATTTACAAGGCATGAACTATAAAGCATTGAAACATTTGAAGGAAGAAACAGTTTCTCCCTTTATTGGAGTTGGTACCTGTGAAAGAGAACTTATACCTTTCTACTTTATTTTATTAGAGCTTAACAGTAGGGTGATTTCTCAATAATAAAACTGAAAAAGGGAGTCATGTTTTCTCTCGTAATCTGCTCAAAGGTCTGAGTGTGTTTCTTTTTGTATTTGCATGTGGTCTCTTTATTGGCAATAAACTAGTATTTTGATTTGTATCTAATTTCTGTATATATTTCTCAGTTTATAACTTGAAGGGGCGAGGAATGTGGTTGGTCCCTTCACAAATCCCAGCCCTGAGTTTTATTCAACTTAGAAAACAGTATCTATTTGATTTTTTAGATACCAACAAACAGGTTTTGTGGCTATTTGGAGAGGCAGGAGCTAAAGTTAAATAAAAACTTAAAAAGGAGCATTTTAAATTGGGTTTTATATATGTTTTCATTCTAGTGTAGCAGACTGAGTCTCATAGTAGGGGGTTGATTTTGCCTCCCAGGAAATATTTGGGGTCTGGAGAAAGTTTTGGTTGCCACAAATTGTGAGAGGGAAGAGAAGGGTGTGGCTTACTGACATCTAGTGGGTAGAGACCAGCAATGCGGCTGAGCATCTTAAAATACACATGACAACTCCTTGAAGCAATTACGTGATCCAAATGATAGTGCCGCTATTGAGACTCTGGTACAGTTGTATACTATGCGGAAATTGTTGGTTCTGAAGTCATACTATCTGAATTTAGCATTTCTTAGTGTGTGTCTCTGGCAAGTAGTTTAAAGTCTCTGCCCCAGTTTTTGTAAAATAGCTAGTAAAGTTTGTTCATAAGAGTTGTGGTAAGGATTAAATCAGGTAATATGCAAAGTGCCAGGCTTATTACCTGGCACACAGAAAATGCTCAAAAAATTTTAACTGATACTATTACATTTGGAACACATCTTAATGATCTCTCCGTATTTCTCATCTTGGAATTGGAACTAGAACTAGTGGAATGATAATTAATAGTTCTCTTTATATCCTTTATATCTCTTTATATCCTAGTTCTCTTTATATCCTTGAGGAATGAGGGAAGAATTGCTCCTTTTAATAATTGTGTTTCGTTCAGTCTTGTTTTATGTTTCCAAGTCTATAAGGCTTCTGCCATAAACAAGCAGCTTCTCATTGTAATGTTTTTCTTTTATAGTTAAGACTAAGCCAGCTGGCCAACAGCTCTATATCTATTGACTGTCAGCAGATATTTAGTAATTGAACAGAATTTAATTCTGTGACTTGATTCCCATCTCCCTTTGCCTTTATAAACTGAAATAAATTTGCAGTGTTTTTGGCACACATTAATTATCTGTTCTAAGTCTCTGGTAGTAACTATTTTCATAACTGAGGTTTTGGTACAATTTTACATGTATGAAGGATATAGCCAAACATCTAACCACTTGGGGTTAGGCCCTAATATACATTGTAACTCTTTTTCTAAATTTGAATCAGAACAACTGTTTTTGTCTTTCTTACCTCATCAAAACATAATACTATATATAGTCTCTATAGATCTTCATTTTCTCTGTGGAAGTGATATGGCTGTTTAGGGCTGGCTTATTATGGTGGTGGTTGAAATACATCCCTTATAAAGAGAAAAAAATGACAGGGGTATCCTCAAAGACCAGAGACTTTGGACTGCTCGTAAGTCACAGGAGTCTTGTAAGGGAAAAAGATCCATGCTGTATTTATGATTAGGGAAAAAGCTGTGTTGCACATTCAACTTCTGTCTTTATAACTATACCTTCAAAATAGTAAGTACTTTATTATGATTGTTATCCATATTTTTGTAGTGTTAGTCTCAACTGCTTGCATAAATGTTCACCCATTTTAGCTAAGGAACAATTTTATTCTTTATGTTGGTACCGCCTCCTTGGACAGAGTAGTTTAAAGAGAATCAGTTCCTAGGGTAAAGAAATTGTGTTCTCTGCTTGGCACATTCCATCTTCTGTAAAATGTAATATACACTCAGGGTTCTGTATAAATAATAAAATGATAATTATGAAGAAGTACAACCTTGTGGAAACTAGTCAGATCAGAAGTATACATATAAGAAATACAGTAAAAGGCCAGAGGGAGAGATTCGAAAAGTGTTGAGCAAACTGAAAAACAAAAACAAAAAACCCCAATCATTGTTAATAAGAGTTCTCATCTTTATTGATATTCTTCTGGGGTTTAATGATCTAGAAGAAAAGAGCCTATGAAATATAATGGATTTATTTTCTACTTACACATTTTTCCAATTCCTAAGCAGAGAACATTATGACTACTAAATCATTATTACAGTTGAGTTATCTTTATGGCATCTGTCCTTACCTGTGATTAAATTGAGAAAAACAAATATCTTTGAATCTACTGATGTATGTTTATAAGTGGCCTGGAGTCCTGCCTGTCAGCCTAATTTTAGGTAGCTGACATAGTTGTTGGAAGACGGACTATTTTCCCACTGAATGCTGTCATACAGATATATATTTGTATATGTGTATTTATGCATATTTGTCTTTTATTTTTGGTAGAAAATGATGCATCCTGTTGCCAGCAGTAATCCGGCTTTCTGTGGGCCTGGCAAGCCTTCCTGTCTCAATGAAGATGCCATGAGAGCTGCTGATCAGTTTGACATATATTCCTCCCAGCAAAGCAAATATAGCCACACAGTCAGCCATAAACCAATGGCTTGTCAGAGGCAAGACCCATTAAATGAAACCCACTTGCAGACTACAAGTGGCAGAAGCATAGAGATAAAAGATGAACTAAAGAAAAAGAAAAATCTCAACCGATCTGGTAAGCGTGGCCGGCCTTCGGGAACCACCAAATCAGCAGGATACCGGACCAGCACAGGCAGACCTCTGGGAACCACCAAAGCAGCTGGATTTAAGACAAGTCCAGGGAGACCTTTGGGTACAACTAAAGCTGCGGGATACAAAGTCAGCCCAGGGAGACCTCCAGGTAGCATTAAAGCCCTGTCCCGTCTTGCTGATCTTGGTTATGGCTGTGGCACTGCTGCTTTTCCTTACCCGATGATGCATGGCAGAGTAGTTCATGGGGTAGAGGAAACCAGCAGCGAAGTCAAGCCACCCAGTGAGTGAATGAGGCAGGAAAGGAGGCCAGGTTTAGAAGGAAAATTGTGAATAATCCCAAAGCTTCTTGGTTTTATTTTGACATACATGATTTTATGACCTGGGCTTTTGTCCATACCTGTGATTAAATTTGTTTCCCATTTTTTTTCCTGCCTTTTCTCAGAAACTGCCATATGCTGACAGATGCACTCAGGGCATGAGCAGTGGCACTGTATTTGTACATAGGTTTAAGTGTAACACCTAACAAAATAATTTTGGCTTTTTCTTGAGAGTTATGGTTGTGTCTTACATTTTATTACTATTTTGGGGCTATTCTAAATAGATGCTTTATGTACTAAACAACTGAAACTATTTTAACCTATTAGTTTGTGAAGTGAGCTACAATATAATAAAAGACAATATCTAAGGTATTTTTAACTGATGGAACAAAGCAAACTGATGATTCAGGATTACTTGAGGTAATGGCTGTGAGTCATTGTAACATTTATTTTCATGAGGCAGGACACAGATATTTGTATGCTTTGGAGTTTATGTAGACTTCAGATGTTAAAAATCTTACTTTGAATGTCCTAGGTTTAAGCAGCCTATTTATTGATCTATATGGCAGTAATTGATTTAACCATTATTCCTAAAAGAATTCTTTAGTGTTTGCCTTTCAGCAGTGATATGTTGTGTATTTTTTAATTGCCTAAGGGCATATGTACCAAACACTACAAACAATTTGTATTTACAAAAAAAATGAAACTTTTTAATTAAAAAACTGCACATTACAATTTTGCAAATTTACAGCACTCTGAGAATAGCACATTTAATATAGAAAAAGAAACATCCTTAAGGTCTGCATGTAGCTATAGTCACATTTTGCCCTTCATATGCTTAGTTTTAAAGCATTAGGCTTAAAATGTTTATTAATGTTCATTTATTCTGAATGTTTTTTAGTTTTTTCTGAGAAATTGTCTCATTGCCCTAACAGTTACTGTGGTTTCAGGTTTATATCTACCAAAGGACATAAACTGAATGGTAGACTGTAAAACTGGTATAAACAAAATCTACAGTTTTCTGACTGTCAGAACCCAAATATTAAGAAATATACAGGAATCCATCTATTCATGAAACATGTAAAAAATATGTTACTTAGTTTAATTAAAAATCTAATTGTGGCTCCAGTGAGACCACTTCATCCAAAAGAAAATTTTTTCTAACAGTGTTTGCTTTAGAAGCAAAATAGAAAAGAAAAAAGTAGTATTGGCTAGATATGTATTGTAGGGACAGAAGGAAATCTTTCTTCCTCCCTTTCTGAAAGTAATATTCTTTGTTAATACACATTTTATTTATTCTGAGTTTGTTCTAAATAAAATAAACTTTGGATTTGAAAAAAATTCCATTGAACTTTAAAGTTATAATGTATGTATTTGCAATTTTAAATGCCTTTGAGATTATAATGTAGATTTGCAGGACCCCAAAATTTTAAAAATAATTACAAGTTTAAAAGGGCACATATTTTATTGTTGGGCTTGCTCTCAGTTAATGCAAACTCTGATTGCAAATGGATGTCATGTTTCATACTTTTCATCAGGAAAAAAGCAGCAAGCCTTCAGATGTTCCAGTGATGCCTGACACAATGAGCTGGACTTTATGCAGCTCTTTACAGTAAGAGGTGTTGCATTGTATGTGGGGACTGTGTGTGCACTGGCATCTAAGACAGTGACCTCAACAATTTTAGCTTTGCACAAACCATAGAAAACAATGTACGATGACTACATAATCAGTTGTAACATGCTGGCAGCTGAATTGCTATGAGTTTCTTCTTGCAGAAGCTTAAAATTTTAAACTTGTAATAATTTACTCAGAACAGTATAACTTCTGACATACACAAATACTTACATCTTTATTCATACATTCATCTTTTTACTTTGTTATGTATCTGTCATTTAACTGTTTCTCAAGATGATGTTTAGCAGTTAGATGCTTAGAAATCCTTTTGAGTTCCTGAAAACAATTGTTTAATTAAATGTTTTACCATAGAATAATATATATACCACTGTCAAAGTTTTGGTTGCATATTGTGTTTTATACTACCATATTTCTTTTTCAGTTTATTTTCATTCCTTATTGCCCTTTCTTCATGCCCTTTCTTCTATTCATTCCCCTCCCCATTTCCTCATCCTTCAGCACATCTACTCAGTGGTGCTGTGCTGTGTGTCAGAAGATAAAGCAGGTGTGTTATTGTATAATGAATTTTGTATACATGTTAATGAAATGGTAAAATCAATTAAAGGAAGTATGTTCATAACAGTGTTTATTAATATCAGGAGCTGTGTCCCAGGAAAAAAAGGGGGCAAATGGCTACAGTTGTGAATGGATAACATTGTTAAGAAAGCTGAATTTTCTGTTCATGTGAGCAGTTACCTGGAGTATTAGATCTGTGTGCTGGTGAACATCTCCTGATTCCACTTACTTTTCTTCTTGTGAACAGTTCATTGGTGCCATGCTGAAGAGAAAGACATCTAAGTGATAAAATGAATGAAGTCTTAAAATATAAAATATTTTTACTTCTCTATAATCTAAATACTCCACTGTACATCTTTTGTAACACTGTCTCTTACCACAAACACTGAAATAGCATGTTAAACAGTTACCTATACTTTATAATATAATTAGTTGGGGAAAACTGGCCTTTTCCTCCCGCTGTATGATTGTTCCTTGAAAGGTAAATTGCTAATTTTATATTGTGTAATTATGTTCTTCACAAAATAGGTTTCAGTATTCTCTGTTAAAACTGTTGGTCAGAAAATGATCTGCTATTCTGCTATTCAAGTAAGTTTGCTTTACTTTAAAAAAAATTTTTTTTAACATGCCTTATTTATTATTATCATATTAACAAATAAGGAGCTAATACAGATGAAATTTTCATTTTTGACAAATATAACCTAGGATAACTAATCTTTAGTATGGGATGATTTTGATACTATCTTTGGAGTTTTGCACTGGATATTTAAAAAAACTGGCACAATATATTAGAAGAAAATAAGTGATTAATTTTTAGTATTTGGGGACATTTTTAAAATCAGTATTTCAATTAGACTAAAAAAATCTTTGTTACTTTTATTTACTTTTTAAAGGAAGCATCTGTTAAAGTAATATTCATCTCAAACTGATTGATGTTTGTGTGAATTTACATGTATATTTTCATGAAAAATAAATAGAGTTCCTTGGGTTAAGGAGGAAAAAAATTATCTGGATCCATTTATTAGGTTAAAAGTGATCTAGCCAGGGTAAAAAAACAGTGTATGAGCTAAAGAAAAAAGAAAACTATATTCTAAGAAGCTTTAAAAGAATACTTCAGGGGATATTGACGATAACTGCTATTCTGTCAGTCATTGTCTCTATATGCAGTAAAGTTTTATGATCCCTTTATAGTAAAATAAAAGAATTCACAACAGTTGTTCAAAACGTTTTTTTCCCTTGGACATAAAATACTTCGATGCTATTATGTTTTCATTTTTATTATAGGTTAACTATATGCTATTAAACTCTAGGATGTATCTAAATCTTTCCTTTGCTTTTTCCCCCTCCTCTCCCTAAGTAGATAAATCAGTGCTCTCACATATAAT
Source organism: Manis javanica (assembly GCF_040802235.1). Classification (NCBI taxonomy): domain Eukaryota; kingdom Metazoa; phylum Chordata; class Mammalia; order Pholidota; family Manidae; genus Manis; species Manis javanica. Next base: position 82,639,016 of record NC_133169.1, read on the forward strand.
GTATTTAACTTTTGAAAAATTTAATGCTATAGTAAATCAAGTGTGTGATTTATAGTAATCAGACCACTTTGATTCTTTAAGTTTTACAGTTTCCTTTTTCTACAGATAATTACAGAGAAAATAATTACCAAGTAACTGAATAAGAACTTGTCCTCTGCTGTAAAAAGTCTGAATAGATACTGTGTATGTTTTTATGTCCATGAACTTGAGCTACTCATGTGCAATTATGTGTATGGGAATGGAGTAGTGTTCATGATTTGTATCTACATCATCATATGGATGTATATTTATTAATAAAGTAATTACTTTAAAAGCAACTATGTTTACTACTTTATTTCTTAGAGTATTTTTCTAGTAGGGGAAGAGTAAATGGGAAACTTTTCATGACAGTGCATGATGGTGGATCTTATATATTTCTTAGGTTGTACTTTCTGAAATCTGTCCCTCTGTACTCTTGTTTTTCTCAAACTTGTAATATTTATATATTTGTAATTTAAGATTCTAACCTATAAATGGATCTCATTTTCTTTGTATTTTCTTCCCATTATAGTTCTAAAGGGTTATATTTAAATTATATATCATTGACCCTTAGTTTAAAAAATCCAGATACTAAACATGTCTTTTTTTGGAAGAGTAGCATGTTTTGTGACTCAAATATTGGAGATAAAACAAGAAAAATACTTTTCTATAATTATTTGAATGTATAATTACCTTTTCTATTTACTTTGAAGCCTGCAGATCATCTAGAACAGAGGTTTGCAAACTTATGGCCCACTGCCCATTTTTCTAAATGAAGTTTTATTTAGAATAGCCATTCCCATTTGTTTACAGATTGTCTTTTGTGCTACAATGGCGGAGTTGACTTGTGACACCAGGGGCCTGTAAAGCCTAAAATGCTTACGAATCATTCCTATCCTTGACAGAAAAAGTTTGCTCTCCTCTAAAAGGATAAATTGGAGTAGGAAACAGCAAGTAAAATTTGAAGTTGAATTTTAAAACCTGAGCAAGTCATGGCTTTTTCCTTTTCCTTTTTTTTTTCTTCTTTCTCTTACTCTTTTGTTTTTGCATTTGGATTGTGTTAAATATTCTTCATATTACACTTAAAAGCCATTTTGTGTGCACTTCTGCTTAAATTGCTGAAGTCCTTTCATGCGTCTGTAGGAATGTGCTGCTGGCCACACATACTATTCCTGATCGAGGACAAGGTCTACATCATACCTCTGGATCATTCGCTGTGGCTCAAAGGGTTACTTATTGTTCACTATGTTTTCGCCATATTTTCTATAGTTCTTTATATAGAGTTTTATAATAAAAACTTAATTGTTCATCATAATTATATTTGCCAAAATTCTCATTCTCTGGCAATTGTCAGAGAGGAAGAAGAGCATCCTATTCAGTTAAAGCTGGTCAATTGAAGACTTGTAGGTTTGAAGAGAAGGCAATCGTCATTTACCACCTAAGATTTATGCCTTAAATACTAATAACACACTTGTGTTTTTGATCCCAACAGTTACTGTGGGTGTGAGAATCATGAACAACCATTTACCAAATATCAATCAGTTGTCATTTGGTAGTTTTATAACCACATAGAATCATGAATTTGGATACAAATGTTTTTATTTTACTGAGTATGAACAATTGGTGTATCTTTAATTATTTGAAGATGTGTCTGTCCTATTTCATGGTGAATTTTTTGATGAATTCAAAAACTATTCTTATGAATTATTTGATGCAACAGGTCATTCAGTTTCTAAACTATTAAATTGATGCAAGTAGAAATCCACTTTATTAATATACAGATTTGTTCCAAGATTCCATTTCCATGTAATTATAGCACACTATTGAAAAATAGAAATTGTTTATTTTAAGCATAACTCCCTAAAATCTGATTCATGAGGGAAGTTTTATATAAAATGTCTTTCCATTTCTTATGAAAAGAATATTCAGTTTAATTTGTAAGACTAAAACTGCTAGGTCATTTATTAAGGGCCCACAGTAATAATAACAACATGATTAATAGTAATAGGTGACAAATACTAAGCAGAATAAATTGCCTGGGGGACACAAGGAAATTGGAGAAACTCTACAGGAATTGGAGAAGGTGGGCATCATAAAGCCCACTCATAGTCCTTTTAATTCCCCATTGTGGCCAGTGAAAAAGCCAGATCGCTCCTGGCGTATGACCGTGGACTACAGGGAATTGAATAAAGTCACATCCCCTTTGCATGCTGCCATCCCCTCTATAGCAGACATTCTGGACACCCTCAGCCATGAACTGGGAATGTATCAGTATGTAGTAGACCTTGCTAATGCTTTCTTCTCTATTGACATGGCACAGGAAAGCCAGGAACAGTTTGCCTTCACGTGGGAAGGCCAGCAGTGGACATTCACTGTCCTTCCACAGGCATTATCTCCACAGTCCCACCATCTATCATGGACTTATAGCCCAGGACTTGGCTACATGGAAGAAACCGCAAACGGTATGGTTGTATCACTACATTGATGATATGCTCACATCTGATTCTCTTTCAGATTTAGAAGGGGCAGTTCCTAGACTGTTCACAACACCTACAGGAAAAATGATGGGCTGTGAACAGCACCAAGGTTCAGGGACCGCGGTTTGTCTATAAAATTCTTGTGGGCTGTCTGGTCAAGTAAAGCTAAAGTTATTCCTGAAGCAGTAGTCATAGAGAAGGTTCAGGCTTCCCGCCCCTACCACTGTGGCAATCTTACCCTACCCAGAAGAGGTTTTTGGGTCTTTTGGGCTCGTGGAGAGTGTTTATCCTGCACTTGGCACAAATTCTGAAGTCCTTATACCGGTTGGTACAAAAGGGCATCATGTGGGACTGGGATGAGACATGGGCAGCCGCTTTTACTGCTGCCAAGTGGGCAGTCAAGGCCATGGAGGCCTTGAATGTAATGGACTCATCAAGGCCCTGTGAGTCACATGTTTGTGTAACCGAAGATGGTTATGGTTGGGGTCTTTGGCAGCGCCTTGAACGGACACGCCAACTTACTGGATTCTGGTCACAACTATGGAAAGGAGCAGAGGTGTCCGGTACACCTTGATAGAGAAGCAACTGGCTGCTGTGTACCATGCCTTGCTGGCTATGGAGCTCATTGCCAGAACAGGTCTGACCAAGGTAATGAATACCTACCCTATCACTGGGTGGATGCGAGACTGGACCCAAAGGCCACGGCATGGCCTGGCACAGACACCTACACTGGCCAAATGGAGTGCATATTTATAGAAGCGCAGCACCCTCTCTACTGGCTACTTAAGTGAAGAACTCCAATGCTTATTGGGGCCAGTGACCTATACCAGTGGAAAGCAGGAAGAACTTGCTTTTGAGCCATTGGTAGCTGAGAGTCGTTATCAGAAGGGAAAAGCCCCTATGCCTGAAGATGGTTGATATACAGAAGGCTCCAGTCGTGGGCAGCCCCCGAAGTGGAGGGCTTGTGGCTTTCCATCCTAAGACTGAGGTAATATGGATGGAGGATGGAGAGGGGAAGAGCAGCCAGTGGGATGAGTTGTGGGCAGTATGGCTTGTGACCACCCAGGAGCCTTCCCCCATAGTTGTCTGCATTGACAGCTGGGCTGTCTTATCGGGGCTTGACCCTGTGGCTACCAACATGGTACCATGCCAACTGGATGGTTGGTCACTGGCTCCTTTGGGGGCAAGAGTTGTGGCAAGACTTATGGTCCTCTGGTCAGACTAAGACTGTTACTGTATATCATGTGACTGGCCATTTGCCTTTGGCATCCCCAGGGAATGATGAAGCAGACACATTGGCCTAGGTGCGTTGGCTAGAAGGAAAGCCTGCCTCTGATGTAGCCCAACGTTACATCAGCATTTGTTGAACGCAGGGCAAAAGACAATGTGGGCTTCAGCCAGTCAGTGGGGCTTGACATTGACCTTTGAAGAAGTCACCAGTACCCAGAAGGAGTGTCTTGTGTGCTCTCAGAGGGACTTACACCAAGTCCTACAGCAACATGGGACAATAGTAAGGGGGCCAATACCCCTTGTCAGGTGGCAGAAAGACTATATTGGTCCTCTGCCCCTATCAGAAGGATATCGGTATGTCACAACTTGTGTGGACACGGCTACTGGATTAGAGGTTGCTTTTCCTGCATGTTGTACAGATCAGCAAACCACCAAGAGAGGCCTAGAGTGTCTCTTTGCAGCTTGTGGCTGGCCACAGGTGATTGAGAGAGATCAAGGCTCCCTCTTTAGTGGACATGTGTTACAAGAATGGGTGCAGCAATTAGGAATAAAGTGGAAATTTTGTGTACAATATAACCCTACCAGGGTAGGCATGATAGGTACAGTGGTTTGTTGAAATCTAGTCTGAAGTCGGACACCAGTAGTCTACGGTGCTGGTCAGTTTGCCTATGGACAGTGCTACAGCATTTGAATGAGAAGCCACATAAAGGAGCCTTGAGCCCTGTGGATGTGCTCACGCGCCTTGCTGCCTCTCCTGTACAACTGTATGTGCAACCAAAGAAGAGCTATTGAAGCCAGGATACGGCCAGCAGAGCAACTTCTTGCTGCCAGCCCCAACTGCATTAAGCCCTGGAGACACTGTTGAATAGACGTGGCCCTGGACATTTTGACACATGGACCAGCAATGGCTGGCCCTTCTGGCACCTTGAGGGAAAGACCTAGAAGCTGGCCTCGTGTGTATGCCTAGAGTAACAGCCGAATGGCCCCCAAAGATCATGGTAGTGTACCCAAAACGTCCAGGAGGTAAGAGCATCTTACAGGGAAGTTCTGTTTTATCTTCATGGCCAGTGCATGTACCTCCCATAACTCTATATATTGGCCCATCTGTAACTCCCACAGGGAGGGGGGTGAAAGTCTGGTGTACCAGACCAGGACGAGATCCCATTCCTGCCACTTTTCTATCACAGGACTGCTCTCTGGCATGTATCCTACTGATGGACAAGATTTGCCTATGCTGGTGTCATTAAAACATGTATCTTGTCCATAAGGTTATTTTCTTTTACAGTCCTTGTGGCCTGGATGCGCCCCCTGGCTGCAGCTGCCGCCTGATGATTGCTCTGAACTCTTCAGCAGCTGCCTGCTGGAATGCACGAGCTTTGGACTTAATCTGCATAAGAATTTGAACCTAGCTGAATCCTCTGGCTTGAAGATTATCATGATTTTATTGCTGTTGCTATTGTATGTCATTAGTCTGGTCACAGTGCTTCAGTTTTCTTGCCAAGGAAGGGGGGGAATAAGTAGATTATAAAATGAGATTTCTGAAGGGGTGGTCTGTGGGTAAAATTGTAGTATTTCTAGAATATCTTGCCTGGCTTTAGTGAGTGCATCTGTATATCAGTGGAGAGTAGTAGTTCATCTCCATATGAGTAGGTAATTACCTGGGTGACTGAGGGCTTATCTGAACCTGAGAGGTTAGGGGGAGGTTCTGCTTGCTTCTGCCTGAGCAGGAAAGAGACGGCCTTGGACTACAGTTTGTAAGCAATAAACGAGTTTTAAACTTTATTCCTCCCTTTGGCTGATTTTGGTTTTAGAGGTATTTTGCCCCAGGATTTCCTCCCTCTCGAGTTACACCCCTATTGAATTACTTTGGCATATTTTCTGAGAATCAGTTGATCATAAATGTGTAGGTTTATATCTGGACTTTCTTATCTATCCCATTGATCTATATGCCAATACTTAGGCCAGTACTACAATACTACATTGTCTTGGTTTCTGCAGTTTTATAATAAATTTTGAAATCAGGTAGTATAAATCTTCCCACACTTCTTCCTCAAAACTGTTTTGGCTATTTTAGCCTTTGTGTTTCCATGTAGATTTTAGGATAAGTTTGTTAATTTCTCTAAATCTCTTATCATTTTGTTAGGGTTCTGTTGTATCTTATAAGTCAACTTAGATACGCCATCATAATAGTATTCTTATTCATCAACATGGTATATCTCTCCATCTATTTAGGTCTTACCTGATTTCTCTCAGCAATTTTTAAAGTTTTCAGTGTAGAGAACTTATATTTGTTTTGTTGAGTTTATTCCTAGGTATTTTATTATTTTGGATGATATTGTGTAATTACATTTTTTATTTCACTTTAGCATTGTTTGTTGCTAGTATATAAAAATACAGTCCATTTTTGCATATTGATCTTGTATCTTTCACTATTGTTATTCTAGTAGTTTTAGGGGTAGTTTCCATGGATTTTCTACATACAAGATCATACCATCTGTGAATAAAAACAGTTCTTTTTTTCTTTCTATACACTTTGAATTTCTTTTTATTGCTTATTGCACTTTAATACAATGTTTGATACAATGTTAAGTAAAATTAGTTGGAATGGACGCCATTGCTGTGTTCCTCATATTGGGGGAAAACATTCAGTCTTTCATCATTAAGTGTAATGTTAGCTGTATGTTTATGGTAGATGCCCTTTAACAGATTGAGGGAGTTCCCTTTTTGTTCCTATTTTTTTGAGAATTAAAAAAAATATATCATTAGTGGGTTTTGAATTTTGTAAAATGTGTTTTCTGCACCTGTTGATCGTATTGTTTAGTCTACATTTTTCTCCAAATGGTTTATTCTGCTTTATTTATAAATATGGGTATATTACATTTAATAGATTTTTTGATGTTAAACTATTCTTGCATTCCTGGAATAGGCCCTAGTTGGTCACGGTGTATAATCCCTTTTATATATTACTAGATTTGGTTTACTAATAATTTCTTCAGATTTTTATCACATAAATGTTTGAATCAACAGCCAAACAAACAAGGTTCCCAATTATATTCAACTGATATGTATCCTAAGCCTCTCTTATAGATTCCACCTCTCTTTTTTCTCCCTGTAATTTATTTGATGAAGGAACTAGGTCATTTCCCCCAAATTTTGGATTTTGTTGATTGTATCTGCATGGTGTCATTTTAAATTCTCTAATCCATGTAATTTCTGTAATCTGTAGTGACCTCTAGAGGTGTGATGAGATTCCAATCTGTCTTTTTGGCCTTTTTAGGCGGTGCTTTGCACTTCCTCTTGAATCACATTAATTTGCCCATAGTAAGTGGTTCTTATTGTGATATTAAATGTCATTCTTGTGTTCAGGTGTTCTTTGCCTGATTCATCCATTTAAGAATTCCTCTTCAGCTTTTCAGTTCAGTAATGGTCTTAGTAGCTGTAATCATCAGGGTTTTCCACAGAGGCAGAACCAACAGAAGACACACAGCTAGCTGGCTATCTAACTCGACAGACAGACGGAAGATTCACTCCTGTAACTGGTTTACAAGATTGCGCAGGCTGAGTAGTCCCGATTGGCCACCTGCAAGCTAGAGAACCAGGAAAACTGGTGGTGGTATTCGATCTGAGTCCAAAGCCTTGAGAACCAGGGACCCAATGGTGTTAAGTCCCAGTCTAAAGGCCAAAAAATCAGAGGGCCAATTATGTAAGTGTCCCAGTCTGAGTCTGAAGGTGTGAGACCCAGAAGCACCAATGTCTGAGGACAAGACAAGATAGATGGGCCCAGATCAAGCAAAAAAAAAAGCAAATTTTATCTCCACTCTTTTGTTCTATTCAGACCATCAACAGATGGGATGATGCCTATCTCCGTTAATGAGGCCAGTCATCTTGACTCAGCCTACTGATTCAGATGCCCATCTGTTCTAGAAACACTCACAGAGGCACCCAGAAGTAATCTTTTGCCAGCTATCCGGGCATCCTTTAGCCCAGTCGAGTTGACACATAAAATTAACTATCACAGTAGCATTTGATGATCTTAGCCTAGCCTCATTATTTAATTAGAGACTACCAAATGGCGATTTTTAATTCTATTGTTTCTTTATCAATTAGCTCAAATATTTTTGTACAAAAAAGCTTTCTGTTATCAAATATGTGGTTACCCTGAAGTAAATTTTGTGAAGGAAAGGCACATGAATGTCCAATTCTTTCCATTTACCTACCACTTTTCAGAATGAGTTGCCTCTCTATTATCTTCCAGAGGTGATTAGTTTACATTAAAAAAGAGTGTATCCATATGAACTCATGGATTCTAACATGCATGATGTATTTCTGTCTATTGAAGTTATTCGTTTTTATGCTCAAATTGTTTAATCTTTGCTGAGTAGGAACCATTCTCAATCAATTTGACATATTTGGGGGAGGATACTGAATCACTGAAGGGGCTCAGTTTAAACTCCTTTTGTTGTAACTGCAAAGAATACCCAGTATTGATGAAATAATAATGAGTGTATGAGTCAACTTTGGTCCATCAAAATACAACATTAAAATGATAAAGATGAGAAGGGAGCTTGGAAGAATATCTACGAATATATGCCCAAGTACTAATTTACTAAATCAATTCAAATAACCTCCTCAGATTAAAGATATTTCATTACAAAATGAAATTATACATTTTGTATAATCTATTATACAATCTATTCTATTAAAGTCACCCAAAGTTAAAACAATTTTTTAATCTCTGTTTCTGTGGGTCAGGAATTTTGGAAAAGCCTAAAATGGGCATTTCTGAATATAGTCTTTAGTATTGAATATGGCAATAGTGGTCTAATTGGTGACTGAAACTAGAACAGAGTGGGGGCTGGGATTAGCTGATGATGGTAGGCATCTCTCTTCACATAGTGTCAGGGCTTCTCTATGCAAGCTAATCTCCACTTCCCCAGAGCATGGCAGCCTCAGGACAGGCCAACTACTTCCTTTGTGGCTCAGGGCTCCAGTGCAAATCTTCCAGCAGAAAAGGATAAAGTTGTGTAGCCTCAAACGTAATACAGGATCACTTCATATTCTACATTCTTTTGGTTATATGTGAGTCACAGTACCACCCAGATACAAGGGGAGGGGAATTAGATTCTACCTATTGATGGGGCAGTGGCAAAATTACTTTGTAGAAAAGCATATGCAATGAGGGGATATTATTGTGGCAATCTTCAGAAAATAGACTTTGCCACAGTGATCTACATGAAAATAAATACCTGTCTGTTTGTTGATGAGAGAGAAAGGTCCTACGACTCATTAGATTAAAAAAAAATCTAGGCAAACCTATCAAGAGCAATAAAGTAAACATGAGGATTACAGCTATGTACCTGTGTATAACAGTTTCAATTATTAGATTTATATGAACAATCCCAGACTGTATGGTGTTGGTGCAGAGTTCATTTCAGTCAAAGAAAGCAGATATCAACTATTCCCCCCCAGAAACAAAAATAAAATCAGTTTCAAGACAAACCTGAATGCAATTTTCTCACTGAAAATAAGTGCATGTGCCACCTGGTGGTGAGACAGTCAAATGTGCATTCTTTCCTGTTGACTGATTTGCTGACTTGTCATTAGAGAGAGTATACACAGAATTTATAAGAAGACAGTTCTGACATCTGGAAGTGTATTTGTCCAAACATACAGCCAAAGCACAAGGAGGGAAAGGACATAATAAACAGAAAGGAGTAGTAACCACAGGGCATCCTCATTGGAGTGTCTAAATGAGTCAAAACTGGCCTCCCTTTCATTAATCCTAAATCTTCTTAATCCTCTGTCCTATTGGCTTTTCATGCACCTTCATATGGGTATGGGGGGTATGGGAAAGAATAAGTTAAAGAAGGAAAGTTTTATTATTATACTGTTGGGTGTGAGGGAGGTAGTTAGCCAAATGAATACTGTAGTGATCAACTCAACTGTGGGTTCTTTCATCCACGTTGTCCATTGTCTCAGATCCTTCAGGACCTACAGGCACTCAAAGAATTTACTATAGCAAAACCATGGCAGCCTATTTAGAATCTAAGAATTATCAGTGGTAACAGATGGATGACGCATATTTCTAGTCTTAACAATCTCTCTTTGATGGGCACAAGGGGACTGGCTACTGCACTAGAATTGTGTGATCCAAACAATAATGGTTCCACTGTGCTTATCACTTTGCACTTTATTTAATCTGTAACTCTATATAATTTCATCACTCTCTTACAGGTGAAGAAACTGAACTTCAACAAACAAAACTTGCCAACTGACCATATACTGTTATGAAAGTGAGAGCTGGCCCAAAAGCCCTGGTTCCTTTTAATGTTGCTATATTTACCGATGACTTTGTTAAGGCAGAAAGACAGATATGAGCAAGATGAAAAGAGAACAAAGCCCACCAGGAACTCAGGGAGTTAATCAGATAAAGCTAGACAGCCAGAAAAGCTCAGAGTTAACACCCTTTGCAATGTGAGTTGATTCCACATGCTCTGAATCTGAGCTGATCTTGAGACCTGCTCTAGCTAATGCAAGTGAGATAGACATCTTGAAACTGCATGACAAGCCTACGCCCCACCAACCCTTTACCTTTAAATCCCATCCTTGAAAGAAAGAATGACATAATGTCTCTCACCAGAGACAGACATCATGAGACCTTAAGTCAAGCATATGCCCCAAAACTCCCACTCCTTCCCTTTGTCCCATTCTTAAAAGCCTTACAGGGCAAAATCCCAAGCCCTTAACGTGCCTCTTTGAGGTTGCCTGACTCCCCTTGCTTAAGAGTGTGTATTTTTAAGATTTCTTACTGCTCAGCTTACTACGTTTGTCTCTGTGCTCTTCCAGTGGTGTCTTTGTCACTTGGCTATTTCATTCTATTTTCTAGACTTTCAACCTAAGTTTTCACTCCCTATCCTATTTCAGATAAGTAAAGAAGGGCTACTGAGAGCTCTGATTTGAGCTTGCAAGTTCCCGTGAACGAGCTTCCCCTTCCTGTTTTATTCAAGTAAACCTGCCTTTGTCTGCCTTGACTGTAGCTCATTCCTCCCTAAGAGTGTATTCAAATAAAACTTCTGCTCCACTTCACTTACTGTGTCTCTGCCCTTCAATTCTTTGTTGCAGTGGCGACAACAGAGAGCAAACTCAACCCCCCAACAGCTTGATGTAAAGATACTTGAAAACTATTTTTTCAATCTCTTAAAACAAGTTTGAAAGATGCACTGTTTTAGCACTGGTGGCTGCTCAAAACTTGCTTTATTTGATTTTAGGAGGTCCTTCCCCCTAATTGCTGATAAGGGTCATTTTCATTGCCTTGAGTTTTCTCTTAGACTCCCACTCTGTGCCTTTGCTGTGGAGTGCAGAGCCCTGTTCCTCAGGTGCACACACCTCCCCTTCCTTGCCTTTTTCATTCTAGGCCACTTTCCAGATTTATGCCCGAAGTCCCACCTCCTCCAGACCCAGCCTGGGCGGCTGGTCTAGGGTGAGAGCGATTGCCCTGCAGGTGACTTAGTTAAAACTAACCAACAATCAAAAACCTCCTGTCTACAGTAGACAGGTAAAGTTAGGGTTGCCAGATGTAGTACATAAAATTACAAGAACTCAGTTACATTTGAATCTCATTATGTCTCTCATAGGAGAAAACTATTCATTTGTCTGTGAAATCCAAATTTACCTGGGCATCCTGGATTTTAACTGGCAGGGGTAAGGCAGGAGATTTGGAAATCTGAAGGCTTCTGGGCCTTCCTGACCCAGGAATGAAATGTCAGGCGGGCGCAAGGTGCGCGGCCAGCGGCCGGGATCCGACTAGGGTGAAGAAAGAGGGCCATGGGCCTCTGCTGGAACCCGGCCCAGGACTTGCGGGTCAGGAAAGTTCAAAACGACCTGATCTGTCTGGCGCTAAAGAGCCCGTTGTTCCACAGCGCAGGCCACAGGCCAAAGCCAGAGGCAGGCCGCCCGCTTCCAAAATGGCGCCCGCAGCGGCTGCCAGCTGCCAAGATGGCGGCGCGGGGCCGCGCCCGCGCTCCTGAGCCGTCTCGCCCAGGCCTACGTTCGGCCGGGAGCGCGACGCGCGTTGCTGTGCGTCTGATGGCCGTCGGCCCGGGTGGTGGTCCCGGCCGGCGCTCCGCTTCGCCATGAGGCCCCTCGGCTGGTGGCAGGTGCTGCTGTGGGTGCTGGGGCCTCGCGCCCACGGCCTGGAGGGTGAGTGTGGGGCCGGGGCCCGCGGCGGCAGGCGGCGGTGGGTGAAACCGCGGGGCGAGGGCTGGAGGCCCACCCGGGCGGCCCTCTCACCGGCGCGGAGGCCCGAGCGCGCGCCGCTCCCCCTGGCGCCTTGGGGGCGCCTCTCCCGCGTTGCCCGACCTCTTTCCCGAGTGGTCCCCAGCTCGGGGTCCGGGGTTGGGGGCGCCGCGGGGCGGGGCTCCGCGGGCATGGACCACGTCCGGGGCCCCTCAGCAGGCCTCCGTCAGGAGGGACCGTATATTAGCGCCTACCGAGGCCTACGCTCGTGTGGTGCGCACTTTATTAGTAACGATAAGCCTAACGAATAGCGACACTCGCGGTCCCCTTATCAGGAGCCAGGACTTGCCACCACTTTCTCACTTACACTTCCACCTACTCTACGAGATAGGTTCATTAGCATCTCCGTTTTTCAGATGCAGATGGTGCACTCGGAGAGGCTGAGGAATCTGTTCGCGCTACTCGTAAATGGCAGAGCGTGTTTCTCTGACTGCAAAGCCCCCACTTTACTTTGCACCTGCTGGACTACTTTTTTAAGAAGGCCGCTCTTGCTCAGATGCCCGTATGAACAAGAGATGAGAAAAACACAGTAGCCTCCCAGGGTAACCCGCTGCTTGTGAGAGAGTGCTGGCAGGGCCCCCCAGGTGGGCAAGACGGCCGCCCCAGGGACTCGGCTGGGTCCGGGCGTGGAGGCCCTTGCTCGGTGTTCCTTCCCTCGATTCTGTCTCATTAAAGGCCAGACCCACGGGCCTTGCTTGGCATTCAGAACAGAAATAGGCAGTTCTTTCCTTTCCCTGGAGTATCCTGGAAAGAAGCAGGGCAGTTGGATTGTTGAGCAGGAAGAAGGAATATAACACACTGACCATTAATGAAAACGCTCACTATTTGCTGGGCACTGTCCATAGTGCTTTATGAGTATCATCTTATTTAATCTTTAAATGCCTATGAAGTAGATGTTATCTTCCCTCTCTTATAGATGAGGAAACTAAGACGCAGCATCAGTAGTAAGTCTTTTGTGAAGGTCATGCAGCTAGAAGTTGAGGAGCCATAATCCAAGCCCAGGTCTGCCTGACTTCACAGTCAAATCTCTGCTACAGTGCTGTCACCACACTTAACCACCAGCCTCGGAGGGGAACAGCATGTGCTGGGTGTCTTATGTCTGTCTCCCAGGTCATTCCTAGCCTCCACCCTGTTCTGTGCCCCGAGTGGCTGCCCTGTATGGAATAACAGCTGGCTCTCCTGCCTTCTGGCTTCCTGTGGGCAGGAATGAGGAGAGAGGGTGAGGTCAGGGTATTGATTCTCTTCGCTCCTTCCCTCCGGGGTTGTCACAGGTTTGTTGTGAACCTCCAGGAGTCATAGCTTCCAGAAGGCTGTCCTCACTGTTTCAAGGTTCTGTGACTGTTTCTGTCTCTGGACTCTTAAGACCTAAGACTGGTGACCGGCTTCTCCTTTGCTGTTTCTGGCCCTGGAGTTCCTTACCATTACTTTTGGTTTCTCTCCACCCGGCCCACATGTTGGTGGTCCATTTATTAAGCCCTCCTCAAATTGCCCAAGTTGAATTTGCTCTCTGTTTTCTGGCAGAACCGTGGTTGATTCAGGGCCCTACTTATTGTTGCAGTGTGAGCCCACCTGGGAGTCAGGGTCACTTTCACACAGATCTGAGGATAACACCAGGCATGGGTGACTGAGTTGTCATCATGACCAGGTCTTGAACGGGGTGAAGATAGAGGAATCTTTATCAGCTAGTTACTTTTAGTGGCTGACAATCCAAGGCATTTTTTTCTGCAGAGGACACCACTGTCTATTAGTAACCAGAGGTGACACTGCTGTCCAGATGTTAAGCAATAGAAGTCAGCTCTTGGCTTCAACATCCCCATTGCCTGTCTTCACTAGGCAGTCAACTAGCAGATACTTTTTTGTTTTTTAGTATTTTTTTTTTTTTGAAGAACATTATGTTTACAAGGCTCTCCCTTCACCAAGTCCCCCCACAAACCCCATTACAGTCACTGTCCATCAGCATAGTAAGATGTTGCACAGCCCTCCCCTTTCCCCCATCCCCCACATTATACATGCTAATCATAATGTCCCCTTTCTTTTCTTCCCGCCCTTCCCACCCGTCCTCCCCAGTCCCTTTCCCTTTGGTAACTATTAGTCCATTCTTGGGTTCTGTGCTTCTGCTGCTGTTTTGTTCCTTCAGTTTTCTTTTGTTCTTATACTCCACATATGAGTGAGATCATTTGGTACTTGTCTTTCTCCGCCTGGCTTATTTCACTGAGCATAATACCCTCTAGCTCCATCCATGTTGTTGCGAATGGTAGGATTTGTTTTTTTCATAGGGCTGCGTGATATTCCATTGTGTATATGTACCACATCTTCTTTATCCAATCATCTACTGATGGACACTTAGGTTGCTTCCATATCTTGGCTATTGTAAATAGTACAGTGATAAACATAGGGGTGCCTCTGTCTTTTTCAAACTGGAGTGCTGCATTCTTAGGGTAAATTCCTAGAAGTCGAATTCCTGGGTCAAATGGTAAGTCTATTTTGAGCATTTTGAGGAACCTCCATACTGCTTTCCACAATGGTTGAACTTATTTACAGTCCCACCAGCAGTGTAGGAGGGTTCCCCTTTTTCCACAACCTCGCCAACATTTGTTGTTGTCTGTCTTTTGGATGGTAGCCATCCTTACTGGTGTGAGGTGATAGCGATGTGGAGCATCTTTTCTTGTGTCTGTTGGCCATCTGAATTTCTTCTTTGGAGAACTGTCTGTTCAGCTCCTCTGCCCATTTTTTTATTGGATTATTTGCTTTTTGTTTGTTGAGGTGCGTGAGCTCTTTATATATTTTGGATGTCAGGCCTTTATTGGATCTGTCATTTACAAATATATTCTCCCATACTGTAGGGTACCTTTTTGTTCTATTGATAGTGTCCCTTGCCTTACAGAAGATTTTCGGCTTGACATAGACCCACTTGTTCATTTTTACTTTTGTTTTCCTTGCCCGGGGAGATATGTTCAGGAAGAAGTCGCTAATGTCTATGTCCAAGAGATTTTTGCCTATGTTTTTTTCTAAGAGTTTTATGGTTTCATGACTTACATTCAGGTCTTTGATCCATTATGAATTTACTTTTGTGTATGGGGTTAGACAGTGATCCAGTTTCATTCTCTTACATGTAGCTGTCCAGTTTTGCCAGTACCATCTGTTGAAGAGACTGTCATTTCCCCAATGTATGTCCATGGCTCCTTTATTGAATATTAATTGACCATATATGTTTGGGTTAATGTCTGGAGTCTCTAATCTGTTCCACTGGTCTGTGGCTCTGTTCTTGTGCCGGTACCAGATTGTCTTGATTACTGTGGCTTTGTAGTAGAGCTTGAAGTTGGGGAGTGAGATCCCACCCACTTTATTCTTCTTTCTCAGGGTTGCTTTGGCTATTCGGGGTCTTTGGTGTTTCCATATGAATTTTTGAACTATTTGTTCCAGTTCGTTGAAGAATGTTGTTGGTAATTTGATAGGGATTGTATCAAATCTGTGTATTGCTTTGGGCAGGATGGCCATTTTGACTATATTAATTCTTCCTAGCCAAGAGCATGGGATGAGTTTCCATTTGTTAGTGTCCTCTTCAATTTCTCTTAAGAGTGTCTTATAGTTTTCAGGGTATAGGTCTTTCACTTCTTTGGTTAGGTTTATTCCTAGGTATTTTATTCTTTTCGATGCAATTGTGAATGGAATTGTTTTCCTGATTTCTCTTTCTATTGGTTCATTGTTAGTGTATAGGAAAACCACAGATTTCTGTGTGTTAATTTTGTATCATGCAACTTTGCTGTATTCCAATATCAGTTCTAATTTTTGGAGTGGAGTCTTTAGGGTTTTTTATGTACAATATCATGTCATCTGCAAATAGTGACAGTTTAACTTCTTCTTTACCAATCTGGATTCCTTGTATTTCTTTGTTGTGTCTAATTGCTGTGGCTAGGACCTCCAGTACTATGTTAAGTAACAGTGGGGAGAGTGGGCATTCCTGTTTTGTTCCCAATCTCAGAGGAAAAGCTTTCAGCTTCTCGCTGTTCAGTATGATGTTGGCTGTGGGTTTATCATATATGGCCTTTATTATGTTGAGGTACTTGCCCTCTATACCCATTTTGCTGAGAGTTTTTATCATGAATGGATGTTGAATTTTGTCAATGCTTTTTCAGCATCTGTGGAGATGATCATGTGGTTTTTGTCTTTCTTTTTGTTTATGTGGTGGATGATGTTGATGGATTTTCGAATGTTGTACCATCCCTGCATCCCTGGGATGAATCCCACTTGGTCATGGTGTATGATCCTTTTGATATATTTTTGAATTCTGTTTGCTAATATTTTATTGAGTATTTTTGCATCTACGTTCATCAGGGATATTGGTGTGTAATTTTCTTTTTTGGTGGGGTCTTTGCCTGGTTTTGGTATTAGGGTGATGTTGGCTCTATAGAATGAGTTTGGGAGTATTCCCTCCTCTTCTGTTTTTTGGAAAACTTTAAGGAGAATGGGTATTATATCTTCTCTGTATGTCTGATAAAATTCTGAGGTAAATCCATCTGGCTGGGGTTTTTTTCCCTGGGTAGTTTTTTGATTACCGCTTCAATTTCTTTGCTGGTAATTGGTTTGTTTAGATTTTGTGTTTCTTCCTTGGTCAGTCTTGGAAGGTTGTATTTTTCTAGAAAGCTGTCCATTTCATCTAGGTTTTCCAGCTTCTTAGCATATAGGTTTTCATAGTAGTCTCTAATAATTCTTTGTATTTCTGTTGGGTCCGTCATTATGTTTCCTTTCTCGTTTCTGATTCTGTTGATGTGTGTTGAATCTCTTTTTGTCTTAATAAGTCTGGCTAGAGGCTTATCTATTTTGTTTATTTTCTCAAAGAACCAGCTCTTGGTTTCATGGATTTTTTCTATTGTTTTATTCTTCTCAATTTTATTTCTTCTCTGATCTTTATTATGTCCCTCCTTCTGCTGACTTAAGGCCTCATTTGTTCTTTTTCCAATTTTGATAATTGTGATGTTAGACTATTCATTTGGGTTTGTTCTTCCTTCGTTAAATATGCCTGGATTGCTATGTACTTTCCTCTTAAGACTGCTTTCGCTGCATCCCACAGAAGTTGGGACTTTGTGTTGTTGTTGTCATTTATTTCCATATATTGATGGATATCCATTTTAATTTGGTCATTGATCCATTGAGTATTTAGAAGCGTGTTGTTAAGCCTCCATGTGTTTGTGAGCCTTTTTGCTTTCTTTGTAAAATTTATTTCTAGTTTTATACCTTTGTGGTCTAAAAAGTTGGTTGGTAGGATTTCGATCTTTTGGAATTTACTGAGGCTCTTTTTGTGGCCTAGTATGTGGTCTATCTGGAGAATGTTCCATGTGCACTTGGGAAGAATGTGTATCCTGTTGCTTTTGGGTGTAGAGTTCTATAGATGTCTATTAGGTCCATCTGTTCTAGTGTGTTGTTCAGTGCCTCTGTGTCCTTACTTATTTTCTGTCCAGTGGATCTATCCTTTGGGGTGAGTGGTGTGTTGAAGTCTCCTAAAACGAATGCATTGCATTCTATTTCCCCCTTTAGTTCTGTTAGTATTTGTTTCACATATGCTGGTGCTCCTGTGTTGGGTGCATATATATTTATAATGGTTATATCCTCTTGTTGGACTGAGCCCTTTATCATTATGTAATATCCTTCTTTATCTCTTCTTACTTCGTTTGTTTTGAAGTCTATTTTGTCTGATACTAGTACTGCAACACCTGCTTTTTTTCTCCCTATTGTTTGCATGAAATATCTTTTTCCATCCCTTGACTTTTAGTCTGTGCATGTCTAGGTTTGAGGTGAGTCTCTTGTAAGCAGCATATAGATGGGTCTTGTTTTTTTATCCATTCAGTGACTCTATGTCTTTTGATTGGTGCATTCAGTCCATTTACATTTAGGGTGATTATCGATAGGTATGTACTTATTGCCATTTCAGGCTTTAGATTTGTGGTTACCAAAGGTTCCAGGTTACTTTCCTTGCTATCTAAGAGTCTAACTTAACTCACTTAGTATGCTGTTACAAACAAAATCTAAAGGTTCTTTTCTTTTTCTCCTCCTTTTTCTTCCTCCTTCATTCTTTATATATTAGGTATCAAATTCTGTAGTTTTTGTCTATCCCTTGATTGACTTTGGGGATAGTCCATTTAATTTTGTATTTGCCTCACAATCAGCTGCTCCACCCTCCATACCATGATTTTACTACCTCTGGTGACAGCTATCCAACCCTAGGAACACTTCCATCTATAGCAGTCCCTCCAAAATAGACTGCAGAGATGGTTTGTGGGAGGTAAACTCTCTCAGCTTTTGCTTATCTGGAAATTGTTTAATCCCTCCTTCAAATTTAAATGATAATCTCACTGGATAAAGTAATCTTGGTTCCAGGCCCTTCTACTTCATGGCATTAAATACATCCTGCCACTCCCTTCTGGCCTGTAAGGTTTCTGCCGAGAAGTCTGATGTTAGCCTGATGGGCTTTCCTTTGTATGTGATCTTATTTCTGTCTCTGGCTGCTTTTAAGTCTGTCCTTATCCTTGATCTTTCCCATTTTAATTACTATGTGTCTTGGTGTTGTTTTCCTTGGGTCCTTTGTGTTGGTAGATCTGTGGATCTCCATGGCCTGAGAGATGATCTCCTTCCCCAGATTGGGGAAGTTTTCAGCAACTACCTCCTCAAAGACACTTTCTATCCCTTTCTCTCTCTCTTCTTCTTCTGGTATCCCTGTAATGCGAATATTGTTCCGCTTGGATTGGTCACACAGTTCTCTCAATATTCTTTCATTTTTAGAGATCCTTTTTTCTCTCTGTGCCTCAGCTTCTTTGTATTCCTCTTCTCTAGTTTCTATTTCATTTATTGTCTCCTCCACCGTATCCAACCTGCTTTTAATTCCCTCCATGGTGCTCTTCAATGATTGGATCTCTGACCTGAATTCATTCCTGAGTTCTTGGATGTCTTTCTGTACCTCCATTAGAATGTTGATGATTTTTGATTTTGAACTCCCTTTCAGGAAGAGTCACGAGGTCCATGTCATTTAAATCTTTCTTGGGAGTTGTATTAATAATTTTACTCTGGACCAGGTTCCTTTGGCTTTTCATGTTTGTATATGGCGCCTTCTAGTGTCCAGAAGCTCTGTTCTGGAGCTGCTGAGCCCCTGAAGCAATGTCGGGGGTTGCAGGGGAGCGGTACTGGTGCCTGGGTGTAGGAAAGAGCTGTTCCCCGCCTCCCGGCTGCCGTGCCTGTCTCCACTGCCTGCGCCAGTGGGCTGGTCACACAGGTATGTGTTTGTCCCAGAGCAGCTGGATATGGATCCCTGCTTTCCACAAGCAGCCGGAATCCCAGTCTCCCCAAGAACTCTGCCTGTATTAACTTTCCAACCCGGAAGTCATGCGAGTCTCATGAAAGCACCATGAAATGTAGGTTTGTGCTCCCAGCGCGGATCTCTGGAGCTAGGTATTCAGCAGTCCCAAGCCTTCCACTCCCTCCCTGCTCTGTTTCTCTCCCTCCCGCCGGTGAGCTGGGGTGGGGGAGGGGCTCGGGTCCCTAGGAGCCACAGCTCTGGTATGTTACCCCATTCACTGAGTCTGCTCTTTTCTCCAGGTGTGTGCAGTCTGACACCATCCTCGTTCCTGTCGCTCTCTCAGGATTAGTTGTGCCAATTAAATTCGCTAATTGTATCCAGTTTTAGGAGGAAGCCTCTGTCTCTCTTCTCACACCACCATCTTTAATTCCTTATTAGTCCAACTAGCAGATTTTTGCTGAGCACCCATCATATGCCATGTGCTGTGCTGGGTACTGGAGGTAGAGTGGTGAGCCAGACAGAGAAACAGGCCTGCCCTCTTGCCTGAGGGGGAGGGTAGACGTTAAATGAATGCAAATAATTGAGTAACTTGCAAGCAGAAGATGCTTCAAGGAGAGTCCCAGGGCATTATTGGATGCTGTAATCGGAGATTCGTCTGGTCTGAGGGTCAGAGAAGGTGAAGTTCACTTTAAAGGGGTGAAATTTACAGTAAGATATGAAGGATGAGTTGGATGTCAGTAGAAGAGGGGGTGGAAAAGGTGGAGGGTGTTCCTGGCAGAGAAAGAGCCCTCAGAACAGCTCTAAGATAGTTGACAGAATGTGTGAGTGAACAGGGACCAGAGAGGTCTGGTGGCACCCGCTGAGAGTGTGGACCGAGGCCGCCTCCTCTGGAGCCTGATATCCATGCTACAGAATGCAGACTCATTCACAGGGCAGGGGACAGCTATATGAAAGCTAAGGGTTTTAGCAGGGGACTGACATCAGATTTGCCTTTAACTTTCAGTTCCCGTTGGGTTGCTGTGAGAAACAGGGTTCAGAGGGGTAATAGAGGGCCAAGCAGGGAGACTAGTTAGGTGTCTAGCGTGAGAGATGTCTAATTGTCCACGTGAGAGATGGCTATGGCCTGGGCTGAGGGGTGTGAGTGGAGATGGGAGAAGTGGATGGATCCAGAATGCATTTTAGCAGGGGAATGGGGCTTAGTTGTGGTGTCTGTTCATCTCTTTGAATTGTAAACACCAATCATAATCATTATTGTCACCATCATCACTGCAGCCATTTTTGGAGTGCTTACTATGTTCCAGCGATCATACACATCTTTTCCCGTTTTATCTGCACAGTACCTCTGTGATTTTCTGCTTTTCAGTGGTATTTACCCCATTTGGTAGATAAGCTCACTGAGTATTTCCTATGGAAAGTGTGGGTTGCTGCCCCTCCAATACCCAGTTGTTTTTGGTCCTCCCACACATGGTTCCCGTGCCGCAGGAGCCATTGTGAAAAAAAACTGTGGCAAGTAGAGAGCCTTCTGAACAAAACTGGAAGGGTGTGAAGGAGCTGACCTAGGCTACAGCTCCCTGGCAGTGGTGGTGTGGTGCCCCCATCCTTGTTCTTCAGCATCTGCCTTGCTGCCAAGTAATGCAGTAGCGTCCACTGTATGCCTGGCTCAAAGTTTAGTCAGCTTGTTTAGGGTCAACAGGAAATTCTTTTAAAAAGCACATTACCATGGGAGGGTTCAACAGCTCTCACGTGGTAGATCATTTCTATAGTAGTTTGGAAAATTCAGTGTTTCCTCCAAATACCTAGATGAAAATGATGGCACCTAAGGGCGTAAGAATTTTTTCATTTCTAGTCTGTATTGTCTACTTAAATATCTTCATGGAATGTTAAAACAACATTCCTGAACTTAAAATACCAGCTCTCTGCATCACTCAGAATCCCTTTTGATTTTTAGTGGGGACATCTACTCATTCTTATGTGAGGGTGATCAGGGGGAACCAGATTCTACTTTGTGTCCTGACTTTTTTCTCTGGAGACTCTTTCAGATATTGGCATTCTTCATTTACTTACTGGACCTAGACTATTGATTAGGTTCCAAGAGAGCAGATCTCTGCAGACTGGGTCATTTGGGAGTAGGGTTGGCCCCCAAATATGGCACCCTTTGTTTTTCTCCAGACTTTTAGCCTCTTCGGCTTCATTTCCAGCTCTGATGTGAACAACCCACCAAACATGTTTGTTTTTTCTTCTGCTTTTACAGGCAGTGCATACTCATTGACCAAAGGCTTCAGAAAGACCAATGTGTTTCCACCCCTGCCAAATTGACAGAGCTCCATGCCCAGGCACCCAGCCTCTTCTCTAGTCACAGAAATGCTTAATTCTTTTCTGTCAAAGACCCACCTTGCTGCCCAAGCCTTGTACTCTGCCCTATCTAACCTATATTGTCACATCTCCCTCCTTATCCTCTTTCTCATCAGCTTTATATACCCTTACATTTCTCTTAAAAAACTAAAATGGAGACCTCCCTTTGCCCCTTGCCTATCCAAAGCAAATACCCTCATCTTTCTTGTCCCCTTCCTAGCTAGACTTTCAGAAAGAATTGTTTACATTTATCCATGTATTTACCATTTTTGGCTTTTCTTTCTTTTGTGTGGATCCATATTTCCATTTTTTTTTTACCTGAAGGAGTTCCTTTAAGAATGTTACAGGTGGGTCTGCTGGTGATACATTCCTTAAGCTTTGGTATGTCTGAAAAAGTATTTTTGCCTTTGTTTTTGAATGACATTTTTGCTGAGTATAGAATTTTAGGTTTATAGTTTTTCCTTTCGGCACTTTAAAGATGTTGCACTTCCTGCTTACTTGGTTTCCAGTGAGAAACCTGCTGTCATCCTTTTCTTCCTTTTCTTTCTTTTTTTTTTTTAGTCATCTTATAAATTTTTTGAAAAGTCATGTTCAGCATTCAATCAGTCCCTATATTCTTTTTTTTTTTTTATTTTGGTATCATTAATCTACAATTACATGAAGAACATTATGTTTACTAGTGTCATCCTTTTCTTTCTTCCTGTGTACATTATCCTTTTTTTTCTCTGGCTGCTTTTTAAGATTTTTTTCTTTGTCATTGGTTTTGATCACTTTAATTATGATGTCTTGCTATACAGTTCATTGAGCTTGGGGTTTGTTGAGCCTCTTGGATCCATGGATTTATAGTTTTCATCAAAGTTGTAAAGTTTTCAGTAATTGTTTCTTCACATACTTTTTCTGTCCTCCCCCTCCTGCCCTGCTTTCTTCTTTCAGGTTCTCCAGTCATGTGTACATTAGGCCACTTGAAGTTGTCTTACAGCTCACTGATGCCCTTAATTTTGGGGGGTTCTTTTTTCATTGTGTATTTCATTTTGTATAGGTTCTATTGCTGTGCTTTCAAGTTCATTACTCTTTTCTTCTGCAATGTCTAATCTGCTTTTAATCCCATTCAGTGTAGTTTTCATCTCAGACATTGTAGTTTTTGTTGCCAGAATAACAATTTGAGTCTTTATAAAATTGAGATATAATTGACATACATCGTATCAGTTTCAGGTGTACAACATAATGATTCCATATTTGTATGTATTGTGAAATGATTAGTACAATAAGTCTAGTTAACATCCATCACCATACATAGTTACACAGTCTTTTTTCATGATAAGAACTTTTAAGGTGTACTCCCTTAGTGATTTTCAAATATACAATTCATTATTGCTAACTATAGTCACCATGTTGTACACTACGTCCACACAATTTATTTATTTTATAACTAGAACTTTGTTCTATTTGACCACCTTCACCCATTTTGCCCACTTCCCATGCATCACTCTGGCAGTGACCAATCTGCTTTCTCTATCTATGAGCTTGTAACCTACCACCCCAGATTCCATATGTGAGATTATATGTTATTTGTCCTTCTTTGTCTGACTTATTTTACTTAGCATAATGCCCTCAAGATAAGATTTTCATTTTTTTATGGCTGAGTAATATCTAACTATCCATCCATCCATCCCTGTATATATGTGTGTATATATATATATACACACACACATACCACATTTTCTTTATCCATTGATGGACACTTAAGTTGCTTCCATGTCTTGGCTATTATAAACAGTTCTGCAGTGAACATTGGAATACAGGTATCTTTTCACATTAGTGTTTTTGTTTTCTTCAGATAAATACCCAGAAGAGGAATTGCTGTGTCTTTTGGTAGCTCTGTTTTTAACTTTTTTGAGGAACCTCCATACTGTGGTTGCACTAATTTATATTCCCCGAAACAGTGGACAAGGGTTCCCTTTTCTCTACATCCTCACCAGCACTTATTTCTTATCTTTTTGATAATAGCCATTCTAGTGTGGGAGGTGATATCTCCTTGTGTTTTTGATTTGGGTCTTTTTATATCTAATGTCTCTGTATCTATTTAGCTTTTTGAACATATGTAATGCAGTTATCATTACTTTCCTAATATCCTCATCTCATAATGTTGATCTAAATGTTGATCTAATTCTTTTTTTTCATTAAAGTGTCATTGATAAACAATCTTATGTTGGTTTCAAATATACAATCCCCGTGACCAACTTTTATTGTGATTATGAATTATTGTGCCCCTTTTTTTCCTTCCCCTTTCCCCCATCCTCCCTAGCACCTCCTCCTTGGTAACTACTAGTCTCTTCTTGGTGTCTATGAGTCTACTGCTATTTTGTTCCTTCTGTTTTGCTTTGTTTTTATACTCTACAAATAAGTGAAATAATTTGGTATTTGTCTTTCTCCACCTGGCTTATTTCACTGAGCATAATAGCCTCCAGATCCATTGTTGTTGCAAATGGGAGGATTTTTTTTTTTTATGGCTGAATAATATTTCATTGTGCATATGAACCACATCTTTTTTATCCGTTCATCTATTAATGGACACTTAGGTTGCTTCCATATCTTGACTATTGCAAATAGTGCTGTGATAAACATAGGGGTGCACATGTCTTTTTGAATCAGGGATTTTATTTTCTTTGGGTAAATTCCTAGGAGTGGAATTCCTGGGTCAAATGGTATTTCTATTTTTAGTTTTTTGAGGAAACTCCATATTGCTTTCCATGTGGTACCAATTTACATTCCCACCAACAGTGTAGAAGGGTTCCCATTTCTCCACATGCTTGCCAGCATTTGTTATTTCTTGTCTTTCGGATAGTGGCCATCCTAAGTGGTGTGAATAATTACTCTTTTAATATCCTCATCTAATAATGTCTGTGCAAGTTCTGGGTCAGTTTTAATTGGTTTACTATTCTCCTCATTGTAGGTCATTTTTCCTGCTTTTTATTTGCATGTTTGGTGATCTTTGATTGGATGCCAGACATAAATTTTACCAAGTGCCGAATATTTTTGTATTCATATACATCTTCTTGAGCTTTGTTCTGGAGTATAGTTAAGTTATTTGAACATGGTTTGATCCTTGCTTTTAAAGTTTGCTGGATGGGAGCAGACCTGTATTTACTGTAGGGTTTATTTTGCCCCACTATTGAGGTAAGTCCCTTTTGTGTACTCTATCCAGGGCCCTGGGAATTATGTTTTCCAGCCTAGATGGTGGAAACAGATATTGTGCCCAGCTCTGTGTATGTTACCTCTAATCCTTTTGGGTGGTTCTTTCCCTGGCTTCTGGTAGTTTACTCTCATGCATATGCTCCTCAGGATGCCCAAATAGGGCCCCTGTGCAGATCTCTGGGGTCTTCTCTCCGCAGTTCCCCCACCTGCAGTGCTCTGTCCTGCAAACTCTAGCTCTCGTGGTCTCTGCGCACCGTCTGCTCCATCTCCTCAACTTGAGGCGTCTGCTGGGCTCAGCCTGGGTTCTCCCTTCCTGAGCCCAGGAAGTGGGCTGTCCCTCAGGCAGTGAGCTAGAACAGTTATAGGGCTCCCCTCATTTGCTTCCTGTGGCTCAGGGATCAGTGTTCTTCATTGCCTAATAGTCTCTTGAAACTGTTATTTCACTTATTTGCCTGTTTTTTTCGGTTGTTTCAGGAGGGATTGTAGATCCCATTCTTAGCCAGAGCAGAATTCCCCTGGAATGATGTTTGAAATGTTGAATGAACCTGCAGAGCTCTATGGGGATGTCTGAGAACTTATACAAATGTGCGTGCCTTAGGAAGCTTCCAGACCCGTCTCCAACTCTGAAGTCAGTTGGTCATTCACACTCTGGTGACATGCTGTTGGCACGGCAGAGCTAATTGCACAGCTGGTGGCACCCCAGCCACATGGCAGCTTGTCTCAGTGCAGCCAGCCTCACTTGTTTCCCCTGGTCAGTGCCTCACCCAGAGTTTGGCAGCTGTTGCTGAGTTAAAGAGAGTTGAAGGGCAGGGGTCTTTTTTACAAGGGGAGTGGAGATTGCTGAAGGACATACGGACTGCCCAGGAAGGACTCTTCTCTTTCCTGAGCATTTTGCCCAAGTGCTATACAGTGGCTCCAAAGCGGGAGGCAGGTCTCCCTCCGCTTCTCCCTGCGGCTGCCCCCTCCTCGCTGGAGCTGCCTCCTAGCACTCCCAAGGCAGCAGGCCGGAGAGCAGAGTCCAGCAGTGGAGGCCCCTGGAGGAAGGAGCTGCCGCGGAGTGGGGCAGTATGGTGTAGCAACCCCCGAGGTGTCCCGTGGGGAGGGTAAAGCCCATTCTGGAGTAGTAGTCAGGAGACTTCGCTCCTAGACCTGGCACTGCTGCTTACTAGCTGTGTGCCATTTGGCACTCCTGAACCTCTCCGTGCCTCAGCGTGGTCATCTATTAAGTGGGATGATGACCCTTGTCATGCCCACCTCCTAGAGCTGTTATAATGTGTGCAAAGATGCTTTGTTGTAGTAGAATCTTCCATAAAGTCATCAGACTTTTCTTGGTGTTCTCATAAAACAAATGAAATAGTTAAAATGTTTGTATTCTATTTTCCTGATCTAATGTCTACCGGAATGTTTTTGCTTATTATCTGTATTGCCAGATGCTTTTGCATGAAGCTATGTATTTGTCCACTTTTTTATTTGACATTCATTAATCTAGTGCCTCCTTGTGACCTTTCTTCATGAGCTGGAGAATGACGGGTGGCTCTCTGACAGTTCAATGGGAAGGATAATTTTTTTCTTCATAGGGAAAATTTCATCTTTGAGGAGACTATAATTTTGGGGGGTTTATTTAGTCTGAAGTCAAATGTGACTGTGAACATGCTGGCATGTTTTAGTTGCAGAGGAAAATGGTCACTTATGGTCAGAGGAGCAGCCTGCTCCCCTTCTCCACGTGGGGGCTGTGCACATGAGTGAGGAGGAGCCTGCAGGTGGCCTGATGGGTGAGGATAGGTCAGCAGAAGAGGCCCGTGCAGCGCTGGGGCTGGACACTGGTGGCGACCACATGGTGATGCTGTCTGTGATCCCTGGGGAAGCTGAGGACAAACTGAGCTCAGAGCCCAGCGGCGGCACCTGCGGAGCTGCAGGGCAGGAAGACTCGCAGTGCAATCTCCGAGAGAGCCTCTTCTCTCTGGACAGCGCTGGAGCCAGCTCCCCCGACAGAGAAGAGTATTACACAGAGCCGGAGGTGGCGGAATCGGACCCAGCCCCAGCAGAGGACTCCAATAACACGGAGAGTCTGAAATCCCCGAAGGTGAACTGTGAGGAGAGAAATGTGACGGGATTCGAAAATTTCACTCTGAGAATTTTAAATATTTCACAGGTAAGGAAAAGTTATTTAGTACTTTTCTCCTTTTCAGCATGTTGCTCTTTTACGATTTAATACACTATCAGCTTTCAAATGGAGGATGATAATCTTTATCACGTTGTGAGTGGGATAGCATTTAATGGATGCATTGATGAAAGTGGATTTTGCTCTGTGATGTTCATGAGGATAGGAGGAGCTGTAACTGGTGTCAATTATTATGCTTATTTAGGCAGCTTAAACCTAGTTATCCATGGTGTAATCCTACCACCAAACCTCATGATAAGAATTTCAGTGGACACGACTGTTACCACGCCTCCCCTGGCCCCCTAACTGCGGTCCCCCAGTAGCACATCAGCTAAAATCCTAGTGCCATGTCACGTTCTGGGTAATAGTTACTTCCTATCTCCCCCCTCCCCTTCTCCAAACCATCAGACCAGACACCGTTGCAGGTAGGTCTTGTCAAAATATCCACATGTTCACAAAGCCCTCAGCACGCTACTTTGTGTTGCAAACGTTTAAGTTACACTGAGTCCATGAGGCGATCGGTATGGCATTTGACTGTGAGATAAAAGCATCCATCCATCCATCCATTCATTCAGTGAAATCTTGTAGACTGCATTCCGTGCCAGGGACTAGGAGGGCTGGGAGGAGAGCCTTAAGGAGGGCACGTGGCACCCATCCTCCAGCCTGAGCCCCGTGGGAGGGAAGCTACGACTACAGAAACTGGCTAGTCAGTTCCTGCCCTCTGGATGCGCGCATGTCCTCACTCCGCAGGGAGCCGCAGGGTGTGCACATACAACCGGTTTAAAGGGCACAGGGAAGGTGATGGGGACAAAAAAAAAAAAAAAGAATTTCAGTGGACAAATGGGTGCTTGGCATCAGACTCATAGCATTTTTCTTCTTCCAACTAAGGTATTTATTACCAAGGCAACTTAAAAAAATCTGAATTACTAATGTTGTAATTTAGCATTGTTTAGACTAGCAGTGCCCCTGGGAAGCATGTTGTATTGATGAAAAGTTTCTTTTCTTCAGAGTGTTCACTGTGGAGTGACAGTCAGACAATTGTCCCAAACCCAGCCATGCCTTTCAGCTAGTTGGATAAATGGTGCTTCCAAAGAGAATTCTGGGATAGTGATGAACAGTTTCTGTAGGATTAAGCCGGACAGCAGGACAAATTCCGCTGCTTGTGTAGAAGTCCCGGCTCTGAAAGCTGTGACTGCTTATTTTCAATGAGGGTGCATGTGGTATGTTGAATGCATGTAGCCCCCGCCAACTGCAGGGATCAGTGCTGGCCTCAGCTTTCCCCCCGGTGCCCGGTAAATGCTGTGTCTCAGTATTGCAGGACTGTTTCTGGCATCACACCACCTGTCATGTAACCATTTAAGCAATCTGTTAGGGTGGTGGCAGGAGTAGTGCACCCTTGAACTTTTGGCCAAATACATTGATCCAACTGTTTGGCACAGACTTGGAGCTGCTGAAGAGAGAGTTCGGGCCTGGGATCACAGTGCTTTAGTAGTGCCCTAGATTGTGTGAGATGCACATTTCAAAGGTTAGGATATGGCCTGAACCCTGTGAGTACTTTGTATTTGAATTGATGAATTATGAAAAATAGTAAAATTGCTCCATTGTAGTATTAAGAAAGCTTAGAGGAAAGTTTATGATCTGCTATTTGACAGTACTTCTCTGCTGATTCATGGATTCATATGGTTCAAAATCCAGAAGGTTCTTAAGGGATATACTAGAGTCTCCCTCTTACTCCTGCCCCGAGCACCTATCCCCAGAGGCAGCAGTGTTTCCTGGGAGTCCTTCCAGAAAGAGGTGCATGTACATTTACTGCTGACTTTAACTATTGTTTCTTTTACCACAGGACCTCATGGATTTTCTGAACCCAAATGGTAGTGACTGCACTCTAGTCCTGTTTTATACCCCTTGGTGCCGATTTTCTGCCAGTTTGGCCCCTCATTTTAATTCTCTGCCTCGGGCATTTCCAGCTCTTCGTTTTTTGGCATTGGATGCATCTCAGCACAGCAGGTATTTCCCACAGGGGAATTTCCATTTCATCCTCTGGGTGATGCCTGCAGTTATTTGGAAGTCATAATTAATTAGTTCAGGCATAATTAAGCAGAGGATGGAGGTGTGAGCTTTGAATAGGGATTGAAGGAAGGGAAAGGCAAGTGTGAGTAATAGAGGTGGTCAGTCTCCCAAGGGAGCAGATGAAAGCACTTTTTTGAGGGTCCACAAGAAGAAAGACTGTTATTTGCATGGTAGAATTTAAAGGTGACTCTACCTGATGGCAGGGGAGGGGCCAGAGGACTTTCTGGCTTGACTGAATTAGCAGAATGGGTGTCACAAGTGGGATCCTGCACTGTGAATTCACCTGCTGGTTAGGTCCCATTCCTGGCAGCAGCTTGGCACCCCATTCTATGTCCATTAGGAATTCCTTTCTTTCCTTCCTTTCTTCCTCCTTCCTCTTGCTTACACTTATTCCTGATTGCATGTTCCTTGGTAGACAGTCAGTATAACCAATGTAATGAATTAACCCAGCCTTTTAAATGACATTTAACCTGGTTTTATATTCTTTTATATTGTTCAGTGGGTTTTTTGTCTTTCTTAAATGTTCAATAAGTCAAAAACTTTGTTAGGATGTTACATATTTCCCTTAAGTGCTGTGCCTGTGCCTGGGTTATAAACTGTGTGCTCCCTTCTTCCTCCCAAATCAGATGCTCCGTAGCAGGTCACAGGGGTGTGTGTGAATAAATTTGGCAAGTGTGGGAGATACTCAAGTTGGTAAAAATAAAGTTGAGTAAAAATTTGCTAATTTGTTCTCCACTGATTTTCAGCATGGGCAGTGTAACTGCCAGTGTTTACTTAAAATTGTTTATGAAGAAACTGCCCAATAAATTAGTAATTCTTAGAGGGGCTTCAAGGAATTACCTAGGTGGCCTGGTCCAATGGAACAGACTAATTGGAAGGTCAGTCTGGGTCAGTGTCCAGCTTTAACTAGACCCTCCTCTGCTCCCAAACCAGCTGGCTCCTAGCACCTGCTTGGTACTCTTTGGTTTGAGGTCTGGTACTAATCTCCTCACCCCTTATTCCCTACTTTCTTTTATCATCCACTTTGTTCATTCTTCATTTCTGTGTATCTTTCAGACTGTCTGATGTGGTGCCTTAATTATGGAGAATAGAGGGTACTTGTTCTTATTATAGGGCCTGTGACATATGTTTTCCTACTATGTTAATATTTAAGTTACAGCATGTCTATAAAAGAAAAAAGTCCTGATTAGCTAATATTACCATTTTACTAATGGGAAGAATAACTGAGGCTGAAAGATGTTAAATAATCTGCCCACAGGTCACAGAGCTGATTCACTAGCAGAACTGAGCTTCTGCCTGGATGTTTTGACTCTGGAGCTTATACCACTACTCTGTGTTATGTAGAGGTGCAGTAGTGCTGCTCGCGTCATATTGCTTCCGAATTGTCAGGCCCTAACTGTGAGCTTCCTCTTGTGCTTGTTAGGTCAGAGAGTGCATGCACCAGCTCACCAAAGTCACTGCTTACCCTCAGTTGAACCTTGTATGAGGGATGGAGGTAGGCATTCTGGAGAGTTTGAAATTTCTTCTGTCAGGTATATTGACACAGTGTACTTTGTCCATGAATTAGAATTTTCTGGTCTGATCCGTTTTGGCAGTTAGGAACTTAAAATAGGAGGATAATTGTCATGGGTGGTTCCACATATAATGGAAAGCAACTCAGCAGAACAGGAATGTCCCCAACCGTGCCCTGTAAAGAGAGAGAGGTCAGAAATAACTACAAGCAAATAGTTTGAATATCAGAAACTTCTGTAGGTCACTTGAAGCTGATCCTTTTTCATTTATTTCCATTCATTCTGATAAGGTATTTGTGTGAGCAAGCCCGCTGTTAATTCAGGTTTTCTGACTGACTTCTCTTGTAGCCTTTCTACCAGGTTTGGCACTGTAGCTGTTCCTAACATCTTGTTATTTCAAGGAGCTAAACCAATGGCTAGATTTAATCATACAGACCGAACACTGGAAACGCTGAAAATCTTCATTTTTAACCAGACAGGTATGTTGGAATACTAGAGAATTGAAGACAACTTTTTATTGCTGGGGGTATATGCCTTCTGTAGGTTCTGATTTGCTGTTACCCTTAAGTGAAGGATTCAAGCTTGGCTTTCAGATGGAAAACGTCTTTTCTAATGAACTGTTAATGATCCTGTTAAATGTCTCTCAGTCAGTGGCAAGCTTAAGATGAAAAGGTAATTTTAATATGATTATAGATACCTTAAAAAAACAGCTTTGTTGAGATATAATTCACATACTGTGCCCCAGTAGGTACATTTTTACATATTTTTTTTTCATTTTTCATTTAAGTATAATACTTACACAAAAGTATGCATTAATCATTAGCGTACTGGGTAATGAATCTTCCCAAAGTGAACAACTTAGTTAACCAGATCCAGAAGGGAGCATTACCAGCTCTGTTTCCTACTGCTCCCGCCCACAAGGATAACCAGCATGCTGACTCCTGACATCATAGACTAGTGTTAGCTGTTTTTGAGCTTTGTATTAATGGAGACATACAACACGGATTCTTTTGTGTCTGGCTTAGTTCATGCACCACTGTTTGCGGGGTTCATCTGCATTGCTGTGTATGGTTGCGGTTGTTCATTTTTGTTGCTGAATAGTGTTCCATTTATCCATCCATTTGCGGATGCTATTTTAATTCTTTAATATTTGCCAAAACATATGGCCTTTTCATTCTGTTAAAGTTTTTTTTTTAATTGAAGAATAGTTGATATATAATCTTATATTGGTTTCAAGTATACAGTGGTTCAGTAGTTACCCACATTATTAAATCCTTACTCCCACTAGTGCAATTACTGTCCCTCAACATAGAAAGATGTCACAGAATCATTAGCTATATTCCCCATGCTGTACTACTATCCATGTGACCAACTTATATTATGATTGGGAATTTTTGTGCTGCTTTATCCCCCTCACCTTCCCTACCTCCCTATCCACCCACCCCAACCACTCCTCCCTGGTAACCACCAGTCGTTTCTCATTGGCCATAAATCTACTGCTATTTTGTTCATTTTGTTTTGTTTTAATATTCCACAAATTAAGTAAAATCATATGGTATTTGTCTTTCTCTGCTTAGCTTATTTCACTTAGCATAATACTCTCTAGGTCCATCTATCTTGTCACAAATGGCAAAATTCATTTCTTTTTTATGGCCGAATAATATTCCATTATGTGTATGTACCTCATTTTCTTTATCCACTCATCTATTGATGGTCACTTAGGTTGCTTCCATTTCTTGGCTATTGTAAATAATGTGGTGATAAACATAGGGGTGCATTTATTTTTTCCAATCAGGGATTTTTTTTCTTAGGGTAAATTCCTAGAAGTGGAGTTACTGGGTCATATGATATTTCTATTTTAAGTTTCGTGAGGAACCTCCATACTGCTTTCAACAGTGGCTGTACCAATTTACATTCCCACTAACAGTGTAGGGGGGTTCCCATTTCTCCACATCCTCGCCAACACTTGTTATTTCTTGTCTTTTAGATAGTAGGCATTCTGACTGGTGTGAGGTGATACCTCATTGTGGTTTTGATTTGCAATTGATTATTAGTGATGCAAAGCATCTTTTCATGTGCCTGTTTAAGCAGTGTATATTGAAGAAATTCCCTCCATTGGAAAAGTTCATTCCTCAAAACCTGAATGCTGCAATCTGGAGCACCTCTCTTCTCCTGAAGTATCTTCACTGGAAATAAATACAAGTTTTGACATACCTTCTATCTATATTAGGTTGCATGTAATTACTTATATCTAACATTAAGGAAGAAATTGCTGAATTACTTCATAGGAATAAAAGGCTTATTGCCAGGGGGTTAGCTATTTCAAATCTTGTACCAGACCCCTGATTGTCATTCAGATTGATAGGGAGAGAGGGAGGCATTGGATTCAGTGCTCTAAGAAAACCAGGAACACAAATGAAAGCTAGAGTCACAGCATCTTCAGTCATCATGGATCCCAGTAGTGGTTAGTTGTTCTAACAATTCTTCCAGTAAATTATTTAAAAGCATTTGAACTTGCATTATTTAATCTGTGAAAAAGTACTATCGACTCCTGAAAGTAGCATTACTAGTAACTTGTTGAATTTTGGTCCCAAAAGAGAACAAAACACAACTCTTACAATGCACTGACTTAAGACCCTCTGCTAAGTTCACAGAAATTCTAGTTTTAGCTTTGAACAGCTGAATGGATTCCTGTGCCTTTGATGTGGTAGGGAGAAAGGCCAAGTTACAATCACACTGACAGGCAAGTGAAACCCATCCCAGATAGGCTAGTGGTGGTGTTTATTTTAAGACTACTTATCATTTTGCATACCATGCACAACAGTTCAGAAAGATCTGTAGCAGGTGTGTTTTCTATCTGATTGGAAACAATTTATTTCTCTTTCAGGTATAGAAGCCAAGAAAAATGTGGTGGTCACTCAAGCTGACCAAATAGGCCCTCTTCCCAGCACTTTGATTAAAAGTGTGGACTGGTTGCTTGTATTCTCCTTATTCTTTTTAATTAGTTTTGTTATGTATGCTACCATCCGAACTGAGAGTATTCGGTGGCTGATTCCAGGACAAGAGCCAGAACATGCAGAGTAGCGGCAGACTGAAAGAAGGTGGAAAGAGGAACGTCAGTCCTTCATTTCAAAAATTAGTGCTGCTGTTGCCTACGTTTTCTTCAGCGAAACGCTGACTGTCACATTAAAAGAATCATGCATTTGTTGAGCAATGGAATGTGTAAAAAAGTTAACTGGTATTTTAACTAGTATTTTAATAAGCAAATGCAAAAATATTCAATAGAACTTACCATTCTTGTTTTTACTGCTTAAACATAATCCAGTATTTTAAAGGAGTAAATCCAGTTTGAAATATGAAGATGTATTTGGGTTGGAGTAGTGAGTAGAATGACTATGTACTTAATATACAGAGGTAGAAATGGGGTCTGAAGATTATACAGTTTTAGAAAACTCTTGATTCCTTATATCTGTCTAAGAAGGTTGGTTTTCTGTTCCTTGCAATTTTGCCCTGTGTCCAGAAGCAGGAAAGTGTTCTAATACGGGAAGAATAACTAGAATTGGTGTGACCTTACAAGGTGCACCTGATGGGAAATGAAAGAGTCAAGTACTTTGGTGTTCGTGATCTCTGATTTCACTGAAAGAATGTGAAGGGGTCTAAGAAGTTGTTTCTGGGTAAGGCAGATGTAAGAAGTAAATGTTATCGTAACTAAACCTTAATATCAATTCTGGGCTAAAGCATAAACTTACATTTTAGTCATAGTTCTCTAGCCAACCTTGAAATGTCCTCAGCACTTTGCTAGGCTTAGTGAGAGCCAAAAAATATATAAATCACTGCTTTTTCTCACAAGTTGATGCTAGTGTAGTTTAGGACATATGTAGAAAAGAGACAACATGTAATTTATTCAAACATTTTGAAAAGCTATTTCTTAAAGATCCCTTAAATTCAGAAATACGACATCAGACTACAGAATGATAAATTACTTTTATACTGATTGTTTCCATTCATTCATTTCATAAGGTATCCTAAATTCAATGGAAATAGAATCTCAGATGAGTCTCCTTCTCAGAGTGTTGTTTCAGACAGGAGTTTACAATTTTATGGGTCATGTTATGGACAGCTAGGGCTGGGGTAGTCACTGGCAGGAGGGAACAATGGCTCCAAACAGTACTATTATTATTTCTGTTTTACAAATGAGCAAACCGAGGCATAGAGATGTAAAGTACCTTGCCCAGATTACATACAAGGTAAGTTAGTACAGCTGGGATTTGGGCCTTCTCATGTATGTGTATGTAAGGAAATATATATTAGAAATATAAGGAAAAAAACTGTCTAGTAATTCTGTAACAACATTAGAATATTACTACGTGTGTGCCAGGTACTGTTTTAAATATCTACTTACTGTTTCATTTACTGGTACAGTGGTCCTGTGAGATGGCTACTGTCACTAAATATCCTCATCTCACAGAAGAGCAAATGAGGCTGCAAATAACATGCTGTTGGTCAAGCAGCTGCCAGTGGTGGGACCCAGCTTCAAACCTAAGCATGTCTCCAGAGTCAGGATGGTGCCCTGCTCTGCCTCTATGTCATGGCCAGGTGACCGTGATAAGCATTTCCCTCTAGTCTTTCTCCTGTATGTTTACAGTCATTATATAGCTATAATTCAGCACCTCCCGCTTTTTTTGCTTAACAAAGGTAAGTATTTCACTGTTGAGAATTGTTTTCC
Organism: Manis javanica; assembly: GCF_040802235.1. Taxonomy (NCBI): domain Eukaryota; kingdom Metazoa; phylum Chordata; class Mammalia; order Pholidota; family Manidae; genus Manis; species Manis javanica. The sequence goes on from NC_133169.1 coordinate 82,674,339, forward strand.
TAACCATGGCTACATAAAAGGCTTTTGAACAGAGTCAGCATTACTTACCGAAGGGTCTTCTTTTGCTGGATTTATTTATGGTTGTATATAGTCTCATTTCTTTGGGAGCAGATTTGCAGAGTGGGGGTTACCTTATCAAAGATACAGGAATTTTCATGCCTGAGAAAAAGTACATGGGGTTCCCACAGCCCTGGAGGGGAGGTTCAAGTGTAGAGAGGGTCAGCTGGGGAGCACTGGTGCTGAGGGAATGGGAAGTAGAAGAGGGAAGGAAGCAGTCCAAGACCCACTCAGCCACCAAGCCAAGCATGGTGTCTGTTGAGCACACCACCCTGCACAAGTAACCAGTGCTGGTGCAGGTGGGGTTGGGTGAGGGGCCTGGACAGGGCACATGACACAAGACTTCAATTTCATGGAAGATAGCAAAGATCATCACAGGGCCAGCCACCAAGGACAGAAGTGCGAACACTTCTGCCCACTACTTCTTGGTGTTAGAGTCACCAAGGAACATTTTTACACAGAAGAAACAGAGTAAATGAGCTCCAGTAGTGTGCCGCAGGCCCTCAAGGCTAGTGGGCACGCTGCAACAGCCAAAGGCCTATGAGTGCCCCTGTAGTGCCCCAGCAGAAGGACCTCTCCTCCCCTCCCATGGAATCTGAAACAGTGAAAAGGTGGGGGGCGTGCCCCAGGGCCACTGACATACATGCTTAAGCAAAACAAAGGAGCACACGTTGAGTTTGAAACAGGGAAGGATGTTCTCACACAAGGGGGTAAGCCTGGCACAGGCGGTGTGGCCTCTATATTTTGGTCAGGAAGTGTTCCAAGCCTAAGGCCCATCCTTGTGTGGCTGAGTAGGGCTTGAAGAGACTGAGCAGGAGGCTGCCTTTCCCGACATTGTCCATTACACAGGACATGCCTGGTAAATCTTCGCTAAGGGACTTAGATCCTACTACTTGGAGAGCTACCTGTGAGGAGGGCATTTACTGCCCCTATTGATGGACGTGAGTTCCCCGCCCTACCAGCATCCTGCTGCTGCTCCTTTCCAGACTTGAGCTGAGATGCCGCAGTTACAGGGGATTTAGGGAAGGAAATGATGAGGGGTCTCTAGCTTGTTACCTCACACAGCAGTTCATTTTTCAGTTGTCACTGTAATGAGCAAGTTTGTAGAACATATTTTTCACGATCATACACACTCAGTGTAAGTATTGGAAATACAACCTTCAATTCCACCCCTAGTCTCCGACCACATGAGGTTTCAGGCAAAGGAGACCACGGTGTCATATTAAGTGCCTTGAGACCAGTGACATTTGATTAGGCTCTCCATTGAGATTCCTTCTCTGACTTTTTGTCAAGTGGGCAAAAATGAAGTTGGGTTGGGCTGTAAGTCTCAACTTTAGGTTATTTTAAGGCAAAAAGGCTTTTTTCCCCCAAGTCTGTCCATATGGGAAATAAAACCATCTGCTGGCAAGAGCTAAACTGAACTTAAATGGACTGTCATTCTTTTTTTAAAGTATTGTTAATACACAATCTTGTGTTGGTTTCAAATGTACATCATGTGGTACAACAGTACCCCTGATCAACTTCTATTGTGATTGTGAATTATTGTGGCTGGACTCTCATTTTTTAAAAAAAATTAAAAATATCCTCTGCAAAATCGGTTATGTTACTAATTTGCTTAAACTGTTTAGTAGAAAAAAATGACACAAGTGAATAGGTGACCCTTGAAAAAGGTGGAGGTTAAGAGGGAACACCCTCTTGAAAATCCACATACAATTTTTGACCCTCTCTGTTGACCCAAAGCCTTACTGATAACAGCTGATTAACACATAATTTGTATATGTATTATATACTGTATTCTTATAATAAAGTAAGCTAAGAAAAGACAATGTTTTTTCAAACACAAATCTCCAAGTTTTCCAATATATTTATTGAAAAAAGTCAACGGATAAGTGGGTCAAGGCACTTCAAAACTTTTTTTCAAGAGTCAATTGTATACCAAAAACCAGTTCACTTTAAAGGTTGAGTTTTACGGTATGTGAATTATATCTCATAAAGAAAGGGCCAAAAAAAGAAAAAATATATAAATAAATACATACCTTTCTCCAAAAAAAGGATATAAGAGAAAATCGAAATCTGTCCACATTATCTCTGGAGTGCCTGAGTGCCGCACCCGTGCTGCTTGTTAGCACTATTCGCCGGTTTTTTCAGATACTCCTATGCAAGCAAAACCAGACGAGCCCGCCTGCCCGAGGCCTTGGCAGCTAGGTGAAGGCAGCACAGCTGCAGTCGAACCCCCGGCCCCCGGCCCCCGGGCTGCATCACTGGTTCACTGCCCTCGCAGCGCGCGCACAGGTGTGGTGCCCAGCGCCCGCCGCGGTCCGTCTCTGCCCCTGCCCGCGACATCCTCCCACCAGCGCAGACAGTGCGCCCCCGCGGCCCGAGAGGGAGCCCGGCACGGCTACACCCTCCGCGAGCACGCGGCAACCCGAGAGGAGCCCGGGGTCCCGGCGGCCGGCCTCTCCCTCGCCCAGGCCGGAAGCCCGGCCCGTGGGGTGACTCGGAAGGAAGGGGTGCCGAGCGGGGACTGGAGGCGCGGGGGCCTGCGGGGGCCAGCCGCGCCGCGTCCCGCCCGCTGCCGGCAGCGGAGGCGGCCGCCCGTGGAGCTCCTGGGGCCTTCCGGGGACGAGCTTTGCGGCCCGGCCCGGCCCAGGGCTGGGAGCCGCCCGCACGGCCTCGGCTCCGGGCCGGCTCCGCGGAGAGGCGCCCGCGGCGGAGCGCGGCGGGCAGGCAGCGCGGCGGGCAGCCCTCCGGCGGGCGGCGATGGCGGCCGCACTGGGGTCGCGGGCGGCGACGCGGCTCCTGTTCGCGGCGCTGCGGGGCCGCGGCCCGGGCGTGGAGGCCATGGTGAGTGCTGGAGGCCCGCGGTGCGGGAGGAGGCCCCGTGGGCCCGGCTGAGGGGCCGCGGGACTTGGCTTCGCCAAGTTTGGGCACCGGGCAGCATCTTCGTTTGCTCTTGGCTTAAAAACTCCGTCGTGGTCTAAGAAATGGCCAACCGGAAGACAAACGAGGACGATTTTTTTAAAAAGTGAATATGAAACGTAGTTGTAAAAATACTTGATGCTCAGGCTCACCTGATGGGACTAAAGGCGCGCGGTGCTGGTGGGTTCCCCAGACGGTACGCGCGGCTGGAGCGGGGCTGTCCGTCACGGCGCGCGCGCGGTTACCCGGGGGCCTGGATGTTAGGTTAACTCATTTGTCTTGGAGTTAATTTTTTGAGAAATTAATAATAAATATGGTGACACATCATTTTCCTCTTCCTAGGGGCGTTCCAAGTCCGTTTCTTTCGAGATGATTGATTATATTGGGATAATTTGAGGGACAATTTTAACACGCAGTACCACCTAGTGGGGAAATGTTGCATTAAACCCACCACTTCATTTTCTTAAGTTGTGTGTTGAGCTCATTGGGCAGTTTGAAATTCTTTAAAAGAAGAAATTTAAAATAGCTTGATGATGGAGTAAAATGAGCGCCCCGCTTCGTGTCCATTAAGGTGAGAACGCGAGCTGAGTGCCCACTGCCGCCCAGGCGTGTCCCAAGGCACCTCTCTACCCAAAATGTTGGTCACTAAAATTACCGGGTTTGGGAGGAATGAATAAACCGACAAGATTTGAGTAGCTGCCATGTGCTAGGTTCTTTGCTGGGTGGCTTTACATGAAAGATCTCTAAGCCCTTCAAAAAGTCTTGGCAGGTAGATACTGTAACACCTGCGCTATAGACGTGAGCATACTGCAATTCAGAGTAGCTAAGTGATTTGTTTAGGATCCCACAGCTCAGAGTAACAAAGGTAGGTCCTGAGTCAAGTTTACTCTTTGCAGACCTGTGCTTTTCCCTGACCCTTTCCCCAGCTGCCACAGAAAAAAATTAAACCCACCACAAAGGGTTGTGCAGAGGTTGTGTCCCAAAGGGGACCATCTGATAATGCAGATGGAGTGGCTGCCTTTCAAGTCCCTGTACCTGGTCGGTCATCTGTGGTGAGCACATTGCCTCACTGCGGATGTGGATGACGGAGAATGTAGAGGGAAATAGCTCAGTGTGTTCCACGCACGCCAGGTGACTGCTGCCTTACCCACAGCTTGATTCATATTTTCTTTGCAGCAACTCAAAGTGGACACAGATAATTCTGTTTCTTTAACAAAATACTGTGAGTTGACTTAAAATATTTAAGTGTTCAGTAAGAATTCTGGATTATTTCCTATGGTGGGTTCTTGTGGACATTTTTCAGAACAATCATTGTAAAACCAAGGAATAGATATTTTGGTTCTTAACAATAAGTGGTTTTCATAACAAGCCTTTAAATGTCTTTATTTAACTAAGGGGTGTTTTCATTCTTCTCTTTTGGTTGCTGTGGGCAGGGTAGCTGGCCTAGCAAGGAAGAGAAACTACAGAATTGGTTCATTGGCCTCCTTTTTTCCTCTTCATAGAATAGGTTGTCCTAAAGTAAATTTATTTACTTTGCCCTTTAATTACATAATGCCAGTTATGAATGGTGTTAGGGTTTCTTAAGGAGGAATGAGTTGTAGTTTGGAGTAGTTGGAGGATCCAGCTCAGTCCCCAGTTACCCTTTGATGAAGAGCCCTCACATTAGCTTAGTCTCTCTGGGTGACAGTCCTTCCCTCCGCTAAGCCTACAGTAACCCTGCAAATAGGTGAGGCAGGAGGTGTTGGTAGGCATTCAATGTAGAATGAGAACACAGCTCTTCTGACTTCTACTACGTATCTTTTTCTCTCTCTGACCATCATGTTTAGAGTTCTGTTAGTTAAAAACCAAGTAGCATGGGAACTGTGGGCCTGTTAACCAACAGAGCCCTGGATTTGTGAGTTTCATTGCCAGGGTGCATAGGAACAAGGTGGGCAGGGCACCCAAGTGCTTTGGCCTGGGCAGTGCTCTTGCTAGAATGTGGAGGGAGCTTATCTTGCTGGTGCTCTGAGGAGACACTCCACTAAGGTGAGGGCTTTTTACCTCTAGTCCAGATGGTCTGTGGACCCCCAGGAAGCTATTATACAGAACTCTGTGTAAATGTGCATTTTTTTGCACCCCCCCCCCTCCAGAGGACTGGTTTTTTATCACATCTGACAGGGGATAGTGAACCCAAAATGGTTACGACCTATGTGAATAAGCAGTGAGGGCTGCTTAGCTAGTGTGGGACCATCCAAAGGACAGTAGAGAAGGACTTTAGAGCCCTGAGTTCTAATCTGGGTCCTGCCAATGGACTTGGAGGGCTTCCTTGGGTGGGTGTGATTACCTCAACTTCCTACGTCCTGAAATTGGTAATGGTCATTAGTAAGATGAACACTGGTAATAGAGACACAGAATTGTGAAGTCTGAGGCAGCAGTAAGAGGGCTGCTGGACAATATACCATCCAGGCAGCCTATTTTGTATAGAGCTAGCCTTGTTTGTGTCTGTTTCTTGAGAGTGAAGGACAAAGATGGAACAAAGATGGTTAGAAATTGTTGCCCTTAATATTTTTTTCTACATCTCTGCGTAAGGTGAAGAGCTATAAGCTTATTTGAGATTAAACCTCTACATTTCAGATATTAAATGTGTTCTTTTCCTAGTCAGCAGATGCCCACTGGTTGACAGCAGAGGAGAGGAGCCAAGTTATACTTGACCTTAAAGCAGCAGGATGGTCGGAATCAAATGAGAGAGATGCCATCTACAAAGAGTTCTCCTTCAAAAATTTTAATCAGGTAATTATGATGTATTCTTGCTAGTCCCATGGTCCGTTTTTGTCACCTTAGGCTGTAAGTCATTCTAATAGTACTGGTTGTCTGGTCCCATGAGGAGTTAGGGTCCAAATCCTCTCTTAAGAATTCAGTGATGGTTACTCTCCATCCTTTTTCATAGCTGCCACCACCCGACTGGGTTTTGATTCTCATTTCGAGAGGGAGGGGTGGTTTTTATCATTTGGAAAATCAAATTCTGAAACTACTATTCCTTTGATTTGGTGTTGGTTAGGGTTTTTAGTTTCCTTTCAAATTTTAAATAACATTAAAAGAGAGTGTGAGCTTTTTGTGTTTATCAGAAGAGGGCATGAGTAAAAACAGTTGAGACATGCACCTGCTTGACTGATTTCCTGTACTTTTCTTGGACAGTTGTCAAGTTTTCTTTCTCCCTGTTGTATTTCTGTCCCTAAATCATCTCCCAAGCTGAACTCTCTTCTCTGATTGGCTCATTTTCCCCAAGCCCAATAGCTTAGCTCTTGAAGCTTTTCTTAAAAGCTGGCTTCCCCTTGGAGACTCAGCCTTAACCCGGTGAGTCCTCCATTCGGGCCCCGCCCTGCTCAGAGAGTCATCTCCCATGACTTACCCTTCAGTCCTTACTTCATTGCATTTATATAAGGTCATTGCTTTTGACTATTTCCTGTTTGTTCAGTTAGTTTGGTAATCCTCTGGACAGATTTATTGTTTTTATTTATATTAGGTGTCAGCATCTAGAAGGCAGAGACCATGTTTGCTTAAATAACTATTGTACCTAACACAGTTCTGCATACAGACAGGCATTTGATAAATGCAGACATTGATTACAGTGTTTGCTAGTTTCTGGAAGGGTGTGTGAGGACCAGATTTCCACCCGAAAGACGTTCAACATGTTTTCCTAGTAAATGCCATTGGCTCCACTGAGCCGCATGCCCTGTTCTGCTCTCCATCCATCTGGCTGCCAGCCTTCTGCTGTGAGTCTCCAACTCCTGAGGAGCCCTGGCCCAAATGACTCCCTGTCCCTACTGCCCCATGTGCTCAGCAGCTCTTGTCAGGGGCTTAGCACTCTGTTGCTGGTGGCAGTGAATCCCATTGGTACAGTAAGCTTGCGCATAAGCTCTAGGTAGCATTTTCCAAGCTTATTAAAATTCTTACATGTGTACAGCCTGACTTCTTTAAGCCTGGGCTAATTTATTGGGCTTGAACATGTGGCTTAAAGTACCTGAGGAGTGTTGCCGCAGGCTCTGCCCACGAGTCGGTGATCGTGCGGCCCCACTTCCCCTTGTGCTTGCAGAAATAGGAGGGAAGGGACGCTGTGCAGGGCATCCTTGGTAAACTGTGACTTTATTCGTCAGGATATTTAATTAACCTAACTGTCTCCCCCCACCTTCACTCAGATTTTAGGAGAAAGAGGCAGATGACAAGAAAATGAGCCCATGTCAGGGAATGTATTCAGAGAACCAACACTGAGATTTTATCACAAGGTCAGTTTTCCAGCCAGACGCCTGTGACTTTTGCGTGTGCAGTGGCCTGTCATGGCAACTGATGTTGTGATGGACTCTTAGTGCCCCCCAGCCAAAGACCACCAGGAATGCACCAATGGTTGAAATTTGGGCTTATCGCTTGTTGCTGCGAGGGAGAACCCACACTGTAGGGAACTATGGGGGCATCTCAGGAAGACTGTGTTAGAAAGATGTATTATAGGATCTGGGCTTGTGTTACTGATTTTGGAGAGTTTTTAAGGATCAGGGCTTTGCTCTGGATTGGATACTGTCAGAAAATGAGTAATTCCACCATTCGATGTTTTAATAAATCTTACCTAGCGGGAGAAGAGACACGGTAGTTTTGTTTTTGCTGTAAAACATCACAGTCACAGAGTGGCCTTGCCTGCTGTTGATGTTTAGGTTAACACCAACGGCTCCGTGTGAGTGCCAGGCCAGCTCTTGGCAACACCACGGTCATGCTGAGAGGCCCAGCCAACTCCCAGATGTCAGGGGCTGCTTTTCTCTATTTCACAACTGTTGTTAAGAGTGGTGACCCTCTAGCAGTGAAAGAGCCTCACTTACCTTTCATTTAGGACAGAAAAGGTTTTGTTTTCTATTACAAAACAATAATATAAAACATTAAATAGGGTGGCATAAATTAAAATGTTACCATTCCAACTATTTTCATTTCTCTATTAATTTTTTTCTGTTCTAGTCTTCCTTTCTAGGTATGGTTTCTTCGTGATGTGGCCATTGTACATGTAGTTATTTAAAAATTTTACAAAATCAGTTTAATTTTATTGTAAAAATAATATTCATTAACTCAACAAATATTTATTAGGTATCTTCTCTGTGCCAGGTACTATTCTAAGCTCATGTAGTTCCTATTCTAATAGAGAAGATAGACAAAAACAAATGACTAGATAATATAATTTCACGTAGTGGTAAGTGCCATGAAGAAGAATAAACTAGGATATTGGGGTGGAGAGTGCTGGAGGACGCATGCACTGTTTAAGATGGAGTGGTCAGGAAAGGCTTCTCTTGGGAGGGGACACCAAGGCCTGGGTACTGTGAAGGAGCTCAGCAGGTCAAGACCCAAAGGAAGAGCATTCCAGGTGGAAAGGACAGCAAGTATGAAATTTCTGAAGCAGGAACGCTCTTGGCGAGATTGAGGAAAAGCCGGAAGGCCAGTGTTCTGGAATGGACAGAGGAGGAGACTGGTAGGAGGTGGCGCTGAAGAGAGTGGAGGGCCAGGGCCCGGGAGCCCTGTCACTATGGCTAGGAGTTTGGATTTTACATGTGAAAGAAAGCTGAAGGGGAGAAGTGGATGATTGGGTTTATGTTCTGAAAAGATCTGCCCGGCTGTTGTGCTGTGACCAGATGGTAGGAGGGCAAGAGTGGAAGCAGGTGGACTCGGGCCTTTGTGACAGGCCAACCGACGAGACTATGGAGGCAGCAGTGCAGTGGGAGAAACGTAGGGTAACTCATATATTTTGAAGCTAGAACAATCAAGTCTTGCTGTGAGATTGGATGTGGGGGAAGGAGAGGGTCATGGATGATCCCAAGGTCCTGATCAAGCTATAGGGTGAAGGGTGGTGCCACTGGTGTCATTTACTGTGCTGGGAAAGACGGAATGGAGGGCAGGGTAGGGAGTTAAGAATCCTGTTTTGGACTTGTCAGGTTCCAGATACTTATTAGTCACCCAAGTGGTGATACCAGGTCAGCTGTTGGATTTGTGAGGTTGGGGCTAGGCTGGTATCAGTTTGAGAGCTGTCAGATAATTGTGGGAGCCCAGCCCTGGATTGGCAAGAGAGGACAGGATAGAACGGGCAGGTGGAGGCACAGAGCACCCAGTATGTCCATTGTTACGGGAAAGAAGGCAGATCGATGGGTAAGATGCGGGTGGTTGCTACACTGGTCCTGGGAAGAAGAGGTAATTCCCTTCTGATTGTTCCTGATTTTTTTAGTGAGGCCATCAATTGAGAAGAAGTAGATTGTGAGGGAGGGGTGCTGGGGAAAAGGGAAGATAGGTAAAAGAGCGGAATAGCCATCTTGGAGACTGAGAAAGTGAACCAACGAGGAAAGTGTGGTCAGTTGCTGGGCAGCTCTCAGTATCCCCGGAGATTGATGGTCAAACATTTAAAGTGAAGATTTTGTGTATTTTGACTGGCCATGTTCAGCTGCTTGGGTGTAGGCTTGCAGTATGTGCACAGCTGGGCTTAACAAGGGCTGAACTTTTGCCAGATGAGTGCGTGGGGAACCGAGGGGCACAGGGAAAGGGCATGTGCAAGGACGGGGTTAAAATACTGGACTGTGGACCCTAAGGTGGCAAGGAGGCAAGTGCCGCTGTGGGAGAGAAGCAGCTGTGGGAGGGGTGTGGGGAGGCGGCGGGAGGGCCACGTAACACCATCTTTTGGGAGGGCAATTTGGTGAGGTGTAGCAACTTTTAAACTGCACATATCCATTGCCCCAATCTAAAAATTAATCTTCTAGGTATAGCTCTGCCTGTATCAAATGGATATGTGACCATGTCCATCATAGTCCTGCTTTGGGCCCATACTGTCTTCTCGGGGACAGGCTTGTCCACGTGCACGGGCGAACCTCGGTGAGACCGGCTCCCGCGCCGGAGCCCCGCCCCCAGCAGGCCCCGCCCCCTGCGCTCTGCTCCGGGGCTCCCGGCCTGCGGCGTCTGTCCCGGCCTCAGCTCTGCAAGCTGCAGGGAGCCGCAGTCAGAACTAACCTGCCCTCGTCATTAAGAGATTTCATCCCACATTGGGTGTTAGCAGATACTGTAAGAAATATAGGTAAAAACTGCATTCTGTATTGTTTACTAGATAGGTTCTGAACATTTGTCACTTCTTTATATAGTCTTCTCATTTTAACAATAAATCTTCAGATTACACTTGGTTGGTGTTATCATTTTTAAATGATTTGCTCATACGGAGTGTGAAAGCCTCTCACCAGTTTGCTTTAGAATTCATTTCTTTTATTATTACAGAAAACCATACATGCTAGAAACATTTTCAGTGACCCTGGCTGAAAAACCTTTTTCTCAAAGCTCTGGGTTATTCTAGGTTTTACTATAATAATAAACAATAAAATACATCTGGACTTTTTTTCTCTTAGAGATTTTATCCCGAGATAGGGTTATTTCCAAGTAGTTAGCATTCATGTGATAGCTCAGATGGATACAAATACTAGAGATTATAAATGCAAAAACTCCCAAGGGATTCTGATAGCATAGGTAGATGCTGTGACCACAGGTTTCTGGTGCTGTTAGTCCCCCCGTCTCTCCATGGTGGACTGCAATAGCCTGCAGTGTGCTGTGGCTTGGTGGGCAGTGAAGGGTGATGGTGAGTCTCTGAGCTGTCAGAGCGTGGCAGTCCCAGGACTCGGAGGCAGGATGTTTCCACGCTCGGAGTGGTTCTGGGGCTCAGACAGGGTGAAGTTGGCATTTGTAAAGGACTTTTGTTCTCTTTCTGTTCATGTAGACATAAGGAGGGAGAGGTCTGTAAGTGACAAACTTACTCCTAGGTGTTTGGCAACTGTAGGGAGAGGGCTTTGAAAAAACAGAATGTGACTTAGAAATGTTGGTGTGAGTGTCCCATAAAGAGAAATTTTTTTATGCATTGTCATCTGTGGGGACAAGTGGGGAGCTTACAAACTCAGAGGAAACGTTAAGCTTTGGAAGTGGGTGCAGAGTTGAGGCTTTGGAACCCAGGAAACAGCTACTCCGGATGCCAGCAGGTGGAGCCCTCGGGGCAGGAGCCCAGACTGGTCAGGCCGCAGCACCACCCCCTGGGAAGGCTGGCCCGTTCCCTTGCTCCTGGGTACCGGGTCCACCCTTGTTCAGCATGGAAATAAGTTGAATATCAGGGATAGGTAAGCAATTGTGGTGGAGCACCTGACCTGGTTTGGTATCTTTTGGGTGAATGAAGAATTCTGGGTGGAAGATATAAGGAGTTTCCAGTTGGTAAAAGAGGGCATTTTTGACTCAGGAGAAAGGGACTGAGCTTTGTGAGAAAGAACTGTAATTCCCTGCGTTTCTAGAGGAACTCCCACACCTTGTCTGTGCTTTCTTAGTTGGGCCTGCCTGCAGGGTATTTGATTTTGTTAGATTGAATCATATGAACTAGCTGATACTCAGACCGAAAAAGTAACACTTTTACCAGGTTCAGTCTAATAGCTTGTTGGAGTGTAGCTTCCCTTGCAGGGCAAGGTTCAGGCTTTGTTTGTTCTTCATTCTGTTCTTCACACTCACACAGCTGCCCTTAGAGGTGGTTGGAGCCGGAGCGGGGAGGGGGCCTTCTGAACTGCCTGCGCTGTGATGGTGGGGGTGGGCTTCTGTGCGTCCAGTGAGTCTGGGTTTGTGAAATGTGGCTCCTCCTGTGCCTGGAGCTCTGGCTGTAGAACTGTTGCTGACTTGCTTTATAAAAATGTTTTATTGAGGAATTTGATAATAGGCTTAGTGTTAACATTTTGAAACACTTAGCAGAGTCAAAGGCTTGATGGTACCAGAAGAAAGACAACTGCTAATGAAAATCTTAACAGTTCTCTGTGGAACACGGGTCTCAACAGCTGTCATTGTGCATGAGTTAGTTAAGGTTTTATTTTTCATTATTGTGAACTAAAAATTGGTGCACATCAAAGTCATGACTCAGTAATGTGGTAATGTAAGTGTCACATCTGAGCATGCTTGAAAGCAGATACTCTGCCTGTTGAAGGTAGGGAAACATTCCCGGAAAGGATGTTCCTAAGGCTAGAAAGTTTCTAAATTAGAAAGTGTCATTTTGCTTTTAACATAGGCTAATGTCTGTGTGTCTGAGAGCCAGATAAGTGGAAACTTGTGTGATCAGCATACACAGCAGCTTGGCCTGACGTGTGCTCACTGATGGGCTCTGTAAGCCGCAGCTGACTACAACCTGAGAAAATGTCTATAGTTGTCATTGGAGTGGAGTGTAGAGATGCATTTTAGCAAACTTCACCTGAAATTTGAGAAGATAATAATGATATCTGTGTAGTGTGCTCCTGTCGGTGCTCCCTTTGGGGTCACTCCTGGGGTCCCAGGGAGCCCTGAGCAGGACCATGCCGACGTTGTCAGGTGGGGGCTGAGACACCAGTGTTGGTGTCCCCCAGGGTGGGGAAATCAGAGCCTAAAATGCCATCACTGGGAGCCTTGCTTCTGCTGCTTACGTCGCACATTGTCGCGCAGTAGGGTTAGACCTGATGTGTATTCGTAAAAACACATGTGACAGAGACAAGGGAAAATGTAAAACAGGTGTCAAAAATGCAAATACGGCACCACACTGCGGCGTGAAAGTACGGTGGTCATTACCCTGCCCTTTAATAAAAATGGACTTTTAACTGCATCATTTTTTCTTCTCATGGTAAATCTCCTGTTTACAGAACTTATCCTGAGTATTTTGTGAAAGTTAAACAGCCAAGAAATATAATTTCCTCAACAGTCTTTGTCTTGCCCTTTTTACAGATGGCATAAAATCAGGTGTGTAAAAAATAAAAAGCAGTTTGAGCTGACGTGAAAGGTATTTCAGATTTATGCTTTGCAGATGATATTGGTATGATTAATGCATTCATTGCTTTTTTATTGCTTTTCACAGATAATGTACATGATGCATGGAAAATGTTGTGGGTTTAAATCTTTGCCAGGTTTAGACTGTGAATATCAACAGATGTTATCATCTAAGTACTATAATTGTTATAAAATAAAAAATTTGTCATGAAATACATTGACATAAATTTCATTTATGTAAATTGCTTTCATTAGTATAAAACCTTAGTGTAGCTGTTAGGGTTTGTACAGCACTTTAGATGAGATTAACTTGGTATATAATGTGGTCACAAATGGGTTGCTTTAAATTTAACTGACAAGAAAATAACACTCTAAAGTTAGGAAATTGCGGAGGCATTTGTTTTCAGTCTGTGTTGCTGGTGCTGCTTAGATAGGTTTAATGTGAATTAATAACAATGGACTGCTTGCTCAATAATTATGTAAAATTATTTAAAGGAGACCTTAAATAATACTTAAAGGTATTTTGATCTTGCTCTTTTCTGTTCTGTTTCTGTTTTTCTTTAGTATGCCAGTCCATTGCTTTAACACAGCCATTAGCAGTAGTGTTCAGGTTTGCACAGCAAGAGTTTGTCGCGTTAGGGTTGTGACATAGAAACCTGCATTCAACTGTTCCAAAATATGGATATTGGGTGCCTGGTGGAGCAGCCTTATTAGCTAGCTGGTCAGCTCTTCCTAGCAGCCAATACAATGGTGCACTCACGTTTCTCTGGTCAGGGGCTGACCAGTTGCTTTCTGCCTTCTGGAGGGAGTTGGTGCCCCTGTGTGGACAGGTGGGCGAGGTTTCTTCTTCCCTGGCTCTGAGCTGTGTTCTGCTCTTTTTTCTACATCCTTGTACACAGAACAAAGCAGTACATCCTCTCCCCTGTTTTGCAAATAACTTACCATCATATTGCCATTCCAGTTTAAGCGAGAATGGGCCATTTTAACCAATTCACTGAATTTTATAGAACATGGAAGCAGACTGAGACCCTGGGAGTGTTTGTGGACACACTAGATGATGTCACTGATAGTAGGTGCCAGACTTGCATTTTGGCTCTGACAGCAGTGCTTTGGATGCTATTGTGATACAGCAAGGTGTTTTTATTTTTATCTGTGTTTGTCCAAGGAGGTATCTTTTCCCCCCCAAAACTACTTGTTTAATTATTTTTCTGCCTTAAATGGGTTTGACAGTACTTCCCTGAGAAAAGGAGTATTCACCAGCTCAAACAAACAAAGCTGAACTTGTTAGGAGTAACCCATGTATTACTGTTGAGCAATCAGAGGTCATCTAATTGTATCGTTAAAGTCAATCCTATCAAAACAGCAAATGCTGCTAATGAATCTGTTTGCTCCTGTGCCCTCAGCTAGTCAGGCAGGATTGTGGCCTTGTACTATATGATTTATGAAACTGACTTCAAATCCCCTTTCCTTGCCACTGCAGCCCTGGCTGTGGGCATGCACCAGGTGCCTGGAGCAGGCCCATTTGGGACAGGACTGGGAACCACAGGGCCTCCCTATTGAGGGTCGGATAGCCTGGCACTATTGGGATCAGTGAGTCTGGTAGGGCCCCCTGAGCTGGCAACCACTGAGGGGCCGATATCCCAGGCATGGAAGAAGGAAGATGCCAAAGAAGTTCATGATTCCGGTTCTGCCCAGAACAGTTCCCAGTTTTGTTGGGGAGGTGGCACATATGAATAACCAGATAACTGTTTTTTGAAATTGCTGTTAATCAGGAACTAGAATATGAGGTACCAGTAAACTGAAGGAGGTGTATTCCAGGATAGCTGGAGAAGGAAAATTTTAAATTGTCCTCAAAGGTCTGATAGGTTGGTACAGGCACTCTGGAAAACAATGCGGAAGATCCTCAAAAATTTAAAAATAGAACTACCATATGATCCAGCAGGATTACTTCTGGGAATATATATGAAAGAAACAAGAACACTAACTTGAAAAGATATCTGCACTCTTACAGTCACTGCAGTGTTATTTACACTAGCCAAGACGTGGAAACATCCTTGATGAATGGGTGGGTAAAGAAGGATGGAATATCCAGCTGTAAAAAATAAGGAAATCTAACCATTTGCTCCAACATGGATCGACCTTGAAGTCATTATGCTAAGTGAAATCAACGGAAGAGGACCAGTATTGTATGATCTCAATTACTAGAATCTAAAACAAACTCAGAAAAAGGGATCAGCCTTTGGTTACCAGAGGTGGGGGCGGGGGTAGGTTAATTGGAGGGAGGTGGTCAAAGGTACCAAGGAAAGGTCTGATAGGTTTTCCTGAGGCAGGTAGCTAAGGGAGGGGGCAGCAGGTGGCAAAGGCCAAGGACAGGGAGAAAGAAGGTGCCCCTTATTTGTACTGTGTTAGGGAGATGCGGGCCCTAAGCCTGGTTCAGGAAGCTGGGCTGAAGATGGGCAGGGAGGGTCCTTGAGGCGCTCTCTCCCTTGGATTAGTTTCCTTAGGTTTCGAGTGTCTGAAGGCAGACTTCCTTCTTCTGTCTTTGCCCTCCAACTTTTTTGTTTCTCTCAGCAGTACCACCATCCTCGCAGTACTTAGACCTGAAACCTGAAGAATTATCTTGATGGTCAGTCACCAAGAACTGGTCAGTCTTCCTCTGTTGACTTTGCCAACATGGACACCGCCTCTCCAACACAAGGGTGTCACGAGAGAGAATAACGGAAAGATCTAACTCAGTTTGGGGACCGTTAGGGAAGGCCTAAGGAACCTCCAAGCTCATGTATTTTCTTTTTTTCCCTCTTTGTCCACTGACGCATTTTATTTGCATGTATGTATTACGTCCCTAAGAAGGGAATCCAGGGATCTTCCCTCCTGTGTTTTCTTCTTGCGTCTTTGTGGTCCATGATGCTGGCTGAGGTTGTCAGTACAATGAAACCAAACAGATGGATGGGAGCAGGTTATTCTGCCATTTTTTTAGATCTTTGAGTTGCCCATCAAATCTGGGGCCAGTAACTCTGTACCTGTTCAACCTGCCCATGAGGTTCACGATTTTCCCAGCTCTTTGATCACCAGTGATTGTGAATTTGCCAACATAACCATGCTTCATCATCACAGTTAGAAACTAGGTGACGACTTTGGAGCTGACCAGGAAGAACCTGGACTTAGCTTTGTGTTTGGGCATGGGTGCTCTTGAGAGCACCAGTCAGGACTTTTTGTTTGTTTGTTTGTAATTAAGGTGTCATTGTTATCACCAGCCAGGGCTTTTATGTGCACAACTACGGCGGCACGTTAAGATTGTGGGAAGAAGACGGGGGGTACGTGTGTGGTTATGGGAAGCCGGTGGGCTTTCACTGACTTTCAAAGGGCCATCAGAAAAAAAAAAAGACTGCTTAGTGAGGGATGTGGGTGATGCGTTTTCTTAAAAAGACCAATCAGATGACCTAGAGGATGGAATGGAGGTGGGAGAAGGCAAAAATCACACGGAGAGAATGGTAAGGGGGTGTTGCATAAGTCCAGGTGAGACGACGTAGCTCGGTGGACACAGCAGGAGATTGTGGACTGGGACAGTGTCGGGAAGCAGAGAGGTGTAGACGTAAGAGCTGTGTTTAGATTACATGAGCAGTAATCAGTGGTACCATATATAACTGAGAGAAATGCAAATGTAAAGAAAAGCCCCAAGTCGCTCTAACTAGGGAAGAGTAGCGATGGGTGAGGAAGAATATGTGAAGCTGTTAAGAATGACTTCCAGATTTAAGACCTGAGGAACAGGTGGTCGGAAGTGATGTTTACTGAGCTGGGCAAGTGTGGGAAAGGAACACGACTGAGGGCGCAGGGATCAAGATTTCTCGTTTGGACATTGTTAAACGTGAGACATAGAGATGTCAACTTCAAGAAAGCAGCTTTATGTCCAAGGTAAGAATGGAGAACAGAGGTCTGCGTTGTAGATAATTAGGGAGTCATAGGTGTGTATAAAGGATGATAGACGAGATCACTCAAGCAGAAGTTGTCATGTAAGGAGAGAAAAGTCTTGTTTCAGAGCTCAGTCCATTTAGGGGTTGGATGGAAGAGGAGGAGATGGCAGAAGATTGAGATTTATTAGTGAAATAGGAAGAATATCAGGCCAGTGTTGTATCAAAAGAAGATGGGGAGGGAGAAATCATTTCTGCTGAGACTCCAAGTAAGATGAGTACCGACGGACGACCCCTGAATTAAGAAGCTGGTGGTCATAGCAAGGATAATTTGGGTGAGGTGGGGTGCAGGCCAGCCCGGAGAGGAAGTGGAGCTCATGCGCCGTATACAGATCTTTGTAGCCACAGCCATTGATCTCTTTGTTTTTTCTTCCATTGAGAATTCAGCCCTTGGGTTCTTTTTTATTGGTGGTGTTTTCAGCCTTGTTCTGATATTAGATCTATGAACACTAGGGCTAGACGAGATGAGCCATCTGAGGCCTGGGGGTGAAGTGCTTTGCCCACGCTGATGATGAACCAGTGGCAGAATTAGGATGTGACTAAGTGCAGCTTAGACTGTGCAGCACAGAAATGTGACTACTCACCAGGTGAGTCCCTTTGTGTGTCTCCATCTAAGATTCAGGCACCTTGAGGGCAGAGTCTTGGGTTGTGCTTGTGTGCATCTCCCACAGTACCCAGCCCAGTGTTACGCAGGTGTATTTTTTTGTTTGTTTTATTTAGATAGACCTCAGAGTATTTTGAATACATGCGGTCCCCTGAGTGGGTTCACTAGGTGGTCCTAATCAGTGCCCTTAGCCCCATGGGAGCATCATATTTTTCATCTTTTTGTCTCCTACAGGGTCTTACCTAAAACCCTTTCTCACCAAGGACTTTTCCTCTCCACTTCCTCACTCTTAGACACAGATGGTTCTTCACGGCGGCCAGCTGAGGTGGCCGCTGCGTTGCTGTGTGTGACGCACTTCCCAGAGCAGCATTGATTGTGCCTTTGTTCTGTGCGCAGTTTTGAAGGATCAGAGAAGGAAACGGGCCACTTCAGCATCCTTAGTAAATTGCCTCCCCTAGTGAGAGACTGAGGTTGGCATTTAGTATTTTGGTTTCACAGCTTCAGCCACCCACAACCACGTTTTGTGAATATTGGTGTCGTGGGGCGGATGTTAGACCCTTCTAAGACACCACCAAGTACTGCCCCGGGAGATGGCCCCAGGCCCAGTGATTAGGCACTCACTTCTGTTTCAAGACAGTTCTTTTAATCTGAGATCCTTTTTTTCCTTTTCTTTTCTGTGACCACTGGTCCATCACTCTTACCTGATTTTTTAAAATCATAACTTGATGGCATTCTAGATAGAAAAGTTTACAAACTTATAGGAAACATTTTTTAGGAACTATTTTTAGAAAATTTGATGTAAAAATGTTGTTTTGAGATCATTCCGTAAACACGTAACTCTTTATGCTGCACTGTTTGCCTGAAATGCAGCCAAATCAGTTTTCTCTGTGACTGTTTGGAGAGTCACAAAATATCTTATAACCAAAGAGTGTTTGAGTGTCTGCTAGGCATTAGTAGCTCATTGTTAGGTGACCTATGAAATAACAGGTTGTTTTATTGAAGTGTCCCCGCAGCCTTGCAAGGTTAGGTTAGTAACCCCACCTGGCTCTTGGCAGGAACAGGGACCTTCAGAAAATGCTCAAACTTAGAGAAGGAGCAGGCAGCAGGCATCCTGCCCTGTGGCCGTAGCTCATCTTCTCTAACCCAAGTCTATATATTGAAGGGTTGTGGAATAATTCAGGATGTGTATTGCAGTTCTGTTTGGGAATGTATTAGACTTTTGAATGAACAGCTCTGCTGTTCAAAATTGAGTCTGTTTCTTTGTTCTGTTTTGGAAAAATGTTCATTTTGGAGGGCTTAAAGGAGGCTCATGTTTTTGCATAGTTTGAGGAAAAGGGTAGCCAGCTACTGATAGGCATTTGACCTGTACATTGCTATATGGTTCCTTACGCCCTGCCCCGAAAGCATTAGTTTATAATACTTGGTTGATCAATTATTTGTCCGAAGTCACCTACAGATTGGAGGTCAGCTTCTTTCTGGAGTGGGGAGTCACTTTCAGATAGAAGGATTTGCAAAGAGCAGCTAAAAACTTTACTTGGTAAGTCAGGACTCTGCATAGATAAACTTGCCCTGCACTGAGAGACCCCAGCTTTCTGAGGCATTGTCCATACAGCTGTGGATACAGATAGAAGAGAAGGCTTTTGTGATCTGAGTATCTTCAGCTATCTTCTGCTGTGTAAGCCTGAGAACGAGTCTCTTCCATCTTCCTATTTGTTTAAAACTGCAAGCTTTCAATAGACAGGGTTAACATTTTTGGATTACTTATACCATACAAGAGATCAGCCAGACCTCACATTCTTATAGGTGTGATAGTACTCTGTTAATTTGTGTGATATGTTTAGGTTGTTAATAGATAACAACTTTTTTTTTTCCTGATTGCATAGTATGTTTTTTAATTTGGAAAACATAAAAATACAAAATCCTTCTGGCCACTTAAAAAACAATATGTATAAGTTTGTATTTTGTGAGTATATATGTATGTATATGTGTATATTTGGGGTCACATTGTAGATGTTTTTTGCTCAGTTGCTTTTTTCACTTCATGTATGGTGAACATTTTCCCTGTCAATAAAATATTTTAATTCATGATTTTTAATGATGGGATAGATATGGTATCCATGGAGCAGAAAAGCCATATTTAATTTAACCAGTACCTTTCTGCAGTAACTAACCATTTCACCATTTCACAGGTGAGGCTTGTGAGTTTGCCACATAACTGCTGTCAGTTGGTCACAGAAGTATCAGGGAGTCCTAATAGGTTCTTGTTGCTAACGGTACTCAGACTCTTCATGCCCATTGAGATCAGGCATAGATCCCATTACTTGTTAAAAAAACTTAACAGAAATCATTGCTTAGATAGAATCTATCTGTTGAAGCTAAAAAATCAAGCCCTTCAAGTTACTTGAGAAGGTCAGAAGGAAAATATTCCGTTATAGGGCTTTGTAGCTAACCATGCTCACAGCTTAGTGCAGTGATGTAGGGAGTATTTTCATAGAAATGTTTTTCTTTTTGAGATTTTTTTCAGATAAAGAAGACTTGCTTAATTCGGGAAGAGTTATTTCATAGGAAATCAAATCTTTGTCAATCCTCTATCACATTTCCACACGTTAATTCTCTGGCAAGTGATGGCTTTTAAATGGTTCAAGGAGGGTTGCTTAAAAGGAACCCAACCTTTTTTTATACATAACTGTCTTTTTACTTGTGAATTTAATAGGTAAGAGGAACTTGTGTTTTCTCTGTATGTTTGTCTATGGGTGATACTGCCAATACTAACTCAGATTGGTAATAACTCGTAATGAGTTTGAAAACAATTTCACCTTATGATAATGTTCTGGGCATGATGAATCACTCCAAGGAACTTAAAAAACCCCAGCAGTGATGTTGGCCAGGTGCTGGAGAGCTGCCTCTGCTTGGAGATCAGTAACCGGCGCAGCTTGGTCCGGTATGCTGGTGGTGTCTGATCATGTCGTGTACTTGGGAGCCATGAAATAAGCTTCTTTTCAAGTCTTAGTGCATCATTTTTTCTGACATTGATCAAAGGTTGGGAAACTACTATTATATATGTAGCCAGGGTATTCATAACTGTCTTACATTCTTAATCTTTTGGCTGTTTGGTTGAAATATATCTACGCCTCTTAAATATTGAAGACATAATGTCCTTTAACCTACAACTGCAGAGTTAAAATGAATTTTATGTGAAATACTTAGTTGTGGACCACATCTTCAGCTTTTTACATGCCACAGTGCTCTTGTTTTTTTCCCCTCCCATTGTCTGATAGTGAGGTCATTTTCAGTCCTCTGAGAAATTCTATTCCCAGCCAGATGCGGCTCATATATTAAAAGTAGCACCTGTGGCTAATATCACAGCAGCTTACCATAAATTTACATGGTAACTAGGATTATATCTGTCAAGACTGTTAAAAAACATCTAGATTTAATTTGATTTCCAGTATTGTAGAAGCTCTCCAACATTTTGCTTCATAACTATATTTTAAAAGTTAAAAATCACTCCACTGTTAAAGTTTTATAGCACTCATAGTGCCCATTAAGTTGATTTGTTCAATGGAGGTCAGAGTAAAGCAACTTGGCTACATTAAGATCGGAAACCAACCCATTTGTGACAAATTTAGTCCTTTCGTGTGAATCTTCTCAACGTCTCTGCACTGATTGGATTCAGGTGTAGCTTATGTCAGTAGCATTTAACCTCAAAAGAATGAGCAGTGTGATTGGGTCGTAGTAAATTATGGAGCATTTTGCCTTCGCTTGTTTAAACATAACTGTTGACTTTGTTGCCCATGCTTGACTGCTCCAGTGTCTGTCTATAAACGAGTAATTTGGTTTTAAAGACATCTTGGAAAATTGGGGTACCTGCCCTTGCCCCTTTCCCTCCTTTAGGTGATCCTTCCTAAACGGTTTTGTTCCCCATTATCCTTTGAGTCATCTCCCACATGTTATGATTTGCACACCTGCAGTTATAAAATTATTTTGGGGTGTCCTTATATCATGTTCAACTTTCCAGCATTTATGAATACAATAATGATTCACTATAAATCAAAATAATTTACAAGCTACAGAGAATCTGCTCCTACAAATAAGAATTGAATGATTAATTTCTTTGGTGTCCTCCCATTTGAACATGGGTCCTTAAAAAAGAAACTGGTAGCATTTCTTTGTATTTGTGAAAGCTTGCTCACAGTCCAGAACTGAATTAAAGTATAAGTTCAACCTCTAGACATTGAGTATTTTAAGACATGCGAACAAACACCAGCCAGCTAAGAAATACACGATGTCTCTATCATAATCAGTAGGTGTGATTGTCTTAGCAATAATCTTGCTCCCCCCTGAAGAAAATCATAAACGTTGGCACTGAGGGCAGAGCCGTGTGCAGCTGGGGCCCTTAGCACAGGGCCCACGCCCTGAGGGGGCATGCTCATTTTACGTTGGAACTCAGTGTGGAGGCACTTTCTGCTTTGTTGATCCTCTTCCTGGAAGAACATCTATACGCTTTTTTGAGCTTGAGCCTCACCAAGGAAGTGAAACAGTAGCCAAGGATAATTAAGCTGAAAGGTTGTGATGATGGAAAAAATGATTAGGACTGAGGCTAAAATTGTGTACATTTAGTGTGTTACCAGGTGTATTTAATCACTTAAAAGGTATAAGAAAATACATTAATGACCAATCTAGAGCCTAGTTTTGGGGGTGAATCATGACATCTCTTCTGTATTTGTGCATCTAGGATAAATTTAGCTCATAGGGGAATTTAGGGGTCGTGAGTCTGGATTGCTGTTGCAGTTCCTTCTCACACATCTGTGGAGAGGAGGGGTACACATTGAAGACGGATGTGCCCAGCACCCCTTTCTCACACAGCCTTTCTTGGTTTCTTCCTCCCCTACTACTTTTACTTCTTACCGGGGCTTCCTGGTTGACTCTTCTGCCCCCTCCCACCACACTGCGGTAAGCTCCCTGAGGGGCAGGGCTTGTGTTCCAGGGTCTAGAGTCCAGGAAGGTGCTTGGTACAGAACAGCAGACTGACAACTGGGTATGTCCTATCCTTTCCAGAGCTAACAGGAAGATTCTGAATCTTACAAATATATTAAGGTTTTCAAATCCTGTATGGAAAGCAGAAAGATAGACTGACAACTGGTTTTGCTGACCACGATTCCTGTTCTCCTCACTCTCCTATTTTGTTTCTAACGGTGCCAGTTGATGTTCTCAGGGAGAGAGCAATCATTAGATTGCTGGCAGTGAGGCTACCTTGCCATGTAGCCACCTTACAGATCCCCAGATAGAGCCTACAAAGGACTCAGGAGCTGTGTCTGTCCAGTGGCCAAAGACACAACCTTAGAAGGCTGAGTTTTGAGAATAGAAATAAAGCTTATTTTAGAAGACCAGCTTGTTTTCGCACAGAAGTATTATTTCCTCTCAGCTCAGAAATTAGTTAAATCCTAAAATACCATTGAATTGAAGTGCACAGTGCCAGCTTTTATCACTAATTAATGACGTATTACCTTAAGTGGTTTACTTATGGGAGAAATGGGGAAATAATTTACAGCCAAATGGGCCAATCCGATAGCACTCTGATATGTATAAAGTACTCTGAATGCACTGCCTTATAAGGCAGTATTTAGCTTCTTTCCTTAGGAACATCTCATGTTGACAAGTGAAACTATGGTATTAGCTGCATTTTTATTTATAATTTCATTTTAAGCCATGCAAAATACTATTATGTAATTGGTTTTTCATATTACAGTATATGAATGAAGTATTTATTTCTTCTAATGAAATCCTCATTTGGCAAATTTTGGCTGTTCAATAGTAGTTGCTCTTGCATGAACAAATATATTCATTTAACATGAAAATTTTTCATTCGTGTCAACAAATATTTTTTTAAATACATGCATCTTTTCTTTCCCTAAATTATTAAAAAATAAGTTTTATTTAAAAAATAGGCAACTTTGTTATAATGAGACCTAATTATAAATCTCATACTGTAATAGTCTGGGACTATAATTAAGAATGGGTTCTGCTGGCAAATGTTGGGAAGAGGCCAAGAAGAAAGTTACAATACCTTGCCTATTTACAAATTAACCATTACCTGCCAAAAGCACATCAGACCCACACAGCGGACATCCGCTAATCCAGTGGTTAGCCGTTCCGGGCTCTAATGCACACTGTTTTACACGTTAACGGTTTTGAAGTTCCAGGCCAAAGCTGACCTTTCACATGTGCTCCGTTCACAGTAGGAATCTCCACTCACTGCTTCTTGTCAGAATGGATTATCGTGACACAGCCCAGGGCTCACTTTGGCTGCAATTAAGTTTTTGATCAGAATTATTTTGTTCACAAACAATCACATTTGTTAAAATGTTACATCTGCCCTGAAAACCGCTGGCAGCTTCTCAGTTTATCAGTGTGATGTGAGTATAATTCTTCATTTGTTTTTCATAGATTGGCAAACTATCTTATATATGTTACTTAATGTTTTTTTTTTTTCCTTTTGCTGGTTTCTGCCTTTCACTTCATTGGGTTTGGAAGGAAACTTTATCTTAAAATTAGTAAGAATCCTCTTGTAGCCTTTGAGAATTTGAATGGAATTGTTTTTGGTGCAGAGCAAAATTATCCAGTTGAGCCAAGACTCAAATATTATTTCCAAAAATTGTTAGTGGTGGTTCTGTTTCTCACATGAGGAAATGTTTTAGCCTTGTAGAGTGTGGGGGTTCGAGGGTTTGATCCTTGGTCTGCAGTTCCTGGAGTCTGTGCCTGCGGTGTCGCTGCCTTTCTGTGTTTATTGTAGTGCACATCTCAGGATCCATCACTCTTGCCATTGATTTTGGGTACCAGAAGTGAGACCAGCAGTGGCTTAATTAACCTCACCTCTCATGGTTCTTTGAGTGGTTTTTAAAAGTCATTTTCTCACTAAAAAATGTCAGCACAGATATCTAAAGCTTTTTCGTTGACTAACCACTTCATGTCTATAATGTGGGGAGGGTACCTCTCAGCGTTCTCACCCCTTTTTTGAGCCTCCGCCTTTGGAGAAGAGTGTTTACTTAGTAGGTTCATGTTGGCTGGGATACTTAGAGAGCACAGGGTTAGAGTTTGGATTAGAGTTTAACATAGAATGGAAATTAACCTTTGACTTAATTTTGTATGAGAGTAGAGGCCGGAAGCTGGTGCTGAGGTAGTGTTGGGAGGTAGGGAAGGAATAGAGTCAGAAGGTTGTGACCTTAAGAGTGCTTGAATGCTGTTTGAAATTCAAGCATTAGGTTTAGAAATTTTAATTACTTTATTTATATATGTAAATATATATTATGTATATTTCTGTATGCATTTATCATTATAATGTAAAAATATTTATAAATAAACAAATATATATATATATATATATATATTTAGAAATGCCCTTAAAGCAATTTATTACCAGGTTTTAAAATATTGCATTAAAACCCTAACCATTTCCCATTTGTTTTGATGTAACCAGTCTCACTTACTGCTGACTCATAAAATTACAAGTGGCAAATAAAAGGTGTTGCATCAAGAAAACTGTTTATTTAGCTATACTTTTTAAGCTTTTTAATAATGTAGGGCCAACCTATTTCTGAAATCCAAAGGCTTTACTTAAAATGGAATAATATAAATGCTGGCTATGTTAATTTAGCCTTAGTTTTTTCTATTGTCAGATTGTGAGAAGATTTTTCTTAAATCCGTTTCTATAAGTATGTTTTTGGCCTTAAAAAATACCGTATTTGGAATGTACCTGACCATATTTACTGTTTAAAGAGGTATATTTAAGGAAAAGTACTGAATAGTTTTGAATTTGAGAGAAAGCACCTACCTGGACCCTCCAAAAATAGGCATAGGTAGGTTTCTT
The DNA here is from genome assembly GCF_040802235.1 of Manis javanica. Classification (NCBI taxonomy): domain Eukaryota; kingdom Metazoa; phylum Chordata; class Mammalia; order Pholidota; family Manidae; genus Manis; species Manis javanica. The sequence goes on from NC_133169.1 coordinate 82,699,546, forward strand.
TTAGCTGTCATTATTCAATACTGCCCTGCCTTCTTAGAAAATGGTGCACAAACAGAAGGTGGCCACAATTTCTAATGTTATTACAAGCTTATGTTAATGTAGTCATTGATTTTCTTACATCAAAATTTTGTTGTATTTTGAGATTCTGAAATTTTTAGAAGTTTGTGTTTGTAATCTGTTATGCCCATATAATATGTATGGGACATCTGCTGAGTCTTAGGAACCTTCACCATCTTTGAAGGGGGTTTTCCAAGGTGGCCAAGAGAAACAATGTTGCAGAGTGGCCCAGTTTTTACCAAGAAACAGAGACCACTAAAATCCTGTGTAGCATCCAACATATGTAGATGCAGTCTCCAGGTCTGAAACCTTCAGTGCAAAGAAGGCAACAGACGAAACAAAATAAGGTTCAAAAGTGTTGTTTCTGCAAAGGCTGAGGCAGACATTTGTGACTTGGGGTCTGCTCTCACAATGTATGAAACTGAAAGATAAATTGGACACAAAACTACCTTGAAGTTTTACTGGAGCTTGTAAAAACACCTCTGAGGTCCCAAATAGGTCATTCATGCCAGACAGAGAACTCTAGATTCTTTCCTGACTGCTGTGAAGAAATAAACCCTCAGTTCCTACGCAATATGATTGTTGGCTTAGGGAGATCCCAGTCAGTGTTGTGAGAAGAAGAATTGTTCTTTAATCACCAGGAACACAGCATTTATCTCTGTATGCAGGTCATCAAATCTCATAGTAGGAGGGGCCCAACTGTCACTGGTCCGCCCTCTTCCGGCCACGATGGGGAGGCCAAGGCTGAGAGGCAGGAGTAACTATCCAAGCTGGCAGCACTAGGTCTGTACCCCAACTACCTTTTCCCTTCTCAGTCTGTGGACTTTCTCTTTCGTAGGACTGTTCAGGTGCTTTTCCCTAATATTCTGCATGGGCCCATTTAAAGTTAAAGCAGACCACCTCTTGTGTAAAGAAAATCAATTCAAACTAAAAATTTTAGGGCATGCTCTTCTGAGGCTTGAGGCTTTGAGCCAGGTAACTAACTGCTGTTCTTGCCAGTTCCAACCCTGTTGGTCTCATGGAACGTGGCTCTCTGGATTGTACGTTTCTTCTGGAACCACCTCCAGTTTATTTCTGACCTCATACCCATTCCCCATATTCACAGCTTAGCATGTTTTTTATTTTATTATGACGCTGGATTTGCAACTGGTCTTAATTTCCAAGGTTACAGTGAAGAATACATCACAGAACACCAGGGCAGGCCTGGTCCCCAAGTTTGCACCGGGTGCTCGAGGAAGATTAGGCAGACCAAGAGGGTAATGGAAACTGATCTCATTACAATATTCTACCTGTATCATAATTTTGAAAACTTAAGATGCAGATCATTTAGTGCAGTACTCTCTTCTCTAAGCATTAAGGACAGCAGTGCATAAAGCTCCTTGGCATCCTGATTCCTCGGCCTTCTCACAACCCCTTAGTGAGTGGTCCTTTCCTGGACAAATAGGGTTGCTGAGCACAGAGCTTGGTTGGCATGCCCACAGTCACGTGCGTGGGTGGCTGGAAGAAGTATTTGAGGATAGGAACTAGGATCCCAGAGATGTCCACTCCGGGGTTTTCCCCAGTGCATGCAGCCTGCACGTTGGAGGGTTTGATGACAATGGTCGCTGCCGTTTCAAGTTTGCTGGGTGGATTATTTGTTCTAACAGGCTCAATTGTCATGGTTTTGGCACAGCAGGTGGTTAATACCTGAACTAATTGGTTGCCTGAATAGGTTGCTCACTAAAGAAGACTCATCATATTATCTAATGTTTTCACTGGGTACTGAAAAAAAGGATTAAAAAGAAAAGATTTCTCATTTATTCCATAGACACCTCCCAGTTATGCATCCACTCTTCTCATTTTGTGTCCCTGAAACTCCCCAATGCTATTGGTAGAGAATTCAAAGAATATTTATGTTAAAGCCTGGCTCAAAAAAATATATTTGGTAGACATGTCTCTCTTCTACGTGATTGAACTACTTGCATGAAATAGTTTCTGAAAGAGAAAATTGAGATTTTGCAGCTTCTAAAAATACATAAAGGAGACAATGGAACCACATGGAAACTAAGCAGGATGTTTTAATGTTATAAGAAGATTCAAAATATACAACAAATGAATATTATCATGACAGTTGTAGGGAAAAGGGAACAAAATTTATAATAGTCTTTCTTTTTCTAAGCCTCTGTATTGCTTTATTTTTCTCTTGTAATTAAATTTTTTAAATAAAAATTATAGGAAATTATTTTTGCTTTAATTAGCTTTTAGGTAAAATAAATAAATGGAAAAAGTATCATCTGCCATCGGGGATTTGTTCTGAACTCACCTGGAGGCTTTGGAGTCAGACATGCTTAAATCGGAATCCCAGCCCCACCTTTTATAAGAGCGTGTGACTTCTCGTGAAACCTCAGCTCTTTTCTCTGTACAGTACGACTGATCAACCTGCCAGATGATGATGTGCTAGGATTATTAGCTAATATTTTTTTAATTGAACATTATTGTGTGCATGAGGGTGCTAGCAATTGGTGCCCATCATCTCCTTGTACCCACCCACCTGGGACTCTCAGTCCAGCCAAGTCATGCGGCTTTCTTAAAATCTGGGTCTAGAGTCCAGGTTTTGGATTCCTAGACTAATACTATTTCCATTTTATTGTACTATTTCTGATATAGTATATGTGTTTTTAAAATATTGTATTTCTCTGAAAAGCAAATAAAACTTTAAATAAATTAGCCACAGTCTACCCATTCCCCTATTGATGGACATTTAGATTATTTCTGGTGTTACTGTTAGTTCTGTAACAAGCATCCTTGCGTCTCCTTGTATAAGGTGTAAGAGTTTCCTTTGGGTATAGATCTAACAGTGGATTGCTGGGTTAACTCTTTGATATACAGGATAATAAAAAACGAAGGTCCAGGATTTTGAGAAGGTCAGGGCAGGGACAGTCAAATTGTAGCCCAGTGGCAAGGCTATTTGTCAGCAGAGGACCCCTATCCACACATGAAGCCACAATAATCCACAGTGACCTAAGCCCTCATGACTTCAGAGCAATGTGAGCTGATTTTGAAGTGGTTCTGGAAATCTGGGAAGGTGTATGTAAGGGGCAAAGATCATGGAAACATGACTTAGCAAGTGGGGTCTTGGTCCAGTCAGTGCTTTAGGGCAAAAAAGACCTACTTTTCACCAAAATTCACTTTTGATGGCACTAACTTGCAATGTCACCAATAATACTGCAGATTTGTACTCTAATACCTTAAGTTTTTGCAAATGTGCACAATGTTAAATTGAAACCTTAAGTTTTTGCAAATGTGCACAATGTTAAATTGAAACCCAAGTTTCTGAATGTCTATTGTTTGAGAAAGTGTATCTAAAATGATATTTTCCTCTTAATTCCACAACTCAAAAGATTCCAGGTTGTGACAGAAATGTAAGTACTTGTTGCTGTATTACTGTACACATCCCTCTGAGACTGAAAAATGGTGCTGGTCATGTGGCTTAGACACTGTGCGTTCTGGTGCCAGTAGAATTGAGTTAGGATATGGTGTGGGCTTCACTGGACTTGGGATTGGGATGCAAATGCCTAGTATCTACCAGTCCTGTCTCATCCAGTTGTGTTTTGATAACCTCGTTGCTTTCAGTGGAGGAATCCTATTTTACACTGGTCTTTATGGGCAAAGATAATTACATGTTTGCATAAGCAAATCAATAAACTTGTAATAAAATGTATCAGACCATTTCTTTGGCAGGACCGACCAGAGCAGCTTGTGAAGCAGAGCTATTTCCAATGGTGCATGAAAAGCTTGAAAATTCTCAGTAATAGCAGAAAGCAGTATTTGAAACCAATCTTAAGCAATTGTTTGTTTTCCTCTTCCCCAACCAAGTTCATAAAAATTTGGTCAGACAGACATTTTATTTTGATTTAAAATATTTTCAGGGAATTGTTATCTGCCGAATGCACATGTGTTCCTGCACGTTTTCTTTCACGATTGAAACTTTAAACCCTTCCCTGAGGTCCCCCTAAAACACTCCCCCTGCCCAGCAAGGTTTGCATCTGTGAGGAAGGTGAAGGGATTTGGACCTTGGAGAAACCTCAGAATTTGAAATGGGCCTGTGCAGTTGTGTACCAGAAATGGCCAGGGTTAGTACCATATGGGCTCTTTGTCTTTCTTTTCTACCAGGATTCCTCACCCCGAAAAGACGTTGGTTAATTTGGGTGTTTCAGTTTGGTTAATCAGATCATGAGTGCCTGTGAGCATGGCAAGAGGCAGGATTGAAGCATTTATAAAAATTTGGCTCAGAGTAAGCCCCATAATTTGTTTTGAAGAAATACCTCTTCAGTGACATTTAAAAAAAAACCCAAAAGATTGTGGTTTGTAACACCACACCTGGTCCAGATTGTACTGGATGAATCCATATTTGCTTCGCTGTAAATGATTTTGAGGGTGGAATTCTTGTATTGTTTTCTGTCTTGTAAGCCCTTGACATTGTACTGGTACCTGTGTGCGCACAAACCTCCTGACATGGGAAAGGCCAGCTCAGCTTCCCACTGAAATGCAGGTTGGCTGCATTTATTCTGCATGTTCCTAGAATGAGGAAATGATATGACAATAAACAGAAATGCCCTTGCTGAAGAGAGAAGGGAAGCTGGTGTTTATCTGGTCAGGTGGTTTAGATTAGCCATGATGCGGCTCTGTATTATGTTACTTTAAATCATTGTGTCCCAACAGGACATAAATTATGAAGATTGTTACAGTATGTTTCATCCTATGTAAGATCAACAAATTGGAATAATTTTTTTTATAGGAAAATCACAGTGCTTTTGGCAAGGCTATTGAAGCCTTTAATTTGACTCAAGTATTTCTCAAATATTATTGCATACATAAAGTATGATTTGCATAAGGTATGAAATAATAAACTTAAAAACAAAAGGGAAGATTTTCTCTCTAGCAGTTGCATCAAATGGCGGAGCTCTCCCACTCCATCAGTATCTATTTGCTTTCTTTGTCCCAGTGTTTTAGAGCCAGTTGTTTCTTTCCTCTGCTGGGATTGTAAATGAGCCACACAGATCTTGGAGCAGAGATGCGTTTGTGCTGTCTGCCTGTCAGCCCTCACCTGCACAGAGACGGGGCCTGCTTGTGGTGGAACTGAATGGGAGCCCGCGTTAAGGAGGAGAAACGAACTTTCCTGTTTATACAAGTACGTTCAGGAAAACAAACCATTTCTTTCTTTTTTTCAGGCTATTGTGAATTATTTAAAAAAAACAATCCAAACCCAAAAAACCCTACTGATTAACAGCTGAAGTTAAGGTAACTTATATTGGAATATTGCAGAAAGAATTGACTCAAGTAAGCATTTATTCTTTTAAGTGTTTCCTGTATTCATGACTGCTTTCTGAGTTATTAGCCTTACTTGTGAATTTTTAACACAGAGACACATTTTTTTCATTTGTATTCAAGATGCAGCTAAGCTTTTTTGGCCACACAGAGCACATTTTCTAGATTTAAAAAGATGACACAAAATGACTTTGTGTAGGATTCAAGCAAACTGGAACCTTTTCAGTCTTCCACAGCGGCATGTTTTCTGTGCAAAGGTCTCTGAATGTTTGTTTTTTTTTTTTCTCTGAATGTTTTTATGAGACCTCCTCATATTCACAATGAAGTTAAGAAGTAAGTAGAAGTTCTGATTTACAGAGACTAGGAGAGGTGAGAGAGGTTTAGGATTTGCTCAAGGCCAAGGAATGAGAGACCTGGGATCAGAACTTACTGGGATGTGATGACACCATCCACCCGACCTTGTGAATCTTTTGATACCAAAAACAGGGTGCTAAGCTTTACTCTGTGTGCCTCAGCCCTGAGATTTTTCTTTAATTCTTTAGTAATGCTGTTTAAAACACAGAACAAGAAAGACCCTAGTTTCAGCCTACAGTGGTAGGAGTAGATCTCCGGTTAAGCCCCATCATAACAGGTCGAGGATAAATTCTGAATATATTTGTGGTTTGCTTCAGCTCATTGTCTGAAGACTGACAAGTTCGGGGCCTTTCTAAGTTCACAACCTGTGTGTGTACTTTGAAACAAATAAATACAGACGACTTATGAGACGGTCTCTTTCCTCACTGGGCACCGTTTTCTGGGAAGTGGGTCTGGCAGGCTCTTTCCTCCCAGGGATGCCTTGCAGCCATCTATCGCCCCAGGTCCTCCGCAGAACTATCAGGATGTCTGATTGGGCTCGAATATTTGGGTGATGTGTTTTTCTTACAGAAAATATTGGCAAATGTTCCTGAAACTGTACAAAGACCCTTAAAAGGAGAATTGTTCCCATTTAAAAGTAGGTAACAGAAAGGTTAAGTATGAACTCACTGATATTGTACAGATCTTTTTGCACCATTGGAGATTTTGTGATGTGAAGTGGAATGAGACTGTGTCTTAAAAAAGGTGTACTGCTTGTAGAAAATGTATTTACTGTATCATTAAGCCAAATTAAGTATTATTTTGCTTCTTTAAAAATATTTTTTGAGTGCCACCCTGCCCCATCCCCATGGTAGGGGAGGGGGCGCTCCCTCTGCCCTGAGCCCTTGTTCTCTTCCTCTACCCTTTTGGTCATTGTTGCAGGATATTGACTTACAGTTTAACATGCTCTGGTTTGAGCAGATGTCTTCCTGCCTTTTCTCTCTTTTAAAAATCAGGTGCCTATAGATTCTTTTTATTACAATGATCAGGCAAGACAGTTTTATGTCAGATATAAACTGGAATTATATAATGTAAATAGTGATTGTATTTCTTAAAAGGAGCTGCTTGATTATAAAGAAGTAAAGGTATGGAGTAGACTGCTATGTTTCACATTACTTGATTTTTAAAATATTTGGCTAGATACTCCATCAATTTTAGTGTTTCGATGCATTAAGTTGAAGGTTAGGGATAGTTTCTAGATAAACTTGAATTTTTATAAATTCCATAATGATAATACCAGGGAGCATAAATTCTAATTCTTAAAGTGTTGCTGAAACAAAGCAACAAACTTTGATAGACTTTGCAGTTTACCTCACCTCAGAAGACTTCTGAAAGTAACCAATATGGATGAGCAGCAGGTTAGAAAGGAAAGCCTCCAGCAGGACTTACCTGAGGCAGCTGATTGGCGTTAATGAACAGCCCCAGAGAACATTGAGTCAGACGTTATTTTGACATTAGGGAACTCCGGGAAAAATGGCTTCTCTGGTGTATTCCTCTTGGGTTGATTCTGAAGCCAGTGTTTGAGTCTGCTTAGGGGAAAAGCATGGATGGAAAACTAGTGAAATGTGCAGATTCCGAAAAAGCAACACTGAAGGATTGTGAGAAATTCTTGAAGGAGTTAATCAGACTGAGTTGTTGGTCTGCCCAAGAGCAGCTGATGATAAGGAGAAGGTAATTTAAACCTACGTGCAGAAGAATTCGGAAATGAGGAGTGTCTTTTCAGGGAAGAGACATTCTCAGCCTGTGATCATCTTGGCCAGAGTGCCTTTTTGGCACACATCAGCTCCGTGGAACCTGTCTAGTTAGAGAACTTTCACTAAAAATGGAACAGAAACGAAGGGCTCGTAGGTAAACTTATGTGTAGAGATGTTTATGTTGGGTAAGCTCTGCTGTCTGGAGAAGAGTGGATTTATACTAATAGACCTCCAGCAAAGAGTAGTCTTCCTTCCCTGGGAATTCAGGAGGAATTTACTAAGGTAATTATAAATCCTAATCCTGTAAAGGCAAACTGTTTTTCTCCTTGGCTTTTCATTTCATAGTATATATTGAAGGTGGTACAATGCAATTAGCTGAAAGAGTGGCCTTATTTTTCCAAATGGCTATTTAGAATATTATGGTAATTGCCCAAAATGGTGACTTAAGGACTTCTTTTAAAGGCTGTAAATGTTACGGTCTTGTGAGTACAACTTTTGAAGGTCATGTTTAAAATCGAGTGTGCTCTCTCTCAGGCTGTGCACTTACCACTAGCTGCAGGGGCACTAATTCATCCACGGGTACAGTAGAGCAGGCTGCTCTTTCAGTAGCTTGTGAACATTTTCTCAAGTGCCTGGGGAAGCCCATTTTAATTTCAGAGTTGGATATTGGCCTGTGTTATTGAAATGTTGCGTCTGCAGTGGATCAAGTAGAAGGCAAGTAGATTAGTGGCCGGGGATTGCTTGGGGTTGTGTCTGCCCCCAGCCATACACACTGGACTGCTTAGGGTAGGGTCCTCAGGTGTAAGGCCTTTAGTTGGCTTCTCAAGGAGCCACAAGTCACCTGCTGGGCTAAGATGCTCACTGACAGATTGCCAGTTCTATCGGGAATCTTCCTGTGATGATATCTACTTAGAGAAACAGTTTTAAATATGTTTCTCGTTTTCTCAGCCTTACGAAAGTGAATTTCTTTGACTTTCCAGTTGTTCTTGGATCAGGTTTGGAAAGGAATTCTTTCTCTCCGGGCCACAAACACTGTAATGTTATGGTGTTGATCATTGTAATAATCATTAGCATTAATGAGTGCTTAATAGAATGCCTGATATATTGTAAAGGATGTTACACAAATTATCCTCTTTTTCATATGAGGAAACTAAGGCTTATTTCAAACTTAAGTAATTTCTTTGAGGTCACATAGCTAGCGAACAGCAGCATTAGGACTTGACTGTAGGTTTCTGACCCCAAGGTCTCTGCAGTTGACTACTGTGCTCAAAAATAAGGGTGACAGTTGGGAGAAGAAAAAGCGTGGATCAAATACATCTTTGGTTGAGTCTGTTCCTCACAATTCTCATTTTGCTAGTTGCCCGCAAATTAAGATCTGATGTTCCCTTTGCAGTGGCTGGAACAGTTAACATAACAGTCTTTTCCACGAAAAAGTCATGGTGAGACGTGTAATCAATATTCTGGGGCAAAGAATGCCTTGTCTTGGTATACCAAGCAATGTTTATATGATTGATCAGTCACCAACACCAAGAGAAGGTCCTGTTCTGTGACATGTGCGTGCTTGGCAATGATCTTGCTGTGCATTTTGCTTAATAATTTTCATTATTTTTAATTAAAGTTGAAGAAGTGCAGACTCTAGCTGAAATTAAGGTAGGTTGTGTTGCCGGAATCTGGTAATTACTTTAATTGATCACAAGATAGTTTCCTTGATCACCAATTAGACTAAATTGCCGATCATGTTTCAAGACGTGAAGAAATGTCCAAACTGATTTATGTAATAGTGTTTTCATTTCTAATCAGACATAAATATCATTTCCTTCCATAGCAATTGTGTTTTATAAAAGAAGAGTTATAGTCCTACAAACATAAAGGTGATTCATAAACAATAGAGTTCTAATTCATTGAATTAGTAAAGGAAGTATTTAGAGGCTTAATGGAGGTTGTACTGGGGAAATTACTTTGGAGTTGCTGGTGCTCATTTTCTTAGTGGGAGATGTGTTCTTTTTTAGTTCATAATTAAGATAGTCTATAATCAAAATATGAAAGGCAGCTGATTTAAAGAACATATATCAAAGAGAATTGCTCCGAGTAATGAAAGATTTGTATTGTAAATATGTGCGAGAAGTTAGTCTTAGAACTTTAATAAATCATACATGTTATTTGGACTGAAGCTGCGTTTTAAATTCAGGGTGCTGTTAAACATTTCACAGATTGATACAGGATTTTTGTTTTAGTTTCATGCATCTGATAGTCTTTCATATTTTCATGGAATAAAATGAAACAAAAGGAACTTTTAAGAAAAATTAAAGTTCCCAAAGAATACTTGATTTGGGGTTCATGGAAAAATCTTTTAATTGCTGATGGTTTGGAGATTTCCAAATGACAAACTTCATTGGCCCAATTTACTATGATTGTAATGCTTACATTCCTTAAAATGGCAGAGTGACTTAAAAAGTCATACTTCATCATGCATTCATTGACTTGTTCATAAAATGTAATTTGCAAAAGAGGAAAGACTGAAACTATTATCAGCCATTATATGTTATTTGTTGGCCATATGTTTGTTTGAAATGGCTGTGGCTCAACAGAACATGGCTCACAGACAAACGATGCTGTAAATGGGCACTAAAACCCCACCTAAACAGGTAGGCATATGTTAAGAAGTTAACATGAGCCTAAATATTTTAATATGTACCAGGTTATATACATTGTTGGATTCCAGCTCCCTTTACAGTGAGACCTTCATTTACATGGCTTCTTCATTTTTTTCTCAAACTAATTTTTAAAAATACATCAGGTAATATGTGGTACAAAATTAAAAATGTACCAAAGAGTATAGTATGTCACTTCCTGTTCCTAATTCTTAACCACCCAGTTCCCCTTCTTCAACTGCCATCATTCACTATTACCAGTTCCTGATGTATTATTCCAAAGGTTTATTAATGCACATAGTTTCTTTGATTTCTTTTTTATGCAATTCACAGACTAGTGTTATGCTTTTTTTTTTCATTTAGTATGGTAGCTTGCAGGTATTTCCATGTCAGAGGATAGTTTCCCTATTCTTTTTGATGGCTGCATAGTATTCCAGTGTATAATATATTTAATCAGTTCTCTATTGTTGGACATTTGGCCCTTTTTAAAAAAATTATTTATTAAGGTATGATTGATATACACTCTTATGAAGGTTTCACATGAAAAACAATGTGGTTACTGCATTTACCCATATTATCAAGTCCCCACCCATACCCCAATGCAGTCACTGTCATCCATCAGTGCAGCAAGTTGTCAGAGATCCTCTGGGACATTTGGCCCTTTTAAGTCTACAGCTATTACATGCTGTGCTGCAGTAGCTGTTCTTGTAATTTGCATATGAGTATGTCTACAGGATAAATTCCTGGAAGTGGAATTGTTTGACCAAAAGTCATGGGTATTTTTTTTTTTAAGAAAATGGGCATTTAAAATTTTGATAGATACTGTCAAATTCTCTTCCATAGTAATTATATCAATTTATGTTCACCAATAATGTATGAGAGTGCCTTATCTCTTTTATCTTCACCAACAGAGTATTATCACACTTCCTGATCTTTGTCAAACTGATAGATTTAACTTAGTTTTTTCCCTCAGCTTTATTGAGATATAATTGATGTACAACTTACTTTAATTTGTGTTTCTCTTATCATCTATGAGAGTAAGCAATTCCTGTATTTAAAAACCATTTGATTTCTTTTCTGTTATTTGTCTCTTATGTCCTTTGCCCATTAAAAAAAAATTGTGTGGTTGGTCTTTTTCTTATTAACCTCTTTATAGCTAAGGAAATATGAATTGCAAATAAAGCTTGTTGTTTGTTTCTTACTATGTTTGTTGGTTTGTATTGTCATACTGACAAAAATTTTAACATAGTAAGTTTTATCTGTTTTTTATTCATGGTTTGAAGTTTTCTGTATATAGAATTTATCCATTTCTTAAGTTTACTCCTAGATAATTTTTGGTGCTTTTTTAGATGGGATCTTTTCTTTCAATGTATTTTCTAATTGTTGTTTATATAAGAAGGCTATTGACTTCTTTTGGCTTGTTTCATTTAATGGGAATTCTTCTAGTGTTTCCCTGTTAAGAGTGATGTTGCCTTTTGGACTAAGAGTGTTTCTATCATTTAAGGAGGGGTCCACATATTCTTCTTTGTTCAGAGTTTTAATATGTAATACATACTGAATTTATCAAATTTATGAAAGTTATTATATGATTTTTCTCTTTTGGTTTATTAATATGTTAAGCTACCTTAATATATTCCCTGTATTGAACCATCCCTGCATTCTTAGATTAAATCATATTTGCTCATGATATTTTGTTCTTTCAGTGTATTGCTAGGTTTTGCTTATTAACATTTTATTTAGTATGAAATCAGTCTATAGTTTTATTATTTATATGCTATCTCTGTGGGAGTTGGGAGACAATGTTTTGAATAATTTGTAAAAATAATTTGGAAATGTCCTACTTTTTCCATCCTCTGAAACAGTTTAATTCATATTAGAGTTAATGTTCCTGAAAGGTTTAGTAGAATTCCTCTGTGAACCTGTGTGAATTGATTGGGAACTGTTACTTTTTGGTATCATCACTCTTACACACATTTCTCTTTTATAGTAATTTAGTTGTTCAGGCTTTTTTGCTCTTGGGTCAGTTTTGATAATTTTTATTTGTTAGAGAACTATTTTACCTGTTTTAAAATTTATTTGTATAAGTTTTCTATTTGTTTGAAATTTATTTTTTTGTATGTTTTTCTCCTATATCTGTAGTTACTTCCCTATTTTCATTTCCTGTATTATCTGTAGTATCTCTCCTGTCTTTTCACTTGTGTTTAGATGAAGTAACCAATTTTCTATTATAATTTTTTCAGAGTGAGCTTTGGATTTATTAGTTCTATTTTTCTCTTCTTTAGTTCATTTATATCTGCTCTTTTTATATTCATTCCTGATCTCCTTTCTGAGTGTATGTTGTTATTTATCTTCTTTATTGGATGATTGAATGCTTAATTTATTTTAATTTTATTTTAGATGTGTCCTATATGTGGTGCTTACATTATTAAGTTCTATTCAGTTTCAGTTTTGATTTGCTCTTTGACCTAAGAGTTTTAAAAGAAGAATTAAAAAAGATTTCCAGGTAGTACTTTTTGTTACTTTTGTGTCCTAGTTTTGCTTTTAATTTTATCAGAGAATGTTGTCAGTACTATTCTACTTTTTGGAATTTACCAAGATTTTTTTTTTGTGGGCTAATATATGTTCAATTTCTGTGACTGTTCAATAGATATTTTAAGGGCTGTCTTCTTGGTTTTTAGAGTTGAAATATATTAGAGCTACCTTTAAATTAATTTAAGTAGGCCCTATTCTTACTTTGGTTCACTTACTCTGCCATGGGTTAAGAAATGTGAATTGAGTGTTTCTATTTGTTCTTTATTTCCTGTCATTTCTGCCTCATTGATTTTGATGCTCTGTGATTCGTAGTATAAATATTCACAATTATTCAATCTTCATTGTGGATATACTTTATAATTCTAAATTACCCTTATTTCTTGTAACAAATTTTTTTTTTTACATTTGCCTCTGCCCTTTTATTTCTAGTGGTTGAGTTTTGCTTTGATCCATTGTAAAGTTTTCTCTTCTTTTAATTGGTTGAAAAGATACTTGGTTTTACAAAACATGACAGAACCAATCTACCTTTTTTCCCCTTAATTTAAATCATGATAAGGATTGTGTTTTCTTTGCTTCATTTTAATTGTGAGTATTTCTATTTTTATTTTGGCTTTTCTGTGGATACTACGATACCTATAATTTTACATAGCAAACTTAATCCTCTCCTTCCTTAAATAACATTTCTTATCAATAATAGTCTCCCCACTAAGCAATATCAAAATTATCCTTTACTTTTTCCTGCTCTCCCTTCACCATGATATTTTAGTTCATATTTTTTAGTTCCTATGTTTGTTTTATACTTTTAAATATTTTCTGACATTCTGTTCATCTTAGTTACCATTATTTCATCCTTTAATAAAGGTCCCTGATGAAGGATGAATGAGAATTATTCCCTAGAGTTATTGAATTTAAAAATTTTATGTCTTTTTTATTAATTTTGAGCAACAATTTAGCTGGGTATAAAATTCTTTGCACTTTCCTAAAGTCTTTACAGGCACTGCTCCTCTGACTTCTATGTTGAATGTTGGTATGTGGAAGTTTGAAGTCAGCCAGATTTTTGTTGTCCATACAGGTGACTTGATGTTTTTGTCTGGATGCCAAAGGGATTTTTGTTCAATCTTCAAAGTTCACTAACTTTACTATGATGTGTAGAAATGGTTAAATTCTTACAGTCAATAGATGTAAATATTTTATTTCAGGAAAATTTTCTTCAATAACAGTTCTATTTTTTCCTATTTTGTTAATTTTTTTCTTTTATTGACAACAATTATCTGTGTTAGATCTGCTTTGTCTTCTTGGTTTACTTTTTTCTAACTCTTAGAAACTCTTGTTGATCTCTACTTAATTTTGCCCATTCTCTCGGTCCTGTCCTCTGAGTTCTCACTGGGTTTTTAGTGGTGTCTATTCTGCTTTGTGCTATTTGCAGTTTTCTTTGATGGAATGGTTTTAGAAAGCATGTGCCATTAGCTAGTTCAAGCCTTTTGATTCCAATTGGCATCCTGGTAACAAGTAGCTAGGACTGTAAAAAGAAGTCTTAGAAGGGCAGATGTTTTCCACTATCTGCCAAGTTTGCTGTTTAGTCCTTATAATCCAGATTACCAAAGTTTACCTTTGAGTTCTTGTTATTTTTCTTCTATCCATTTATCTGACTTGCTTGCAGAAATTCTTTTACTTTAATTTGAATTTCTGTTGTGATAGATGTTACTAATTTATAGATTTAAAAGTAGATATTTTAGGGTCATTTTGTTTTGTTATATGGAAGAGGGATTATGGAATTGTCTCCTTGCTCCAGAGAAGATGGAGTGGTCCTTGCCTAAGGAAAAAATTATAAATAAATCCTGTGTAAATGGTTTATCAGGCCTTGTGATATTAAATGCAAAATATTAGGTGACAGTTGAAGGGAAATATATAAAGCTGAGGAAGATGTGAATTTGAGGGTCTTTGGGTGTGTCTTTTTTTTTTAACTTTGTGTGTAGATATGGTAGGTCTTTTTCTTTGATCACTGTACCTCTTAGGATATGGGCATTCTCTTTTAAGTCAGAACAGTGATGAAATAGAATTGGCTACTATACTGATAGTATGCTGGTAGTCAAAGATTCGAGGAGTACTTCTGATCATGTTCAAATTACCCACTTGACCCATTTGGCTCTTGGGAAATGGTAAGGAATTTTAAGCATCACTTTGAATCTTTTAGGGTAATGTGGTTCAAAGAAATTGTGGCCACAGAGCTCAAGAATTTGGGCAGTGACTGTGCCCACCTAATTTCTTGTCATTAAGCTGTTTTCCTCAGTCATTGTGCATGGGTGTTATTCCACAGTATATTATCTATTTATGTGATAAATGTGTTTAAATCTCTATTTGTTGCACATGGGAGAGGAAAAGGCCATTTTTCTGGGAGATAACAACTAGAATCTTAGATCCTCAAGGCTGAAGGAAGGCTTTTCACCTATCATTACCTTTTGTAATGTCAACTATATATGCAGTTTGGCCAGAAAGCAGTAGGGGTTAGCAGTATGTGCTACTATTGATCTCATACTCTGTGCCGAGTGCTGAGCTAAGTGTTTTTATATCCCCTGCCTCATTTTTTTATTAGAGTGATTACATGAATTTTTTATTGTCTCCATTTTATTGATAAGAAAACCAAGGCTTAAATGACATAATTAAGTAGTAGAGTTGGGATTTGAAGTCTGATTGTTTTTCACCATGGAGCAGCAGGACTCCCTGGATCAAAAAGCCCATGCCCTTAATGGCTGTGTTACTGTCTCTCTAGGAAGGGGAGGTGGATGGGGGGTGGTGGTGATTCTTTTTATAAGTTGTCAGAAGCTAACCAAGCATAAGGTATTGTAGGCAAAGAATGAAAATTCTCATTATACATTATTTAATACAGGTTAACTCTGTTTGAGTAATTAAAACAGACTTTCACATTTGACTTGTTCCTTCCCCTCTTATAATCTAGAGAATCAGATTATGAAATGAGAAGGGATAGGAGACAGAATCTTGTTTTCCCACTGATGATTCCATACATGGTTAAATGGATTTTGCTTGAACTTCCATCCTTTTCCCAACAGGGAAAACCTTCAGGACTTAAATGTCAAAATGGAAATCTGTATCCAGAAAAATTGGTTCTGAGATAGGAACCATTGTATGAATGACATGGAATTGTAAAATGGCATCTTCCATGTTTCTCACTGTTAATGTGGAAATGCACCTTTATGTCTTCTGGTCATCCAAAAAACATAGCTCAGCTAACATCAGATTGTTTTTTCTAGATAGGAGTAATGAAGTTAAATATTTATTTATGTGGCTGTAATGGGTACTGCCCTGTGAATTCCACTGTTAACTTTGTAATTAATGCACCATTACCTGAGAGTCTGATTTATCAAGTATTTCTGCCTTCTGGATGCAATGGAGACAGACTTCCTATTGTTTGTAGTTACTCTCATAAAAATTTGAAAGCAAGAAAAACAAATTTTTTTCTCTCTCCGGACTAGTTTGTCTTCTGTTTAATAGAGTTAGATTTGCATTTTCCCTGTGGTACAAAGACGGCCCTACAGGTCCGCATTTACCGCCTGCGACTGGGTCTGCAGCCCCTTTGCCTTGAGACGGGGTGCTTTTCCTTGAAGTGGCAGTGCTGGCTAGTAACAAGATCCAAGCCGGCAAGCCAATCTTTTCTGTTTCACTCTAGATGTCAGTAAACATAGCCTTTCATGCCCTCCTGTCCTGCCTGGGAGATGGGATGGAGATGTTGTTCATTTCTGCCAGTGCTTTTGCTTAAGACACAATCAAAAGACATTTCTCCATAGTCTTATGGTCAATGCCTTCGTTATCAACCCAGTCACTAAAAACAAAAGTAGCAGTGATGCAAGAAAAGTGCCTCCAAAGATTTGGGGTCCAGGTAGTGAGATCCAGGGCGCTGGGTTGAAGGGAAATTATTCCTGTGCTATTTTGGAGAGTCCAGACAGGTCACTGGGTGAGACCAATTTCCTGGTTTGTTTATTTGAGCCTGATTGTTTTTCACCATTGAGCAGCAGGTCATGGTCCTGCCACATCGTTACCCCAGTTCTGTGGAGAGCAGTTCCTTTCATATTTGGTGTCTCCTGCTTTCCCCTAAGGATCCTAACCATGTCTTTATCTGGTTGGATTGCTCTGGTGTCTCTCTCAGGTCCGGGGCAGAGTGCGATGTCTGTAACCACTTTCCACTTCATCTTACACAGGCATTTGGCTTTATGTCCCGAGTTGCCCTACAAGCAGAGAAGATGAATCATCACCCGGAATGGTTCAATGTGTATAACAAGGTAACTAAATTGCCTTATTTTGGGACTCACCTTAATTATGGAGTCTAAGAAACTTTTTTCTTCCTTGTAATCCTGTGTAGCCAAGTGTCATTGTGCTTAGGAAAGCATCCTCTTATTCTTTGTCTCAGAATCCCTGTGTATTGTTGCAAATTAGTAGCAAATTTTCAGTCTACTTAAGGGAACAGGGAGTAATCCCTTTATTTTCCTGCTTGTCTTCTACTGAAACTAATAGATCAAATCGGACCAAATTAGGCTCTTGAATTATGCTTTAGTATCAGCCGTGCAGATAGAGTTTTAAACCCCCTTAAGGTAAATTTTGGAAGGAAATGATAATAAATAAGGAAGGTATGGCCTTATTTATCTCACTGACATAAATTTGCTGAAGAACTGCACTTTAAAAAGTAACTAGTAAATTCTCTATCTTCAGTGGGAACTGACCTTCTTACCTAAGACAAAGAACAGGCTAAGAGACAGAGAGCAGACTTTTAAAAAGAGTCCATTGGGTAGCTTTAAGGAGGCCCAGTGAGAACAATTGTGTACCTTCCCACCGCCCCACAGTGTCCTTGCCTTCTGGCCAGGCCCTGTGGAATGTCTTAGCATCATCTGGATTTCTGGGGCGCTCTGTTTTCTCCTTGAAAATCCTC
Organism: Manis javanica; assembly: GCF_040802235.1. Classification (NCBI taxonomy): domain Eukaryota; kingdom Metazoa; phylum Chordata; class Mammalia; order Pholidota; family Manidae; genus Manis; species Manis javanica. The sequence continues at coordinate 82,717,119 of NC_133169.1, forward strand.
TTAAGAGAAGCTTGATGGTACTCTTATTTACTGGAATATTTCAGAGCATGCAGGTACCAGGATAAACATTTCTTGACTAGTTGCCTTTTATTGCCCATAATTTTGCTTTTGCTTTTTAATTGATTTTTAAAGAAACAACAGGTTGTTCCTCCACCCTACCCTGACCCCACTTCCCTAATTTCGAAATGGGCTTTTTTAACTGTGGTTGCTAAAATATTACATTTGATAGCTTGGTTTTTCTCAGTGTCCTGAAAATAGTCATTATAATTAAAGTAATAGAAATTAAAATGGAACCTCAGTTATCTCTCCTTTTTTTCAAGAGACAAGATTTGAGATTCTGGCAGCTGAACTGCCATTCATTTGAGAACCTTTTTATCCCTTGGCTGCTGCCGGGCCCATCCTGAAGCAGATTGTGCCCCTGGAGGTCACTGGGTTTTAGAAATGCTATGTTTTTTCTTAATGTACTGTTTTCTAAATAATCTCCTCAATTCACATATGTGAATGTTGGATAATTGATTTCTGAACCACCAAAGTGGAATACCATGAATTGCAGTTCAAGGTTTGAAAACTGCTTCTCTCTTTCTTAGGTCCAGATAACTCTCACCTCCCATGACTGTGGTGGACTGACCAAAAAAGATGTGAAACTGGCCAAGTTTATTGAAAAAGCAGCTGCTTCTGTGTGATTTCTTTCGAAAGGAATGTGAAATCTTATTTCCATCTTGGGTGCAATGTATTTTGAAGGCAATTTACATGAATAAATTAAGTTGTGAATTTAGTTCTCCTTTTGAACTATATCAATGTTGTAAAATCAGTGCTTAAATATAAAATGATTTAAACTTGAGCCAGAAGGATTTTTTATTATATTTAATTACATACATAAGGCAAACCAACCCAGGTAATTATGTTAATAATATTCAAAAAGAGAAAATAGCATTCTTAAAGACTAGACATTGAGGTGGGGGAGTATTCACACATTTTTTTTTTGGTATCATTAATGTACAATTACATGAGCAACATTATGTTTACTAGGCTCCCCCATTCACCAAGTCACCCCCCACATACCCCTTCACAGTCACTGTCCATCAGCGTAGTAAGATGCTATAGAATCACTACTTGTCTTCTCTGTGCGATACTGCCTTCTCTGTGCCACCCCCACCCCCACATTATGTGTGCTAATCATAATGCCCCTTTTTCCCCCTTATCCCCTCCTTCCCATCCATCTTCCCCAGTCCCTTTCCCTTTGGTAACTGTTAGTCCATTCTTGGGTTCTGTGAGTTGGCTTCTGTTTTGTTCCTTCAGTTTTTGCTTTGTTCTTATGCTCCACAGATAAGTGAAATTTGATACTTGGTTTTCTCCACCTGGCTTATTTCACTGAGCATAACACCCTCTAGATCCATCCATGTTGTTGCAAATGGTAGGATTTGTTTCTTTCTTATGACTGAATAATATTCCATTGTACCACATATACAATGTACCACATCTTCTTTATCCATTCATCTGCTGATGGACACTTAGGTTGCTTCCATTTCTTGGCTATTGTAAATAGTGCAGCGATAAACATAGGGGTGCATCTGTCTTTTTCAAACTGGGCTGCTGTATTCTTAGGGTAAATTCTTAGAAGTGGAATTCGTGGGTCAAATGGTATTTCTATTTTGAGCTTTTTGAGGAGCCTCCATACTGCTTTGCACAATGGTTGAACTAATTTGCATTCCCACCAGCAGTGTAGGAGGGTTCCCCTTTCTCCACAGCCTCGCCAACATTTGTTGCTGTTTGTCTTTGGGATGTTGGCCATCCTAACTGGTGTGAGGTGATATCTCATTGTGGTTTTAATTTGCATTTCTCTGATGATTAGGGATGTGGAGCATCTTTTCATGTGCCTGTTGGCCATCTGAATTTCTTCTTTGGAGAAGTGTCTCTTCAGATCCTCTGCCCATTTTTTAATTGGCTTATTTGCTTTTTGTTTGTTGAGGTGTGTGAGCTCTTTATATATTTTGGATATCAAGCCTTTATCGGATATGTCATTATGAATATATCCTCCCATACTGTAGGGTGTCCTTTGCTGTACAGAAGCTTTTTCACACATTTTCTAACTTTACAAATGTGTTATTGTGTCGGAGAATAGTTATAAGCTGGAAGAGGTATGATGAACTCTATATGAAGAGGGTTTTAACTGTGTATAACAATTCTTATGAAGCATCAGTTGATTTGGATTTTAGCTGTTGTTATTATTTAAGTAGTTAATTAGATTACAAAAGTCACAAAAATTGGATGTTTTATCCTTCCTTTTCAGAGAGGAGTTGAAGGAGAGGACAGGTATCTTATTCATGGCTTCTAGCAAGGTGGAACAATTTAAGGATTCCCTGTTACAGTCACGAATTTCCCAGGTCATTATTTGGCATACTAACTTAAGGAGGAACCAAGGGTCATTTATTTTTTTCATCATTTGCATGGTGTGACGCCTGAACTGATGGGCTGTAGCCACCGAGCTCAAAGCTACTTAGGTGTCATCCATTGACGAGCTCTGTTGACTCTGTGTGTCACTGAAAGAGGTAAAATAGAATATAAAGTAATCTATTTTTTAAAATTAAGGTATCATTGGTATACAATCTTAGGAAAGTTTCACATGAGCAACATTATGGTTTTAGCCTTCACCCATATTGTCAAGTGCCCCCCACCCCATTGCAGTCACTGTCTAGCAGTGTAGCAAGATGCTGTGGAGTCATAAACTAATCTATCACTTAAAAAATTGCAGTAACAGTGTTCTTTGAAGGAACCTAGGAATGTACTTGTTAACAAGATTAGTATGTAGATTTAAAGAATGTGTATATTGGTCCAAGGAATGTGTTAATAATCCCTTGAAGCATTGTGGTGGTGTATTTGACAGAGATCATCTTTGTAACCCACCTTACTTCAGAGGCCGGAAAAGTCACTTTATGTCCCAAGCCCCAGAACCTCATACCCACCGCCTGCCCCCGGCTGTGGCGCAATCCGGGAAACCCTGTGTGAACGTGACTGAAGCCGGTTCCTGGTTAGTTCTGTTGGCCTGTGAGGGGCAGGCACAGTGAGTCTGCCATGTGGTCATGGCATGTGCAGAGGAAAGAGAGAGGAGCCCTTAGGCTCTGTGGCTCCTGGGAGATCCAGAGCCTGGACACGAGAACGTGTGTTTCTTAGAATTTTTTAGAGGAAAATGCAAAGCTGTGTGTTTTCATAAACTCTTTTCTGTAATACAGATTTGGACACTTTTATGCATTTTACCACCAAAGAATTTTAGTTCAGTGCTTCAATTTCTTTCTACATGATTTTTTTAAACATAAAAATTTTAAACATATTTAAAAAAAGTCAATAGCACATTGAGCGCCTATGTACTGATCACCCAAATTTAACAGCTACCAAGGTTTACCCATTACTTAGTGCAACACTCCATTTCCTTTTTCTTTGCTAAAGTATTTAGAAGCACATCTCAGATAGCATGTCATTCTACCCCTGCATCTGTCAGTAAACATCTCTAGAAAATATGGTCATTTTCTTGTATAAACCATGCCATTATCACACTTAACAAAATAAATCATGATTCCTTCATACCACTTAATACTCGGGCAAAATCATATGGCCCTGAAAGTCAGGAACATTTTTGGGCAGTAGTTTTGTTATAATCCAGATTCACATGAAGTTCACCAATCACATCTGGTTGTTGTGTCTCTTTAATCTAGAGCAAGAAATGTCTCTTCCCCCTCCCCCATGTGGCCGACTTACTGTAAAAACTGGGTCATGTGTCCTATAGGATTTGCTTCTTCTGGGTTTGTTTGCTCCCTTGTGTCATTTAACGTGTTTCACTGTACCCTGAACGGAAACCCGAGAATGACCTATTTAGCATCTACGTGAGGGTTTGACATAAAGTCCATGTTAAGGGGTGTTGCTCTGCTGGAACTCATGAACTTTACTATAGAGAATCAAAGATCTCATATCACAAGTCTATGGAAATACTCACTGTGGTAAAACTCATCAGAATGAATCTCTTGTCTTGATTCAAGTAGCTGACACTGCATCTTAAAAAAAGACATTGTCAAAGTTGGAGGCTCCCAAGTTCCCTTCTGTTCCAAATCTTTGTGTGATGGTGGGGGTTTCTGTGATGTGGTAAGTTTTGGTTTCCCTCCATTGTCTTTCTAAATGATTACTGGAGTAGAGAGGCGTAAAAATAGACATGACCGATGACCTCTTGCATGACCTCCATAGGTAACAACCTGGGGCCAGCACATTTGAGAGTGTCCTTTTCTAAAGTGAAATTGATGAAAAATCTGAAAATAATGGTTACTTTCTGATACTGGTAGGATTTAGGAAATCATTGGATAAATTGAATAAACATGGTTCTTTATGTTTTTGCTGCAGACACAAAGCAGCAGCGTGTGTATTGTATTTGGAAGCAAACCTGACCTCCTTCAGTGTATTGAAGTTTTGAACTACTAGTCTCAGTATAGAGCAGTCTATATACTTTCTAACCTAGCCTTCAAAAATATGCTAATTGACTCTGTAACTTTCAGTTTTATAAAATTGTCTGCAAAACAGCGAGAGCTGTAATAGGGTTTGGCTATAACATGTGAGCTTTGTGTTCCAATGTCAGTTACATGAGACTAGTCAAGGAAGGGCTCTGGGCCAGAAGCCTTGAGGTCACCAAGCTGCCATACCTGCTGGCTGCAGTTGTGTGTGGCTGAGGTAGTGCTGCCCAAGTTGAGCAGAGGGAGAGATGCTGCTGAAAGGGCAGAAGAGATGGCCCTTCGGCTTCTCATCCTAGGGTGCCCGCCCTGCCATCTATCCCTAAGAAGATATGGATGATTTCAGGAGGGGCTGGCTAAGCTTGACACCTCTGACGCCACTCACCAGCTGGAGTTCCACACCCAGACTACATGTCCCCGTCAGTGGCGTCGGAAGCCACACTCAACTGTGGTTGGCTGTGCTGATGCAACGCGCTAAGAACAGTGGGGCTTTACTCTGCTGCTGCTAAGTGGCCATCTCTCCTTACCCCTGCAAGCAGCATGAACAAATTCTTTACATTCTTCATCTCACCATTTCTCCCCAAGAGCTTGCTTTGGAGGTGAAAGAGGGAAGGCATAGAAGTGTATTACTGGGTTCCTGGAGATGGGCTCTCACTGTGCTCAGCTACTTGAGTGGGCATGAGGTCCCTGCTGCAGTTTCTTGTGTGTATTCACATAGCTTATGCTTATCGAGGGCCTTCTGCACGCACTGATGGGAATAGGCACAGTGATGATTTGGGGCAGGTGGAAACAGGTGGAGAACTAATTTAGGTTCTCTCTGAGCAGCTGCTTCTTGAGGCCGCCTAGGGGATGTTGAGCAGGAGTCCAGAAAGTGTTGGGGGGCATATGACCAAAGGAAGCAGTGGGAGGTATGGGAGGCTGATGCCTGAGGGAGAGAATGTGGAGTGAGAAAATGAGGTGAAGTTTGAATCTTGGGGGCATCAATCCACATTATTTTTAAATCTTGGTGATTGATGCTTTTAAACAGAAATTGAGCAAATAAAATATTATTTCCCAGTTCTGTATATTGGTTGCTTACAAGAGGATTCTCCTACCAGGACTGATCATATACACTTGTTTTAGAATACCCAAGACAGAGAAGTGATAGAGTAGTTACCTTGTATTTTTAAGGCCCAAGAGCTTAGGTTCCAGGAGTTTGACCAATAAAGCACCAAAGATTTAGTACAACACAGGGCCACCCAGATCCCTCTGTCTTGATTAGTCTTAGAAGCAAAAGGGGTTAAGGAGAAGGAGACAAGGAGAATATATAAATCCCAAGAATTGAAGAGTAAAAATCCCTGTTGCTCTTGTACTTAAAGCACTTCTGCCAAGTGGGCTCACCCCTCACATTCTATTTAGTACATTCCATGAACCCTCTTAGCCAGCTGTGTGACTTATTCCTCCTATTTCTTCTGTTCTAGCCCCAAACCCATCAAAACCTTCCCATGTCCCTCCAGATGTTTTCAGTGGTGCCCTGGATGTGTGCTCTTGCTCTTCAACTCCAGAGAACTGCTTTTCCCTCTTACGTGACCCTTAACTTATTCTAACACATTGTTAACGGTCTCTGCAGGTAAGGGCACTGCTTGAAGAAGGAACGTCTGGCTTATCTCTGGTGTCTCCCAGCATTAGCGTGGACCTTCATAGTTTTAGGGTGCTCATAACCCTTTTGCCAAATTGCAGTACTCAGTCTCCTGGGAAGAGAGGATCTGTAGGTAGATCAGCTGGGGAGCTCCCCGTTTCAGGGGCCTGCAGGGTAGTTAACCTACTGGAATGCCCAAGAGTGATGTCATAAAGCCGGGATTCCCTTCCAGGGCCCTGTTCCCATCCCCTTGGAATTTAGATGCTGAGGAAATCTCTACGTAGAGATTTTCTCTTGGATGATAAAAACAAGAAATAAAAATAGAAAATTTGGAAAATGTCTCAACATTTTTGCCAGGACCACACGAGAGTCCTTTCTAGTTCACTGTTCAGTGACCCATCTGTGATGTTCTCTGGGGGACTCGGGAACTTGCAGTAAGTGTTTTCTATTTCTATTCTTGCTCAGAAATGGGCAAGTGGCATTGAGGGGTGGGTGCCACTGTTCTCCTGGCCCCCTCTCACAGGCACTCACCTGCCTTCCCCAAAATAGTGCATGGCCTTGATAGTTTGGTACCTGTTTGGTGAGGTTTATGAGGGCTCAGCCTAACATTTTCCCTCTTCAGCTTCAGTATCACGACTGGCTGGGTCAGTCGAACATCCAGTCATTCTCTCATTTGACCTGTGGACTGAATGACTAGTTTGACTTCATTAAGTCATGAAAAACTCATAGATATGTTTTAGTATCTGTATAATATTCCATGAGATGGATATGCCATAATCTATCTACCTTAACCAGTCTATTTTGTTAAACTTTTAAATTGTTTCCAGGTTCTCATTACTGTAAATAGTGCTGGGATAAACATATTTGACCAAAGTCACTGTTGGCATGTCAGATTGTGTTCTCTTGGGGTCGATTCCTTGGGTCAGAGCATACAAACAATTTTTAAGGCTTTTCAGAAAAGGTGGCCAATTTACATCCCTCACTGTGACAGTTTTTGAGAATGCCCCATCGTACTGCACTCTTGCCAGCATTAAATATTACCATGTTTAAGTCTTCTAGTTTTATAAGCAAAAATAATGGTTTTACTTGATTAGCATCTCCCAGATTAATATTGCTATTGACCATGTGGGGGTAAATTCATTGCCATTTGTATTTCACGAATTGACTGTGTGCCCATTTTTTCTTAGGGTGTGCCATTTTTTAAATCATAAATTTGTAAGTGCTTGCTTGGGTTGAGTGATTATCAGTTTTCCCTGCTAGACTGGCAATACTTAGTTTGCTTCCATTATACCCTCAGTGCCCACGCTGTATTGCCTGGCATGTCATAGTTACTCAATAAAAATTTATTTGAATGAGTTAATATAGATTATGCTTTGTTTTGCTTGAGAAGGAGTGGTAAGCATTGTTCTTAGAGGTCGAGAGAGGAGGAGCTGAGTAGCTGAGTGGGGACAGACCACACAGTGACTGTCATGCATATTTCAGTTGTCATTCAGTCAGCATTTCATTGCAATTTTAAAGTATATGTAAATAGATACTCATAGATGGGGGAAATCAGACCCTGGTCCCTACAAAACAGTGTCTTGTTTGGGGATTTAGCCCTGTTGAAAGATAATCATAACCTCTTATTCAACTTTTTGACAGGAAGAAAGATACTCAATGTCAGGCATTTGTGAGGAGAATCATAATGAGTCCTCTCTTTAAGAGAATTATGATTAGCACCGTCACAATAAATGCCTTTTTTCTGGTCTTGTGGACTGATTATAAGACAAGATACAACATGTATGGAGTTTATGAGGTAAGCAGACAAAATATGTCCATTTTATTCTGTGTCATCTCTTTTATTTCTGAAAACGTTGTAAGATTTTAAAGGCATTTTATTCGAGAAAATTTTCCACAGAGAAATTCTAAGGGCTTTAAAAGGATACTCTAAAATCTGGGCAGCAGTAGCAGTGGTGACATGCTTTTTTAATCTCCCTGAAGCCCCTCTTAAAAAATGACAAATCAATTAGATAGCAAACCAATAACCCATGGGCAGCACTTACATCAAAACTAGTTAACAAGGTATCCTTATTAAAAGCCACAACTGTAATCTCTGTGAGAGAGGAGGCAGAGAGAAGACAGTAAGTACTCACTGAAAAGTGTGATGGGCTAATGTGAGAACAGCAGTTGATATCAGGAATGGTGTTTCCTAATGCACTACCGGGTTGGTGTAAGAGGGGCCTGGTAATTTCTGAGGGACTGAATAGTTAGACCCTATGAACTTTCAAAACTGACCAGCTGGGACTCCCTTCAGTGACAGGACCTCACACTTACAAGACATATTGGGCGTGGATAACAGTTAAGCAGGTTAGAAACCAGAGATAAATGAAGAGAAGGTCCAGATAAAATTGGAGGAGGGGGTCAGAATCAGAAGACCTCAAAAATCAAGCTACCACGTTGTAAAACGCAACACAACAGAAGGGGGAGCTATATGAGATTAGACTACATCTAAAAGTTTTGGAAAACTAATTTCATATAAAAAAATAAAATAGAAAAAGGTTGAGGTAAAATCCCATACAAAATTATAAGAAAAAAGAATAAAATGGAGAATAATATCCCTGTAGATAATGAAAGCCCATCACAAAGGCATGTCTGCATAACAATTAAAAACTAGCACGATATTTCAAAACAAGGTGTTTAAAAAAATAATACAAGACAGGAAGTAAAATGACAAAACTCAGGAAAGAATTAGAAATAAAATCATTTCAAAAATGAAGACTAAATTAGACAAAGCAATTAAATGCAACAGATAATAGCTTAAGAAATAGATGATTAAATGAAGGGAAATTAAAAAAAAAAAAAGAAATAGGATTCAAGAGAAAATGAACATTGAAGATGGGGGGAAAAGACCCAACATAAGGATAATAGGAATCCCTGAATTTGAAGCAAAACAGTGAAGGAAAAAACAAACACTAAAATTTATAATCTAAGAAAAGTTTCCTGAAATTAAAGAATAGAAACTATGTATTAAAAGAGCACACACTGAATACCTGAGAATATGGACTTAGAAAAACAAACGCCAAAACATTCTAGTAAAATTACCGGAAAGGTTAGAGGGGTGGAGGAAACTGTGAGCATCTAGACAAGTGGCTTATAAGGAAAAGAAAATTATTATCAGGCTTTACTGCAGTAGTGCTTTATGCTTAAAGAAAATGGAGTAACATATTTCAGATACTTGATGAAAGTAAATGTGAACCAAGAATTCTATATCCAGCAAAACTGACTTGCAAGTATAAAGGGCACAGAAAAACTGTCATCAACATTTCAAAATTTGTTCCCATGAGCCTTCCTTCGGAATCTAGTCAAGAGTAACTTTCAGCCAACCAAAATGACTTGAGAAGCATCAACATTAGTACTGACAATGAACATTAAAAATTCAGGGATTTGTAAAACTAATCTTAATTCTGGGTTAACAAGGAGAGAATATGCTATGTTCCTTGACAAGGAAGATATAGTATGAATAGAAAAAGGGGGAGGATGGGGACAGTCAGTGTAATAGTTATTTATATTTTCAGAAATCAATTTAGTAATGCTATTAGTGTTATTCTGAGACTGTTGTGTGTGTAATATAGGATGAAGCAGATGGGTAACATGGGACAATTTTGTTCTGTTACCCTTTGTGTTCTTGAGCACCAAGAAAGTCATGGACAAAAGGAGATACAGGTGTAATATAAACAAAGTTAAGTAAAAATCCTGTTGCTGTGCATTTCAATTACCAAATATAAACCAGGGCATTTTATCTTTATCCATTAAGAGACCTAGAATATTGACCATCTCAGCAGTTATGCACCCTTAGTGCCCATAATGTGATGTCAGAATGCCATTTTTCAAGAGAAACTAGGGATTCTTAGAGAAATGGCTGATTGCAGGTTCAGGGCAAAATATATACCAGATGAGCCAGGAATATCTTGTCATACACATAGGTATGGTATTAAAGATTGCTGGGTTCATATTAAAAAGACTCAGGAGACAACTTGAATAGGCTCCTATTGGCCAGATAGGACTTTTTGAGCTTCAATAAGGATAATAATTACAGTGGACTGAAATTCATCAAATAATCCAGAAAGTTATTATGATACAAAAAAAGCTGGTCACTTTTGGAGGTGATGAAGAACTAATCCTTTATCTCAACAACTATTAAATTAAGGGAAAGAATCAAGCAGTGTTGTCCTTTCTTATATGAACCTTACTACTAAGTAACCACATAGTAGGTAAGGAGAAACATCTCTTTATAGAAGCATCTAAGTTAATAAGTGAAAAAGAAAGGACAGAATTAGAATGCCACCATTTCTCAATCCCCACTGAATTTAATGAATCTAGGCATTGAGCATCAATGGGTGCTACCGTCATAAAAAGAGACAACAAGATATTATGTGCCTCCTATGAAAGAACAGAACCTATAATCTTGCCAAAGAGAAATCTGAATCTGATCCAGCCTGTGGATCCAGCTACCTGTGTCCAGGAAATAGAGAAAAGGAACGTATGCACAATGAAGGAACAGTCAGCAAAGTCCAGAGTGGGGAATTTTACATGTCAAACTGCCTGATTTCTTCAACAAATAAATCATAAGAAAAGAAAAAAAAAAAGGATGGGAGACTTAAAAGACATATAAAATTTAATATATATATATTATAAACAAAAGGGTAAGAATAAAGTCATTAGATCTGCAGGTACATACAAGGGTTTCTATAGGGTAACACAAGAGGAGCTTTTGGGGTAGTACAAAGTTCTAGTTAGGTGGTAGTTACAGGGACGTTGGTCTTATAACAATCAAGTAGGTCATGTATTTGTTCATATAGTTCTATGTGTACGTTGTACAATGAAAAGGTTAAAAATATACTCTTCATTTATTGCAAATTACAAATTTCCTTCTCGGTCATGAAAAACTTTAGTATCAACATAATGTGGTATTAGAGGTGGTGAAGGTGATGGGATGCCCTAATCAATGCTTGAAATGTGCCGAATCCACTTGGCACCACTTCTGTGAACATGTTGGTGTGGCAATTCCACACCAGCACTCCAGAGTTTGGTCCAGAACATAATGTTAAGTGTAAGACTTGGTAGGGGTCAGGAGAACAGATGAGGAATCTGAATCTTCTGGTTGCCCTCCAGGGCTCATATGGGTCACTATACATCCTGTAGGGAACCTTGTTTGCAAGTTGGGAGGAAGTTCTGTGCTATGGAAAGGATGAAGACTTCAGGGTCATACAGATTTGGGTTCAAACCCCAGCTCTGCTATCTTCTTACTGGCTATGAGAATTTGGGCAAGTTATTTAACCTTTATGTGGTTCAGCTGCCATATTTGCAAAATGATATTATTAATACCTTGTAGAATGGCTATAAGGTCATTGAAAATAACGTGTATAAAAGCCCCTGGAAACTGAAAAATTGTAACACCCTTGGGGATCCCAATAAAGTAAACTAGGAGAGTCTTGAGAAGGCCTTTATCTCTTACTTCTGACTCATTTTGAGGCTCTGAGCAAACAGAAAATGAAAGCTAAGGCAGAGTTGTAAACTGCTGGAACATTAAATGTATACCACAGCTCCTGCAAAAGCCGGACATACTGGTTACAGGCAATAAGGAAATCTCCAATCATTAGCAGACCATTAAGCTAACCAAGCAGAGATTTTGGTAACTACACATGACCAAGAGCCCAAACTTTACAAAATTAGTTCAGGAAAGTCATTTAAAAAAAGGGCAACAATAAAATCCTAGGGAGTGGATCTGATTTCCAGAGTTTTAATATATAATTAAAAATGTCCAGTTTTCAACCAGAAAAAAACCATAAGACATGCAAAGAAACAAGAATGGCCGCTACACAAGCAGAAAAAGAAATCAGCGAAAAATATCCCAACGATGCCCACCTATTGGACTCACTAGACAAATATTTAAAATCAGCTATTATAAATATATTTAAAGAACTAAAGAAAGCTGTATCTAAAAAACTAAAAGAATGAGAGCAATGTCTAACCCAAACTGGAGAATATAAAGAGAAATTATTAAAAAGCTCCAAATAAAAATTCTTTAGTTGAGAAGTAGAATAATTGAAATGAAAATTTCTTTTTTTAATTGAAATATCATCGATATACAGTCTTATATGGTTTCAGATCTACCAATCTGGAAAGATGATAAAAAATATATGTTACAGAGTCATTGCCTATATTCCCCATACTCTACTACTGTCCATGTGACCAACTGATACTGCGATTGCAAATTATTTTGCCCCTTTATCCTCCTGCCCCCCCTCCCCCACCCACCACAAACCCTCCCCCTTGCTGACCACTAATCACTTCTCAGCATCTATGAGTCTAATGTTCTGCTTCTTCTGTTTGGCTTTGTTTTATATTCCACAAATAAGTGAAATCATATGGTATTTGTCTTTTCCCACCTGGCTTATTTCACTGAGCATAATACCCTCTAGATCTATCCATGTTGTTGCAAATGACAGGATTTCTTTTCTTATCATGCCTGAGTAATATTCCATTGTGTATATGTACCATATCTTCTTTATCCACTCATCTAGTGATGGACACTTAGGTTGCTTCCATATCTTGGCTATTGCAAACAGTGCAACAATAAACGTAGGGGTGCATATGTCTTTCTGAATCTGGGATTTTGTCTTCTTAGGATTTCTAGAAGCTGAGTTACTGTGTCAAATGGTATTTCTATTTTTAATTTTAATTTTTTTTGGGAACCTCCGTACTGCTTTCCACAGTGGCTGCACCAATTTGCAGTCCCACCAATAATGTAGGAGGGTTTGAACCTCTCTGCATCCTTACCAACATTTTTAATTGGGTTATTTGTTTTTTGGGTGTTGAGGAAGGTGAGTTCTTAATATATTTTGGATGTTAACCCCTTATCAGTTGAGTCATTTATGAATATATTCTCCCACACTGTAGGATGCCTTTTTGTTCTGCTGGTGGTGTCCTTTGCTGTACAGAAACTTTTTAGTTTGATGTAGTCCCACTTGTTCATTTTTTATTTTGTTTCCCTTGACTGAGGAGATGTGTTCAAGAAAAAGTTGCTCATATTTATATTCAGGAGATTTTTGCCTATGTTTTCTTCTAAGAGTTTTATGGTTTCATGAATTACATTCAGGTCTTTGATCCATTTCGAGTTTACTTTTGTGTATAAAGTTAGACAATAATCCAATTTCATTCTCTTACATGTAGTTGTGCAGTTTTCTTAGCGCCAGTTGTTGAAGAGGCTATCTTTTCCCCATTGTATGTTCATGGCTCCTTTATTATATATTAATTGACCATTTATGTGTGGGTTTATATCTGGGCTCTCTGTTTTGTTCCATTGATCTGTGGTCTCTTCTTGTGCCAGCACCAAGTTGTTTTGATTACTGTGGCTTTGTAGTAGAGCTTGAAGGTAGGGAGTGTAATCCCCCCAGCTTTGTTCTTTCTCATGATTGCTTTGGCTATTCAGGGTCTTTTGTGATTCTGTATGAATTTTAGAACTATTTGTTCTAGTTCATTGAAGAATGCTGTTGGTATTTTGATAGGGATTGCATTGAAACTGTAGATTGCTTTAGGCAGGATGGCCATTTTGACAATATTAATTCTTCCTATCCATGAGTACAGGATAGATATCCATTTATTGGTGTCTTCTTTAATTTCTTTCTTGAGTGTCTTATAGTTTTCAGAGCATATATCTTTCACCTCCTTGGTTAGGTTTATTGCTGGGTATTTTATTCTTTTTGATGCAATTGTAAATGGAGTTGCTTTCCTGATTCTCTTTCTGCTACTTCGTTGTTAGTATATAGAAATGCAACAGATTTCTGTGTATTAATTTTGTATCCTGCAACTTTGCTGAATTCAGTTATTAGTGCTAATGGTTTTTTTGGTGTAGTCTTTAGTGTTTTCTATGTGTAATATCATGTTATTTGCAAACAGTGACAGTTTAACTTCTTCCTTACCAATTTGGATGCCTTTCATTTCTCTGTGTTGTCTGATTTCTGTGGCTAGGACCTTGAGTACTATGTTGAATAAAATTGGTGAGAGTTGGCATCCTTGTCTTGTTCCTGATCTTAGAGGAAAATCTTTCATCTTTTTGCTGTGAAGTATGAAGTGTTGGCCATGGGTTTGTTGTATATGGCCTTTATTATGTTGAGGTACTTACCTCTATACCCATTTTGTTGAGAGTTTCTATCATAAATAGATGTTGAATTTTGTCAAATGCTTTTTCAGCATCTATTGAGATGATCATGTGATTTTTATCCTTTTTGTTGATGTGGTCTGTGATATTGGTTGATTTTTGCATATTGTACCATCTTTGTATACCTGGAATAAATTCCACATGGTCATGATGGATGATCCTTTTTATGTATTTTTGAATTTGGTTTGCTAATATGTTGTTGAAAATTTTTGCATCTATATTCATCAGGAATACTGTTCTATAATTTTCTTTTTTTGTGGTTACTGATTTTGGTATTAGAGTGATACTGGTCTCATAAAATGAGTTTGGAAGTATTCCCTTACCTTCTACTTTTCAGAATACTTTAAGAAGTATGGGTATTAGCTCTTCTTTAAATGTTTGATAAGATTCAGCCATAAAGCCATCTGGGTTAGAGGTTTTTTTTCTTAGGTGTTTTTTGATTACCAAGTTGATTTCATTGCTTGTAATTGGTCTGTTCAGATTTTCTCTTTCTTCCTGGGTCAGTCTTGGAAGGTTGTATTTTTCTAGAAAGCTGTCCATTACTTCTAGGTTGTATAATTTGTAGACATATAGTATTTCATTAGTATTATCCAGTTTGTATTTGTTTTTGTGTTTCTGTGGTGTCCATTGTGATTTTTCCATTTTCATTTATGAATCTGTTTATGTGTGTTCACTCTTTTTTTCTTGATAAGTCTGGGTAGGGGTTTATCTATTATGTTTATTTTCTCAATGAACCAGCTCCTGGCTTCACTGATTCTTTCTATTGTTTTATTCTTCTCAATTTTATTTATTTCTGCTCTTATCTTTATTACATCACTCCTTCTACTGACTTCAGGCCTCATTTTTTCTTTTTCTAATTTCATTAATTATGAGTTTAGACTTTTCATTTGGGATTATTATTTCTTGAGGTTGGCCTGTATTGCAATATACTTTCTCTTAGAACTGCCTTTGCTCCATCCCACAGGTTTTGGGGTGTTGAGTTGTTGTTTTCATTTGTCCCCATATATTGCTTGATATCTGTTTTTATTTGGTCATTGATCCATTGATTATTTAGGAGCATGCTGTTAAGACTCTCTGTGTTTGTGGGCTTTTTTGTTTCCTTTGCGTAATTTATTTCTAATTTCATACCTCTGTGGTCTGAGGAGGTGGTTGGTACAAATTCAGTCTTTTTGAATTTTTGAGGCTCTTTTTCTGGCCTAGTATGTGATCTGTTCTGGAAAATACTCCATATGCACTTGAGAAGAATGTATATCCTGATGCTTTGGAGTGTAGAGTTCTATAGATGTCTATTAGGTCCATCTGTTCTAATGTATTGTTCAGTGCCTCTGTTTCCTTACTTATTTTCTGTCTGATTGATCTGTCTTTTGGGGGGAGTGGTGTGTTGAAGTCTCCTAAAATGAATGCATTGCATTCTTTTCCCCCCTTTAATTCTGTTAGTAGTTGTTTCACATATTAAGGTGCTCCTATATTGGGTGCATATATATTTATAATGGTTGTGGCCTCTGGTTGGACTGACCCTTTTATCATTATGTAATGCCCTTCTTTGTCTCTTACTTTCTTTGTTTCAAAATCATTTTAGTCTGATATAAGTAGTGCTACTCCTGATTTTTTCTATTATTTACATGAAATATCTTTTTCCATCACTTCATTTTTAGTCTGTGTATGTCTTTGGGTTTGAAATGAGCCTCTTGTAGGCAGCATATAGATGGGTCTTGTTTTTTTTAATCCATTCTTCAACTCTATGTCTTTTGATTGGTGCATTCAGACCATTTACATTTATGGTGATTATCAGTACATATGTACTTATTACCACTGTAGGCTTTAGATCTGTGATTACCAAAGGTTCAAGGATAGCTTCTGTACTATCTAACAGTCAACTTAAATTGCTTATTACTCTATTTCAAACACAATCTAAAGGTTCTTTTTTTGTCCCCTTCTTCCGCTTCCATTCTTTATATATTAGGATTCATATTCTGCACTCTTTGTGTATCCCTTGACTAACTTTGTGAGTACTTGATTTAATTTAGTATTTGCTTAGTACTTAATTGGTGTACTGCCTTTACTGTGGGTTTTTTTTCTCTGGTGACAGCTATTTAGCCTTACCAGCATTTCCATTTAGAGAAGTCCCTTTAAGAGATCCTGTAGGAATGGTTTAGTGGTGGTGAATTCCCTCAACTTTTGCTCATCTGGAAATTGTTTAACCCCTGCTTCAAATTTAAATTATAATCTTGCCAGGTAGAATATTCTTGGTTGGAGGCCCTTCTGTTTCATTACATTAAATATATCATGCCATTCCCTTCTGGCCTGTAAGGTTTCTGCTGAGAAGTCTGATGACAGCCTGATTTTGTTTCCTTTATAAGTGATCTTTTTTCTTTCTCTGACTGCTTTCAGTACTCTCTCCTTGTCTTTGATCTTTGCCATTATTAATTATTACATGTCTTGGTGTTGTCTTCTGAGGGTTCCTTTTGTTGGGTGATCTTTGTGCTTCCATGATCTGAGTATCAATTTCCTTAGCCAGATTGGGGATTTTTTAAACAATTATTTCCTCAGAGAGACTTTTCTGTCCCTTTGTCTCTATCTTCTTCTGGTGCCCCTATGATGTGAATATTGTTCTGTTTGGATTGGTCACACAGCTCTCTTACTATTCTTTCATTCCTAGAGGTCTTTTTATCTCTCTATTCCTCAGCTTCATTGCATTCCTGTTCTCTAATTTCCATCTCATTGAGTGTCTCCTCTCCTTGCAGTAATCTACTCTTAAATCCCTCCACTGTATGTTTAATTTCAGTTTCTGTATTCTTCAGCTCTGAGTGGCTCTTTTTCAGTTCTTCTGTCTCTTTGTTGAAGTCCTCCTTGAGGTCTTGAATATTTTTCTGTAAATTAGTGAGCATGCTTATGACTTTTACTTTGAAATATTTATCAAGAAGGTTGGTGATCTCCACTTCACTTAGCCTTCTTTCTGGTGTCTTGTCCTGTAGTTTTGTTTGGAACATATTCCTATGCCTCCTTATTTTGTCAATTTCTGTTTCTTCATTTGTATTAGATGGCTCTGCTATGCTTTCTGGCCTATAGAGTAATAGCTCTATGAAGGAGGCAGCCTGTGGTTCCCAGAGGCTCAAGACTCTTTATTCTCCAGTGCCTGGTTCTACTTTGTGGGAGGCTTGGCTGTTGGTATGCAGTGGGTGGGGCCACCTTTCTGGGTGGTCTGAGTGTGTGCCAGCAGTTTGCTTCAGCTGTTGCCTTTGTGATCCAAGGAGAAGCCTCTGCTGGGATCTTTTTGATTGGGGCTGCCCTCTGCCTGCCCCGCAGTGATAGCAGAGCTGCGGGGTTAATGGGGTGGGTGGACTGATGTGTGGTTCTAGAACAGGGCAGGATGTGCTGTGCCTGGCTTGGACATGGAGAAGGGGTGTTGATAGGGAAGGAAGGAGCTGTTGGGGCACCTCTCTAGTTGTGCTTAAGCAGGGCTGATAAAGCTTAGAGAGTCTCTCTCTGCTTGCCAGACAGCAAAGTTTGACATTGCTGCTGAGCCTTTTGGGTTGGCTTGTCAGCAGTGCACACAGGGAGGTGGCTCTAGGTTGAGGTGCCAGTGAGGAGTTTGGAGCATCTGGGGATCCTGAGAGTTCCTGACCTTTTGGGCTGAGGGAGAACTGGGCAGGTATTGTCTCTTGCCCTTTTTCCTGAGGAGAGAGCTCCATCCAACCCTCACCCCTCTGGCACCCATCCCACTGCTGGCAAGTCTTCCAAACATTGGGTCTCAGGACCAGTGGAACATGCTTGTCCTCCACCAGCAGCTGGGGTCTCAGCCTCCCAGAGTGTTCCAGCTATCCCTGGTCTCCAGCCCTGCCAGAACCCAATGTAATGGGGACTCCTGTTCCCAGAGCAGATATCTAGGACCAGTCCCCCACCCCCATCTCTCCCCACCCCATCATGGTGATGGCCCTTGTGGAGAAAATGGAACTTTCTGACCAGGACTGCCACCTGGCCTTAATAGCACCCATTGTGTATATAATAAGAGCATGTTTTCACATTTATAGGATGTTTACCAGTGACAGAGCTGCTGGTCAGTCATGGGAGTATGGCTAGGGAGAGTGGGGAGAGAGCCATGAAGCCCCAGTGCTCCTGGAGAATTAAGCCTGAGCGTGGAAGCCGGGAGCTTGGAGAGCAGGCAGCTTGGTGCATGGCTGAGAGAGCAGTGCTCCTAGAAGGTTAAGCTCATGCTGGGGAGCAGAACCTGTAGCTGGCCTGGGGAGTACATTCAAGCCAGCTGCATACTGAGCTGTCTGTGACTGCTGTGAGAATAAACATGGCATCTCCTTTTACGCCCCAACTTCTTGCTATTGCTTTCATTTAGTCTCTTTGAATTCATGGAGACCTTGCCCTGGGTGGGGAATCCCCTTCTCCCAGAACTATAGCCCTGAAGATGGCAGCCATGTTCCCCATCTGGGATCCTGGTCTTTGGGTCCAGAAGCAGAAGAAACAGAAGAGCAGATCTTATTCTTAAATAATTGTGTTTGTCTGTTTTGCTCTGTCTGAGGGCTGCCTAAAGGACTGATGCAAGGCTATTGCCTTTGTTTTGCCTAACTTGGGACTTTCTCAGGGCAGAAAGGTGGCTTTGCAGAGAGCATTTCTCAAAAACACTGAAAATCAAGTGAATAACCCACTGTCATCTGGGGCAACAAACAAACAAAAAACAGTTGAAGTAAATGACATGCTGAAAGCCTGAGAGGAAAATCCAGGAGAGATTCTTTGGGGGAAGGGAAAGACATGGAAAAGCTCCTATGTATATGGGAAGATTCAGAAAGCCACAGATGCCCAGGGAAGGATACATGCTTAGAAAAGACCTGAGAATATCCCAAGCTTTCACCTCTGCTGGTCTTTAGGCTCAGCACAGGCAGGAAGTGAAGGCTAAGGTAGAGCTGAAAATGGCCTAGCTGAGCATGGAAGGAGGGCCCTGAACCAGAGCCAGTCTGCTAAGACCAAAACAGCTTTTCTTTTTCTTCCTTCCCTCCCTCTTTCCTTCCTTGTCTCCTCCCCTCCCTTCTTTTTGCCTTTGCTCCTTCCTTCCTTCCTTTCTTTTTGCTTGAGCCATTTAAGAATATCTCTATTTAAGCATTAGCTGGCCAGAAACTAAAGGAAAAGAGACCTCAGAGACCACATATGACAAAGAATACAGTCTTCACAAAAATTGTTTAGAAATGTCACTAAACAAACAATTATTACCCACAGAAAGCAACAAGAACAAACCCTGAGGAGAAGGAGTAATCTGATTTGCAGAGTTACCACCTTGTAATATTTAAAGTGTCCAGTTTCAAAAAAAATATGAAGCAGGCAGAGAAATAAGTAAGGCTTTTATACAAGATAAATGAATAGAAAAGGTCCCTGAGGAAGCATAGGCATTGGAATCGCTGAACAGAGATTTTAAGCCACCTGCCTAAAATATGCTGAGTGGTAAAGGAAATCATGAGCAAAAGAACCAAATTCTGGAGTTGAAAATACAATAACTGAAAATTTCACTAGAGGGTTCAAGAGCATATTTGAGTAGGCAGAAGAAATTTTAAATGAACTTGAAGATAAACCAATTGAACTTATTCAGTCTGTGAAGCAGGAAAAAAAAGAATGAAGAAAAATGAACAGTCTAAGAGACATGTGAGACACCATCATACAAACCAACATACACAGTGGGAATCCCAGAAGGAGGGGGGAGAGATAGGGACAGGAAGAATATTTGAAGAAATAGTAGCCAAAAACTTTCTGAATTTGATATAGAATATACACATCCAGGAATCTCTGTGAACTCCAAGAAAGACAAAGCACAAGGAGATTGACATGAGATACATTTTAATCAAGGTGTCAAAGCCAAAGAGAAAAAGAAAATCTTGAAAACAGCAAGAAAGAAGGAACTTGTCACACCCAAGGAATCCTCAGTACGATTGGCAGCTGATTTCTCCTCAGAAATTGTGGAGGAGAGAAGGCAGTGAGATGCCATATTCAAAGCACTGAAAGAAAAATATTTGCAACCAGGAATTCCATATCCAGCAAAACTATCCTTCAAAAAAATGAAGAAGAAATAAAGACATTCCCAGATAAGCAAAAGCTGAGGAGTTTGCTGCTAGTAGACCTGCTATATAAGAAATGCTACAGATAGTCCTTTAGGTGGAAATGAAACTAGGCAGGAACTTGAAACCACACAAAGAAATAAGGAACCCTGAGAAAAGTAACTACATAGGCAAATATAAATGCTAATGTTACTGTATTTTTGGTTTGTAAGTCCTTTTTTTCTCCTATATTGTTTAAAATACAAATGCATAAAGCAATAATTATCAATAGTTTGGGGCACAAAATGTATAAAGATGTATTTGTGATAACAAAACATAACAGGGGGTTGAAGCTGTATAGGAACAGAATTGTACACTATCGAAGTTACACTGTAGGATGGCCGCTATTCAAAAGACAAGGCACAAAAAAATGCTAGTGAGGATACAGAGGAAGGGGAACCCTCCGACGCTGTTGGTGGGAATGTAAATTGGTGCAACCATTGCGGAAAGCAATATGGAGGTTCCTCAAAAAACTAAAAATAGAAATACCATTTGACCCAATAGTTCCACTCCTAGGAACTTACCCAAAGAAAACAAGATCTCAGATTCAAAAAGACATATGCACAAATAGTGCTATGTTTGTCACAGCACTATTTACAATAGCCAAGATGGAAGCAACCTAAGTGTCCATCAAAAGGTGAATGGATAAAGAAGAGGTGGTACATATACATAATGGAATATTATTCAGCCATAATAAGAAATTCCGCCATTTGCAATAATGGATGAATCTAGAGGATATTATGCTCAGTGAAATAAGCCAGGTGGAGAAAGACAAATACCAAATGATTTCACTTATTTGTGGAGTATAAAAACAAAGCAAAACAGAAGGAACAAAAGAGCAGTAGACTCATAGACACCTTCGTGCCCAAACTAGACAAGGACAATATGAAAAAGGAAAACCATACCCAATGTTATGAGTGTGGACACAAATATCCCAAACAGAATATTAGGAAACTGAATTCTTAAAAATGTATGAAAAAGATAACATATCATTGCCAACATGGGTTTTTCCAGAAATACAAGTATTAGAAAAATATACACGTTTAATTACTCAGTTTAAAATATTGAAGGAGAAAAAAATGATAAGATCATTTCAAGAGATGTGGAAAAACAAATTTAGCATGAATATCTTTCGTGATAAAAACTTAGCAAACTACATATATAAAAGATTTATTTTAGCCTGATTAAGGGGACCTATGAAAAACCTATATTGAAATTCATACTCAGTGGTGAAACTTCAGCAGTATTGCCTTTAATGGTGCATACCAGCTATTACTGATCAGATTTGTATTAGAGTCTTAGCCAATGTATAATACAAGAAAAAGAAATAAAAAGCATTAAGGATTAGAAAGTTTAGAGAAAACTATCATTCATAGGTGATATGATATATGATTTGTGCATAGAAATCCCAAAGGAATCTGAAAAACTATTAATAACCATTACTTATTAATAAAGTTAATAAATAAATAATAAAGTCCAGCAAGTTTTCTTGATCTATGATTAATAAATAAAATTAATTATGTCTAATACGTCAGCAACAAAATAGCACTTCTAATAACAAAATATGAAAAGTACTTAGAGGCAAATCTAATAAAAAATGTATGTGATCTTTAGGGAAAAAACCCAAAGATGTATGAAGATTGTTGAGGAAGACATAAAGTAATAAATGGAAAGATGGGAGACATGGATAGAAAGACTTAGTTTCTCACAGAGACAGTCTCACCCAATTAATCTATAAAACCAATGCAATTCCAATAAGACATTTGGCAGGATTTTTTAATGGGTCACCAAAAGCTGATGCTTTTTGATTCTTTTAGATAAAAGAAAGACAAAGAAAAACTCAGATTGTTTTGAAAGTTAAAGGGGGAGAAGGCTTGATTTACCAGGTAAGACTTTCTATAAAGCTCTGGTAATTAAGGCAGGCAGTAGACCAGTGGAACAGGATAGAGTGCTCAGAAACGAACCCTGGCTTGTGCAGAAGCCTGGTACCTGTCAGATGGCACTGCAGATGAGTGGTGAAGGACAGAGTCCTGGTGAAATGGTATTAGGATGACTGGTTGTGCATATGGAGGAAAAATGCGGTTGCATCTCTACCTCACAGCACACACAGCTGCGTTCAAGACCCAGATTGAAAGAGGAAATTTAAAAATACTTAATAGAAAATATGCAATATTTATGTGATCACAGGAGGGAAAGATTTCTTAGTAATACAAAATACATAAGCCATGAAGAAAAAGTTCAGTTAATTTGTTTCCATTAAAATTTCAAACTTCTGTTCACCAAAAGATCATTAAATTGGTGAAAGGTAGGTCAGTGTAGAAGATACTTGCAGTACATTTAACAGGTAAAGGGTTAGTTCTCAAGATATATTAAATGATGATTATCTCCCAAATCAGTAAGAAAAAGACAACAATCCACCAGAAAATTTGGCTAAAGATTAGAAATAGGCAATTTACAATTTAACCATATAAAAATGCCTAACTTCATTAATTATTAGAGAAGTGATAATTAAAATAAAAAATAAGGTGCCATTTCATATTCATTAGACTGACCAAAAATCAAGACATCTGTCAGCAGGAAGTGTTAGTAAACATGTAAAACAATAGAAATATTCCTGATGTTAAACTGATACAATCATTTCAGAAAACAATTTGGCAATATCCAGTGAAGTTGAAGATGCTCATATCGATTCTACTGTTATTCTACTCCTAGGTATGCAACTGAGAGAAACTACACCCTTACAATAAAATGTACAGAGAATCACTCAAACTTTTTGTCCTGTTAAGCTGTTTGCAAAGTAGTAAAAAATTACCAACAAGTTAAATATCATCCAAAGTGTAACTAACTAAATAAATTGTAGTATTTTTAGAAGTGGAATTGCTAAATAGTGGGGAAACTGTACACTAGGTTTACATATATCAATATGGATAAACCTTATAAACATAATTTTAAATGGAAAAAACAATTGCTGGAGAATATGTTAGTGTGTAGGCTATTTATGTAAAAATATAAAAATCACAAAACAGTACCATGTAGTTCTAGGGATATGTATGTGGTGAAAATGTATAATACACGAGCATGACATCCGCTACATTGTAATAGACTTGCTTTTGTGGGAAGGGAAGGGAATGTGATCAGTGAGGGATACCCAAGAGACTCTGATTGTAGTGGTAATATTCCATTTCTTAGACTGGGTGGTAGTATATGGTTGTGCCTTATGCTATTCTTTACACCTTGCTTATTTTAAACGTTACATAGTAACATTACATAGTAACATAGTCACGTTAAAAAATAAAAGTGTATGTAAATGGTTGCCATGTAGAGACCACAAATACAAGTATACAAGACAAATGAAAACACCAGCTGCCTTAATGTTATCTACATGGATAGCTTGAGTTACAATTTGCAGGGACAGCATCTGACCTTTATTTGAAAGGTGGTACTAAAAAACAAAACTCAACCAGGTAAATTTGAAGATCGAATTGGTTTTATTAAGTGATTCATGAATTGGGCAGCATCCCGCCTAGCAAGTAGAGAAAAGCCCTGAGGAACTGTACAAAATGGAAGGTTTTTATAGACAGGAGGGTGGGGCAAATGGTTATTAGCAGAGGAACAGATTCAGGATTGTTTCAGGTAAGGTCACCCTCCCTTAGGAGAGGCTGGGGGGGTCCTAGGCAGATCACCTCACTAGGAAGTTCAAACTGATTAGCTTAAAATTCCAATCCTGAGAATTCCTACGATGACTTTATAGCATCTTACTACGCTGACTGATAGTGACTGCAATGGGGGCGGTGAGGACTTGATAATATGGGTGAATGTTGAAACCACTGTATTGTTCATGTGAAACCTTCATATGATTGTTTATCAGTGATACTTTAATAAAAAAAATATTCCACTCCTGAGAGGCTGCAACTGTAATTACATTGGGCATTAAGTCCCAGTTTGGTGACTTGGCCTAGAGGAAGTGATCCCATGTTGGGTCTCTGTTTTTCTTTTTAACAGTGGTATAAATCGAAAACCTTTCAGTTTTCCTCCAGTAACTCCCTCTAGCCTGTCTTCAACCCACACCAAACCCATCTCAGTCCAAGAGTCACTGGTGACCCAGTTGCTCCATCTGAAACACTGGCCTTCCCTGTCTTCTTTCTTCCCCATGCATCCCTGTGTCCATTGGCAAGTCCATCATCCTGGCCTACAAACACATCGGGAGTCTGTCCTCTTTTCTTCAACACCACACCATCCCCTAGACCCATCAGGTCTAACCTCATCTTGCCTGTAGGTCCGTTGGAAATAATTCTGCTCTCATCTGGGGCCTCTCCACTAACCCACTTTCCACTTGCTATTCTTGCCAGTGCCCCACAGTTTCTCTTCCACTGAGATTTTACATTTTCTTAAAAATGTAAATCAGCTCCTATCAGTCCCTTGCTCAGAATCATCCAAGGCTGAGGTTGAAGTTCAAAGCCCTCACCAGGCCTACGCGGTCTTCCCTATGTGGCCTGTCTCTCCAACTGCCTCTCTCTTCCCCGCTCTTCCCTTTCTGTTCTAGCCGCGCTGACTTTGTTGTTCCTTGAACAAACCCTTTCTCACCCTAAGGCCCTGTACTTGCCCTTGGGGAGCCTTCTCCCAAATTGTGGCTCCCTCGTTTCAGCAAGGCCTCTATGCACCAATATTTTGAAAACAGGTGCCTCCCCAACCTGACAAGTCCCTTTATCCTCTTTGTTTCATTTTCCTTCCTATCTGATGTTACATTATATATGTATTTGTTTAAACACTCATTTCTGTTTCCCCTAGTAGATCATAAGCTTCCCCCAGGCTGGGCATTTTCTGTCTTACTCACTGTTGCATTTTCCGTGCCTGAACTGGTGTTTGTTTGGCACATTGTCCATCCTTAATGAAAGCTTCTTCAATGAATGGAGCATTGATTGTAAGGAAAAATTTAGATGACTTGAAGGTACCTTTTGGTAAAATCAGAGCCACTGGAGTTGTAGATGCATGAGAAGAATTTGAATAAGATTGTTTCATAAAATATAAAAGTGGAAAAGCAATATTCTTCAGAAAGATTAGTTCACTTAATATAAGTATCTGTGATTAATTGAGTGACTATAAGTAGATATTTGAATATTTTACTTACATTCCTAAAAATGTGGATATCCAGGTTGACCAGAAAATTCTTGGGATCTTTTCTTTGGGAACCCTTACATTCAGGTTGCCTGATATGTTCAGTTGCCTTATATTGAATACATCATTCTGTCTGTCACTGTCAGTCATTCCCAAGCACCCTGGGTCAAACTAGCCCTAGGCTTAGGGCCATGGCAGAGGGAAGATACAGGAAAAGAGAATCAGACACACTGTGTGTTCATTGTAGGGAGAGGGCCAGGACCCCAGGACTCTGCAGCGTGGTCTGACCTTCCAGCCCTTGCCCCCTCTGCAGGTCTCAGAAATCATCTTCGTGTCCATCTACAGTTCTGAGTTCTGCATGAAACTCTACATGGACCCCATCTACTATGGGAAGGATGGCTACAACCTGCTAGATGTGGTCATTATCATCATTATCTTCATCCCCTATGGCCTCCGCAAGATAAAGGGCAAGCACTACCCCTACCTCAGCATCGCTGATGGCATGCAGTCCCTGCGGATCCTCAAGCTTATCACCTACAGCCGTGGCATCCGGGTGAGTAACCCAGGGGTACCGTGGTTCTGGGAGTGCAGGCGACAGGGCCCATTTGCCCACCAGCCCCTGATGAAATAATAATTCTATTATCCAATTAGTGAGTCCTACTGTGTGGCAGGTTGATCTTTACTGATATTATCTTATTTAATCTTAAAACAATTATAGGAAAGGTATTATTATCTCCATTTTACAGATGAAGAAATTGAGACCTGTGGTCACTCAGCAGTTAGGTGGGAGAGCTGAAGTGTGAGAGGTGCGTCTGCCTCCAGAGGCCATCTGAACTTTTCCTCTCTCTCAGGCTGCAGGGGGACTGAATTTCTGATGGTACAGCCCTTTGAACTACATGCCCGGGAAGTCCCCAGCTTTTCGGCGACCATGGCGCCTCACTGCTTTCCCCAAATAGCTAAAACCTGCTGCTCCTCTTGGGAATGGTCTCCTTACTGCGTTTGAGCAGCTCTGGAAATGTTGCTCCTGCTGAGAAGTCATGGGGCGAGCAGCTGTTCTTTGGCTCAGCAGGTTTCAGAGCAACCTGCCCTTCGGCATTCGTCCCGGCCGCAGTGTGCTTGCCCTGGCTCTGCTTGCGGGGCCCGTGCTTCTCCAGGAAGGCCGTGGTTTGGGCCCGTGTGACCAGCTAGGGTGTGTCAGCGTGTTCTGCTGACAGATTGCCCCTAGCCCGGCCAGGGTGCCTGCGCAGGGCGTAGGCCTCATACCCAGGAGCCCCAGCCTGGGGTGGAGAAGGAGAGGCAGTGTTGGAGGACGCCCCCCACCCCCCGCCTCCACCACAGACCCGCTTTCATTCATTGCTTCTGTCACGTAGCCACACAGCTGTGTGCGGGTCCCCCTCAAACAGCACAGTCCGGTCCTCCTCCTCGTCACGGCAAGGCTCCTGGAAAGAGGTGTCTGTGCTTCCAGACCCTGTGTCCCTGGCTGTCATTTGTGCCCTGGCTTGGCTGCTTCTCTCCACCCCAAACTAGCCTCTCTGAGGTTGCCAATGACCTCCTGGTCACCGAGGCCACCAGCCATTTCCCTCAGCTTCTTGCCGCCTCTTGCCCCCTCGGTTTTCCTCTGCGTCTCAGGCATGACTTTGGGGTGCGTGTTTTCTTTGCCTGGCCTTAAATGTTGTTTTCTCAATACTGTGTCCTGAATTCTCTTCCCTTCTCACTCTGTGTATTGTCTTTGGGTGATCTTTTCTACTTTTCAGGGGTCCTCACCTGCCCATGCCTCTCTCTTTGACCTTAGACCCAGTTGCCTCCTGGACGTTCATGTGTTCCTCAAATCCAGGCCTAACCTGGCAGGCACCACTCCCCGCCCACCTCCCCCTTCAAGTCCCGCACACCCTGGCTTCGCCTGCTGTATTTTGCCTTTTGGTGAAGGGCACCCCTACATTCAACTGCCAAGTCCTAATTTTGAGTGTCAGTGATGACTCCTTTCTCTCAAAGCCCTGTAACCAGCCTTCTACACAGTCACGGCCTTGTCCAAGTCTTTTCGCCTTCGCAGCCACCACCACCTCTCAGCACCACACACCTGTGCGTGGATCCCTGCAGTGGCTTCTGACGCTGCTGAGGGCACTGGAGCAGGAATGCCGCCGCAGCACTGGGCAGGGGGGATCTTGAAGGGGTCTATCAAATCATGGCACCCACCCATTCAGACCTGAGAGTGGTTCCTCCTGCTTGTAGGCTAGAGGCAGCCCCTGTGATGTGTCCTTGAGTGGGAGGTGGGAGTGTTTGAGAGGCCGAGTATTAGAGCTGAGACAAGTAGAAGACTGCAAGTCCCCGGGAGGCAAAGGCCAGGTGGTGGGTACCTCAGAGGGAGGGAGTGATCAGACAGTGGGAAGGGTGGCCTTCTTCCAGGTGTAAGGCACCAAGGGAGCCAGGGGCCTAGGGTGGTGCCAGAGTCACTGGAGTTAAGGGAGCCAAGAGGCCTGGGGGCTAATAGGTATTCCGCGGTCGCTGAGGGCCCTGAGGCTGGCAGCAGGGTGGGGCGGGGCCTGGGGGCAGTGATTCCAAGACATGGCAGGGTGGGCCTGCCCAGAAGTGCAGGCGGTGCCCATAGACACAGGGCAGCAGAGGGCAAGGTAGACGGGGCCTCCTGACTCGGGCCAGCCAGGGAGGAAGGCCGCTGAGGAGCGATGGCCTCAGGCAAGAGAGGATTTTCAGGTGAGGTCAGCAAAGAGGTCACCATGGAGGGAATAAACAGACTTGGGGGAGGCATGTGAAGACAGGAAATGGCAGTGGGCTGAGGACAGGAAGCCCGGGGCCGGGACTGCGTGAGGAGGGGGGAAGCAGAAAAAACTGGGGGCAGGAGGGTCTTCTGCTTGGGGGCGGGGGAAGGGCAGTGACCCAGGTTGGCACACTGTGAGGCTGAGGGCACGAGCTGCCTCGTGAGAGCATCGTCCTGACTGTGTCCTGCCCAGAGGCAAAGGCCTGCAGGTGACTGAAGCTTAGGGCCCCACAGGGGTCCATCCTTCCAGCCCAGGGATCTGGTGCCGGGAACACAGCCCTCCCCACTGGCCAGCATCTGTCCCACAGCTCAGCCTGGCTTGCGTGGTGACCGCAGGCATCTGCTCAGCCTTTGGTCCTGGTACACATACACAGAGAGCTGTGGGCGTGCAGACACAATGTGCGCACGGGTACATGGCCTATGTTTGACTTCAGGGGTTTCTGTTATTCAGCAGAGACGTGTATCGCCAAGCTATTTCCTGGGGACCAGCAGGCTGTGGCTCTCCTGTGGCCTTTGGGATGTCACTGGACCCCAGATTCCTAGGAGCACATAAGACACTCTGGATTGCACATCCTCCGTACACCAGCCTGGCCAGCTGGCCAGGGGAAGCTGGTGTCAAAGGGGGGACCTGCACCTCTCTGCTTATTCATATGCATTGAGGTCTAAGTGAGGCTCTGACAGAGCGGCAGCCTCAGTGCCTGGAGCCGGCACTCTGCCACATCCTTGGCCTCTGTCCCCTGATTAATTAAAATGATACTTTGCCTTCCACCTCATGGCAATAAACCTGTACCATGAGGAAAGAGTTCCTTGTTGTTTTGCGCACAGGAAAGTTCTGTTAGCTGGGCACCTGGGGGCCACACCGCCCCTGTTCATCTCTAGTCCAACCTGAAGACTAACCTGTAGCTGCTTGGCTGTGGGGGTACCAGCCTTACGTTTCTCCCTGCTTCCTCCTCCATGGCCTCCTCATCTTCCGCACATCTAGGTGGCTGCACAGAAAGGCTCTCTGAGTGGCCAGGCCTGGGCACAGACCCTGTCTGGAGGTCCTCTTCAAACCCAGAATGCCCCAGGAACAGGAGGGCAGCTGTGGCTTGACCCAGAGCCTGGCGGAGCTGGAAGCTTCCCTAAAATGAGGCACCTGTTGGGGGCCAGGCCATAGACCTTGGAAGCCCAGGACTTCCTCAGGGAAGGAGCTACCAGCCCATGGGCGTCTGGACAACCATCCCCTGGGCCTGGATTTCTGCACCTTCTGGACTGCAGACTGATGGGGCCTGCCTGGACTGTGCTTGAAGAACATGGCCAAGGCCAACTGTCAGAGTGCTGCAGGGGTGCGTGTGGGCTCTGGAGAGCATGTCCTCTGGCCCACCACTGTCCTCTAGCTGCTCGGCTTTGGCTGCAGGAAGCCAGGCCTCGGGCTGGCCTGGCAGTGGGAGACCCAGCTGGGGCCTGTCCCCCACCTCCCTGCAGTGCCTCTGGTCCCACCACCCTGTGTTCGCCGCTTCCCCACCACTGAGCAGGCTCCATCCCACTGGTGCGCATCCCATGAGGATTTGCCTCTTCAGTCTTAGTAGTTTCTTGGGAAAGAAGTTCATCTGTCCCACAAGGAGGAAGGCAATTTTTTACATCTCCGCTCTTTTGAAATTAATCCCACAACACTGATTTTCTCCCTCCGAGGCCAGGAGACGGGCAATGGCAGGTCCCCCCTGCAGGCAGCTGTCAGACCAGTGCGCAGGCAGGGCAGCCCTGTGCTTTTGGGCTGTCTCTCTGCTTCCCGAGTTACCCCAAGCTGTCGGAACTTCCCTGCCCCGTGGCCCAGCTCCGTCAAGTACCTCTCTCTTACTATGAAGCCAGTGAATGATTTCTTAGCTTAGTAAAAGGGGCTTTTGCAGCTGAAAGCAGTGGCACAAGGTAGAGGGCTTGGGAGCCGGTCCCAGCTCTGCCACTGTCCTGGAGCGGGAACCTGGCCGAGGCGTCCTGCTCCTTGGAGCCTCTGATCCTGTCTTAAAATGGGAAGACTGATGACACCTACGCACTTTGAAATGCTGTCTGTGTTCAGAGAGATGAACATGTATTGAGTGCCTACTATATGCCAGACTCCAGGACATGGAGAATGGCCGATGAGGAGCCACCTTGGAGGGGCAGACAAGACAAATGCCCATTCCATGAGCCACAGAGTGGAGACCTGCCTGTGCAACAGGACCCAGACAGAGTGGGAAGACATGTTCCCTGTGGGTCTCCTCCTTCACACTCCCAGGCTGGCTCCCCTACTCCTCCTGGACCTGGAGAGCTTTCAGGGATGGTTCTCAGCTGAGAAGCAGGAGCAGGACACCTTGGGGTGACCACAAAGGCAGGTGGGGTTCAGGTAGACTGGTTAGCAGTGCTGATGGGGAGGCTATCCCGGACCTGCAGCAGCACGTGCCCGCTGCCCACAGGTGACTGAGGGTGGGTGCTGGCAGTAAACCAGGTTAGATTGGTCTAGCCCTCAATGTGGACACAGTTCCCGTTCATTCATTCATCCAGCCAGCCATTTATGGAGTACCTGCCATGTGCCAGGCGTGGCCCTGGATGCTGGGACAGCTGTGGTTCGGGCGGCTGGGCCCTCTGTCCTCTGAGCCGCACCCAGCCTAGCAGCCTTGCCTGACCCCGGCGCCTCTGTCTTGCAGACGCTCGTCAGCGCTGTGCGGCAAACAGTCTACACCGTGGCGTCCGTGGTCGCTCTGCTCTTCGTCCTGATGTACATCTTCGCTATCTTGGGCTTCTGCCTATTTGGAGATCCGGATGGGGGTGATCCGAATAACTGGGGGAACCTGGCTGCGGCCTTCTTTACCCTCTTCAGCTTGGCCACGGTACTGGGTTTGGGAGAGCGGTGGGGACAGGGGCCTTGAGAAGGGACCTTCTCCGTGTTCAGGTCCTTAGCCGGGCTGGGGAAGCTGAGGGCTGGCCTCCTCAGACTAAGCAGAAGCCAGTACCCTGGCCCGGGCCCCTCTCTGTCTCTATCTGTGACTCCCTAGAGCCTCCCATTTGTCCCACAGCATTGTGAAACCTTCAAAGAGTTCTCAAAAGATAACTTATTTGGATTAAGTTTAATTTAGAAATGAAACCCAGGTCATAGAGCTTTTTTGGGAACAAGCTGTCACAATCCTCCATGAATAAGCCTGCAAAGCCCAAGTCTAGAAGTCCAGACTCTAATGGGCTCTGGAAGGATGGGTCTTTCTAAAGGGGGACTGGCAGAGAGGCAGTGTCTTTTGGGGAAGGATGGGGGCCTTTTGGAGAAAAGCCCTCAGGATCCCTTGGCCAGAAGTGTCCCCACCCAGTGGTGCTGCCCTAGGCCACCGCGTGTGGACTGGCGTCCGTGGGTTGGGGTGGGTGTTGAGGGCTGATGTGGAGGCTGAGTCGGCCTCCTCCTCAGCGGGGCCAGGCTTCGCTAGGGTAGGTGGGAAGGGGGCCCTTGGCATACCCCGCCCTGCCTGAGCAGGTTGATGGCTGGACAGACCTGCAGCAGCAGCTGGATAAACGGCATTTCACCTCGAGCCGGACGTTCACCATCGTCTTCATCCTGCTCGCCTCTTTCGTCTTCCTCAGCATGTTTGTGGGCGTGATGATCATTCACACTGAGGTGAGGCCGCTCAGGCACGCAGAGGGGGCCGGGCTCGGGGTGGCGAGTGGAGCTGCAGACCAAGGCCCTGAGCTGACCCCTGCTGACGCGGAGGGGAGGCTGCCCTCCCTCCTCCAGCCCCACTCTGGTCCCTGAGCTCACGCGTTTCCCTGCCTCACGATGGTGGCCAGCAAGACGGAGACCTGGGAAGCCCCTGCAGCTGCACCCGGCAGCTTGAGTTGGGGGCTGGTGCTGGGTGGAGGACCCTCCTGCTGAGTGGCCTGGGCCGCGGTGCAAAGCTACAGAAGAGGAAGATGGTGGGCAGGGAGGCAGGCATGCAGTGAGAGCCTGCACTTCACCTCCATCCTCCCATTCCCTAGGCTTTCATTAAAAAGTTTAAGCAGGAGCTGATGGTGGAGAGACAGCTGACCCTCATGGAAAAGAAGCAGGTGCTTCTGAAGCTGCAGCAAGAAGAGGTCAGCAGGCTGCTGCAGACACAGGTGGGCGGCCTTCACAGGCAGGCGGGTGGACAAAGAAACGGACAGTCAAGGCTGAAGAAATGGGTAGGAAGGAGGGGCCTGGGAGCCTGCAGAGAGCAGGTGGCCTCAGGTACCTAACATGTAAGGCAGGTCTCTAACATGCTATAATTTTCAGTGTCAGGCTTTATTCTGGGCATTTTAATATTCTGTGAACCTCTTAGAGTATGGAATGTTGTGATTAAAATGCCTCCCTCCTTCATGAGGAAAACTCCACTGCCACGCCCTTCGCCTGGTTGCTCTTGTTACTGAGGGCTCACGGAATGCCAGGCTGGGATGGCCCCCATCCGGTGAGTGGGGGGGGGCCACAGAGAGGTCATGGAGGCCCTGACAGTCACTCAACCTCGCTTTTTCCCCATTGGAACAAGAATGAGCCCAACAGGTTGGGGATTGTCTGTCAAGCATGTGTGAAGGGCTGGGGTGAGTCTTCTTGTCAACCTCGGTGCCACTGCGCCCCCCGCCCCCAGCCCTGCTTGCTCTGCTGGCTCCGAGCCGCTGCCCCTCCCTCCTCCTGTGGTCGGCCCATCCCTCCACAGCCTCTTCTCCGAGGTGGAGACCTCGGCCCGACGTGACTGGGCCAGGGTTTGTCCAGGGTGGGGCGAGGCCTTGCTGACCCACCCTCAGGCTCTCTCTGGCCCCTTCCTGCGTCATGCTCTGGTGTCAGCGACAGCAGCTCGCGAGGCTCCCTCGGTTAGGGGGCATCCAGGCTCAGAAGGGGTCAGGACGGGCCCCAGGGAGGGTCCTTAGGCCTTTATGTGTATTGGGTGTCACCATCTGCTCAACAATGTTCTCCTTTTGCTTTCCTCTCCAGAAACACGTTGACTATGAAAGTTTCAGTAAACTGGTAGAGAACTTCAAGAGGACCCTGCGGCATACTGACCCCATGGTCTTGGACGATTTTGGCACCAGCCTGCCCTTCATCGACATCTACTTGTCCACTCTGGACAAGCAGGACACTACGGTCTACAAGTCAGTCCCAGCCCTGCTGACCCCGGCCCAGGAGACCAGGCTTTTCCTGGTCCCCAGGCGTCTTTGAGTGTGGGTCTGTGCCAGGTGCCCCGCAAGAGAAAGGGGGTGATGGCCCATGTGCAGGGCGGACAGAGTGAGGCCCTTCTCCAGAGTTCGGGATTCCACGTATGCACATGGCCTGGGCAGCTGCGTGGACAGGCCTGTGGCTAGGGACTCTGACCCGTATTTAAGTGCCGGCTCCTTTGACTCTCCAGGCCCTTCCTCACCAAGCCCTTTAAAAGGACAGCGGAAGCAGCACTGATGGGCGAGTTGGGTACTGAGGCTCCTGGCCTGGTTCTGCCACCACCGTCCTTTGTGACCTGGGAAAGTCTGTGCCCTTTTTCCATTTGTTACACAAGGGGCTGCTGGGCGGCTATGTGAAAACAGTGTGTATAGAGCTCAGAGCTTGGCCTGGGCCAGGGCTCTGCGTAGTGGTTGTAAGTGGCCACTGCTGAGCAGGAAGGGGAGAGCGTGTGTACTGAGGAGCCACAGGTGGCTCTCGAACAAGGAAGGACACAGTTAGCCTGGCTTCAGCAAAGCCCCTCCAAGGGCCTCATAGACTGGAGGACCAGAAAGGAGGGGATCAAGGAAAGCCCACTTTTGGCCTAAGAGTGGGCCAGGCGGTAAGGTCACTTCTACATAGTCACCACCCTCAGAGCCCAGGTTGTTGTCTCCAGCCTAATACATGGAGAAATAACTTGCTCCAGGGGCCACAGGAAGAGTGGAGGCAGATGGCAGCCCAGCCTGGTCTAACTCTGGAGTCTGCCCTGCCCCGATCCCACCCCTGCCGGTGCGGTGAATGTGCAGGTGCACATGTGCCGCGGAGGGGCTGGGGCGACGCACAGCGTGCCCTCGAG
This sequence comes from Manis javanica, assembly GCF_040802235.1. NCBI lineage: Eukaryota > Metazoa > Chordata > Mammalia > Pholidota > Manidae > Manis > Manis javanica. The sequence continues at coordinate 82,751,400 of NC_133169.1, forward strand.
CTCAGCCCCATCTCCTCCTGCTCTACCTCCAGGCTTCAAGAGCTGTACTATGAGATCGTGCATGTGCTGAGACTGATGCTTGAAGAGCTGCCGCAGAAGAACGAGTCCCAGTCTTCAGAAAAGATGGAGGAGCAGTAGCTGGGTCCAGGCACCCGGGGAGGAGGGGCTTGCAGACTGTGACAGCCCTACCCCCCGTTCAACACAGGCTTTCTGAGTTGACCTTTCCATGGTTGCTGTGACTGAGGCATTTTCCCACTATTGGGGTTTGGGCCTGGGTAAGTGACTATGAAGTCTGATTCCCTGGACCCCCCAACCCCACATGACACCAGAGCTGGGGAGTTAGGAGAAGGAGGCTCAAGACTTGCCCTGGCCAGAGGCCACATCTAGGGGCCACAGTGGCTTTCTTTTGCCTTGACTCCAGCAGCAAAGACCCACTGAGCTCCTGGGAAAGCTGCCGAGGACCCCAGAGCAAGGAGAGCCTCCAGAAGCCCCATTAGAGGGTAGGGCTTCCCTGAGCTGCTGCAGCCTTACTGATCTTGGAACCTCTGCTGGGCTCATCCATGTGCGTGTCCCCACACCAGGCAGAGCTCTATCTTTCTTTATGGACCCATTGCTAGGAAGTCCCCTCTTTGGAAGTCTACTCTGCTTTCCCCTAGCCTCACAATGGGTGTGGTACCCCTAGAGATATAGCTGTGACTGGCGGGTTCTGTTTTGTGGGCATAGAGCTCAGGGTGATCTCATCTGGGGGGAATGGCCTAGCAGCAATGCTGGGGCACCTGATACAGATATTGGAGGAGTGGCAGAATCAGGCACTTTGGGCTGTTTCCCCCTTTATGGTTTGTAAGGACTCTTCATGTAAAAGGTAGCATTTTCTGTGTCATTCTTGGCTGAGTGACTGCTAGAGTTGCCATGGTCCTGGCACTACCATAGTCCAGCCACTGTAGAGTCGTCTGAATGCCCAGGTAGGGCAGGGTGTCTGGCTCCCAACTGGCTATGGCAGAGGCCCTGCAGTGCCTCTCAGTTCCCATTGCTGGGGAGTATTCTTGATGCCTGTCACCTTGGCACTGCCATCTCAAACAGAGAGAGGTGAGCTGTGGGTTGGGAGACCTACTAGTATCTATAGCTGAGGCAGAAAGGCCTCGGCTGGCCCCTGTGCCTGGATGCATGGCTTCAGGCCTGGGGAACAGCTCCTCTGAGGCCACAGGACAAGGGCAGGTGGGAAATCATGGTTTCATTCATACATATAACTACTATTTACTGAGCTGTCTTGGATGCTTGGGGTTCTGTAAGGAGTCTTGTCCTGGCCTTCTTGGTATTTGTGGTGTTTAGGGGAGACATTAATCCAACCAGACTGGATGAGAGAAAATTTCCCTGAGGAAGTGACAATAATCATTTGAATGCAGAGAACACGAGTCTTCTAAGATACTCAGATCATTTCCATTTGTAAATGCTCACACTCTCAGAAACCAATTGAGAATTTTGTAAACAATGCTAAGAAGGATTGCTCTGGAGTGAGACCAGTCATCATGCGGTGGAGCAGCCCTCTGAGGGCAGGACGTGGAGTCGACTTCTTCCTGGGGGAGAGAGAACTTTAGATCAATATCCCTGGAGATGGACCTGAAGTGAGCAGGGTGTCTATGCCCTTCGTGGAGGTGGGAGAAACTCAGGGTCTTATGCATCTAATGCCTGTCTACGAAGGCTAGAGGACTTCTAGGGGTGCTCTGGTGGGTGAAGCCCAGTCAGTAGGGCAGGTAGGCCTCAGGCAATGGCTCTAATTCAGGGCTGGGTCAAAACAGACATTGACAACCACTCACACTGTTGTGCACACTTTTGGTGCACTGTATGCCAGTGTTGCTCAGGGGAATAAGAAAACATATCCACCTGCTCTCATTAGGAAAAACAATAGAAAAGAGTAATGAAACTAAGAGCTGATTCTATAAAAAGATAAGCAAAATTGATAAACCTTAGCAAGATTCATCAAGAAAAAAAGAGGGCTCAAATAAATAAAATTAGGAATGAAGAGAAGTTACAACAAACATCATAGAAATACAAAGGATCATAAAAGGCTACTATGAACAATTTTACTATGAAAAAAATAGATAACGTGGAAGAAATGGATAAATTCCTAGAAACATACAATCTTCCAAGATTGAATCAGGATGAAATAGAGAATCTGAACTGGTTGATTATTAGTAACAAAATTGAATCACAATAAAAAACTTCTAACAAAGTCCTGGACTTCTGTCCAGGACCAGCTGGTTCCACAGGTGAATCTTACCAAACATCCAAAGAAGAGTTAATACTTATCCTTCTCAAAGTATTCCAAAAAAATTAAAGAGGAAGGAACATTTCCAAGCTCAATGTAAGAGGCCAGTGTTACCCTGACACCAAAATCAGATAAAGATACTACAGAAAAATAAAATCACAGGCAATTATCTCTGAGGAACATAGATGTAAAAATTTTCAACAAAATATTCACAAACCAAGTTCAACAATACATTAAGAGGATCATACACCATGATCAAGTGGGATTTATTCCAGGGATGTAAGGATGGTTCAATATCTGCAAATCAATCAGTGTGATATACCACATTAACAGAATGGGGAATAAAGATATTATGATTACCTCAATAGATGCAGAAAAAGCATTTGAAAAAACTCAACATTGATTTATGATAAACACTCTAAAAAAGTGGGTAAGAAGGAATGTATCTCATCATAATAAAGGCCACATATGACAAACTCATAACTAACATATTCAATGGTGAAAAGCTGAAAGCTTTTCCTCTAAAACCAGGAACAAGGCAAGGATGCCCACTCCTGCCATTTTATTCAACAATGTATTTGTGGAAGTTCTAGCCACAGCTACTAGGCAAGAAAAAGAAATAAAAGGCATCCAGATTTGAAAAGAAAGTAAAATTGTCACTATTCACAGATGACATGATATTATATTTAGAAAACCCTAAAGCCTCTAATAGTTCAAAGCTATTAGAACTAATAAATGAATTCAGTAAGGTTTCAGGATACAAAAATCAATATACAGAAATCTGTTGTGTTTTTACACACTAACAATGAGCTAGCAGAAAGAGTAATTAAGAAAATCCTGTTTACAATTGCATCAAAAATAATAAAGTGCCTATAAGTATTTTATTTAACT